>NC_080540.1:289127523-289800523 GCF_028640845.1 Ahaetulla prasina | reverse complement strand
GATATGATAGATATGATAGATGATAGGCAAAGATGATAGATATAGCTAATAGATAGATGATAGAGATAGATAGATAGATAGATAGATAGATAGATAGATAGATAGATAGATAGATAGATAGATAGAGATGACAGACAGATATGATAGATGATAGAGATGATAGACAGATATAGATAATGGATAGATGATAGATATAGACAGACAGACAGATAGACAGATGATAGAATGGTATCCATGAACATATTCATATCCTGGCAACTTCACACATTCTAGTGCAGGGGTCCTGAACTCCTGGTCCATGGACCGGCAGTGAGCCATGGTATGCCAAAAACTGGGCCACACAAAGAAGCAAAGTCCCATCTGCAGGATGCGGGCAGCACACAAAACCACATCCCTTCCAGTCCGCGGAAAAACCTCTCTCGATGGAACTGGTTCCTGGTGCTGAGAAGATTGGTAGACCACTGTTCTAATGAGATCCTATGCAATGCCAGTCCAGTTCAGTATTACAGTTCCTTGTGATTTTCGTTCCTTTCCTTGTGGGAAAAGCCTCGAAGAGCTGATAGGTGGTATTCAGGGAGGCAGAACCAACCGCCAATCAGCTGCTCATGCTAAATCAGGCTGTGCTGAAGCTGACCAGGTTGTTTGCTGTTTGCTGCAAAGAGGCAAATTGCTGGGAGGCAGATTTTTTTTTCTTGTTTTCCTCCCTAAAAGTTAGGTGCGTTTTATAGTCCGGAGTGTCTTACAGTCTGAAAAATACAGTAGTTTTTCAACATCACTGTAATTTTGAATGGTCATTATCAGGGCAGTCATTAAGCAAGGAGTACTTGTAAATCTTGTGAACACCTTGAGTGAGGGTACATAGTAGGTAGAGCCTTTAAGTCAGCGGTTCTCAACCTGTGGGTCGGGACCCCGTTGGGGGTCGAATGAAGATTTGCCAGGGGTCGCCTAAGACCATCGGAAATACGGGAAGTATACTTGCGAGTCAAAGAATCGCGCTCCAATGGTTGACTCCACAAGCCAGCTGCAGGGTCTTCAAATCGTTAGCCGAATTCAGCTTCAGGCGTGATGAATTAAAAAAGAGAGAAATCTTTGCTCTGATGTCTCCCTCTCAAGCCAGCTGCAATCACTCCCAATCGCTAGCCTAATCTGGCTTCAGGCGTGATAAACTTAATAGGGGAGGAGTCTCCGCTTTAATGCCTCCGTCCTCAAGGCAATCGCGAGCAGTTCAGATCGCTAGCCAATACAACTTCAGGTGCAATAAATTCAAAACGAAAATAATTTTATGGTTGGGGTCACCACATCGTGGGGAATTGTATTAAAGGGGTCGCAGCACTATAAAGGTTGAGAACCACTGCTTTAAGTGGACTAGTAGAATAGCACTTAAAGCTTTGTGGAAAAAACTCACTGTTTAAGTACAGGACAAGTAGACATAATGTCCCAGATCTGGTTTCTCAAGTTCAGCTGATTTTTTTAAAAAACCTTTATTTTCCATTATTTGATTAGCTTTCTCTATCTCTTTCAAGTATGTGAAATGAACTGGCTTAGTTCCTTTCCCCAGCAAAAGTTACGCTGCACTTGCAACACTTTCCAAAGATTGCAAGGTGGGGGAAAAAAAAAAAAGACTCATTAAGATTCCCCTTACAGTAATGCCAAAAGAAAAGAGAGAGAAAGAGAAAGCATCCGAATTACTACATCCAAACTAACTGAGTAAAGTTGTTCCAGAGATCCAGATCAAAAAAGGTCATTGAGATAAAACTTTATGGGAGAAATCGAGGCGGGTGGTATGTGTTTTTTCCATGGAAAGTGAGTAGATGGTTTTTGATGGAAAGTCCACCCTGCTGAGATTTGGGTTTGTCAATTACTTGAGGTTAGGTTGGCCTTGGCGGTCCTGATTATGTGGGAATATCTTACACACACTACTTAGGGAGGGCCGGAATAACAAAACGAGAGAGTTGGAAGGACCTTGGGGGTCTTCTAGTCCAACCCCCTGCTCAAGCAGGAGACCCTATATACCATTTCAGACAAATGATTGTCCAGTCTCTTCTTGAAGGCCTCCAGGGTTAGAACACTTACGGTTTCTGGAGGCAAGTCATTCCACTGATCAATTCTAATGGAAATTGATTAGGAAATTTCTCCTTAGTTCTAGCTTGGTTCTGTCCTTGATTAGTTTCCAGCCATTGCTTGTTCCTCTGCCTTCAGGTTTTTTGGAGAATAGGTTGATCCGCTCAAGCAGGAGACCCTATATCCCATTTCAGACAAATGATTGTCCAGTCTCTTCTTGAAGGCCTCCAGGGTTAGAACACTTACGGTTTCTGGAGGCAAGTCATTCCACTGATCAATTCTAATGGAAATTGATTAGGAAATTTCTCCTTAGTTCTAGCTTGGTTCTGTCCTTGATTAGTTTCCAGCCGTTGCTTGTTCTCCTGCCTTCAGGTTTTTTGGAGAATAGGTTGATCCCCCTCGTCTTTGTGGCAGCCCCTCAAATATTTTAACAACTTTATCATGCCACCACAATTCCTTCTTTTTTTCACTTGACTAGACATAACCAATTCCTGCAACCATTCTTCATATGCTTTAGCCTCTAGTCCCCTAACCATTTTATTGCTCTTCTCTGCACCCCTTCTGGAGTCTCAACATCTTGTTAATATTGTGGCGAGCCAAACTGAATGGAGATCCATGGTCCTGGGCAAATTATTGTGATGGGTTGGGAAGATCTTGGCAGGGCTGCAGAGAGGTGGATGCTAAAATTGGGCCTTCTCTTCCTTCTCTGAGAAGATGACAGAAAACCTTTATTTTCCTAACCCTCCTCCACCTTAGACACAGTATTTCTCAGAGTTTTATATAATATCAGATTCCATTTACAACCTTCTCATATTTACTTGTCCCTTAGGAAAAATAATCAAACATTAAAGCTACATGATTCTAAAGAAATCCTCTTTCTTTGAGGTTGGAAAGCTTTACATTCCTTGCCCACGAATCCACTGCTTTATCAGTTTCCATAGTTTTGCGTTATTCATGTGGCTGAAGATAAGGCTGCACCTGTTGAACATATGCCAAATTCCAAAGGATTCCTGTGCTGCAAACATTAAAATGCCCTCTTCGGTCATGATAATTGTATGTAAATACAGGACAGATAATACCACTCTAATGGCAGAAAGCGAAGAGGAACTAAAGAGCCTCTTGATGCAGGTGAAGGAGGAGAGTGCAAAAGTTGGCTTGAAATTCAACATTAAGAAAACTAAGATCATGGCATCCGGCCCTCTCAATTCCTGACAAATAGATGGGGAAGAAATGGAGATAGTGACAGGTTTTATTTTCCTGGGCTCCAAGAGCACCACAGATGGGGACTGCAGCCAAGAAATTAAAAGTCGCTTGCTGCTGGCTAGGAAAGCTATGGCAAATCTAGACAGCATTCTAAAAAGCAGAGACATCACCCTGCCAACAAAAGGGCATACAGTCAAGGCTATGGTTTTCCCAGTTGCAATGTATGGCTGTGAAAGTTGGACCATAAGAAAGGCTGAGCACCAAAGAATTGAGGCCTTTGAACTCTGGTGCTGGAGAAGACTCCTGTGAGTCCCTTGGACTGCAAGGCGATCAAACCGGTCAGTCCTAGAGGAGATCAACCCTGACTGCTCTTTAGAAGGCCAGATCCTGAAGATGAAACTCAAATACTTTGGCCACCTAATGAGAAGGAAGGACTCACTGGAGAAGAGCCTAATGCTGGGAAAGATTGAGGGCAAAAGAAGAAGGGGACGACAGAGAACGAGGTGGCTGGATGGAGTCACTGAAGCAGTCGGCGTGAGATTAAATGGACTCCAGGGGATGGTAGAGGACAGGAAGGCCAGGAGGAACGTTGTCCTTGGGGTTGCAATGGGTCGGACATGACTTTGCAACTAACAACAACAGGACAGGGGAGTGAGAGAAAAAATCCTGTGTCTACACTTCTTTGTAAGAGTGTGGTTTTCCACATCTCGAGAGCAACTATGTCCAACAAAGAATTTGTACAGGAAGTCCTCACCATACAACAGTAATGGAACTTGCCCATTACGGGCATATATCATGATGGTCGTAAATCAGGACAGTCTTGTGACCAACCCAATTTTACAACCATTTTTGCGGCAGTTATTAAACTAACACTGCTGTTGTTAAATGAATAAATGAACACTGTTGTTGTTAAATGTGGTCATTATGCAAGACCGTTGGTGGCTATGTGCACAGTTTTGCTAAAACCACAAGTAACTTCCAATTTTTGGAAAACCCATCATAAAATGCAGTCATGACACGGCAAACAACCAAAAATGCAATTGTGTTGCCAAATATATGTGATTGTGTGTGTGTGCAACCATCAGAACTTTGGAACCAGGTCACAATTTTCTTTTTGCAGGTGGATTATCATTTGGAATGCCCACTAAGTAAGTCAGAGGTCCCCAACCCCCGGTCTATGGACCGGCACTGGGCCACAGCATGCCAGCAAGCAAAGCTCCATCCGTGGGAGCAAGCAAAGCAAAGCTCCATCCGCGGGATGCAGGCAGAAGACAAAACCACTCCCCCTCCAGTCCACGGAAAAACTCTCTCCACGGAACCGATCCTTGGTGCCCAAAAGGTTGGGGGCTACTGCACCAGTGATGGGTTGCCCCCGGTTCGGACAAGTTTTGTAGAACTGGTATTAAAACTGGTGAGAGGCTCCGCCCACTTACCCAAACATCATCAAGTGATCTGCACATTCGCGCAGAGAATCGTGCGTGCGGGCACGATGCAAACCAGTAGTAAAGCTAAGTAGAATTCACCCCTGCACTGCACTAAGTGATTGGCCATAACTCAAGGATTATTTGTATTTGCATATTGACTCCCCAAATGCTCTAAAAGTGTTTTAAATCTTAGAGAGCATCTTTCGATATGGATTTACTAGTGACAGCCCTTTGAGGTTCACGGGAATATTATTTTATTGTTACAGGATCTAGGAACTGAATCTCGGAAACGTTTTTTTTTTAATTTGCATTTATATCCCGCCCTTCTCCGAAGACTCAGGGCGGCTTACACTATGTCAAGCAATAGTCTTCATCCATTTGTATATTATATACAAAGTCAACTTATTGCCCCCAACAATCTGGGTCCTCATTTTACCTACCTTACAAAGGATGGAAGGCTGAGTCAACCTTGGGCCTGGTGGGGCTTGAACCTGCAGTAATTGCAAGCAGCTGCTGTTAATAACAGACTGTCTTACCAGTCTGAGCCACAGAGGCCCAGGCAACGTTAACAGGCAACGCACATAAATAGGTGGAGCTTTAACTGTAGAGGTGCAGCCGCCATCTTGACTTCTTTTGACCCTAGACTGGAGACAATTTTGCATGGTAGGGAAGATAAAACGAAAAGCAGAATAGTTTAAGGGTTCTTAAGCAAGGCATGGCCATAATCAGGTGGAATTGTGCAGCATTAAAATTGAATGAAGGCATGAAAAATAACATAAACAAAAATTAAAATAAATTTATTGTATGTCACACTTATGGGTAACTCCCATGTTTTGCCTGCACTCCATAAAACCTTTATTATGGTCATAGACTAGCGTAGGGCTGCGCTCAAACTCAACTTTGTATTTGGATCCTATTCACTCTATGTTCACCAGTTTTAATTTAATATTCCGTTTTAATTTCTGCTTGCCACCTTGTATGCCGCAGCCAAAAAAGAATGTATAATTTAGATCATTATTGAAGGAAAGGTTTCTTTTTTTTTTTTGTAAGACTAACCCTAAATAAGACAGAGAATGAGAGCGAGCTACAAAAAGTTCAGTTCTTTGTAATTATTTTACTTGGATTAACATCCTTTATGATCTTCTGATTAAAAACAAGACTTGGAGAGAAAACAGGGTCCACATCAGTCAGAAATGGAGCACCAGGGACTCTGAAATTCAGTCACAGTGCGCCATCTTGTGGCCAACACTCTAATCTATTTAAACTAGATTGTTCTGTGAAACTTGCTGCAAAGGCTAATATATATTATATTATTATTATTATTATTTTATCACTGTTAGAATTTTTCTTGGAAGAAAGATGAACCAAACAAATAAAGCAAGCCAGCAGATTTGTGCACAGTCTTGTGCACAGTCACTCACGCCCTCGTGACGTCTCGTCTGGATTACTGCAATGCTCTCTACATGGGGCTCCCCTTGAGGGGCATCCGGAGGCTTCAGTTAGTCCAGAATGCGGCTGCGCGGGTGATAGAGGGAGCCCCTCGTGGCTCCCGTGTGACACCTATCCTGCGCAGACTGCACTGGCTACCTGTGGCCTTCCGGGTGCGCTTCAAGGTTTTGGTGAACGTCTTCAAAGCGCTCCATGGCATAGGGCCGGGCTATTTACGGGACCGCCTACTGCTACCGAATACCTCTCACCGACCCGTGCGCTCTCACAGAGAGGGACTCCTCAGGGTGCCGTCAGCGAGACAGTGTCGTCTGGCGACACCCAGAGGAAGGGCCTTCTCTGTGGGGGCTCCCGCCCTCTGGAACGAACTCCCCCCAGGATTTCATCAACTTCCAGACCTCCGAACCTTCCGTCGCGAGCTTAAAACACACTTATTTATCTGCGCAGGACTGGATTAGTTTTTAAATTTGTGGGTTTTTTAATGGGCTTTTATCATTTATTCTATATTTTTAATCTCGGCCAATTGAATAAGTCTTTTAATTGTATTTTAATAGTATTTATATTGTAATATTATTGTTTATTTTATCTGGCTGTGAACCGCCCTGAGTCCTTTGGGAGAAGGGCGGTATAAAAATTTAAATAATAAAATAAAATAAAAAAATAAAATAATAGAAGTGAAGATAACTTATTTAAATATTAGTTTCATTTATTTCATTAATAGTGGCTTGGGAACTAGGTACCCGCAGAACCAGCTGCTCCACCTGAATCGGCCCAGCCTCCCTTTTTTGCAGCCAGGGAGATTTTAAGGACAAAGCTGTTCCACGGAAAGTACCATTCCTTCTTATTGGAAGATTATTTTATGCTTTTAAATTTACTGTAAAAATGTTTTAAATTTGTTTTCTAACATATAAGCTAGGTAAAGGTAAAGGTTCCCCCGCACATGCATGCTAGTCATTCCCGCCTCTAGGGGGCGGTGCTCATCTCCGTTTCTAAGCCGAAGAGCCAGTGCTGTCCAAAGACGTCTTAGTGGCCAGCATGACTAAACGCCAAAGACACACGGAATGCTGTTCCCTTCCCATCAAAGGTGGTCCCTATTTTTCTACTTGCATTTTTTACCTGCTTTCGAACTGCTAGGTTGGCAGAAGCTGGGACAAGTAATGGGAGCTCACCCCGTTACGCGGCACTAGGGATTCGAACCGCTGAACTGCCGACTTTACAGATCGACAAGCTCAGCGTCTTAGCCACTGAGCCACCGTGTCCCTGTAACAAATAAGCTACTGATGTTCAAATGTCATAATGTGTCTCTCCCTATAAAGATCAGAATCGCGGAAGCCATATTATTCCCAATGAGACTCTATGGAAACGAAAGTTGGGAGTTTTGAAGGAACAGGATAGGAAGAGTATCGACACATTTGAAATTGGGTGTTAGAGAAGATTCCTGAGAATATGGTGGACGGCCCAAAAAACAAGGAAATGGATTACCAAACTAATCAGTCCAGAGTTCTCACTTGAGGTGTAAACGACCAGGCTCAAATTATCCTACTTTGGATACTTTATGCAAAGATTTAGCATTTCTGAAAAAGGCTGCAATGGTTCGTGCTGGTCATTACCAAACTAAGCAACATCATCAGAGCTAGTAAGGAGTGGGGATTGCTCTCAGTTTATATTCTAGTGCAGGGGTGTCAAACTCAAGGATGCATCAGGGCCAGTGGTGAAATGTAAAATTTGTTACTACTGGTTCTGTGGGCGTGGCTTGGTGGTGGGGGTAATGTGACTGGGTGGGCGTGGCCAACTTTTTTTTTTTTACTTTTAAAAGCATTTTTTCTACAACCTCTTCGGCCGAATCCCAGCTGAGTTGCCTGATCGTCAGAGGCTTTTGTTTTCTTTTAAAAGCATTTTTTTTTGCCTTTAAAAGAATAAAAAGCCTCGGCTGAAGAGGTTGTAGAAAAAATGCTTTTAAAAGACACTGACAATCCCAGCTGAGCCGCACGATCATCAGGCTTTTTTTTTTTCTTTTAAAAGCATTTTTTCGGCCAAAGAAGAAATGCTTTCAAACGTAAAAAAAAAACCCACCTCTGATGATCGCGCAGCTCACCTGGGCATGGGTGGGGGGGCAGGGGTTTTTGCTACTGGTTCTCCGAACCACCTGCCGCCATCGCTACCGGATTGGGCGATCGGTATGAACCAGGAGCATTTCACCCCTGATCAGGGCTGTGTTTGACCGGGGGGGGGGGCAGTGTGCATGTGTGGGAGTGGCCAGCATGACATCACTCATGTCGGGGGCGCCTGTGGTGGCCTGAGCACTCTGCCAGTGAAAACGGACTCCCATGCAGTCCCCCCCCCCGAGCTCTGTTTTCACAGGCAGAGGCCTGCAGGAGGCCGTTGCGGCCGAAAATGGAACCTGGGACAGCCCTCCCGAGCTGTTTTCGCTGGTAGAGGCACTGTGGGGCGGTCCTTCGCTGTTTCCAGCACGGCCCCACGGGTCAGATCTAAGCAGCCCGTGGGCTGCATCTGGCCTGTAGGCTTTGAGTTCGACACCCCTGTTCTAGGGGCCTGTCCTGTCATAGAATTGAGAGCAATCCCCATTCCCTTCCAGCACTGATGTTACCTAGTTTAGGCTAATGAAACTTCTGCAAGAAAAGAAAACATAACTAAGATCAGAGCACACCAAAGGCCTTTAAAGGCTGTTATGGTGGGAAAGGTGGAAGAGAAGAACAACCAGCAATGAAGTGGATGGACTCAGTTGCAGTGGTGATGGGGACACAATAAAATGACCGAACAGAACAGGTTAGGGTCAGTCGACCATCATATTCACTGTATTTTAGTAGTTCAGGTCACAGTTCATTTAGTCATCATCATCATTTACTTTTAACGACCCCGTAATCCCTTGCGGGGTAGAGTCTGGGCAACTGAATGGAGCTAGCAGAGTGTTTTACTGGCCGAATACCTTTCCTGTTGCCAATGCAGAGTTTTGTTCAGCAGATACATTCTCAGTGTGGCCAAAGAAAATGCTTTCAAACGTAAAAAAAAAAACAACCTCTGATGATCGCGCAGCTCAGCTGGACATGGGTGGGGGGCAGGGATTTTTGCTACCGGTTCTCCGAACCACCTGCCGCCATTGCTACCGGATTGGGAGATTGGTATGAACCAGGAGCATTTCACCCCTGATCAGGGCTGTGTTTGACCGGGGGGGGGGTGTGTGTGCATGTGTGGGAGTGGCCAGCATGACATCACTCATGTCGGGGGCGCCTGCGGTGGCCTGAGCACTCTGCCAGTGAAAACGGACTCCCACGCAGCCCCCCGAGCTCTGTTTTCACTGGCAGAGGCCTGCAGGAGGCCGTTGCGGCTGAAAATGGAACCTGGGACAGCCCTCCCGAGCTGTTTTCGCTGGTAGAGGCACTGTGGGGCGGTTCTTCGCTGTTTCCAGTACGGCCCCACGGGTCAGATCTAAGCAGCCCGCGGGCTGCATCTGGCCTGTAGGCTTTGAGTTCGACACCCCTGTTCTAGGGGCCTGTCCTGTCATAGAATTGAGAGCAATCCCCATTCCCTTCCAGCACTGATGTTACCTAGTTTAGGCTAATGAAACTTCTGCAAGAAAAGAAAACATAACTAAGATCAGAGCACACCAAAGGCCTTTAAAGGCTGTTATGGTGGGAAAGGTGGAAGAGAAGAACAACCAGCAATGAAGTGGATGGACTCAGTTGCAGTGGTGATGGGGACACAATAAAATGACCGAACAGAACAGGTTAGGGTCAGTCGACCATCATATTCACTGTATTTTAGTAGTTCAGGTCACAGTTCATTTAGTCATCATCATCATCTACTTTTAACGACCCCGTAATCCCTTGCGGGGTGGAGTTTGGGCAACTGAATGGAGCTAGCAGAGTGTTTTACTGGCCGAATGCCTTTCCTGTTGCCAATGCAGAGTTTTGTTCAGCAGATACATTCTCAGTGTGGCCAAAGAGAAAAAATATCTGCCTCTACTCGAACTCACAGCCTCCTGATTGTGAGACGAGAGCTCCACCTCTAGGCCTCTAGAAATCCAGACTAAAATCCTCCGAATTCAATATTACTTTACTTTTTTTTAGAAGGCACATTTATGTCTGTCAGGCTTTGTTGCTATGGCTTAGCAGTTCAAGCAAAAATCAGATCCAAACTTCTCCTTTATGCCGGTGCTAAACTCCATCGAATTACATTAATTGAACGCAAAACCATTTGGGATGACTCGATAGGCCGGGAAGAGTGGGCCTGCTCAGGGTGCCATCGACCAAACAATGTCGGTTGGCGGCCCCCAGAGGGAGAGCCTTCTCTGTGGCAGCACCGGCCCTTTGGAACGAGTTACCTCCGGGGTTACGCCAACTCCCCGAACTCCGAACCTTCAAGCGGGAATTGAAAACTTTATTATTTAATTGTGCGAGACTAGCCTAAATGCATTTTAATTATAGTTTTTAAATTTTTAAGGGTTTTATGTCGGTTTTGACCGTTTTAGTAAATTGGCCAATTAAATATTCGTTTTAAATGTGTTTTAAATTTGTTATTTATATTGTGTGTACTCTTGTGTTTTTAATATGGCTGTAAGTCCTTAGTCCTTCGGGAGAAGGGCGGTATAGAAATTGGATTATAAATAAATAATAATAATAATAAATAAAGCCACACTAATAAAACGTCGTGCTCTAGGTTCATTTTGGCTCAAATTGTTGGCTGCTAAACATTTCTCCAATAACATTTTTTATTAAAAAAAATCAAAATTAAATTCAGTGGGAGGTAATGGATCAATAAAAATTAGGGACAAATCCACACCATCAGTTGAAGGTTAGCTTGTTACTTTCTCTAAAAAACAGATGTTAGCCTAGTCCTTCACTTTAGACTAGATTATTACCAATCGGAGCACAAAAGGACAATTGTAATTCTCCCTCCCTCTCTCTCTCTCTCTCTCATTTCTTCAATTGGTTGTGTAACAGTTAGCAGAGAATGCAGGGTTAAATCCTAGCAGCCTCTAGCTTGTCCTTCAGGCAATATTCTCAATGACGACAGCTATGCCTTGGCCACCTCCGATGCAGGCAGAACCCACGGCGTATTTGCCTTTACGGCGCCTACAACAAACCAAGAGAATAGCAATTACAAACAAGATTCAAGAAGAGACTGGACTGCCATCTGTCAGAAAGGGTGTAGGGCAGCGGTGAAACTCAAATTTTTTTACTACCGGTTCTGTGGGCATGGCTTAGTAGGCGTGGCAGGGGAAGGATACTGCAAAATCTCCATTCCCACCCCACTCTGGGACCAGCCAGAGGTGGTATTTGCCAGTTCTCTGAACTACTCAAAATTTCTGCTACCGGTTCCCCAGAACCTGTCAGAACCTGCTGGATTTCACCCCGATGTAGGGTCTCCTGCTTGGGCAGGGGGTTGAACTAGATGACATACAACGTCCTTTCCAATTCTGTTAATCTGTAATCTTCAAATCCCACATTAGGATTACCCCATAATTGATTCTACATTTCAAATCAGCTGGACTGAATTTTTTTTTAATTTATCCACCACTTTGGAATCTAAAAAGACTCCAAAGTGATGGAGAAAATGCACATTATCGGGTGGCAACACTTCAACAGGGCTGGGAAAACCGCTTCAAAGGCCTAAAAATGATATGAATCTGTTGAATCGGGTTTCAAGGATTTAGAGAATAGTTGGCTTTGCCTCAAACTGAATCAAAGGTTGCTTGATTCAGCTCAGAGTTTCTAATGACTGACATGGGAGCGTCACAAGTGGCTGTGGCTTTTTAAAATGCTTTTTTTAACTCAATGGGGCGGAATTTTCAGGCAAAATAGAGAATATTTGCCAGTTTTCAGAAAGTTAAAGAGATATTAGACCTGTGGCACACAGAGCCGTATCGGTGGGCATGCGAGCGTTGCCCTGCCTCAGCTCCAGTGCGCATGCGCGTGCCAGCCAGCTGATTATTGGGCCTTCCAGATCCACCAGAAGTCGGGAAGCAGGCTGTTTCTGGCTTCCAGAGGGCCTCTAGGAAAGTGGGGAAGGCTTGGAAGCCTCTAGAGCCTGAGGAGGGTGAAAAACGGCCTACCGGGCCCACTGTGCCATTGTGTGCCAAACGGGTGGGGAGCGTGGGGGTCATGAGCGGGGTGGGTGCGCATTAAATTATGAGTGTGGGCATGCATGCGCGCACCCCCCCCACTCCCGCTGCTTTTGGCACGCGATGGCAAAACGGTTAGCCATCACTGTACTCGACTATTCAAGAATCTAACTGTTCTTAGAGTAAGGTTACATTTGCAGACAGAATTCCTGCAAGCGGTTTTTGGGATGATTAAGGAAAAAAAAACAGTGATTTGTGATCGGTTAGAATTATAAGAGACTGCAAAAGATAGGCACATACGTTTTGAAAGCAAGCATCCAAAAACTCAATTTTCAAAACGAAATTGCCTACAAATTCTTTATTTTGGGAGATAATCAAATGAAGGGTTTCACTCACTGAACAGTTTGTATATTCAACCAGCCATCACCATAGTAAAGTGATGGTACTTATAGATAGAACGTAATACAATAACAGAGTTCAAAAGGACCTCGGAGGTCTTCTAGTCCAACCCCCTGCTCAAGCAGGAGATCCTATGACATTTCAGACAAATGGTTCTTCAATCTCTGCTTAAAAACCTCCAGTGATGGAGCATTCACAACTTCTGCAGGCAAGTTGTTCCACTTATTGATTTCTCCTTAGTCCTAAATTGCTTCTGTCCTTGATTAGTTTGCACCCATTGCTTCTTGTTCTGCCCTCAGGTGCTTTGGAGAATAGTTTGACTCCCTCTTCTTTGTGGCAGCCCCTGAGATGTTGGAACACTGCTATCATGTCTCCCCTAGTCCTTCTTTTCATTAAACTAGACATACCGAGTTCCTGCAACCGTTCTTCCTATGTTTTAGCCTCCAGTCCCCTAATCATCTTTGTTGCTCTTCTCTGCGCTCTTTCTAGAGTCCCAACATCTTTTTTAAATCGTGGCAACCAAAACTGGATGCAGTATTCCAAATGTGGTTTTACCAAGGTAGTACAAAGCGGTACTAACATTTCAAATGACCTTGATTCTCTCTGCATGTTTCAAATGTCTCAGTCTGCAGTAGGAACACAAAGCGAGCAGCCCTGTTTTTCATCAGAGTGTCTAATTCTGACTAGCTTACAAGTCTCCGGGATAGAAGGTACATAGCCCTTTTAATCTATATCTCCCCTTCCTCTTACTTTTCGCTGAGCTGTCAGGGAGTGAACTTGATCTCTTTCGCAAAAAAATAATGGACGCAATCTGTTTTCTACCGCAAAGCCACAGTGACTCAGTTACAATCTCTGCGAACATTCTTTCCAGAATATTAAGAAGAAACAAAAGGAAAAAAGTTTGTTTTGTGTGTTTATCCACCTTAGTTCGTGAACCAGATGACTCGTGATCCTGGAGCCTGAAGCTCCCAGAGGGTGACCCAAAGCAATGGCGCCTCCATTGACGTTGGTCTTCTCGGGGTCCAGACCCAGAACCTTTTCCACAGATAAGTACTGCGGTGCAAATGCTTCATTAACCTGGAAAAGCACCAAATAGGCACGTTAGAAATATCTCAGACTGGGGCTGCTGTGATTTGCTGATTAGAATTATCCTCAACGCTGGTTCTCGTATCTGGAAAAAACGGGGAATGCAGCTTTCCTTGGGGACAGGGGAGATCAGAGATGAAAACTGTATGTTAAAAACCCCCAATCCACCAGGATCATATACTGGGTAGAACTGACTGGAAGTACCCTGTTTGCTTGAAAATAGGACGCAACCGGAAAATAAGTCCTGGCATGATTTTTTTCAGGATGCTTGTAATATAAGCCCTTCCCCTAAAATAAGCCCCAGTTAAGATTATCAGCCAGATGGGTGCATTTAGTATCGTATTTCCCCAAAAATAAGACCCAACCGGAAAATAAGTCCTAGCATGGTTTTTTTCAGGATGCTCGTAATATAAGCCCCATCCCCAAAATAAGCCCCAGTTAAGATTGTCAGCCAGATGGGTGCATCTAGTACCGTATTTCCCCCAAAATAAGACCCAACTGGAAAATAAGCCCTAATGCATCATTTTCAAGAATGGTCAAATAGCTGTTCGTTCTATAGAGATAGTCCTTGACTTATAACCGTTCATTTAGCAATCGTTTAAAGTTACAATGGCATTGAAAAATGGACTCACAATCGGTCCTTGCACTTATGACTCTTTTTTTAAAAAAGTTGTTCATTTTTTAACAAACATACACACACACACACACAAACAAACATACAATGCATTTTTTCTGAAAAAAGTATTGGCCAGGTTCCAAATTTATACAACTTTTAGTTATCTCCCAACACTCTTTATATGTTTCACTTTCTGCCTTAATGTTTTTTCTCTCTAATTTTCATTTTCTTTTCTTTATTTGTATTGTATAACTAATCTTACCTTTTGCCCTGAACTCTAATCATTAATCAGCTCCTTTTTTTCCTCCCCCCCTTCTCTCATTACTTCCTCCAAATTAAACCCTTTAGTTACAAATCAATCATTTTTCTAATATTTGATCCTAATGACCACTTATGACTCTCATAGCATCCCCATGGTGAGCACGTGATCAAAATTTGAGCACTTGGCAACCGGCATGCGTTTATTATCATAGTTGCATGTTGGGGTCATGTGATCACCTTCTGCGGTGATCACATGATCTGCAGGCAAGCGTGTGCGAATCCCCACTTGCACAAGTAGCAGGTGAGCGCATGCACACGTGCTCCATTTGCACAAACGGAAGGCACGGATGTCCACTGCTGGCATAAATGGAGTTGCACTTGTGCGTTTGCCTGCCTCTTGCGTGGAACAATCCCCCCTCCGCTCGTCTGCTAAGTTGGGACCCCTGCTGTAAGACAGGTCAGCTGTCCTAAGGAAGCTCGGACTCCAACATTTATTTGGTGATGGGAAAACTTAGCCCTAAAGTTTAAAAGCTGTTTTCAAAACGATAGCCCTAATGAACTAATATGGGTACTCTTGACACATATTGAGAGAGGCCATTCAGAATTCTTCTTTGGAGTTGCTCGGCTACCAAACAAGGGAAATAATATACAACAAGGAAGAAAGAAAGAAGAGAGGAATAGAAGGTAAGATAGAGGAAGTGAAGGAGAAATAATAATAATAATATTTTAATTTGTATACCGCCCTTCTCCCGAAGGACTCAGGGCGGTGCACAGCCAGAATAAAAATACAAAGAAAAACAATACATATAATATTAAGAACACCCCTTAAAAAACTTATTCAATTGGCCGAAAATTTAGAATATAATAACACCCTATAAAAAATTTACAAAAATTTAAAACCCATAAAAACAAATTAAAAATTTTAAAATCAAGAAGAAGGATGGAAGGAAGGAGGAGAGGAAGATAAGTTAGGGGATAAGAGTAGGAGAGAAGGTGAGAAAGGAGGGAAAGAGAAGAGAAGTGGGAGAGAGGAAAGGGAAGTAGGTATGAGGAAGGAGAGGAGGAGGAAGAAGGTAGGAAAGGAGAAGGAAGGAGGGAAAAGAGAAGAAGGTTTGTTGTAAAACGAAGGGAAAGAAAGGGTAGAAGAGCAACTCCAAAGGTAATTAAAAAGTTTTATTTTTGTGCTTTCTTTAGAGAGAATATGTATGATTATCTATGAATAAGAAAATGTACATTTATAATATGTGTATAAGAAAAATAAAAAATAAAAAACTTTTAAAATAAAAAAAATTCTTCTTTCCACACTGAATAATTATGGCTAGTCCTTAATTTACAAGTGATCGCTTAATGACCACTCGAAGTTACGACAGACCCATGCCCAAAAGCTACTCACAACTCAAGTTTGAAGTTAGGGCCACTGCAACATCCCTTATGATGCTGCAACACCCACCCACCCACCCACCTATTACTCCCCCGTTAATAACCCATGCATTTGCTTAATGACTGCATTTCGCTGAGCGGCCATTACCTCAACCAAATCCATGTCTTTCAAAGAAAGGCCAGCTTTCTTGAGGGCTTCAGTAACAGCAGGCACAGGACCTATGTCAGAAACATACAAGTGTAAGCAAAAAATGGAGGGTGGCCCATTCCTTAACAGAATGACAGAGTTGGAAGGGACCTTGGAGGTCTTCTAGTCCAACCCCCTGCTCAAGCAGGAAACCATTCTCTAGCCTCCAGGCTGTACCTCCAAAAAATGCCAGTAAAGCATAGCTTTCAGTGTGACCCTAGGAGAGTAGTATTAGATTTATATGCCTAATTTCATTAAATATCAAATGGGAGGGACTTACAAAATTACTGTAAATTGACAACACAAAGAAAATCTATTCTAGGAGAGTAGTATTAGATTTATATGCCTAATTTCATTAAATATCAAATGGGAGGGACTTACAAAATTACTGTAAGTTGGCAACACAAAGAAAATCTATATATCTGAAAGCAAAGTATTATTTGAAGGACCTGATAGCTGGTTGCAGTTAATTTCTTTTCATGCAAAAGAAAAAGATAAAAACCTGGTTGGAATATTTCCCACCCCCCGCCCACTGGAATTCTGCTTCAGAATTAAGATGTTCCTGTCTGCTTGTCAAACCATTCGGGGCAGATACTACCTGAGCACCTCCGCCATACCTGCACCAATAAGGAAAAAAACCCAGAGCCCAGAATTTTGCATTTTGCCCAGCTGATCTCCTTCCTAAGATCTTTCCACACTTAATATTTGCTGATCAATTGGTAACAAAGGAGACGTCCAAATTATCTGGATAACCAGAACAAGTAGAATTCAGATAATCTTCTGTTCACAATTCCAACGTTAGAGAGAAATTTTCACACCCTTGAAAAACCATCTCCAACACCCTTTGAATATATAACCACTGGGCAGCACCTGGATTATGACAGTAAGAACTGGTCACTGGGGTTAGTTATTTTATCACCTATTTATTTTATTTTATTATTTTATTTAGTTATTTTATCACCTGTTGTAAATGTTGTACCTTGATGAACGTATCTTTTCTTTTATGTACACTGAGAGCATATGCACCAAGACAAATTCCTTGTGTGTCCAATCACACACCAATAAAAAATTCTATTCTATTCTATTCTATTTATTTACCATTGAATTCTGCAAACTCCCTTTTTATGGTGTCTGAGTCCCCAACTAAACTATATTAAAGATATACAAACTTCAGCAGGAGCATTCTTTTCCTGCACAGCAATAACCTACTTTTATTAACCTTTTTTCTGACTTAATATTTTTTTTACTTATTTGGATGAAACTGTAAACTAAGAAAAAAAAATCAAACTGCATCTGGCTATATACACTTGCAAATAAACCAGACCAACAGAAGAAAATATTTACAGTAGTGCCCAAAATTGTGGAAACCTTTTGAGAAAAGTGTATTTTCTAAAACTAGCTAATAGCACCATTTTTGGGGGATTATTACCAGTGGTGGGATTCAGCCAGTTCGCACCACTTCGGGTGAACCGGTTGTTAACTTTCTGACCTGTTTGATGAACTGCTTGTTGGAAGAAATCATTAGGACAGATTATTTATTTATAAATAAATAATAAACCGGTTGTTAAATTATTTGAATCCCACCACTGAGTAGTACCATAAAATTATTTATCAATGGAAAGATAATTTAATCAAGAATGTAATGCATAAAATAACTTTTATGAAGGATTTGCTATTAGAATAGCAGTTATAAAGAAGTGAAACACGTAGAAAAAAATGAGATATACAAAAATTATCACCATAGAAAAAACGAGATATACAAAAATTATCACGTCAATTAATACTTTGTTGGGTAACCTTTAGAATGAATTACGGCCTTACGACAACTTCCCATGGAGTGAACCGAATCTTCTAGTTCTGCAGCTGTTATCATGTGAATCCAAGATTGAATGATTGCTTCTATTAACGGGACTTTATTGCTGGGTCGCTTCTGACTAACAAGTTTCTTTAGTCGGCTCCATAGACTTTCAACTGGGTTAAGTTAGGGCTGGGCTATTCCCAGGCCATTCCAGCAGTGGAATATGATTATCTTGGAACTCCGTAAAAAGTGATGTTATTAGCCATCAAACCTCGAAAATACACTTTTCCCAAAAGGTTTCCACAATTTTGCCCACTACTGTATAGCACAGAGTTGAACTGAGGAGGCTGTAGTACTGTCTGAGCTTGGTTATTTACTTGCAAACATCTGTAAGCAAACAACCAAGCTCAGAGAGCCCCAAGGACTCCACAAAGCTAGTCCAGCTTTCATGCTGTGACCTGCAAATGGGGAATTACAAGATTGTCTATGCATGAGATGGGAAAAACTTCGACTGATCAGCAGGAAAGAATCTCCGATGTCACTTACCAATCCCCATGATGTTAGGATCGCACCCAACTGCGTGATAACTAACAATTCTAGCCAAAGGAGAGAGGTTGTGCTTTTTTATGGCATCTTCACTTGCTAGGATCACAGCTCCTGCCCCATCGCTCACCCCCTACAACAGAAGAACACCAGGCGTCAAGGCTTGGGAAAATAAAAACCGAAGAACGTACCAACGGAGTCACATTGAGTCTGAACTGGTAAGAAGATGTTATCAGACAGTTTATACTCTCCAATGTGGCATCTTTTCAGTGTGCCTGGATGTTGCCTGTAATGACCAGGAATTTCAGAAACTCCAGTTCCCGATGTCTTAGGAAGGGCATAGGTTAAGGAAAGATGGATGAGGTTATAGCACTGTAGCATAAAATCAAAACTGAAAAATAAAATAAATCCATCAAGTCTTCGACTGGAGTGTATTGATTAAAATCCCGATATAAGTCAAATGTGAAAGTTTCAATCGAAGAGGCTATTTGTAGCTGAGGGTTGAGCTGTGGACACTTGGGTGTGTTGTGGCCCGCCGGCAGCCAGCAGAGCGGGCAGCAGAGTCGGACAGTGAGGAGGTCGGGGTGGAACTTGGGCCAGTCCTGGAGGCTGGGGAAAGCTCAGACGAGGGCTCTGCGTTGGAGGCAGAGAGGGAGTTAGACAGCAGCGAGGCAGAGGAACGGCTGGAGCCCGTTCCCAGTGTGCACCGACCTTTCAATAGACAAGCTCAGCGTTTTGGCCACTGAGCCACCGTATCCCTTATGGGGCGTTATACAAGCCTAAACGTTATTGCTAAATGTTATTACAAAGAGTTTAGCAATTGGACTGCAGCTTCAGGAAAATTTCAATCCGGACTTCTAATATGGTGAATGAAAAACTACTACCGTGTTTCCCCGAAAATAAGACCCTGACTTATATTTTTTTGAACCCTGAAATAAGCGCTTGGCCTTATTGCCATGCGCTCAAAAGCCCGATTGGGCTTATTATCAAGGGATGTCTTATTTTGGGGGAAACAGGATAAATGTTTTCTTGTTCCTGGAGAAGGCGGAGGCTCACCGAGGCGTTCCCTGCTGTGACGGTGCCATCCTTCTTAAAGACTGTAGGGAGTTTTCCCAGTTGCTCCAATGTCACTTCCGGCCGGGGATGTTCATCGCGTTCCATGATCTGTTTAGTTTTCTTAACTTTCACTTCAATGGGGGCCATCTCAGCCTTAAAACGTCCGGCTTCCTGAGCTACGAATGTAAAAAAATCAATACCAAAATGTCAGAGGTGGCCATCGACGGTCAGCTCAGGCCAACTTGCTGCTGGGACAACTCGCCACAGGACGAGAGTTACACTTAAGATCGAAAAAATGGTGGAATGGAATCACTGAAGGAAGGATGTAAAAGGAGGGATAAAATGAAATGTGAATGACAAAGTTAAAGTAATTTTTAAAATCATTTTGAATATTTAAATTGAATTGTTGAATTGCTCTACAATAAGTTGTCCTGTGGGGAGTTGGCCCACTCTATCAGCTTTTTTTTTAAAATTTCTTTTTGTCACAACAGTATACACAAACAAATGTCATAGATAAAACAGCATATCTAGAAGAATATATATATATATAATTAAAAATATGCATCAACTATATTAATTGGATATAATAAAGGGAACAATAGGACAGGAACGGTAGGCACTTTTGTGCTCTTATGCACGCCCCTTATATGCTGCTTGTTTATATTTATGTTTATGTATATGTTGTTGCTTGCTGCTGGTCATCCACTTCTTCTCTGTCCTTCTACCTTCCCAGCATTAGAGTCTTTCTCCAGAGAGGTAGGTCTTCAGATAATGCAGGGGTGTCAAACTCAAGGCCCGTAGGCTGGATTCCGCCCGCGATGCGGTCAGATCTGGCTCATGGGACCGTCCTGGAAAATGTTAAGGGGCCAGCTTGAGTTGCTTCAGCCCGGTCTACCCACATTGCTTCGGCCTGGTCTACCCAATGCAAAGAGGAAACATGCCAGCAGTTTAGGGAGTGGCGTCAAGTTGGCCACACCCACCCATCCCCCCCCCCCGGGAGGTCAATCACAGCCCTGATGTGGTCCTCAATGAAATTGAGTTTGACACCCCTGAGATAGGGGTGAAATGATACTGATTTGGGCCGGTTCCCCTGAACCGGTAGCAAAAAATGCTACTGGTTCGCTGAACTGGTAGTAAAAACATGTTAAAAAAAAGTTCCGAGAATCACACGTCGCTCAGCTGATCGTCGGAACTTTTTTTTTTTTTTTTACTCTTTAAGCATTTTTTTTTACTACAGGTTCGGGCGTAGGTAGTAAAAAAATTCTTCAAAAAAGTAAAAAAAAAGGTTCCGATGATCATGCGGCACAGCTGTGATTGTCTGAGCCTTTTTTTTTACTTTTTCACTTTTTTAAAGCATTTTTACTAGTAAAAAATACTTTTAAAGTTTTTAAAAAGGTTCTCAAGATCATGCGCCACAGCTGATTTCCCCCCCACTGTTCTATTTACCTTCCCAAGCCTCCTTTTGGTGTAAAATGTGCATGCACGTGCAATACACGCTTGGTGCGCAATGCGCATGCGTGGCCAGCAAACCAGTAGCAAACCAGTTCAGATTTCACCACTGCCCTGAGATAATGTGTCCAATGTAGAAAAATGTGAGCCTCATCATTAGTATCTCGAGTGAGAATTCCAAGATCCAAACCCCAAAACTAGAGTGTGCTTCTCCTTCTCTAGAGGATCACTCTTCCGGAAACTATAGCAGCTAAAAACCCAATTCAATTCAATCAAATGAGACTATGAGACAAAATGTTTTAGGTTTCACATGGACATGTGATACCCCATCTAAATCTAATAACACATCGCTGTTGGTTAAAAGGTATTCCCCTCACATATTGATGCCAAGGGAAACCGTTTCTGCTCTGTTTTTATCTAATGCCTAGTTTTCCCTCATCAAAGATAATCCCATCAACCTAATCTTCAACTTGAGTTTTAAGAAACACAGCCGAGATGTCAACTCATCAGCTGCTGTGAGAATTAAGTCTCCATTGGAAGAAGATCGGTGCTCTTGCATATTATTAAAATGTGTTTACTGACCAGCTTTCCACCTCTGTTGTGTCTTGAAGGCGTAGCGGTCACACTCTTCCCTTGTAATGTTGTATTTTGCAGCAAGATTTTCAGCTGTGACACCCATAGGAGTCTGGATATGTGCATCGGTTAGACCGGACCACAATATGTCTTCCAGCTGCCAGAAAAGAAGGAACAGAATCATGTTATAGGCTTGTGTTTGGGCATTTTAAGATGGGTGGACTTCAAGTCCCAGAATTCCACAGCCAGTTTTGCAAATTCTTTGCAAATTCTGGGACTTGAAGTCCACCCATCTTAAAGTGGCCAAAGTTGAAAAATGCTAACATAGACTATCAACCAAAAGGGTTTACCATAAATATGTTATATCCCTGTCCATAAACCTCACCTGCTACTCTCCAGATTTGTGGGACCAACCACCACAACGAAGAGCTGGCGTGACCAAATGTGAGTTGGGAATTATGAGATCTTTAGAAGGCTGGGAAAGATTGCCCAAATCCAAAAAACCTCCAAAAAATTGCACTGAAAGCTGGGGTTTTTTAAAAACATTCTTAGAAGAAGCGCAGAATCCTCAAAATGGATGTACCTTGAAAAATGTATGTGCGGGATTTGTCACCTATCCTAAAATCCAAGGTTTTGAATGTTACAGTTACTTATTAATGGGGCGGGGGGAAATGCTTTGAAGACTATGAGAATATCTGCAGAAATGCCTTTAAATTGGCTTTCCCACCCTACAGATGATTTTCAGACTCTGCATTTGTACTTTTTGTCTCCGGTCGCAAAACAAGAAAGAGCAGAAACTTGGAGAGTGGCCAGAAATACTCTTCTCAACATAAAATTAAAGAAACCGCCAAATTTGGGGGAATATTTTTCCCCCAGATAACCCGGCAGTGCTGTCTCTTGTTTTGCAAGCAAGGCTACTGGGATTCGGGCAGTGGTGAAATCCGAACTGGTTTACGACCGGTTCGTTGGCTGCGCATGCCCCACGCACCAAATGCAAGGTGCGCGCGTGCAGTACACGCCAAAAGGAGGCATGGGGTAAGTAGAACAGCACGCGGGAGGGTGATCAGCTGTGGCGTGCAATCTTGTTTTTTTACTTTTAAAAGCATTTTTTTTACAACCTATTCCTTACACTGTACATATAGTATCATCTAATGGGACAGACTGCTTTTCGAGAAGAGACTGGACTGCCATCGGTCAAAAACGATGTAGGGTCTGGTTGGGCAAAGGCTGGACTAAATGACCTACATGGTCCATTCCAACTCTGTTAATCTGTACCTTTGTACCTCTGTACCTAATTCTCTTTGGTGTATTTTTATGCGATCCAGGGCACGGACTCAGGGGAGATATCCCGGTTTCAAACAAAAAAAGCAAACACAACATGATGGGCGCAAAGCACTAACCTGGAGATCAACTCCTAGTTTTGTTCCAAAACGCATATTTCGAACAGCAAAAGGCGTCTGGCTCATGTTTTCCGTTCCACCACAGAGCACCACTTCAGAATCTTTAAGGCTAATTTCCTGATTTGAGAGGAGAGGAAAGAAAAGAAAAGCGTAATTGATGTGCAATAGCAACAGCACTTAAGAGTTATATACCACTTTACTGTGCTTTATAACCCTCACTAAGCGGTTTAAAATAGGTGGCTCAGTGGCTAAGATGCTGAGCTTGTCGAGCGAAAGGTCGACAGTTCAGTGGTTCGAATCCCTGGTGCCGCGTAACGGGGTGAGCTCCCGTTACTTGTCCCAGCTTCTGCCGACCTAGCAGTTCGAAAGCACGTAAAAAATGCAATTAGAAAATTAGGGTCCATCTTTAGTGGGAAGGTAACAGTGTTCCGTGAGCCTTTGGAGTTTAGTCATGCCGGCCACCTGACCACGGAGACATCTTTGGACAGCGCTGGCTCTTCAGCTTTGAAACGGAGATGAGCACCGCCCCTTAGAGTCGGGAACGACTAGCATTTATGTGCAAGGGGACCCTTTATCATTAAGTGGTTTATAGAGTCAGCCTAGTGCCCCCAACAATTTGGGTCCTCATTTTACCCACCTCGGAAGGATGGAAGGCTGAGTCAATCTTAAACCTGGTGAGACTTGAACTGCCAAACTGCAGGCTGCAGAAGTAACCTGCAGTACTGCACTCTCACTGCGCCACCGTGGCGCATATGAAAGTACATATGAAACACGTAACTATGTAAACCAGCGGCCTCCAATCTTTTGGATACCAGGGACTGGTTCAATGGAGTGTTTTTTCCACGGACGAGAGGGTGCATGTTTTCGTGTGCTGCCTGCATCCCAGGGATGGGACTTCGCTTGTTTGCACGGACCGGTTTCTGGCATGTCATGGACCGGTGTCAGTCCACAGACTGGGGGGTTGCGGACTCCTGATCTAAACTATCAGATCATATTTTTCTTTACCTTGAAAGAGTAGAGTGATCAAAACTTTTTTTAAAAAATATGTAGATGAAAAGCAGACAAACAATCCCAAAGTCTGCGTGACAGGTTGCAGAATAAGTATATGCACAAACCTAAATTGCAACAGAGAATAGGTTGACCAAAATAAATGAGTGGAATTAGTACCTGACACCCATTAACAATAGACTGGAAGCCTGATCCACACAATCTATTGATGGTTAAGGCAGGAACTGGGACGGGCACTCCAACACGTAAGCCAACATGTCGCGCGAGGTAAGCAGCATCTCTAGAACTCTGCAAGGGGGAAAAAAAAAAGAGAGAACATTCACCTGGCAAATTCTGCTTAAAAACTAAGCTGTGTCGTTGAAGCCGACTTTCCTAACTATTTGTAGAAGTGAATAAATGCAAATCACGCTCAGATGAATGTGACAACAATGTTGACCATTGCAGCTGCAAGAACTGCTCATAAAATTCAGCACTGGAATTTCAAACAATCGCTGAACATGGTTGCTAACTGAGGAATCTTGTATGCAGGTAGTCCTCCAGTTACGACCACAATTGAGCCCACATTTTTTTGTTGCTAACTGAAACATTTGTTAAGTGAGTTTTGCCCCATTTTACGAACTTTCTTGCCTGAGTTGTTGAGTGAATCACGGCAGTTGTTAAATTAGCAACACGGTTGTTAAGTGTATCTGGTTTCTCCATTGATTTTAATTGTCAGACGGTCGCAAAAGTGGATCACATGACCTACAACGGTCATAAATGTGAGTCAGTTCCCAAGCATCTGAATCTTGATCATGTAACAATGGGGATGCTACAACTGTTGTGGGGAAAATGGTCATAAGCCACTTTTGTAACTTCAAATGATCACTAAGTGAACTGTTGTAAGTTGAGCACTACCTGTACCTTTCTTTTCCTCCTTTCATTGCGACTGTTTAGGGAAGACTGTTACTCTTTATAAAAAAGATGAATGAGCTCAGAAAGTGGGTTTTTTTGTTTTGTTTAAACACATTGTTAATGCAAAAGTCAAACAGAAATTCAATTGTGAAGAAGAAGAAAAAAATTGCTTGTAGTGCTACAGTGATCCAGTGGTGGGACTTGAATAACTTAACAACTGGCTGGGTAGGCCCTGCCGGTTGATCATGTGACTGGTCACTCATCATACCCAGCTCCGCCTCCTGGCCACTTTCCTCAAAGGCAGAGGTAGGACTCAGCCGGTTGGGGCTAATCCCGCCACTGGCTAGCTCCGCCCCCGCCCATTTTTTGGGCTGTTTTCAAGGCCCTTTTCGGCTGTTTACAGGCCATTTTTCAGATGTTTGGGCCTGAAAACAGCCCCAAAAACGACCTGGAAATGGCCTGGAAAACAGCCAGAAAATGGCCTGGAAAACAGCCAGAAAACGGCCTGGAAAACAGGCCGAAAAACGAGTGGAGGCGGGGCCAGCCAGTGGTGGGACTTGCCAGTTCGCTGAACTGCGTGGAATCTTAACTACCGGTTCACCCGAACCGGTACAATGGCAGCAGCCCACCTCTGCAATGTTCCCACTGACAATATATTCTACAATGCTAGTAAATTCAGTTACCCAAATGTTCCAAAAAGAAACTATTTGGTGAGTGACCTGATAGAATGGGAAAGGCTCCACCAATGAATTTCTGATTTCTCTCTAATGGCGCAACAAAGCAAGAACAGACACGGAATGGTGTGTTGCTTAGGGTGGCTGGCAACTGCCAAGTTGTACCGACCTGCATGACGTTGCCCACAATCACGCTGTCAATGATTTCTGGAGATATTTTGCCAGCAGACAAGGCTGACCGAGCTGCAATCTCGGCAAGATCCGTGGCGGTGAAGTCCTTAAGCAGGCCGCCATAAGCCCCAAATGGAGTCCTCTTGGCAGAAACAATGAATATTCCTAGGTGACAAAACATGGCGAACACATACAAGGCAGTAAGTGTTGTGACCCAGGCCCAAGTAGGTAGTAGGAAAAAACAAACAAACTTTATTCGAACAGCTGAGAATTACTTCATTCCCAGCGTAGTTCAACTAAATTAAAGCAAATTCCTCCCAACACAAATTCTTCAGTCCTATCGCAAACCTTGGTTCAATTAGGCAAACTGCCAAAGGCCTTTCTTGGCAAACATTCAGAAGACACCAATACAAAAATAAATGCAAGAAGACAAAGCTACCAATGTTGTTTTCCGGCAAAGCCCAAATGCTGTTGCTGGTCTGTTTTACGCCTTATGGGAGGGGCCAATCATCTCTTGACCCTCCTCCCGAGTCGTCCTCTCTGCTTGAGCTGCTCTTGCCTTCTGGCAGCTCTTCTCATATGTGCATTAGGAACAGGCTCCTCCTGTTCCTCTGCCTCACTACTGCCAGTCTCTGGAGGCTCTGGAGTCCGCACCTCATTCCCCGATTGCCGTGGCCGCATCTCTGCCTCATCGCTGTCTGACTCCATTGCCAGCTTCGCAGGCTGCCTACAACAATAAGAAAGTGCCTTATATCAAATTTTACCCCGGTTCATTTAGATTAGTGTTTCTCCATTTTAGCAATTTTAAGATGTGTGGACTTCAACTCCCATAATTCCCTAATCAACATGGCTGGCTGGGGAGTTCTGGAGTTAAACCCTCACATCTTAAAGTTCTTTAGTTTGAGAAATACTGATCGAGTCCAATATTCATTTATTTTGTTGATTCAAAGGTTGCCTACTTAACATACAGTTTAACTGTTGAAACAATCAAGAAAACCACTACGAAAATAAAATATATTATTAAGGTGACCAATCGTCCTCCTTAGGACAGTCCTTCTTTTGTAACTTCTATCCTCTCTCAAAAAATGTACACCTACATGTCCTCCTTTTCGATATTTGAAAACTAATCTGTAAATCTTGATATTCAATCGATGCCAATCCAATCCGTGTGATGTGACATGTTTGTATTTGACATGACGATTCGTCAAGGCTCGGTACAGTGCGGCGAAACGCGATTATGAGACGCCTGCGCTTCGCACAGAGAATTGTTTTGAGAGAGTGCGCCGTGCGCAAGAGTGCACCACGCGCAAGTGGCTTTGTTTACTTCTTACTGAAACACGACATGGCACACACACACAGCTCCAACTCAGAGCCGAAGAAGCTTCTTGGATGAGGAGCGAAACGTCTTCAAAGAAAAACCAGAAAGTCCAGTTGCCTTTTGAAAAAGCACCTTTGGGACAACCATGACCTGGATGACTGAGAATCTCCATTGATACTTGGGAATAAGCACAGGTATGTTCCTATCACCTGCTGCAACTCTTTAAACTAAGTGAATGGTTTTTTCTACAGTTGTGCTATGGTGCGCCCCTGGGAAAAGACATGGCTGTTTTAAAAAGGTGCAGATGGGCATTATGTCAAGTGCTTCCAAGCTCCAATACTTCTGTCGTGTCCCACTCCTCCTCTGACGGCCGGGTTGGGGAAGTCCATATCAAACGTGCCTCTGCAGCTCTGCCAAAGTCCTATCAGAGTCCTCGGGGCAGGCAGGAATCCAAGGTGTGACTTCAGCAATCCAGTTTAGACTTTGCCTGACTCAGAGAATGCCAGAAAGCAGATCCTTTATATAGGCCATGGGGTGTGGCTCCATGACTCAGCACTTATCCAGGCCTGACCCTCCCTTCCTTTTGCTGACGTCGCTTCTCCATTCTCCGGAAGCGTGGATCTATCCATTGCATCGTTTCGTCTCCAGCTGTTGGTAATCCCAGCTCGTGGCTGGCTTCAGGCGCACATGCTATCGGAGGGAGGTTTGTTTGTTCGGTTTGTCTGGGCATGGTGCCAGGGCTGGGGGCTGGAGGCATGCCAGGACATTCTTCTGTACTATCAGCGTCTGGCAGGAGATAAGAGGGGCCAGGCTGCGGCTGGGTGGGGGGGGAGGCGAGCGAGGCACAACAACTTTGAATCTGAAGCACTTTCACAGACAGGGCTCTTAGCAGTTCTTAAGCTTCCCTTTTAACGCCTTTAGTAACTTTAGTGAACTGGGTTTCCTGGTTTTTAGAAAGATTTACAGTATTTAAAAACACAGGTAGTCCTCAATTTACGACCACAACTGAACCTAGGATTTACGTTGCTCAGTGAAACTTGTTAAGCACGCTTTGTCCTATTTTATGACTTTCCTTGCCACATTTGTTAAGTCAATCGCTGCAGTTGTTAAATTATTAACACAGTTATCAAGTGAAGGTTGCAAAAGGGGATCACAAGAGCCTGGGGGACACTGCAACGGTCATAAATGTGAGTCAGTTGTCAAGCATCTGAATGTAAATTACAGTATGTGACCATGGGGATGCTGCAGTGGTTGCAAGTGTGAAAAATGGTTGCAAGTCATTTTTTTTCAGTGCTGTTGTAACTTTGAATGGTCACTAAGTGGACTGTTGTAAGTCAAGGACTGTGTGTATGCAACAGGGCCTTGAGGTGCTGTTTGACTGATCAGAGGAACCAAATACACACATTAATTAATAAGATGCAAATGATCAGTTGGTCATATTCTTCCAAAATGACTAGTTCCTCAATAGTTTAAAATTTAACACTTCAAGCTGTCTTCTTAAATCAGGGGTCTTCAAACTTGGCAACTTTAAGACTTGAGGACTTCAACTCCCAGAGTTCCTCAGCCAGCTTTTCTGGCTGAGGAATTCTGGGAGTTGAAGTCCTCAAGTTTTGAAGGACTTTGAAGTCCTCAAGCTTTTCTGGCTAAGGAATTCTGGGAGTTGAAGTCCTCAAGTTTTGAAGGACTTTGAGAACTTTGAAGTCCTCAACCTTTGCTGGCTGATGAATTCTGGGAGCTGAAGTCCACAGATCTTAGAGTTGCCAAGTTTGGAAACCCCTGTCTTAAATCTTGCTATTCTAAATGGGCAGCATTTGTGGTCACTATTTTTCTATGCTTTTTGAAAAGGAAATTTATCAATCCCACATCAACAGGGTATTTTGATCAGTGTTCTTTCCAGCTGAGCCGTGGGTGGTTCAGACTGTAAGACAGCCTGATTTTTAAACTCTAAATTTTAAATTGTAATTTTATTGGGTATTTTATAGGGTCAAGGTTGACTCAGCCTTCCATCCTTTATAAGGTAGGTAAAATGAGGACCCAGATTGTTGGGGCAATAAGTTGACTTTGTATATAAATATACAAATAGAATGAGACTATTGCCTTACATTAATGTAAATAAATAAATAAATTTATTTGAAGTTACACAGATGTTTTAGAAGCACAGCACAAATAATAAACGCAAGCAATTTTATTAGAACTAATCAAAATGACAAAAAAGGTAATCTGTGCATTAGGCAGATCAAAGGAAGGAACCAGCTTCTGAATTTTCCAGAAATCTTTTACTGAATTAGAAGGCTCTTAACCAGTATATGGTAGAGGGGTTGCTTGATGTCTTTAATGAAAGAGCTGCACTGGCTGCCAACTGCTTACTCAGCAGAATTTAAGATATCTTGGTATTAACCTTTCAATCATCAAAAGGTTTAAGGTCTGATAACTAAAGCTTCTTTAATTGTAAATTTGTTCAGTTGGTTAATAACTGTAGGAGATACGTTTTGAAGATTTCTCTGCAGTCAAAGGTCCAAATGGCTTTTTCTGGCTTTGTCAATTATGTAATCTTCCTATCATTGTAAGATTGACCCTGGCCCCCATTCTTTCAGTGTAGGGAAAATCCTTAAAGAGACATGGGAGGATAATGCAGAGAGGCTGCAATTCTAGGCACCTCCCTCCCTCTGAGTTTATTTATTTATTTATTTATTTTATTCAATTTTTATACCGCCCTTCTCCCGAAGGACTCAGGGCGGTGTACAGCCAAGTAAAAAATCACAGTATCAATATTAAAAGAGATTAAAACAAACATATTATAAAGTGGCCAGATTTAAAACGAATTAAAATATTAAAATATAAATAACCCAATAAAATTTTAACCCAATAAAATTTTAGGCCAGTCCCACTTGAATAAATAGGTGCATTTTCAGCTCACGGCGAAAGGTCCGAAGATCAGGCACTTGACGTAAACCAGGGGGAAGCTCATTCCAGAGCGTGGGAGCTCCCACAGAGAAGGCCCGTCCGGTGGGGGCCGCCAGCCGACATTGTTTGGCGGACGGCACCCTGAGAAGGCCCTCTGTGAGAGCGCACGGGTCGGTGGGAGGCAACGGTAACAGCAGGCGGTCCCGTAAGTACCGGGTCCTAAGCCATGGAGCGCTTTAAAGGTGGTGACCAAAATCTTAAAGCGCACCGGAAGACCACAGGAAGCCAGTGCAGACTGCGCAGGAGAGGTGTTACATGGGAGCAACGAGTTGCTCCCACTATTACCCGCAGCTGCATTCTGACTAACTGCAGCCTCCGGGTGCACTTCAAGGGCAGCCCCATGTAGAGAGCATTGCAATAATCCAGGCGGAAGTTACGAGGGCATGAGTGACCGTGCATAAGGCATCCCGGTCAAGGAAGGCGCAACTGGCGCACCAAGCGATTGGTGGAAGGCCCTCTTGGAGACGGCCGCCAAATGATCGTCAAACGACAGCCGCCCATCCAAGAGGACACCCAAGTTGCGCACCCTCTCCGTTGGGGCCAATAACTCGCCCCCCACAGCCAGCCGCGGCTGCAGCTGGCTGAACCGGGGTGCCGGCATCCACAGCCACTCCGTCTTGGAGGGATTGAGCTTGAGTCTGTTTCTCCCCATTCAGATCCGTACGTATAGTCACACGGTCACATTTTGTGTGACTGGCAACCAGCCTGCATTTAGAACAGTTTGCAGTGTCTTGTGGTCACATGACTGAGATTTACAGTACTTTTTTTCCCAGTGAGTAGCATTTACTTCCAATTTCAGGGGGGAAAAAACACCAATTGTGGACAATGGTTTTGCTTAATGACACACACTGGCATTCATTTTAACGATCACCAGAATAAAATGTTATTAAAATCAGGCCAATCATGTGATGACCTGTTTAACAACAAACACGATTTATAACTGTAACTCCAGGCTCAATTATGGTTATAAATCAGGTCTACCTATATGTATAATCCTTTAAATTTTCTGACTTGCAAGAGCTAGACCAATCTGATGTATTATTGCAGGGGTCTCCAAACTTGGCAACTTTTAAGATTGTGGATATCAACTTCCAGAATTCCCCAGCCATCACTGACTGGGGAATTCTAGGAGTTGAAGTCCACAATCTTAAAGTTGCCAAGGTTGGAGATCCTGTTATATTATATGAGGTTTGCTGCATAATCTGATACTAGAAATTTCAGAGTTCCATTCCTCCAACCTCAGGAGTATAGTTAATGCAGAAGCCTCAGGCTGAGAAACAAAATATAGTCATGATACTTAATTACATCCCTGTCAGTCCAAATTACCTAATTCTTATTGAAGTTACTAGTAACTTTACTTCTCATGTCAAGCATGAGAAGGCATGGTGGCTCAGGCTGTAAGATAGCCTGTTATTAAAACACAGCAGCCTGCAATTAGTGCAGGCTCGAATCCCACCAGGCCCAAGGTTGACTCAGCCTTCCATCCTTTATAAGGTAGGTAAAATGAGGACCCAGATTGTTGGGGGGGCAATAAGTTGACTTTGTAAATATACAAATAGAATGAGACTATTGCCTTACACACTGTAAGCCGCCCTGAGTCTTCGGAGAAGGGTGAGATATAAATGTAAAAAAAAAACAAAAAAAAAAAAACGACTGGAACTATCCTTTCCTAAATAACGTACTGTGTTTAGACATCCCTTGATAATAAGACCAATTGGGATTTTGAGCGCATGCACTAAAATCTCCCACTCCCAAAATAAGCCCTCCCCGAAAATATTTAAACGTATGTGCAGCTGGTCCCCATTTCCTCTGGTTAGGGTTAGGAAGACAGAGCTGGAAACGCCAAGAGGAGCCCCGTCTTGCTCCGTGCCCCCCAAAATAATAAGACCTGTGGATGCTGGCGTCCTGGTACAGTCAGCTGGTTCCATCGCTGACTGTTGGAGCCGAGTCATTGGCCCCTATGGAGAGGGTCCGCAACTTGGACGCTCTCCTGGATGCTCGGCTGTCGTTAGAAGAACATATGACAGCCGTCGCAAGGGGAGCTTTTTATCAGGTGCGCCTGATACGCCAGTTGCGCCCCTTCATAGACCGGGATGCCTTGTGCACGGTCACTCATGCCCTCGTCACTTCCCGCCTGGACTACTGTAACGCTCTCTACATGGGGCTCCCCTTGAAGGGCACCCGGAGGCTCCAACTGGTCCAGAATGCGGCTGCGTGGGTGATAGAGGGAGCTACTCGTGGTTCCCATGTGACACCTCTCCTGTGCAGGCTGCACTGGTTGCCGGTGGTCTTCCAGGTGCAATTCAAGGTGTTGGTAACCACCTTTAAAGCACTCCATGGCACAGGACCGGGCTATTTACAGGACCACCTGCTGCCACCGATAGTCTCCCATCGACCTGTGCGCTCCCACAGAGAGGGTCTCCTCAGAATGCCGTCAGCCAAACAATGCCGGCTGGCGACCCCCAGGGGGAGAGCCTTCTCTGTAGGGGCACCCACCCTCTGGAATGAACTTCCTCTGGAGTTACGATTACTCCCCAAGCTCAAGCGAGCTCAAGACTTTTTTATTCCACCGTACAGGGTTGGCCTAAGATACTATTGTTTTAAGTGGGGTTTTATCATTGTTTTTTGAATAATTTTTAATAGGTACTAGCCAAATTGAATTAGATTTTTATATTGTCTTTAATTCTGTTTATATATTGTTTTATGTTGGCTGTAAACCGCCCTGAGTCCTTCGGGAGAAGGGTGGTATAGAAATTTAATAAATACTAATACTAATAACTCCAAGCACTTATTTCAAGGTTCAAAAAAATATAAGACAAGGTCTTATTTTTAGGAAAACACGGTAGCTCACAAAGCATTTTAACCCACTTTTCTGACGTCACTTTCCCTCAAAAGCCCACAAAACATGTGACTATTGTGAGGACCAACTGTCTCAACAATTTTGAGTATTCAACATCGTAAAACACAGTATATATTATCAGATTTAATTTTGGGGCGTGGTTAAGAAAATATGCACAGGAAATTAGGAGAAAAAAATTACTAGCCATTCCATTCACAAATATAAATATTTAAGGAGGTAAGGTAGCTGACTAGCTTAGATTGCAAAACTCATTCGCCTCTAGTCATTAACGGGGGCAAATGCAGAAGAGAGGATAGGAAAAAATAAGCGAGACCTGTTTTTCTGATTGGCAGAAAAATAAAGTACTTTGGTTTAAACCTACATACATTTATAGACAGAATAACAGAGTTGGAAGGGACCTTGCAAAATTATGAATGTGCCAAAATAAGCCATTAGATTCTTCCTAGCTCCTAACATACCTTAACCCGGTTTATATGTGTTCATCTCACTTTCAAAACCCAGTTTGCTTCCAAAGGTTACGTGATGCGGCTAATATTTGTTCATAAGTTTAAAGTCTGAGGGTCATAAATATCTAAAGGCTGAAGGGCCCAGCTTTCTGATAAAGATGTCCTTCACTATGGCAGAACTGAAGAAGAAATTTCTTCCTTTTTAATGTAGCATCCGATGGGATAGTAAAAAAAGCTGTACTGGGTCAAGCCAAAAGTCCTGGCACATTCTGTTTAATACCAATTTCCAGAAAAAAATATCGCAAATTGCAGTCGTGTGACTGTGGGATGCTGCAAACAGCCGTCAATGGGGGAGGCGGTGACTGAGCCCCCAGAATGGGGTCACATGATCATGCATTTCAAACCTGGATCATTACAAATCCAAGTTGTCTCTTTTTCCAAGCCCTTTATAACTCTGAATGGTATTAAGCAACCAGTTATTAAGCTGAAGACTATTTATATAACTCTTTCTCAAGGCCATGGGATGCTAACAATAGTTAGGCTGGTGATAGTCTAAACTCCAAAGTTTCCTAACATCCACGCTTGGTTAATTATGCACTGAATCCTGAGTTTTTTTGGGTGAATTGAAAACTATATGTGTTAAAAAAATCCTTCATGTGATTATGCTAAGGTTAAAGTTCAAGATGTCTCCAGGTGGAACTAAGCTTCTGGCGATTCCATGGACAGAAACCATGAAGTTTTCTGACTCTTCCCGCGGCCTCTTCAAAGGTGATTTTCAATCTTTGATGCCCAAATATTAACCAGGCCCAACCCTTCGCTTCTAAGCCAGGGATGAAATGCTTCCGGTTCAGAAAGGATCGGCGGATCCAGTAGTGATGACGGCAGGTGGTTCGGAGAACCGGTAGCAAAAAAAAAACTCGCCCATGCCCACCCAATCGCCGCTTGCTGCTTCTTTTAAAAATGCTTTTAAAAGGTAAAAAAAGAGACTGTGACGATCACAGCTGAGCCGTGTGATTGTCAGAGCCTTTTTTTTTACTTTTAAAAGCATTTTTTACAACCTATTCGGCTAAATAGGTTGTAAAAAAATGCTTTTAAAAGTAAAAAAAAAACCGTGCACCACAGCTGATCACTCACCCTCGTGCTGTTTTACTTACCCCATGCCTCTTTTTGGCGTGCACTGTATGCGCACGCACCTCGCATTTGGTGCAGTGGTGTGCCCCTGTGCATGCATCCACGCAGCGCACAAGCGCAGCGAGTGAACCGGTAGTAAACCGGTTCAGATTTCACCACTGTTCTAAGCCCAGATAAGATTGGGCAGATACTGCTACTTGCTGAGACATGCCAGACTAGAAAGGAGGCCACAACTTAGTGTTAGGTTTATCTACTCTTATTTGGCCTTCAGTTGCTCAATCAAATTCATTACAAGACAAGGACACAGAAAGACAAGGCTTATTGAAAGCTTGCTGGAAAGGTCATAAATAGCAATCACATGACACCCCCCTCCCCCCCCCCCCAGAACACTGCAACTATCCTAAATACATGCCAGTTGCCAAGCACCTGAATTTGGATCATGTGATCTTGGGGAATGCAGTGATGGTTGTAAGTGTGAGGACCAATCATTTTTTCTCCAGTGTCATTGTAACTTCAGATGGCTGTAAGTCAAGGACTACCTGTACTTTACAAATAAGCCTTGGTACCATTCTCAGCAACTCCTTTCTTTGTGGTTAAATAAGTAATCAAAATGCCTCGCTTGCTGTCAAATAAATAACAAATGCGGTAATGCCCTTCCTATGCACACATCTATACATTTTGAGAATTTAAAGAACTCCCTACCCACACAATTCTGCCGGAATATTTTTCAAAGTGCTCTAGAACTGTAGTATTACAAAATTGTTGCACAATACTCATTAGGTATTGCAATGGGAAGTTGGGACAAAGTCCTCCAGCTATGAGAATCTGTCACTATACACTATATCATCTACTGGAAGTTAAACAACATCTGGAGGACTTTGACTTGCTTTCAAGTATTTCCTTTCATTTGTAATTCTGAAACAATCTCTTAATTTCTCTGCTTTTAAATAATACTTTTCACCTAGAGCTACTATTCCCCAGTTTCATATACTGTGAACTGGACTCATGAGTTTGGGGGAAAAAAGGTTCCATTTGAAATGTCTAACACAAAGTAATGTTCACAGAGTTTCTTATCTAATAAATCTGCTTAAAAATTAAAGAGCTTCGATTGGTTTTTGAACTATTATAGTGTCGTCATTGACTTTGACTTTTTAGTCACTTAAAGTCACTAAATAAACGTAGACACCAACAATGCCTGATATATTTTTAGTGGAATTTTTTTTTTTTTGTATAAAAAAATATCACCAAGTTCAAAATATTTTTGTTTCCAGGTTAGAAGGGTGTTTCATTCCTTCATTCAACAAAACGGCAGAAGTGTCAACTAGCCTCTCTACCCACTCCTTACTGCTGGCTTCACACTACTACTTCAGTGCATTCACCTAAAGTAGTGAATTGCAAATCAGTCTCGATGAATATAATCCCAAATTAACTTTGCATTCTCTGAGAGGACAAAGTCAACCCGAAGAACTGCAAGAAAAATCGAGGGAAAACAATTTTATTTCCACACGCCAGCAAGTCACCCTTTGGAAAGACAAAAGCTATATATATATGGCAGGTAGTAGTAACCAGCTCCCCTCCTGCCTAAACCTAGTCTTGGTCGGGGATCAACATGTCACCCACGTTTTGCAGGTTTTTTTCCCACTTTTCCGTCTCACTGGGAATCCAGCGGGATAAAGTTGGGGGAACGGAGGGGTGAAATAAAGCGAGAGGAAGGGTCGCAGGCCGTGCAACTGCAAGGCATAAAACGTCTCTTCCCTGCATGGGGCTGGGCGTCCTTTAAGGCAGGGGGCTCCAACTTTGGAAACTTTTAAGACTTGTGGACTTCAACTCCCAGAGTTCCTCAGCTAGTTTTGCTGGGAGTTGAAGTTCTCCAGGCTTAAAGTGACCAAGGTTGGAGACCCCAGCATTAAGGGAGGGGTCTCCAAAACTCCTTGGCAACTTTAAGCCTGGAGGACTTTCAACCCCCACCATTCCCCTGCCAGCTTTGCTGGGCGTTGAAGTCCCCCAGGCTTAAAGTTGCCAAGGTTGGAGCCAAGGGAAGTAAGGTACATCATTCCCAGCTGCTGGAGTGTGTGTGTGTGGGGGGGGGAAGGTGGGGATCTTTGCAAGACCCTGCCCTAAAATGAAAGCCAAAGAGGAAGAGGGGGACCAGTTGGGGGGGGAGGTTCCCCATTTTTTGGAGTGGTGGGGCCCCTGACTTACCTCTGAGCAAAGCCATGGCTGCAGCGTGCTGGTTGCTTCCTCTCCAACCGACTTCCCCGCTGGGATCCTCGGCTGGCGAGTCGCAACCCCGCCGCGCCCCCCTTCCACCGCCCCGCCCTTCGCCCTCTTACTCCTCCCTCCTCTTCGGCCGGGGAGTGACCTGCAGCGGCGCCCGCCGGAGAACGGCGTTCCTGGGGCTGCAAGGCAACGCAAGGCAAGGCATGGGCGGACGGCTGCAGAGAGGCAGGGCCCCATAATCCCCAGCCGGGGAGGCATGCTTCGACCTGGACTTGGACCGAGGAACTGATTTTTGACGCCTCTCTGGACCTGGGGGTGTCTGGAGGATGCCGGCTGGGGATGATGGGAGAGGGAGTCCCGGCTGTCTGCAAGCCCAGGCTGCGGTTCTAGGAGAGCCGCTCAGAGATCGGATAACGAAGGCAGGTGGCAACTCCTCTTCCAGCCTAATCCTGGCTGGGCATGATGGGACCTGGAGTCCAACGCTGGGGTGGGCCAGAGGAGCGCGGGTCTGGCTCTTCGGCGCCCGAGGGGGGGGGCCTAACGGCGGCCGCCTTAAGGAAAGGACCCCCAGCCTGCCCCGAGAAAGCCGACCTGCGACCCCCCGCTCCCCTTTCTGGCTCGGCTGGGGAGCAATTTGCTCGCCCGAGGGGGCGGAGCCACGCGCAGAAAGGGGCGGGACTTCCACCGAGCCGCTTCCTGTAACTACTCCGTCTCCCTGGCAACGCGGCCTTCCGCAGGCTGAAGGCCTGTGAATCCAAGCGGGCTCGCCAGGCCTCCTAGACTCGGGCTGCATAAGCTTTCTTTCGTTTCCGGCCAACCAGGTGGGGGAAAGGGGCGGCCACCTTAGCTTGCGGAGCTCCAGGTTGGGGGAAGGCTGGATTCAAACGACCTAAACTGGGTCCTGCTGCGGAGGATGCGTGAGACGGGAAGTTTCACCTGTTTGCAACTCCATAAATGGGGTTTGGCTTCCCTCCCCCTGATTTTTCCTTTAAGGAACAGCAGAAGTTTTTCAGAATCTCTCTTCCTCTGCATGAATTCATTACAACCTTTAGGCGCTTCCTAACCTAATGGATAGTCTGAGGATTTCAGGATTAGCGCCTAAATACCTAATTCATAATTGTTTTTCATTTTTCAAAGCAATAACTCAGAAAGTTTGGGATTTTTAGTTCCCCAGCTGAGTGTTATTTCTGTTCGAATTGTCTTTGGAAACAAAGAGATTCTCTAATAGCAAAATATAAGGAGGAACAATGGCTTATATCATCTCACTCAAAATTTGTCAGTATTAAAGGTTAACTGTTAGCCATACAAGAGAATCTGCAGCTCGTAGTAAAATGACTGAATTTTATGAGGTGGGTGCTAACATTTGGAGAGATGAGGAATGTTGCAATTGTTCTGCAATGGCCTGTAATTTTTTTTTATAATTCTTGTTTTTTTTTGCCTGCAAAGTAATTGTTGAATGCAATCTTAAAATGGAAAAACATGAGTCAGCAATTGATTGCAAAAGGTTATACCTCAGTTTGTAAAATATGCCCAATCTATTTTCAGTAAATTTAAAAATTCTGTATAGTACTATATCTGAAATGTGTCTTTGTTATGGAATGTTCATCCTATTTGAATGGTTATTTCTTGAAATATATATACACTATTCCCTTTTAAGAATTGTAGGAGAATGCATTTTTTGACAGGCTAAGGATTATGCATTGTCAAATGTAAGTGAAGAATTAATTGAGAACTTAAGGCTATCATTTGCCAAATGTGAATTTATTTATTAATCAAAGATCATTAGAGACTTTTCAAATAAAAAGGATAAGAAATATTTCTCAAAACTATTGTCACTTGAATTTAATTGCTGCAAACATTTGTTATTTTCAGCAGGAATTACATAAATGCAGTAAACCTATTGTTCTAGAGTGGTAAGATACAACTGATCTATGTATAGTACCGGTCAATAAAATGGATGTGTAATATGAAAGCAGGTGTTACTGGAGAAGATCTTGATGCCTGGAAAAATTAATTGACAATTGAAAAAGAGGCCACCGAGAGACAAGGTGCTAGATACTGTCAAAAGAACTCCGAGATAATCCTGGCAAAAGGATGTCTACCAGGTCATAAAGAATTGAAAGTACCTGAATGACTGAATAACATAAAGATGTTATCATAGTTCTCTTTAAAAATAGCAAGCATTGCTTGCTCAATAATGACTTGTCATGATGGTAACTTGCATTTCTTTAAGCAGCTTTGCTAATGGATTTCACTTGGAATGGGGGTCCCATATAGTGTTGCTGAATCTTGAAAATCATTTTGACACTTGTACACACAGGGCAGAAATGATGGGACTATTCTCGACTCTGCTTGCACAATTCTGTACAGATATTCGCACTTTGCATTTTGCTTTGTGATAATGTTTCTGATTCATCTGGTTCAAGTTGACTACATTTGTATGCTCAAAGGCTGAGTGGTTAATAATCAAAATCTTCATAAATCAATCCCCACAAAAAGAATAAATAATCCCACCCATAAAATACCATGTTGTGCATTCATTAACATTTTACCTTTCAGTCACTGCCAACTCTCTTCCAAGGGCTTGAGGGGACCACCAGGTCTTAACAGTTCTCCTGAAATCCAGGAGGAAAGGAGCAAACTGGATCTCCAAAGTAAAGGAACAAGGATTCAAAATGCCTGTTTCTAAAGTCCTGCCAAGTTGAGTTTGAGTGCAGCCCTAAGCTAGTCTATGACCGTAACAAAGATTTTATGGAGTGCAGGCAAAACATGGGAGTTACCCGTAAGTGTGACATACAATACTTTTATTTTAATTTTTGTTTATGTTATTTTTCATTCCTTCATTCAATTTTAATGCACAATTCTACCTGATTATGGCCATGCCTTGCTTAAGAACCCTTAAACAATTCTGCTTTTCATTTTATCTTCCCTACCATGCAAAATTGTCTCCAGTCTAGGGTCAAAAGAAGTCAAGATGGCAGCTGCACCTCTACAGTTGAAGCTCTGCCTATTTATGTGTGTTGCCTGCAGGGGTGAAATCTAAAAATTTTCCCTACGGGTTATGTGTGTATCACTTGGTTGGTGGCCATGGCCAATAACAATAAAGATGCCAACTGGCCACCTTGAAGTAGAGGTTGGACATAGAAAGCGGAGAATATCTTGGGGTTCACCAACACTGCCCATCGGGACTGTTGCATCTTGTACCTCTGATAGTGCCTTCCAAGGGAACGCCTGTCTCGAACACCTAACAGATGGTCCTATTTGGAGAGCATTGCCCCTTCCTGCCATTGCTGGTCTGTGATGAATAGCCCACTGCGCAATCTGAGTTCTGTTTGGAACTGGATGATGAAATTTGTGCTAACAAAGGCATCTGAGACCAATGCTTTGGCAGCCCTGTAGTTCTTACCTGGTTGCTGATGCACAGAGCCCAAGACACAGGAGAAAAATAAATTCAGTGAGGCAAAAGCCTTCATGATACACACTGTGGGGTTGGTTGGGATTGCAAAAATCAGAAAATCAATTATGTAACTTGAGAAGTGACTCTGAGCTAGTCTATTATTTTTTAACCCTTCTCAGTGTGTCTAATAATTCACCTGCTTATGTGCAGTGCTCGTAACCTGTCCCAATGCCAAAGGAGTCTTGAGTGGTGTATAACATAAAACCAAAATATATTTGAAACATTTACCTAGCTATGCACTTTGGGATGAACACCCTTCGAATGGTGCGGGAGCATGAATGGATTTCTAGAAAAATTGCAGACCATCTGCACTTCAGTCTGAAATGCAGACAACGCAGACTCGTCCCCAACAGCCCGCGCCTGTGTTCAACAGTGAAGGGAGTCAGGGCAGAAAACATCGTGCAGAAAGCACAGCTCCAACGTCTCAGTGAAATAATAAGACAGCCTAATTTTACAGCTAAGATTTTGAAAGAGAGAGTGGAACATAAACTTCAAGAGCTGAAATCATTTCTATCAATGGAAATATTGGAAAAGGTCACAGAATTTAGAAAGAAGGCACAACTAGCACAACACAAAGAGACAAAAAGCCAAATTTTCTACCCTACAGCTTAAGACCGGAAAAAACACACAAAACAGAAGAACCAACTCAGATGGACAGTGACATGCCTCACAAAACTGACCAATGGGTGAGAAATCTGTCTTGACAGAGAGCTAATCCAAACAGAAAATAATGGTTTTAGCCAAAGGACTGGATTTTGCAGTCATACCAGAACAGCTTCCAGTTGTAGTTCTCCTCACAGCACCAGAGTCAGCCATCAGAAACAAACTGGCAGAACCAGAGGCAGAACAATTAAGGATGAAAGTATCTGCAGCCTTTGCTAATGCCAAAAGACCCCCTTCCAACCTCATAATTCAAGAAAGGAGAGCAGTGACATCCCTAGGAAGGGATCCAAACATCACCATCCTGCCAGGAGATAAAGGAAGATGCGGTCATCCTGAACATAGATGACTACAAGGCCAAAGTAAAGTCTTCTGAAGGACACTGCTGCAAATGAGACTCTGAAGAGAGATCCCACCAGCATTTACAAGAAAAAGGTCATTGATTGCTTGCAACAGCTACTAAAGGATAATGCCACCGACCAGCCACGATACTACTGTCTTTACCCTGGGGAAGCCATACCATGCATATATGGATTCCCCAAAATCCACAGCGGGAACTCCACTTGGACTAGTTGTCTGCAGCATCAACTTTGTTACTTACAACATTGCAAAACATCCAACTACCTTATTAGTTCCTCTGGTTGGCAACACCACTCATCACATCAACAATTCACAGGACTTTGCCAGCAAGGTTTGGAATCTAAAACTGGACCTGGATGAGACCATGGTTTCCTATGATGTGACTTCCCTCTTCACCTGCATTCCAACCACTGAAACTGTCATGGTAGTGAAGAAACGATTGCTACAAGACAGTGCTGTAGGTGACAACCAATCTTAGCCCAGACCGTATATGTGCCATCTGGACCTCGGCCTGACCACTGCCTATTTTAAATGCAATGAAGGTTTCCACAGACAAAAACACAGTTGCACCATGGGTTCACCTGTGTCCCCCATTGTGGCCAATCTCTATATAGAACAGGTAAAAACCAAAGCCCTAAACTCCTTTATAGGAATTCCACCCCTCTCACTGGTCTAGGAGGAAACTTGGATCAAGATCAAAACACAGGAATTGGAAGTGTTCACCAAACATAACAACTCTGTGGACAGATACATCAAATTCTTGCAGAAAGATGTTAAGGAAAATAGTCTAGCCTTCCTGGACTGCCATATACATTAAGGAAGACAGAAGCCTTAACATCAAAGTCTACAGAAAACCTACACACACAGATCAGTATTTACATTTTGATTCTCACCACCCACTGGAGCACAAAATGGAAGTGATCAAGAACCCTTCATCACCAAGCTGAAGGTCCGCCTACCAGCAAAGATGGGAAAGGAAAAAGAATTAAAACATTTCAAGGAAATTCTCGGAACGTGTGGCTGTCTGAAGTGGGCCTTCATCAAATCCCCCAAAAAGACCCAGTAGCAGCTCCTCCATAACAGATGAACAATAAATGAAGCAATGTTGTCATTCCATACGTTGCAGGAATTTCTGAAAAGCTCAGGTGTTGAGCCAAGTCCGCTGCTCAACACATAACAGAACCACGCCCCGATGAAGAACGGCACGTTAATAGTCAGAGCTAGACATACTTGAAATATAGGGGGTGCATGGGTGATGGGAGGCACGAATACTCAATAAACCACGATGGGTAATGGTGGCACACTGGGCTGGGATCGGGGCCGGGGCTGTTAGTCAGACGCTGCTCGATGATGAAACGGCAAGGATGTGAGAGCAGCTTGTATGATCCATGCTGCCAAACAACTGAGCTAACTTGCCCGAGACACAGATGATTGGAGAGGCGTGGTTAATGCCTTTAAAACCAAATGCTGAGAAGCGGAAGCTCTCGGCACTAACTTTACTTTTGATAAACTCTGTTTGACATTGTAGCTGGCTTGTAGCTCATTAAACAAGGGATTCACAACTATCAAGCATTGGTTGCATCATTCCTTTGGTTTTGCACAAGCGTGGCCAGGCAAGCTGAGATAGAAGGTTTACTCCAAAAGAAGCATTCTAAGGTGACTTTCTCACCTTACTGGTTTGTTCCAAAGTTAATGTCAAAAGATCAGTTTTTCTTTAACATACGGAAAGCATATTTTAAAAGTATTCTGAAATTGGAATGGTGCAATCCAATTTATCTCAATTTTTGTAAATATTATTGAGGTTAGTGGGACAATAACACTAACAACATGCATATTTAATGTTTACATATACTGTGTTTCCCTGAAACTAGGACATGTCCGGGTAATAAGCCCAATTGTGCTTTCGAGCGCATGCACTAAAATAAGCCCCCCTGAAAATAAGCTCCCCCCAATACTTGGATGCATGTGCAGCTGCCACACAAACAACACATCTGAGGAGGTAAGGCTGGAGGGGGGGAAGGGAGGGGGAACATCAGAGCCGCTGCAGCCCAAGATCAACAGGCCAGATTCGGTGAGCCAGATGCACCGCTGCCACTCTGAAGAAGAAGAGCGAGAGGAGGCGCCGCAAGAGCGCCCATTTCTCATGTTCTCCTCCCAGATGTTGGCAGCTCATTCAGCTCCCTGAATCTGGCTTGCTGATCTCGGCCAGCAAGGGGGAATGGCAGGTGGGGAGGGGTGGAGCAGCGGAGGAGCGAGAATTCTGCTGCTCGCCCAAATCCCAGATCTCCTGCAGCCTCTTCAAGAGGAAGGCGATCGAGGCAGAGCAGGTGGTCGGCACTCCGGCACCAGTCCCACTGCCAGGAGCTGAGGTTTTGAGGTCCTGCAGCTCAAAAATAATAAGACCCCCAATAATAAGGCCAAGGCCATATTTCGGGAGTTGAAAGTAAGACCCTGTCTTATTTTCGGGGAAACACAGTAGACGACAATTTAAAAAGGACACCGCAACCATCATAAATAGGAGACAGTTGCCAAGCATTTGAATTTTGATCACATGAGCATGAGGATGCTGCAATGGTGGTGTGAAAACAGGTCAGAAGTCACTTTTTTCAGTGCTGTTGTGACTTTGAATGGTCACTAAATGGAACTGTTCTAAGTCAAGGACTACCTGTATTGCTCTCCTCTTGATAGCAATCGCACTTATATACTGCTTCGCAGTGCTTTACAGCCCTCTCTCGGGGGTTTACAGAGCCAGCCTCTTGCCCCCAATAATTTGGGTCCTCATTTTACCGACCTCGGAAGGATGGAAGGCTGAGTCAACCTTGAGCCTGATGAGATTCGAACTGCCAAATTGCAGGCAGCCAACAGTCAGCAGAAGTAGCCTGCAGTACTGCATTCTAATCACTGTGCCACAGCAGCTCTTTTTACCTTACCTTAATTGATACTGTTGGCGTGCTAAGATAGGCCTATATGCTCCACTAAAAATGCAGACTTTTTTTTTCTTTAATCCTACATACTGGAATCCATCAATCGAAAATCTTTCATGCAGACTTTTAAAGTACAGATCCCATATAGTAGATATCCACTGAAATATATTTAAGAAACTTTCCTCCAACAGACCACTTGGGTTTGACACATTCATCAACCCAACTATATTTGCTTCCAAAAACACTTTACAATATTTTAAAAAGCAATCTTAAAAGCTGGACCATTGTAGTTTTTGTGTGACACTTGGAACTCCAGAAGAAAATAATATCTACATACTATAAATGTATTACAAAGAGTTTATAAAACAAATCCATTTCTCACTCTTTTAGAATGAGCTTTGAAAATGGACACTAAGCAATGCTGGAAATAAAAGCAGCATGCAGAGAAATAAGGAAAGCAAACTTTTTATTCCAAAGTATTTTACAGTATTTTATGCACGGTGGAATTACGGTGACTTTTACAGTCACTTTCCTATAAACGGGTGTAGTTTACCCAATTATTCAAACTGAAAAAATATTTTCATCAGCAGCAATATTTCATCCACGCCTGCAATTTTAATCAAGCTGGAGCGATTATAAATTGGGGTGGACACACCTCATTTTATGTTCCAGCATTTGCATTCTTTGAATAATTCTCTAGGTTTTATGGGAGCTTTCTTTCAATATACAGTACATATTAAAAAACAAAGTGTAACTTGCTCATGCAGTATATTGGCATGATGGACAGTCAGCTACATCTATAATGCCAGAATATTCTGACTACTGCATTCTATTGTAGTTTAACAGTCTGAGAATAAGAAGCAGCAAGCCCATATAGTTAATGTGCTGGGATAAGAGAATTTACTTGAGTGTGTGTAACTTGAAATTTGGCAATCTCATTGCTTGTCCCCATGTACAGACAACACTTGCTAACTCTTGCACACTTGAGATGTGTAGTATTTAAAAAGTTATTCATAGTTAATATCACTGAATCAATATTAATAGATCTGCATTTTTTGCAGCAGTTTTTAATTGAGGAAGACAGTTGGCCCTATATTTCTTTTTATAAAAAATTCAAATCGGGTGAAATCTAAAAATTTCCCCTACCGGTTCTGTGGGTGTGGCTTGGTGGGTGGATGTGTCCTGTGACTGAGTGGGCGTGGCCAACTCAATGTCACTCACAGCCATGCCCAGTCACAAACCCCCCACCAAAGCCACGCCTACAGAACCCAGTAGGATTTTTTTTTTTTAATTTCTATTCTGCCTTTTCCCTTTTTGCAAGATGCCTGCAGCTGCAGCCTCTCTTTTTTTCCCGTGCACCTGGAGGCACTTTTTGTGCTGAAGGATGCAGTGGCTCCAGGCTTTTTGCAAATGAAAGTTACCAGAGATGCTCCCCTTCTTGAACGTGGCCTTGTCCCGGAGCCTCCGCCCGCTTGCCACCTGTTAGCCCTTCGCCTTGGGTCGGGGCCCAGGGATGTTCCATTCCCCGAGGCCCCAGAGCCGCCACCTGCCTCAACCAGGTCGGGGAATGCACCATTCCCCAACTCCGACCTTTTTCCGGAGCTGCCGCCCACTCGCTGCCCATTTGCGGCCCGCTTGCCCTTCACCTTCGGTCATTCATTCATCAGTGGCAGGTTGGGTGTGCGCTCGTGCAGCCGGCGCATGGAACAAGGTGGCGATGGTGGTGGCATTCAAGAAGGAGAGTGGCTCTGGTAACTTTCAGATGCTTGCCTTTCCTGGCAGCCAGCCGCTGGAGGAAGGTAAGTACATGCCACATGGCAAAGGAAGAGTGGTGGCGGCTCCGGGGCAAGTCTGGTGTCGGGGAATGGTGCAATCCCCCACCCGGTTGAGGCAGGTGGCAGCCTTGGGGCCTCGGGGAATGGGCCCCAGCCCCTGACCCAAGAGCAAGCAGGTGGCAAGTGGGTGGCGAGCCGCCTTCCCAGTGTCCAGCTTGCGAAGCTAGGCAACCGGAAGCCTCCATGGAAGGCAGGCAAGCATGGCAAGGTTTCAGGGAAGGGAGTAAGCTGCTAGCTCCTTCCCCGCAGCCCTGCCATGCTTACCTGCCTTCCGCGGGGGCTTCTGGTTGCCTGCCTTCGCAAGCTGGCCAGCATGGAAGGCAGGCCAGCATGGCAGGACTGTGGGCAGTGGACTGGTTCGGGGGCATGGCCAGCCAATCATTGCTCCCGGTTTGGCGAACCAGCCCCAGTCTTCGCTATCTACTTGCCCGATCCGATAGCATTTCACCCCTGGTTCAAATTAATCTAATACAACAGGAAGTACTGAAATCTCTCCATATTGTCTGTCCTAAACAAATAGAAGTTATATGTAAGGCTGCACATTTGTTAACATTATTTGGATAGCTATCAATACTGTGATCAAGTATTTTATTGATATTTATTTTAGTGCCTTTGTAGGTCTTTAAAAAACTCTCCAAGATTCCCAATTTGGATTCCTCAAAAACATAAGTTGGGGAATCTAAAACTCTGTGGAGAAAATAAATTCAAATCCACATTTGGATCCTTTTTATGGACTTTTACAGATTCATATGCAATTTCATTAGTTTTCATACAAAAGTAATTTGGGATGATGTTTAACTTTTTCTCCAATGTTATAATACCCAGTTCAGGAAAATGCTGATTGCAAATGCTAATGTAAAGTCATGCCAAAGGAAATAATTCAGCCAAAAACAATAAAAAGATGAAATAAGTGACACAATCTACTTTTTTGATCTGTGCTAAAATATTTTTAAATCAAAGAAATGGTCAATTAGAGACAGAGAAAGCATATTTGTGCATGGCACTGCCAGTGAATTGGCTTTTTAAAAAGAAAACTCAAAAGTTATCTTAAAAACAGATCACAAAAGTTACAGACATCAGTTATTTAAACACATGTTCCTTCAGTAAATCCAAGTTTGCAGATAATTACAAATATTCAATTTCTATCTGTTATACTAACATATTTTAAAAATGTACAGATATTATATACATAATATAAATTAAATTTTCTTGCAGTCCTGCAGAGAAATATTACCATTAAGTAGAGCTTTAGCCACACTTTATAAATACATTTCCTAAGATTCTGTAGAAGGTTTTGCATCTTATTCTGCATCTTTAGTCTGCCTGCTAAGAATTAAATATACCAACGTATTTAAAAGCTTTGCAGTGTTTGAGGATTTTTTTTAACATATACAGTTTATACAGAAATTGAGGCTTCTTGCCAAATGACAACATAATACTTCCACTTGCCCAGTTTAGTTCCACAGGATACTGGAGAATTTGGAAATAATTGCTTACTTTTCATATATACTTTTAAAAGATGGCAGATAGGATCACAGTTGGCAAAGTGCCCCCTTTTCATACCTATATTTTGTGGGAGAGAAAAGGTCCAATGTGCAGGAATAAACTGGCCACAGTGGGTGAAAAATTACGTTGCAGTTTGACTACCACTTTCACTCGAGTGTTACTTTTCAATAAAGTGCCTCACTTTTACGCTATTTTACTGATAGTGAGTAAAATTTATAATTTATAAGGAGTACGCAGGAATTATGATGTTCAGTTCTTTAGAAAATCCAATGCCTACTTCATATATTACTCTGGAAAGTAGTACTTAAAGAAAAAGGACAATAAATTTGTTCTGTTGGAAGCAACAATCTGACTGTGCTTTTTGTTCCATGTTTAGGACCACCAGAGGGGAGGGGGGGGGTCTGCCAAAGTACAAATTTATCATATTTAATTTGAGGGAGGGGGAAACCCCCCGAATTCGTGTTTGCACTAATGTAGAAAATCACAAGAGAAATAAGCAGAGGTTGCCACAAAACTTTTTCTTTTGCATTGAAGTATGAATAAGAGAGAAACTTCTATCGAATAAAACAAGGGAATAAAGTGTCATCGGGTAAAACTAGAGCATCAGGAAAGGTAGCATGAATTTTTCCGTGGAGACCAAGGAAGGGAAAAAAAGAAAAAAACCAAAAACCCGACACAATTTGCAGAATTATGTGGGAGCAGTGTGTGCCCGCAGCTATCATTTTACCACATGGTTGCAATCGTTTTATGAATTTAGCATTATGATGAAACGGTTCCCTGGATGCTAAACTTAATGACAGATAGCCATATTCAGGTGCTGAAGCTTCGGAGCAGCATGGCAAGCATTTAAGCAGCACTAGCTAGCAGATGCTCCTGTTTGCATCCATCTGTGCATCAAGATATTTAGATATTCAATACCGCAACCCATGGCCAAATGCACAAAATGTCTCCCTTTTAGACATGACTTGGAGACCATTATTAGTTAAAAATAGACATGTTCTTTACTTATTTTCCGAATCAGACTAGAATATCTTACGATTGAACCATTAATGGCGGAGTGTCTTTTGTAAGTTGGGTGCTTGATTTATAGTAACACAATTATTTTGAAAAAGGATGGGGCTCATTTCACTAAAAGCTTCCTGGTCCAATATTTAATTGCCAAGCTTGCAAGAGTGAAGAATGCCAAGATCATCTGGGCACGGTTCAAAAAAGGTCACTCAATCACATTTCTTTTCTTTTTTTTTTTTTTGCTTGTAACCCTACTGGGTTTATCTAGTTAAGTGCAATTATAGGAGATTACAGAATAGCGAATTCTGTATATGGCTGTCTTCATTTCTCCATATAATTGTCCCTTCCCACGGTCTCCTTTTTATGTGACTGTCACTTTAATGGCTATGACAGCCACTGAATAATAGTTGAGCAATGCTTTAAAAAATAAAATTTGAAGAAAAATGTTTGGTACTTGGCTTTTGGACATAATTTAAAAAGTCGTATTTAGAACACGAAGGAAATTTTTATTTTTTTCCCATATGGAGACAGGAGAGACCGGGGCTCTCTAGTATTTAATAAGTGCTGATTAGTTTTTGTAAGAAAGATCATTTCTTACCTATTGTTCTGTGCATAAACATGCTGACAGAGTCTTCTGCATTAGTTTGCATGATAATTCTCTTGAAAGGCTTATCTTGGATTTCAGATATTAACAAATTTATAGGCTATTATATAATGCATAACATTGTCCTGGTAACTGGCTTGGAAAGACAGCCTGAGACTCCATTTCCTGCAAATGTTAGGGAAAAATTGACTGCACAATGACACAGAACTGAGCCAACATATCCCTACTGTATCCTGGCACAGTCCCAAGTGTGATCATAAGGATGCTTCAACTATCTTGGCAAGGAATCTGTCTCAGAGTCAATGTAGCCAGTACATCATCTTCTTCCCCAGTAAATCAAAGTAGGCCCATGTCAGTCACTGGCCTAAATGAATCCGTAGCAGCTTACAGTGAAATTATAATTTGGCATGAAGCAAACATAGAGGTTTATGGTTCCACAACTTCACATTCTTAGTGATAGATACGGCAAAATTATCACCAGGCACCTGATGGGTTAAAGACGGACCAGGGTATCCACAAAGTATGGTAAACAAAAGTCAAAATGGCAGCCACAATGGTGTGATTGAAGTTTGGCCTGCTTTCTTAGGTATGTACCGCCATATTGTCTTTTTTTAACCATATTTTACACAACTTCCTGAAGCTTTCAGGGACTAACTTGCTTCATATGCAAAGTGGCATTCCCCAGTCTTAGTACAAATTGCAAATGATGCTCCCCACACCTGCAGTAACATCTGTACAAGCTGCGTAACATTTTTTTTTTTAAAAAAAATTAACCTAAAGCAACTTTTTTGAAAATGAGAAACTGAAGATTAAAGCAAGCTCTATCACAGGCGGTTTCACCTTGGCAACTTTAAGACTCGTGGACTTCAATTCTCATAATTCCTCAGCCAGCCATGCTCAGCCTATCATGATGGCTGAGGAGTTCCGGGAGTTGAAGTCCACGAGTCTTAAAGTTGCCAAGGTGGAGACCCCTGCTCAACCTCCATGGACAATCAGAACATGGGTGGAAATCTGGGCTTCTTTTTGTCATTTCAACACAAAAATCCTTGAGAAACGTTAATTCACAAAAATAAAGCTTACATCCTGCTTAATCAGTGCATTTGCCTTAATGGCAAGTAGGAGAGAATATTTTAGCATGGCATCAAACAGTTCAACCCCTTCTTGTGTTTCAAGTATCAACTGCAAGATCTCCCCACCCATCCACCCCCCAAAAAAATCCCTCAAAGAAACCAAAAAGCATCTAACCCAAGTATTTTTTTTTTATCCTGAACAATTTAGCACTGATTAATTGGCATGTACTGGTTCTTTCACCATTATTTGGTCCATATTTGAAAAGCTTCTACATTTTCATTTCTTTTTTCCCCCCCCTCAGCTTTGGGGAAATTGGGCTGAAAAAAATATATTGTGTCTTCAAACTCGGTTAAGGAAATCCAGGTTGAGGGAAGCCGGGATGTGGATAGAGTCCATAGTCAGAGACGAAGGATTGAATGGAAACAAAACTGGGAACATGAATTTGAAGTCTAACAGCAGCTGTGGAGGATCGTTTCGCTCTTGCAATTGTGCCTAGAAGGAACCAGAAGAAAATTGTTAGCAAAGAAAAATCAGATAGGTGGTTGTTTTAAGGCACAACTTTGCCCTCACAGCTGACTCTAGAGTTTCTCTAAAATAGGATTCATGGGTTTTAGGAAGGTAAGACATCAACTGATTCTTTTTTTTTTTTAGTCAAGTCTTGTAACTTGACTAACTAACTTAATAGCACTGTACCATAACATTGTTTGTTTGTCTGGAAACTAGCAGTCATTCCTGGCACTGTCTAGCTCAGAGGTGTCCAATCTTGGCAACTTTAAGACCTGTAGACTTCAACTTCCAGAATTCCCCAACCAGCTGACTGGGGAATTCTGGGAGTTGAAGTCTACAGGTGTTGTGGCCCGCCAGTGGCCAGCAGAGCTCGCGGCAGACTCGGACAGTGAGGAGGTTGGGGAGGAACATGGGCCAGTCCTGGAGTCTGGGGAAGGCTCTGATGAGTGCTCTGTGTCAGAGGCAGAGATGGGGCCAGGGCCATCCGACAGTTATCAGCTACCTTCTGAGTTGAGATAAGTGGGCTGAAGAACAGCTGGGGCCTGTTCCCGATGTGTGCATGCACAGAACTGCCAGGAGAAGGGAAAATTAAGGAACAAGGGCAGTAGTAAAGGCACAGATGGACGGTGACTGGCCCCTCCCATAGGGAATAAAGAGGAGCGAAAGGGGAGTGGAGTTTGCAGAAGACAATTAGTTCATTTCATTAGTGTGAAGATCTGTTTGTGACTCTCAGGGACTCTTTGCCAAGTATTTTCTTGTGCAGCATTGTGTGTGGAAGATATCAGCCTGGCAGCTCTCCAAGCCTGATAAAATCTGTGGTGGTAAATTTACCCTTGAAAGACCATTTGCCGGGACTTTGCTGGATGTGAATGAAAGGAATTCACATTAGCTTAATAAAAAGGAGTTTTATTGTTGGGACAAGGAGTTTGCTTTGTGCTTTTGTGAAGCCTAGGTCAGAACAACAGGTCTTAAACAGCTGATCCAGTTCTACAGAGGAATTATTGAGTCTGTCATTTGCACCTCTATAACTGTCTGGTTCGGTTCTGCAACCCAACAAGAAAAACACAGACTTCAGAGGATAATTAGAACTGCAGAAAAAATAATTGCTACCAACTTGCCTTCCATTGAGGACCTGTATACTGCACGAATCAAGAAGAGAGCCGTGAAAATATTTGCAGATCCCTCGCATCCTGGACATAAACTGTTTCAACTCCTACCCTCAAAACGACGCTATAGAACACTGCACACCAGAACAACTAGACACAAGAACAGTTTTTTCCCGAAGGCCATCACTCTGCTAAACAAATAATTCCCTCAACACTGTCAGACTATTTACTGAATCTGCACTACTATTAATCGTTTCATAGTTCCCATCACCAATCTCTTTCCACTTATGACTGTATGACTATAACTTGTTGCTGGCAATCCTTATGATTTATATTGATATATTGATCATCAATTGTGTTGTAAATGTTGTACCTTGATGAACGTATCTTTTCTTTTATGTACACTGAGAGCATATGCACCAAGACAAATTCCTTGTGTGTCCAATCACACTTGGCCAATAAAATTCTATTCTATTCTATTCTAAAGTTGGACACCCCGATGTAGCTGTAGTATCTTCCCACAAGAACAGCAATAGAAGATCATAGCTAGAACTGGCCACGGCTCCACCTGGCGTACTGTGTAAATCAGAGGAAATAACCTGGCAATTTGTCCAGTGTTTTTAAATAGCAACAGCTGTTGGACTTTGCTTCTGTTTTTAGTTTAACCTTGGATATGGTGAAGGTGAACAGTTCAGCTGCTGCTTCTCAATGTTTCATCTTGGAGTACCAGGGTAAGATTATAGTAACCAACTGCCGGGGGGGCAGAACCGGCAGTTGTGATCTGACATTGTTGTGTATACAATAATAATTAACACTATGAAATAGCACCTGCCATTCCAGGTAGGACATAATAGGTGAGCAAAAATGCCAAATTCAGCATAGACATCTAAGTCAGGGGTCTCCAACCTTGACATCTTTAAGACTTGTGGACTTCAATTTCCAGAATTCTGGGAGTTGAAGTCCACAAGTCTTAAAGATGCCAAGGTTGGAGACCCCTGATCTAAGTGATTGTAAGAGCAACCATAATATTTTAAACTTTTGTAGCTGCTCAATTCTCAGTGACTGAATGGTGTACTGCACACCCAAGTGAAATTTAATTCTATGCCCTACCAATCTGACCAACTTCACTTGGGGAGTGAGGTCAACAGTAGATATAGTCTTTGGTTATCTACTGTTGATCTCACCCCCCAAGTGAAGATGGTCAGTTTAGTAGGGCATAGAATTAAATTTCACTTGGGTGAACTTATTCTTCATGCATTTACTTATGCATTTATCTTTTCTCAATCTGGAGTTTCTCCCTGCAGTATTGAGTCCTATCTCACTACATTTTATTAGCCTTAACAGAATGTCACAAATGAGAAAATTCTACAAAGAAGTAATGCCCGAAGAGTCTGAGATAGTGGCCAAACGAAGAATGCGCTTTGCTGGACACATGTTCCACATGAGTTTGCCAACGTCCAGCAATGACCGCAATCAATTGGATACCACAGGGTGGTTGGAGGAAAAAAAGGAAGGCCAAAGAACAACCTGTCACCAAAAATTCTCGGGAGAATCTGAAAAACATCAACCTTAAATGGAAAGATTGGAGACTAAATGCGACCAAGAATTGTGGAGTACGCTTGAAGCCCAATGTGCTTGGCATAGGATGTGATAGAAGAGGAACAAGTTAACCTGTAGCTCAGGTACAGGCCTCATGTGAACAAAACTGCAAGTCCATTTCTTAGCACCTCTAAAATGAGTCTTGGATATCAGATCAGAAGAAAAGTCATCTCGAAACAGACTATTGCTGCCATTTGAAATAGAAAACACTCCCTGGATCAACTAACTAACTTAAAAGGTAGCTTATCAGAGGTGGGTTTCGGCAGGTTCTGACCAGTTCTGGAGAACCGGTAGCAGAAATTTTGAGTAGTTCAGAGAATCGGTAGTAAAAATTCTAACTGGCCCCGCCCCCATCTATTCTCTGCCTCCCAAGTCCCAGCTGATTGGGAGGAAATGGAGATTTTGCAGTAACCCTCTCCTGCCACGCCCACCAAGCCACACCCACAGAACCGGTAGTAAAAAAATTTGAAACCCACCGTTGTAGCTTATGTACAGGTAGTCTTCAATCTATGACCACAATTGAGCCCAAAATTTATGTTGCTAAGTGAGAAATTTGTTAAGTGAGTTTTGCCCCATTTTATGACTTTTCTTGTCCCAACTGTTAAGCAAATCACTGCAGTTGTTAAATTTAGTAACATGGTTTGTTAAGTGAATCTAACTTTCTAATTGCTGGAATTTAGTTAAAGCATTTGAAATTATGTTCACCTAAAAAAATGTATATAAATTTTTGTAATTGGAATAAAACTATATCATGTTGTGAAAAGGGAGTAATAGAATAGAATAGAATAGAATAGAATAGAATAGAATAGAATAGAATAGAATAGAATTCTATTCTATTCTATTCTATTCTATTCTATTCTATTCTATTCTATTCTATTCTATTCTATGGTAAGATTAGTTATATAATAGAAATAAGAAATAGAAAAAATAAATAAAAATTAGAGAGAAAGAATATTATGGCAAAAAGTGAAATATATAAATTGTGATGGGAGATAACCAAAAGTTGTACAAATTTGTGACTCGGTCAATACTCTCTTCAGAAAAAAATGCATTGTTTGTATGTGTGTTAAATAAAAAACATTCTAAAATAAATAAATAAATGTGAGTCAGTTGTCAAGCATCCGACTATAAATCACGTGTCCATGGGGATGCTGCCATGGTCTTAAGTGAAAAATGGTCACAGGTCACTTTTGTCAGTGCCGATTTAACTTTGAATGGTCACTAAGCGAACGGTTGTAAGTCAAGGACTCTTTGTATTCCTACTTAGAAGACACCTAGATGAGAGGCTAACGGGAGGATACTTGTTTGCTTTTCAATGGTAGAGGCTACAGGTAGCTCAGGATTTAACTGTTGGATTCCAGGTGATCTCAACCTGGTCATTTTCCTACAGACATTTCACGACCAGGCTAGACCAGGGGTCTGCAAACTTGGCTTTTTTAAGACTTGTGGACTTCAACTCCCAGAGTTCCTCAGCGAGCTTTGCTGGCTGAGGAACTCTGGGAGTTGAAGTCCACAAGTCTTAAAAGAGTCAAGTTTGCAGACCCCTGTAGGTGGTTAGCATATACTTTAAGGAAAAGACAAAAACAACGTACTATAGAAAAAATAGAATATAAAGGTAAAGAGAGATATCAACAGGATAAAATTAAAAAAGCTTTTTTAGAATATTATACAAAATTATATCTTAAAGATAATATATTGAATAGGGATATTGATAATTATTTGAAGGAATATAAGGTTAAAAATTTAACTTTAGAACAAACGGATGAACTGAATCGGCCTATAACCTCGGAAGAAATTATTTTGGTAATTAAACAATTAAAAATGGGGAAAACTCCTGGTACGGATGGGCTCACAGTTAGTTATTATAGGAATTTACAGGATGAGATGTTAGGTCCACTTAAGGAATTATTTAATCAGATACAACAAGGAGAATTCCCCTCATGGAGAACCTCTTTATTTCATTGATACCAAAAGAGGAACAGGATTGTTCTAAACCTGGGAATTATAGGCCAATCTCACTTTTAAATAATGATTATAAGATTTTTGTTAAAATAATAGCTAATAGATTAATGTTGATTCTGCAGCGAAGAATTCATAATGATCAATCTGGATTTATAAAAGGGAGACAGATGAGGAATAATGTTAGGCAGATTGTTAATTTACTGGAGTACTTAGAAAAGAAAATTTTTTATTCTAGCAGCATTTATTTTTCTCGATGCAGAGAAAGCTTTTGATCGATTGCATTGGAATTTTTTATTTAAATTAATAGAAAAGATGCAATTTGGAGATGGTTTTTAAGAATAATTAGGCAATTTATGGAGAGCAAACAGCACAGATTATATTCAATGGTAGCTTAACAGAACCTTTTAAGATTGCGAAAGGAACAAGACAGGGATGTCCTTTATCACCATTATTGTTTATTTTAACTCTAGAACCATTATTGGATAAAATACGAGAAGTAAAGGAGATAGAGGCAATTAGAGTTAGACAGTATGAATATAAGTTAAGAGCTTTTGCAGATGATTTGGTGATTACTTTAACAAACCCTATAAATTCTAGTAAATCTTTGTTGGAAATAATTGATCAATATGGGAATGTCTCAGGCTTTAAGCTAAACCAGAAAAGACAAAAGTAATAATAAAAATATGGCCAGACAACAGAAAGAAAAACTAGAGGAAGTAACAGGATTTGAAATTGTAAAGAAGGTTAAGTACTTAGGGGTTTATATTACGTCGTCAAATGTGAAATTGTATAAGAATAACTATGAGGTTTTATGGCAAAAAGTTCAGAAGGAGTTGATTGTTTGGAAAAAATTGCAATTATCTTTGCTGGGGAGAATTGCTGCTATTAAAATGAATGTTTTACCTAGATTTTTATTCCTCTTTCAGATGATACCAATAATTAAGAAAGATAAGAATCTTGAGGAATGGCAGAAGGGAATTAACAAATTTATATGGGAAGGTAAAAAAGCTAGGGTTAAAATGAAAATAATTCAAGATTCTCGGAAAGGGAGGTTTAAAATGCCTAATTTTAAATTATATTATGAAGCAGCTGCTCTCTGCAATAAGTGATTGGTTTAATTTAACAGAGGACAGAATTTTGAATATAGAAGGTTATGATTTGCTATATGGATGGCATGCATATTTAATTTATGACAAAAAGTGGATAAGGCCTTTAAAAATCATGTGCTAAGAAATGCCCTTCATGTGTTTGGAAAAATACTCTTATAAATTAAATTATAAGGTTCCTATATGGGCAAGTCCTAGACATACAGTAGAAAATATAAACATAGAACAGAATCAGGAAATGATTACATATAAAGATCTTTTGTATACTGAAAGAGGTAATTTGCAGTTAAAATCTCTGCAAGTATTAAGAGAGGAAGGGAAAAATTATACTTGGTTTCAATATGAGCAACTACGTGCTAGATGGAAGGGAGATCAGAAAATTGGTATAGAGCAGAAGGAGGGAAATTTGGTAAAGCAAATTAGAAATCAGTCTCAGGAGCATATAAAGAGATTGTATAATGTGTTACTTGAAATAGATTCTGAAAGGGACTTGGTAAAGGACTGTATGATAAAGTGGGCACAAAATTTTCAGGAGCCAATATTATTGGAAACGTGGGAAAAATTTGGGTTAGAAATGTTAAATTCACGAGGCACAGAATCTGAGGGAAAATTTTATAAAATGTTTTATAGATGGCATCTAGATCCTAAAAATTATCGTGTATGTATCCAGAAATGCAAGCAAAATGTTGGAGATGTAATTGTGATGACGCTACATATTTTCACATTTGGTGGACTTGTAAGGACATAAAGGCCTTTTGGATAAAAATTTGGTGGATTTTACAAAATGTTCTGAAAAAGAAGATAAAGTTCCTGCCGCAATTTTTCTTGTTGGGAATTATTACGGATTGTACAGTAATTGAGACTAAATTGATTTTAAATCTAATAACTGCAGCAAGATTACTAATAGGACAATATTGGAAGAAAAAAGAAGTACCAACAATAGAAGAATGGATATTGAAAGTTGCCAATTTGGCTGAGATGGCGAAGATATCAGCCTTTTTGAAAGACAATACGCAAGAAAGATACTTAAAGGAATGGAAAAAATGGATTGACTATATTCAACGTAGATATCAGACTAAGAGTTATCAGACTGTTTTTGAATGATTATGATGTATTATTATTATTATTATTTTTTTGTTTACATTTATACCCCGCCCTTCTCCGAAGACTCAGGGCGGCTTACAATGTATAGGGCAATAGTCTCATTCTATTTGTATATATTTACAAAGTCAACTTATTGCCCCCCCAACAATCTGGGTCCTCATTTTACCTACCTTATAAAGGATGGAAGGCTGAGTCAACCTTGGGCCGGGCTCGAACCTGCAGTAATTGCAGGCTTTGTGTTCTTAATAACAGGCCTTACCAGGCAGAGCTAAACCGGCCCTGCTTTTGGGGGAAGTTAGGAATTGATGATTGTAGGGGTACAATTAAGTTGGGATGAAAATTTTTTAGCATATGTTTGTTTTATTTTTAACTATACCTTGTGCTCGTTCCGGGAAGTCGGGGAGGGGTTGCGAAGGAGGGGAGGAGGGGAAAAAAAAATTTTTGTAAAACTTTTTGAATAAAAAAAAAAAAAAAAGTTTGCAGACCCCTAAACTAGACAATACCCCGGCAGACGAGAATTAGACTTGCTGATTGTTTACAGATAGTCCTTGACTTATGGCCGGTCACTTAGATGTTCAGAGTTATGATGGACCTCCCTAGGAGTATTTATGATCCAGTTCTGAAGTTTCAATAGCCAGACCTCTAAAGATGCTTTATAAAAACTAGACACAACTTTTTAATTGTGTGGCAGATGTAAAATTCCCTAGATTTAGTAGAAAGCTTACCTGAATGTTTCTTATGAAGGTTACTGTCACTCGCTCTTCGAACTCGTTCACGGGAGTGTAAAGATTTAGTATTTTTACAATCTGAGGAGCAAAGATCAAATGAGGGTTACAGAGGAGGTGCAACACACTCTATGACATCACTAGTTTGTAAACAGACACCACAGGTCCTCGACAGAACGAGCGTAGGAAATGGGTGGAATTAGAAGGCAATACAGGCTCTCCATCCGCAAGCAGACCTTCAAGAGAACTGGTGCGCCTGAATGTGTGCCCGTTTATCCACAATTGTACATATTGTGCACGATTGACCACAACGTGTATACTCTGGTTCCCTAGAAGATCTGCGCCCCTGTCTAGAGCAAGGGTGTCAAACTCAATTTCATTGAGGGCCGCATCAGGGTTGTGTTTGACCTCAGGGGCCAGGGTGGGTATGGCCAGGGTGAGCGTGGCCAGCTTGACGTCACTCGTGTTGGGGGAGCCTTTGGTGGCCCAAGCGCTCTGCCAGCGAAAGTGGGCTCCCAAGCTCTATTTTTGGCTGCGACAGCTTCCTGCAACCCTCTGCCAGTGAAAATGGAGTTCAGGAGGGCCACCTCTTTGCTATTTCCAGGGCAGCCCCGCGGGCCAGATCTAAGCACCCTGTGGGCCAAATCTGGCCCCCAGGCCTTGAGTTTGACACCTCTGGTCTAGAGGCAATCACCTCTAACTTGGACATCCATTTAGGAAGCTGCTGCCGTACACTCCTAGACGTTTTGTATATAATTATGCAGATTGTGTGCATATATTTACTTCTGTCATGTTATCATATACTAATAATCCATTAATATTTTGAAGTACTTCCCCAGGTCACTTAAAATGACCTTCATCAGCCACATGCTGGACTTGGACAAAGCAAATGTTTTTGGGGAAATATTTGCAAAATATTAGCACTACATCACTGTAATTTGACCTAAAGCAGGGATGCCTAACAGCAGGTTCTGACCAGTTCTGGAGAACCGGTAGCGGAAATTTTGAGTAGTTCGGAAAACCGGTAAATACCACCTCTGACTGCCCCCGCCCCCCACATCTATTCTCTGCCTCCCAAGTCCAAGCTGATCGGGAGGAAATGGGCATTTTGCAGTATCCTTCCCCTGGAGTGGGGAGGGAATGGACATTTTGCAGTATCCTTCCCCTGGAGTGGGGAGGGAATGGACATTTTGCAGTATCCTTCCCCTGCCACGCCCACCAAGCCATGCCCACAGAACCGGTAGTAAAAAATTTGGAATCCCACCACTGATGCCTAAGTTCAAATCCTTACTCTGGCTTGAAGCTGTCTGGTAATCTTTTACACCAGGGGTGTCAAACTGGCGGCCCATGGGCTAGAACACACACAGCCATGCCCACCCCAACTTCACAAAGGGAAAAAAACATCACGGTATGTCATGTGACGGCAATGTGACGTGGCATGTTTGACACCCGTGTACTATGCTGAATGAACAGGGTTTGAAGAAGAAAGGGGTCAAGAAGGAGAACCTTATTCTCATGTTCAACCTTTTATCAGCTGCTCTGAGTTCGTAAACAATGTGTACCTGCTGGGTGGTGAGGGATGTGCATAAGGAACAGATGGCCTCAGCATCTTCAGGTGTTTTCTTTTTCAACTGCAGGAGCTGCGCTGCCTGGATCAGTGGTTCCAGGGTCTTGGCAGCCCCACTTGCATGCAGGTTCTTCCCTCTCAACCATTCCTCCAGTTGGCTGATGTTAAACCTGGACCCAACGCAATGAAGAGACGAGTTATGGAGAAGAATTGGCAAAACGTTTCTGAATCCTGCTGAGTGGATGGAGTGCTCTCAACTATCCTGTGCCTGGATTGGTTAGTAAAGGATGTCTCTCCAAGCTCCTTGAGAGCAGCCATTGGGCAGAATTAATGAGACTGACGGAATTTTTTTCTCGCATGTTTAGTGTCTCCTTTTGTTTGGATCAACTGAGTGTAGATCCATTGGTTCTAACAGGAATTGACTGACTGGCTTATTGACGGAGCTTGATGTCATGGGCTGAAAGAATGTGACCGAGCCATAGTCACCCAGCTGTCTTTTATGCCTAGGGCGGAATTAAAACTTACCATATTTTTTGGACTATAAGATGCACTTTTTTGTCTCCCAAAAGGGGGTGAAAACATCTGTGTGTCTTATAGACTGAATATTATCGAAGCCCCACCCACCCGCCAGCTGTTCTTTGGGCTCGGCACGCCCTGTTTTCAGGCCTTTTTTGGCCGCCTTCGGCCCATTTCCAAGGCTTTTTTTGGCCCGTTTTTTCAGAAAAAACAGGCCAAAAAAAGCCTCATGAACAGGCCGAAAAAACCCTAAAAAACTGGCTGAAAAAAGCCTCAAAAATGGGCCAAAAGAAGCCCCCAAAATGGGTGGAAAAAAGCCTAAAAATGGGTCAAAAAAAGCTTCCAAAACAGGCTGAAAAAAGCCCCAAAAACTGGCTGAAAAAGGGCTGAAAAAAGGGAGGCCAAAAACTTTTTGTTGTTGTTTTCATCTTCTAAATTTAGGTGCATCTTATAGTCTGAAAAATATGGTATTTGGTGAGTGGCCCAAAGTTACCCAGCCAGCTTTCGTGCCTAAGACGGAACTAGCACTTACCGTCTCCTAGTGATTGGTCCAAAGACACCCATCCTGCTTTCACGCCTAAAGCAGGACTAGAACTCATAATTCCTAGTTTCTAGCCTGATGCCTTAACCCAGTGGTAGTCAACCTGGTCCCTACCGCCCACTAGTGGGCGTTCCAGCTTTCATGGTGGGCGGTAGGGGTTTTTCTGATACTGAAGCACTTTCCTTTTTTTAAATTTAATTGACTTTTAAAAAAGTTTCATAGCATTATTTAAAAACATTTCCATTAGGTTTTCATAAAATTCCCCATGACAATTTAAATTTCTGAAAATATACTATTTGTATCGCCCGCGCATAAGTTTAGTTCACATTACGTAAGTGAAACTAAATGGCACTATAGTGTGACCTCATCTCAGAATAGCTCGCGCATCTCCCCCCAACACCTTCTAGCTGTAACAGACAAGCAGAGCTGGTAGCCGGCGCCCCCCCACAACCCAATCCACAATGCGCGAGAGGCACGCGCAGACGATGATACATGGCGCATTACTGTGGAACCAGTGGGCGGTTAGAAAAATTTACTACTAACTGAGATACAAAAGTGGGCAGTAAGTATAAAAAGGTTGACTACCTCTGCCTTAACCACTAAACCAAACTGGTTCTCGTCTGATGGAAAAATACTCTGATACAAAGCAGCTCTCTGTGTTTCCATCAACTTATGAATGCAGCACCCAGGAAGGTGTTGCAAGTATGAATAAATTATTGCAGAGCAAACCTCAGAAACCATTTCCCCGTAATATGTCACACTGAAGCCTGCTTTCACTTCAAATGTTGTGGCGCAGTGGTTAGAATGCAGTACTGCAGGCTACGTCTGCTGGCTGCCTGCAATTTGGCAGTTCGAATCTCACCAGGCTCAAGGTTGTCTCAGCCTTCCATCCTTCCGAGATGGGTAAAATAAGGACCCAGACTGTTGTGGGCAAGAGGCTGACTTAAGCCGCTTAGAGAGGGCTGTAAAAGCATTGTGAAGCAGTATATAAGTCTTAAGTGCTATTGCTATTGCTAAGTCAACCACACCCTCGGCAAGAGCAACTTTATACTAGGCTGATCGATCATTTCCTCTCCCTTGTTTTTTGGACATAGTCCTTTAGTTTGTAATGGCTGACTAGCCAAAGGTTCTGAAGTACAAAGAGGGAATATCACTACTCTATGGCTGTCCAGTCTTACTTTCATCCATCTATAGCAGTGTGTCTCAACTTTGGAAACTTTTAAGATGTGTGGACTCCAACTCCCAGAATTCCCAGCCAGCAGAATTCTGGGAATTGAAGTCCACACGTCTTCCAGTGGCCAAGGCTGAGACACAGATCTACAGGAAGCGGGACTTCCTCCTCCAACAAAACACTCAGACTTGAATGCATCACCCACCGACTTTTAAGCCGGAACCCTACCTCATCTGCATGCCAGTGCTCCAAGAACATACATCCTTCCTCAGCAGGAGGTTATTCAAGGCCACAGCATTGATCATGTAGAAGAGCTGCTTAATGGCCTGTTGGATGATCTCTGGGTCAAGGCCCTGGTCGTACATGATGCTCAAAAACGTGTTCAGTTGGCGGATGATTGCTTCCAAACTGTAGGTGTTTTCGCTGTCCCCTCTGCTGGAGCTTCGTTTGCGGTAGCCCATCGGCTTGATACCTGACAGGCCCTGGATGCTTTCGTTTTCCAACACCGCAGTCACTGAGAGGGAAAGAAAGGAAGAAGTACTCAAAACGGTGAGCAACGTAAGCCGTGCAAATTCTAATTTTCTCATAATTATCCACAATCGGTGGATCTTCCCTTCCCTCCTCCTCCCCATGCTGGCTGAGGAATTCTGGGATTTTGAAATGCACATGTTGCCAAAGTTGGACAGCCCCATTGTAGATACCGTATTTTTCGGAGTATAAGATGCACCGGATATAAGACATACCTACTTTTTTGGGGGAGGAAAACAAGAAAAAAAAATCTGCCTCTGCCTCCCAGCATCCATCTGGTATTCATCTGACCCGTTCGCCAGCACCCACTCACCGCTGTGGCCTGTTTGCCGTCACCTGTTCACTGGTGCCCATTCACCGCCATTTGCCGCAGCCCATTCACCATGGCCTGTTTGGTGCGGTCTATTCGCCACGGCCTGTTCGCCGCAACCTATTCGCCATGGCCCATTCGCCACAGCCCGTTCATCATCACCCATTTGCTGCGGCCCATTTGCAAACAGCTGATTGGCGCCGCACTAACCCCCCTCCCCCCGCAGCAACATTAACTGTATAAGACGCACCGAAATTTTCACCCACTTTTAGGGGTGAAAAAAAGTGTGTCTTCTACTCCGAAAAATACGGTAATGGTATTACTCAATTGTACTACTCGGTTGAGTTAAATATGCCTTTCACCTATCATGGGCTGCAAGACGCCTTCAGCAATTTTGATGAGTTGCTGGTAGATCTGGATGGAGAGATCACTCAGGACCTGACGGTACTCGGTGAGGTCAAAGTTCTTCAGGCAATGTTCATTCTGCTTTGGGGTATTTTGGGTCATAAAACCCTGCAAAGGTAGAACAATAGAAAATGGCAAAGTTTTATAATTATGAAGAGAAAAACACCCAAGTATTGTAAGATTGGTAGGTAAAGCAAAAGTTTGTGGAGCAAATTCTGAGGAGAACTGGAACTTTTGGGGTAGATTTTAGGAAAAAAAAACCCACACATTGAAGGTTCACTTCCAAGATGGCTGCAGAGTATAATATAATTCTTAGGATGCCTATAGAGATTTTTCCACAACTAGAAGGTGTGAAAAAGTGATCAGGAAAGGAAAACGGGGTTCATCACCGCTCCTTGCCTCAGACTAATTTTCATTTTGATGTTAGTTAATGCAATCCGACATTTTGTCTGCCACCAATGGTGCAGTCCTGTGAATGCTAATTCAGAAGTGAGTTCAAGTGAGGTTTATGTTCAGGAAATTGCAAAGTTCCTTGAACAAAACTATTGCTTGTTCTTTTAATTAGCTACATGTTCAGCCCCATAGTCAGATCTATAATTCACTAACATCAGCAGATACTCAAATTGGAATGGTAGCTATAATTTCAAGCCAAAATTTATAAGAGGCAAAAACATATGCTGATAGCAAATTAATTTCCTCTTGGTCAACTCTTCCATCCTGAAGAGACAGCACTTGTACTTATATACTGCTTCACGGTGCTTTTACAGCCCTCCTTGAGTGGTTTACAGAGTCAGCCTATTGCCTCCAACAATCTGGATCTCCATTTTACCGACCTTGGAAGGATGAAAGGCTGAGTCAACCTTAAACCCTGTCAGGATCGAACTGCAGGATGTGGGCAGAGTTAGCCTGCAATATTGTCTCCTAACCACTGCACCATCAGAGCTCATAGACCTGGTATGGAATGGTATCATGTGGTATACAGATAGTCCTCAACTAACAATAGTTCATTTAGTGACCATTCAAAGTTACAACGGCAGTGAAAAAAGTGATTTATGACCATTTTTCAGTTTGCAGCATCAGGTAATCCTTGACTTCCAACCACAATTAGGACTGGAACTTCCATAAAGGGCGAGCCAGAACAATTTTTATTAGGGATTCCAACAGAAAATTATACAAACGATACGCAATATTTAATATTCCATATATTAACAGCAGCACGTACAGCCTATGCCCAAAATTGAAAGAATGAAAACCCACCAACAGAGAAAGAACTAATTAAAAAAAATATTAGAATGTGCAGAGATGGACAAAACTTACAAAAGAAATTAAAGAGAAAGAGGTCACAGAATATTATAACGTCTGGAGCAAATGGTATGAATGGTTAGAAAATAGGAACGGTAGATAAGCAAAAGTAGAGTAAGACAAAATTAAAATATGTGTAAATAATAGGAAAAGACTGTCTTGAATAGCTGATAAACAGTGATATCTATATAAATGTTGTATGTTTTGTCTTTCGTTTAATGTGTTTTAACAATAAAAAACTTTACACTCAGGACTGGAACTTCTATCACTAAGCAATGTAGTCGGGATGGGCTTCAAAAATTTTAGCGAGGGGTTCTTTGCCCGGTTGCTGGGTGGGCGTGGCCCATGGTGGGCATGGCCTAGTCGGCCTCCTGCAGTACAGGGGAGGGGGGGGAGTTTTTGCCCTCCCCGGGCTCCAGAGGTTTTCCTTGAGCCTCCAGGAGGGTGAAAACAGCCTCCCCAGAAATGGGCTTATTCCCGAACTTCCAGTATGCCTGTTTTTTGCCCTCCCCATGCCTCCGCATGCGCCCTGCACTTACCTGCATCCAAAACGGGCCATGTGGGGACTCCTGGGAGGGGAGGGGTCAGCCAGGAGTGGGATTTGGGGGGGGTTCTCCAAACTGCACAGAATCTTAGCTAGAGGTTCTCCCGAACCCCTGCGAACCCCCAGCAGCCCATCCCTGAATGTGGTTGATAATGTGTTAAACCTAATTTTACTACCATAGTCTTTCAGTGAATCGCACAACTGTTCCATGAATCCAGCTTCCCCCTCTGCCTTTGCTTGTTGGAAGCCAGCTGGGACAAGTTGCAAATGGTAATCACCTGGTCCTGGGAACCTGCAACCACTGTCAATTATGCTAATTGCCAAATGTCCAAATTGCGATCGCAGGACCACAGGGATGCTGCAACTGTTGTACATGCGAGGACTGGTCGTAATTTAATGCTGTTAAGCTGCCCAGAGTCGCTTTTGAAATGAGATGCGTGGCAAATAAATGCAATCAATAAATAATAAATTTTCATGATTGTCGTGACTTCAAAAGATGGCTAAATGAATGGTTGGGAGTTAAGGACCACCTGTACTGTATGATCATCCATTCGAAAGCATCAAAGAGAGACTGTTTAGCAACAAGGCGCTCATCCTCGGTACAACCATTCTCTCACCGTATCTCCGCTGTATTGCTTCAGACAATGTAGAAGGCGACATGTGTTGGACAGCCACAACGATGTCATCTCAAAGTCCTCGTTATGTTTCTGTGGAGAAGCCAAACAAATACCATGAATCTTTTCCTTGGGTCACTTATGCCGTGAAAAGGATGAGCAACTAGAAACGCAGCGTCCTGCTCTAGAGCCTCTCAAGAAAGGGGCATACAAAGAGTTGTCATTACATAAATTAATAAGTAAGACTCCTTGCGCTTAGGAGGTCTTGGTTTGAAATATCAACCTATTATTTCCAACTTTGTGTTGGAAATACAATGCTGGGTTTCCAGGGATCTGCCTGGGAGAAAAGATAGATCAGGGAGTCTGAAGGACCTAAAGGAGAGAGGAGCAGATATAGTAATGGTCCATAAAGGTCCCTAGAGATGCTTCTAATTTGCTTCCTTTAACAGGATAATTGGAAGGGACCTTGGAGATCTTCTAGTCCAACCCACTGCTCAAGCAGGAGACCCTATACCAGTGAAGGCTAACCTTTTACTTCACTGCGTGCCGTCCTGTGTGCTGGAAATGGCAGGCAAAACCATCCAGTCTGGCCCGCACAGCCTCGCTGGGCTTTGTGCGTGCAGGAGCTCTGAAACCTGGAACAGCAGCATTCCATCACGCATGAGTATACTAGCACATAGACTTCTGGTTTCCAGCGCAAAGGTGCACTGGCCATCACGCATATGTGTGATGGAAACTCGGAAGTTTAGATGCTGGTGTGTGCATGCGCGACAGAATTCTGCTCTTCTGGGTTTCGGTGCTCCCGCGCATGTGAAAGCCAGCTGACTGGCAGGTGTGTCTGCACAGGAACGTGGCAAAGGAGCCAGCAAGGCCGTGTGTCCCTCATGGGATGTTTTTGCGTGCCGCTTCCAGCATGTGTTCCATAGGTTCGCCAACACGGCTGTTGTGGCTCCAGCCCCCGAAATCTGGCCCCATGCCCGAAAGTGACTCTGAGAGTGAGGGGGAAGGGTAAAGCTTACCTCAGAAGCACCGATTCCTTTGGCCCGGCTCCAGGAGCCAGAACCAGGTCAGTCGGAGGACGTAATGAGGCCGACATCCCCTGATTCCTCCCTTCCTCAGGCTACGCCTTCAGACGCAGCTGATAATAATACTAATCAAGCCTGGAACGACCCGCGCTTCAGAAGATTAGAGAGGCGGCGTCATCAAAGGGAAGGGTGGGGCAGGAGCCCCACCCACAGGATATATAAGGAGCTTTGGGACTGCTCTCAGTTCCACGGGAAGCAAATTAGCTGAACCGTTTCAAAGTGAGCTGAAGTCTTAATCTGTTTGAACTTTTTGGCAGGCAACTGTGTTTTCTCGGCCAGGACTGATAGGAGCCGTGATTCCACTGGCTGTAGGCCAGCTCATTACTCCAAAGTGGGAACAGAGACAGAACAACGGCCCTATACCATTTCAGACAAAGGGTTGTCAAATGTTTTCTTAAAACCCTCCATTTATGTAGCACCTACAACTTCTGGAGGCAATTTGTTCCACTGGTTAATTGTTTTCACTGTTAGGAAATTTCTCCTTAGTTCTAGGTTGCTTCTCTCCTTGATTAGTTTCCACCCATTGCTTCTTGTTCTACCCCAGTGCTTCTCAATTATTTTCTGTCACGCCCCCCTAGGAAGAAGAAAACATTTTTCGCGCCCCCCCGCGCGACTTTCTTTCAGGCGTTTTTCTCCTTGAAAGGGAGGAGCATGTGCAGTCACATGTACTGGCAGTCCCACACTAAAGATGGCTCTGACAGGCTCGTGTCACAAGGGTTTTGGACAGCCAATCAGATGCTCCCGTTGTTCTCTGATTGGATACAGAGACATAAACACGGGGCTTAGCTTGTTTGCCGAGGTCAAACGCGCCCCCCTTTACGGAGCCTCGCGCCCCCCCGGGGGGCGCGCCCCACTATTTGAGAAGCACTGTTCTACCCTCAGGTGCCTTTGGAGAAAACTTGACTCCCTCCCTCCCTCCCTCCCTCAATATCTCCCTGAGATATTGAAAGACTGCTATCATGTCACATACCCCCTCTTGTGCATTAACTTTTTTTTTGTATGCTAATGCTTATTTTTTTTACTGTCTTGCTCTCTGCCTTTCTAGTTTTTTATGAAAAAAAATGCCCTGATGAGGTTATCAGGTGATGAAAGCTTGCAATATTAAATCTTCAATTTGGTCGTAACAAAACTTTCTACCTTTCCAATTGGAATCTTTCTCAGGCAGTCTTTGGCTAAGTCTCAGTCTACATATGGGACTAGATTGTGTGGTTTAGAAATTCTGAAGACTGCAGTGGAGGCAATATAAAAACCAACCAGTCTTGGATACTCCATAAAATCTCAGTTTACAATAATAAACTTCACTTTCTACTTCGTGCTTTATGTCCTACTTAAAATATGTTTGTTCCATAGCTTGTTCCATAAAATATGTTTGTTCCATAGCTGATTCAGTTCTACAGAGGAATTATTGAGTCTGTCATTTGCACCTCACTTGTCTGGTTCGGTTCTGCAACCCAACAAGAAAGACACAGACTTCAGAGGATAATTAGAACTGCAGAAAAAATAATTGCTACCAACCTGACTTCCATTGAGGACCTGTATACTGCACAAATCAAGAAGAGGGCCGTGAAAATATTTACAGATCCCTCACATCCTGGACATAAACTGTTTCAACTCCTACCCTCAAAACGATATAGAGCACTGCACAACAGAACAACTAGACACAAGAAGCGTTTTTTCCCGAAGGCCATCACTCTGCTAAACAAATAATTCCCTCAACACTGTCAAACTATTTACTGAATCTGCACTACTATTAATCTTCTCATCGTTCCCATCACCCATCTCTTTCCACTTATGACTGTATGACTATAACTTGTTGCTGGCAATCCTTATGATTTATATTGATATATTGACCATCAATTGTGTTGTAAATGTTGTACCTTGATGAACGTATCTTTTCTTTTATGTACACTGAGAGCATATGCACCAAGACAAATTCCTTGTGTGTCCAATCACACTTGGCCAATAAAATTCTATTCTAGATACTTTGAGTCATCTCAAAGGTATGCATCATCCAATAAACATACCAAACAAAGTCTGCCTGTAAAAAAGGAATATTTTTTTACCTTTAATACTTTTTTAATGCCGTTAATAGTGGAGGTGAGCAATGAATGCACTTTTTGATCATCATTAATGTAATCGGCATGTCTGATGCACATAAAAAGGATGTAGGCAGGCAAGCAGGGCACAGTGGCAGATACCGTTTGAGGCTTCAAATCTGTGAGCAGGAAAGAAACCAAAGGATTCCTTAGCAACTTAAATATAAATTCTATACTGATGGGCCCTGGACACACACCTAAATCAAAATTAGTCACCAAATTATTTTTATTAACTGATCTCATTCCTCTAGCATAAAATATATTTAAATGTCTCTCCTATTTTTAAACAATCTAATTATTCCCATTATATATTTTGGAGCCGAACCATGCCACGCCAAGAAAAAAAAAGGGAAATGAATAATGCTTGATCATAAATTGTTCATGTGTAAATCAAGTTTTTCAAGCTTTTAAAATGACATTTATGCTTCTTCTCAATGTTATAAAGACTTCCCCCCTTTTACAAGAATAACAATGGTAGAATCAACCATTTCCCCCAAAATAGGACCCAACCGGAAAATTAAGTCCTAGCATGATTTTTTTCAGGATGCTCGTAATATAAGCCCTACCCCCCAAAATAGGCCCCAGTTAAGATTGTCAGCCAATTGGATGCATTTGGTATCATATTTCCCCAAAAAACAAGACCTAACCAGAAAATAAGTTCTAGCATGATTTTTTCAGGATTCTCGTAATATAAGCCCCACCCCCAAAATAACCCGCAGTTAAGATTGTCAGCCAGATAGATGCATTTAGTACAGTATTTCTCCCAATATAAGACCTAACCAGAAAATAAGCCCTATGTTAATTTTTGGAGCAAAAATTAATATAAGACCCAGTCTAATTTTCAGGGAAACACGGAATTACTTGGGGAAGTGCTGGGTTCCCTTTCACTGGACGACATTTAAGAGAAAACAGCAGCCCTTTTTAAACAGGGATTCCCCAGTGAACAGGATGGAGATTACTTGACTACTTACAGTAGCAACTGTTCCCGTCAAACCCTACAACACAGGTGTCCAAACTTGGCAACTTTAAGACTTGTGGACTTCAACTTCCAGAGTTGAAATTCTGGGAGTTGAAGTCCACAAGTCTTAAAGTTGCCAAGTTTGGACACCTCTACCCTACAGCCTTATGACTCTGATGAATAGATTTGTTCTTACTTTGGCAGCAAACTATTACAAACCCCATTTATAACTACAATATTAATAACCAGATTGAGAAGCCGAACGAAACCGTTTTACCTGTAATGAGATTTTTTATGAGTGAAGATTCATCCTCTTCGCAATATTCTAACATTCCCTGGAAGTCTTTTTCCTTCCTTTGGACGGCGACTTGCCGGCTGATTTCGTGTTTCCGCTTTTCAGACTGTGTAACGGCTTGATCAGCTGTGAAAGACAAATCAAGAACCAAATCAGACCCTTTCACAGATGGCCTGAAGCAGCTGCTCTCTTCAGAGGCCCCTCTCTCCGAGGTCTGGTTGACTCAGTGGTCTGCCCTGGCTCATTGGAGCTACAAAAATGATAACTGGAGGTAACACAGATATAAAATGAAAGTTTTGATTCTGGTTAAAAAGCCAGAAGGCAATTATGGAACTGTGTGATTCCTTCTCATCTTCTTCAGGGTAAATTCTATGGTAGAAACCAGCATTACCTTGAAATAGACCCATAGCCACCCACCTGTATTCTAAAGGCTATGATTAATACTGAGGTCTCATATCATGAAAACTAATTATAAAATATCCTGTTGTATTTTACTCCTAGCAACCACGTGTATTAGAAAACTAAAAGATACGGTCCATTTCCTGGTCTTGTATAGAGTAACACAGGGCTGTCAAACTCGGGGCCCATGGGGCAGATGTGTCACACGCTAACCATGCCCCTGCCCCTGCCCAGTTTACGGAAGGCAGGAAAAGTTCCATTGCGTCATGTGCTGACACCGTGACGATGCAGGTTTGACAGCCCTGGAGTAGCATTTAACCACAAAGGCTGCCAGCAGATACCTGGGAATCTCATGTCCAAGTCTTTCTCCTTTAACTACTGCCTGACGGAGCTTGTTGCACTGGTCTGGAGATTACACCTATCTTGGATATATTCCCCCTCTTCCTGAGTTTTCTCCAGCACCCGCAAAAGAACCCACTCCACAGATTTTTTAAAAAATGTATGTGTTGAGAAGGAAACCAACACATGTGTTTGGAAAAAATGGCAGTCCAAATAATGGATCTTTTTCATCAGTTGTTCAATGGGAAGAAGATTTTACTGTTCTTTCTAGTATATATATATATATATATATACATACATACATATATATATATGCATGTATGTACACATAGAGACATACATACACACCAAAAGTCAAGACCCATAAACAATCCATTACAGAAATCACATTAAATGCTCCTTTTGTTTATCATTTTTTTAAACACTTCTTTAATCATTTGACTTAGGCGTTTTGAGCATTTCTGCATACAGTAATTTTTCTCTAAAAAATTATTAAAACATTGTAATTGACCCATGGATCTTATTTTTTTGGCATGCCATATGCTTATGCGATACACAATCATAGAAAAGTAATGGGATTTAAAAAAGATTCTTAGGGGTTTTTTTTCGTTTTCTTTTTGCATTCTCATTCCCTTCTTTAACTTTTAGCTTGTACCTTTTGGTATATTATTCACTTAATAGTTTAAATGAAATGTTTTACTTTAGTTTTTGTTGATAATTGCATTGTTTTTGTACTTGTATTTGTTCAAAGATTCGATGAAAATTGTATATATAAAAAGATTGAACTGGAAATGTAATGAATAAATCTTATCCCCATTTTACCATTTTTCTGATTCTCACCATATTTCAGTGGTTTAAGTATAATGCCTGCAGTAGCCAGAGCTATTGCATCGTTTGTTATACCTAACCTCTCTTTCAGGACTTAGTAAAACTCTCCGGATTTAGCTCTAGAGTAGGGGCCTCCAAACTTGGCAACTTTAAGACCTGTGGACTTCAACTCCCAGAGTTGAAATTCTGGGAGTTGAAGTCCACAAGTCTTAAAGTTGCCAAGTTTGGACACCTCTACCCTACAGCCTTATGACTCTGATGAATAGATTTGTTCTTACTTTGGCAGCAAACTATTACAAACCCCATTTATAACTACAATATTAATAACCAGATTGAGAAGCCGAACGAAACCGTTTTACCTGTAATGAGATTTTTTATGAGTGAAGATTCATCCTCTTCGCAATATTCTAACATTCCCTGGAAGTCTTTTTCCTTCCTTTGGACGGCGACTTGCCGGCTGATTTCGTGTTTCCGCTTTTCAGACTGTGTAACGGCTTGATCAGCTGTGAAAGACAAATCAAGAACCAAATCAGCCCCTTTCACAGATGGCCTGAAGCAGCCGCTCTCTTCAGAGGCCCCTCTCTCCGAGGTCTGGTTGATTCAGTGGTCTGCCCCGGCTCATTGGAGCTACAAAAATGGTAACTGGAGGTAACACAGATATAAAATGAAAGTTTTGATTCTGGTTAAAAAGCCAGAAGGCAATTATGGAACTGTGTGATTCCTTCTCATCTTCTTCAGGGTAAAGTCTATGGTAGAAACCAGCATTACCTTGAAATAGACCCATAGCCACCCACCTGTATTCTAATGGCTATGATTAATACTGAGGTCTCATATCATGAAAACTAATTATAAAATATCCTGTTGTATTTTACTCCTAGCAACCACGTATATTAGAAAACTAAAAGATACGGTCCATTTCCTGGTCTTGTATAGAGTAGCACAGGGCTGTCAAACTCGGGGCCCATGGGGCAGATGTGTCACATGCTAACCATGCCCCTGCCCCTGCCCAGTTTAGGGAAGGCGGGAAAAGTCCCGTTGCGTCATGTGGTGACACTGTGACGATGCAGGTTTGACAGCCCTGGTCTCCAAGTCTTTCTCCTTAAACTGCTGCCTGACAGAGCTTGCTGCACTGGTCTGGAGATTACACCTATCTTGGATATATTCCCCCTCTTGCTGAGTTTTCTCCAGCACCCGCAAAAGAACCCACTCCACAGATTTTTTAAAAAATGTACGTGTTGAGAAGGAAACCAACACATGTGTTTGGAAAAAATGGCAGTCCAAATAATGGATCTTTTTCATCAGTTGTTCAATGGGAAGAAGATTTTACTGTTCTTTCTAATATATATATATGCATGTATGTACACATAGAGACATACATACATACATACATACATATATACATATATATATATATATATATATATATATATATATATATATATATATATATATATATATATGTATGTATGTATGTATGTATGTATGTATGTATGTATGTATGTATGTATGTATGGTATATATATATATATAATGTATATATATAATATAATATATGTAATGTCCTTCCTGTTAAAGACTATTCAGCTTTAATTGCAATAATACAAGAGCAACCAATAGATTTAAACTTAATGTAAACCGCTTTAATCTAGATTGCAGAAAATATGACTTCTGCAACAGAATCATCAGTGCTTGGAATACTTTACCTGACTCTGTGGTCTCTTCCTATAATCCTAAAAGCTTTAACCAAAAACTTTCTACTATTGACCTCACCCCATTCCTAAGAGGACCATAATGCATATACTAAACGTGCTCACCGCTCCTGCCCTATTGTTTTTTCTTTTCTTCTTCCTATATATATATATATGCTTATACTCCTAATATTTACTCATATATATGTTTATATACTATATAACCTTTTTGTATGATGTTGTGACAAAATAAATAAAAATAAACAAATAAATAAATATTTCTGATGTGCTGCTTCTCCTTCCCATGACTGCAAATACATAGCATTCTCTAAAAATCCACCTTTAAGGCAATGAGAAACCAGCAGGTGGCGACATTCTCTTGATACTGCAAATAGCAAGACCAAAGGAAGATTTGACCTTAGCAGGGAAAAAAAAAACTTTTTAAAGTTTTCTAGTCTTGCCCGTTTCAATAAACAGAAGAGCAAATATCCAATCAATGAAGACAACTACAGTAGAAGGACAAAGTAGGTCTCTGAAATGCAAAAATACATTTCAAGACAGGCAGGGCTGTCAATTTATCACTTGCCTCTCACTTCTTAAAAAGCAGCTGAGCCTTCCTAGGATTATATTGGAGCTAAAGAAGGAAGCTGCTAGACCCCAGGAAAGAAGTTGCAAATAGGTGCTAAATTGCATCTCACAGCTCTGCAAAGGTTGTGGGAGAAACAACCAGGAATGGTCGATGGAGATTCTCAAGTCATCCAGGTCATAGTTGTACCAAAGGTGCTTTTTCAAGAGGCAACTGGACTTTCTTTGTTTTTCATTGAAGACGTTTCGCTTCTCATCCAAGAAGCTAATCTAGATTGCAGAAAATATGACTTCTGCAACAGAATCATCAGTGCTTGGAATACTTTACCTGACTCTGTGGTCTCTTCCCATAATCCTAAAAGCTTTAACCAAAAACTTTCTACTATTGACCTCATCCCATTCCTAAGAGGACCATAAGGGGCGTGCATAAGCGCACAAACATGCCTACCATTCCTGTCCTATTGTTTTTCTTTTCTTCTTCCTATATATGTTTATATGGTTATATACTATATAATCTTTTTGTATGATGATGTGACAAAATAAATAAATAAATAAATAAAATAAATAAGCTTCTTCAGCTCAGAGCTCAGAGCTGAAAAAGTTTCTTGGATGAGAAGTGAAACGTTTTCCAAGAAAAAAACCAGAAATTCCACCTGCCTCTTGAAAAAGCACCTTTGGGACAACCAGGAATTGTGATGGCTCCTAATACAAGTAGTCCTTGATTTACAGAAGTTTATTTAGTGATCGTTTGAAATTACAAGGGGACTGAAAAAAGTGATTTATGCCTGTTTTTACACTTATGACCGTGGCAGCATCCTTATGGTCACATGATCAAAATCCAGATGCTTGACAACTGACTCATTTATAAGGATTGCAGTGTTCCCATTGGGTCATGTGATCAGGTGACTTTCTGACAAGCAAAGTCAATGGGGAAGCCAGATTCCCTTAATGACCATGTTACTATGAGCCTTGAGCTATGGGGCACAGTGGTTAGAGTGCAGTACTGCAGGCGACTTCTGTTGTCTGCAGTTTGGCAGTTCAAATCTCACCAGGCTCAAGGTTGACTCAGCTTCCCATCCTTCCGAGGTCGGTAAAATGAGGACCCAGATTGTTGGGGGCCATAGGCTGACTCTGTAAACCGCTTAGAGAGGGCTGTAAAAGCACTGTGAAGCAGTCTATAAGTCTAAGTGCTAGTGCTACTAACTTAACAACGGCAGTGATTCGCTTAACAACTGTGGCAAGAGAGGTTGTAAAATGGGGCAAAATTCACTTAACTGTCTTGCTTGGCAACAGATTTGGGGCTCAACTGTAGTCATAAATTGAGGATCACCTGTACCGCCCTTCCTTTGAAAAGTAGCTGTACTTAAGTCTTCCCTCAAGCCTTATTTAGATCTCAGAGCAAGGCTGCCAAGCTTGATCTGAATCCTTTGGTTCTCTTGGTTTAAAGGCAAGCCAGTTTTTTAGGCCACCTAAACTATTTTGTCAGAATATTAATTTCAGCGGCAGAAGAGGATGTGAAAGTTACCTTCGTAATCTTGCGCTTTCTTCATATAAATCCTAAGCTGTTTCTTCAGCTTCTTCTCATTCTTTTCCAGCTTCTCCAGCATCTCTTTCAAGTCCTGAAAAACAGGAAGGAATCCCAGATCAAGCTCAGCCACTACTCAGATGGAGCCTTTTGCCAAGTACCAGTTTAAAGACAGCAAGGAGCGAAAAGCAAAACAAGGCTTCCTCGGCAGATGCGTTCATATATTTGTTTAACAAATGTGCACAGCTGCCAGGGGAAATTAGGGGAGGAACCAGATAAAACCAAGGTACACAAATCCAATCAAAAATAAAATTGGATTGAGGCCCCTAAAAAAATACCTTATCAACACGTAATCAAATCTAGACTCACACTAGAACTTCATCAATGCCTGGGGGAAGAAGCAATTGTTTATAGCAGGGGTCTCCGACCTTGGCAACTTTTAAGACTTGTGGACTTCAACTCCCAGAGTTCCTCAGCCAGCAAACATGCTGTTGTGTTCTGGATCAGCTGCAGCTTTTGAACACTTTTCAATTGTGATTGTGCAATTGAGAGGAGTCTAAGGCAGCAGCCCCCAGATTTTCCAGGTTGGTGGCCCGGCGCAGTTGGGGGGAAATGGGATGGTTTTGTGTGAGGGTCAGGTGCAGTCACAGCTTCATTTGAGTGGGACTGAGAGCGCAAGCACCTGCCACTCGCACATGAGAGGTTGCGACTGCATGCATGCTCACCTGCCACTCACGCAGCCCAATTTTGAATAAGCCGCAGCCCGGTAGTGGGCCGTGGACTGTGGGTTGAGGACCCCTGGTCTAAGATATGAGTGATATGAGCAATGCCTCCCAATCTAGAAATGAGCACCACTTTCACAGAAGCTGCGTTTGTGCAAAGAGCGCTCCTGGCCACTGTTGTGTCTCGTCCGATCTCACCACAGCCGGGGTCTTCTTATCTGCTTCCGAACACGGAGGAATGTCCTAGTATGCCTCCCAGCCCCAGCCCTGGCTCCATGCCCAGACAGGCTGAAGAGGAGGAAGTATCTCCAGCCCCCAGCTCTGGCTCCATGCCCAGGCAAACGGAGCAACTAGACCCCTCCCCCTCCTCCACAGCATGTGAGCCTGAGGGAGGTCAATTGCCAACAGCTGCAGACTGGTGTGACCCTCGCGTCAGAAGACTTGATAGACGGAGGCAACAGAAGGAAGGGAGGGGCAGGCCGGGATAAGGGCTGAGTCATGGAGCCACACCCCATGGCCTATATAAAGGATCTGCTTTCTGGCAGTCTCTGAGTCAGGCAAAGTCTAAACATATCTTGCTGAAGTCACTTTCTGGTCTCCTGCCTGCCCAGAGGACTTTGCTAGGACTTTGGCAGAGCTGCAGAGGCACGCCTGATTCGGATTTCCCTGACCCGGCCGTCAGCGGAGGAGTGGGACACGACAGCCACAGTTGTCACTCACTTCTCCACAAGTGAGTCCAGGAAAACCCCAAAAAGCATTACATCTCCAAATTCAGCGGAAGAGTACGTCCACTTTGAACGGGCAACCAAGCAAGTCCATTTTAAAAGGTTGCAAGGTAACCAGAAAAAAAACAACACAGCAGCCAACTCAGTTTGAAGTCTAGCTACAGCTATTTCCAGGGTTTGGGATTTTAATGTATAGCTGCTGGAACCAAGACGGATGTCAGAAACATTTATTTTTCTGGGTGTTATCATAAAAAGAGGACCTGACCTGGGGCGCTCACGTTGCAGCACTGGTCAAAAGGGCCCAGCAGAGATTATACTACCTGAGACTTCTCAGGAAACAACAACTGAATGAAACACTGCTGGTGACCTTCTACCGCTGCACCTTAGAGAGTATCTTAACTTACTGCACCTGTGTATGATTTGCCAATTGCACAGTGGCATATGATAGGACAGTGCTCCAAAGGGTCAACGTCATTGCCCAGAGGATCATTGATTGCCCTCTCCCCTCTTTGGAAAAGCTTTATAGCTCCCGCTGCCTTAAGAAAGTTCAAAACATTCATATATGTTGGAGTAACGCGATTATCCTACTATTGAGTAGTAAATAGAAATGATAGAATAGAGAAACAAAGGCAAAATACGTAGGTCGATACAAAATGCTGTAAAATTACCATTAATATTATGTAATGTTTAATATGTCTTGACATCTTATTTTTATACATGTGTGATTGTTTTTTGTGTTGTTTTTAAAGACAAACTATTTAATAAAAAATATTTTTTAATTTTTTTTTTAAAACATTCATAAAGATCCATCTCATCCTGGGCACTCCCCCTTTTTTTTTTTTTTTGAACTATTACCATCTGGCAGACAGTACAGAGCAATAAAAACAAGGACAAATAGGCTGAAAAACAGCTTCTATCCCAGGGCAGTAACAATATTGAATTGTATAGTGCAATATTAATGCAGTATCAGGGGTTTTCAATTTGATTGTATAGAATGTGAAGGATGTGCGTTTGTGTTTTATTTTTATAGTTCTAATGTACACTGAAGATGGCATTTAATTTCGTTGTACGAGGTGCAATGAGAATAAAGTAGACTAAATACGTCCACAACATTTTTTCCACTCAGAGAATCTACGCTGCAGTTCAAGACATCTGTGTCAAAAGGAGGAAGGACATTTGTCTCAGAGGGGTGACCTCTCCTGTGGTCAGAGCTTTCTGGCTATTTGTAGTAAGTTATGGATTTGCATCCATAATCAAAAAAACTGCAGGAAACCGTTGAGAAAGATGCTGTGAATCGGAGATTTTCTACTTTTTTTTGTTTTTGTTTACATTTATACCCCGCCCTTCTCCGAAGACTCAGGGCGGCTTACAGTGTATAAGGCAATAGTCTCATTCTATTTGTATATTTTTACAAAGTCAACTTATTGCCCCCCCAACAATCTGGGTCCTCATTTTACCTACCTTATAAAGGATGGAAGGCTGAGTCAACCTTGGGCCGGGCTCGAACCTGCAGTAATTGCAGGCTACTGTGTTCTTAATAACAGGCTTTTACCAGCGTGAGCTAAACCGGCCCTTGAGCATGGTCCATTCCTGACAGGTGATTAATCACCAGCACTCAACTTATCCAACCTAGTAGAACTGTTGTGAGGATAAAGTAAACATCTCATTTATGCCTTAATAATATTAAAGGCATTAAAGGATGTAAGCTGCTCCTAATAAAACTGCCTTTTGCAATTGATGGATGGGGACTTTGTCAGGGCTGATGATGTTCACGTGGTGCTCCAGATGTTTTGGGATTGCACCCAAGGCGCCCATCGCTGTTGGTCTTATCTTTGCCTCCCCCCACACAACTTGCCAAAAGTTGTTCTACTTTTATTTGCAGGCCTTTGTATTTATTTTGTGATTGTGATGATGATATTCTCATCAGACTCAACTGAACTGAGAGCCTTTGATTGAACTGAATTTCCCCCCCCCTCTCTTTCAGGGGTTTGTTTCAATCTCTACTAAGCAAATCAATTATACATTGTGAGTCAAGTAATTTTGTCAGGTTGCTATGGCGAGCCTGAATTACTCTAAAGAGCAAAGTTGTCACAATGCTTTCCGAAACGCCCTCTTCAGATTCTTATTTAAGGTACCTATAATTTTTACTGAGAACTTGGTTGGGCGAAGAAAATGGAGCTAGTTCAGCAAATAAACAGTGGCTTTTAGAGCCTGTCTATAAAAGCTGTAAACACAAAAAGCAACTTTGGGCAAGGTTTATTTTATAGTGTGGGTCTGTGTAGAAGAATATTCCACAACGGAGCTGATGAAACAATCAAATATTGTAACTTGTCTGGGAGAAATTTGTGGGGGTGGGAGTGATGAGGAAACAATTTTCCTTTTCTTGAAACTGTTGTTTCCCATTTTATTTGTACAAGTTAAGGAATTGTGTAGAACACACAGTCCTATTTTCTTCCAACAACTACCCTGTTAGAAGAACTGGCCCAAATCTCAACCAGCAAATGCTCAGTCTTACATATTGGGAAAAAAGAACCCAAACACTAAATACAAGCTTGATGGACATTCCCTTACAGATGACCCCCACCCTGTTAAAGACCTTGGAGTTTTCATATCAAATGATCTAAGTGCCAAAGCCCACTGCAACTATTTAGCAAAAAAGGTTCTAAGAGTTGTAAACCTAATTTTGCGTAGCTTCTTTTCCAAAAACACTACACTACTAACCAGAGCATACAAAACATTTGCAAGACCCATTCTTGAATACAGTTCACCTGTCTGGAACCCATACCACATCTCTGACATTAATAAAATTGAACGAGTCCAGAAATATTTTACAAGAAGAGTTCTCCGCTCCTCTGTAAACAACAAAATACCTTATACCTCCAGACTTGAAATCCTGGGATTAGAAAACTTAGAACTCCACCGACTCCGACATGACCTGTGTTTAACACACAGAATCATCTATTGCAATGTCCTTCCTGTTAAAAGACTACTTCAGCTTCAATCGCAATAATACAAGAGCAAACAATAGATTCAAAGTTAATGTTAACCGCTCCAATCTTGATTGCAGAAAATATGACTTTTGTAACACAGTTGTTAACGCTTGGAACATACTACCTGACTCTGTGGTCTCTTCTCAAACTCCCAAAAGCTTTAACCAAAAACTGTCTACCATTGACCTCACCCCATTCCTAAGAGGACTATAAGGGGCGTGCATAAGTGCACAAAAGTGCCTACCGTTCCTGTCCTATTGTTTTTCTATCATTATATGTGCTTGTATATAATGTTGTGACAAAAATAAATAAATAAATAAATAAAAAAAGTTACCCAGCCAAATTCGGTGCCTAAAGGAGAACTAGAACTCCCAGTCTTCTGGTCCATCACACCTCTGGGAAATTTAGAAGTCAGGGCAAATTTAGACCATCTTAATTTTTTCCCCCTTTGATCTTGTTTCTTGTGATGGCTCACTTTTCTCTGGCAGTAGATATTTCGTGTCCTGAAAACTACCTTGGAAAAGCTCACACCACTTCTGTTTGAATGGGCGACTGCATTTAAGTACTGTATTCTTTGATTGTCCTCAAGGAAAGATTTATACAGGTCATTTACTTAGCAGGTGTCAGTGATTGCAGGATAGCCGTTTTTCACTTTAGATCGTTTGCTTCCCTAACCAGACTGGGACTCTATCACACTGTAAACCTGGATCAAGTCTCTTAGGTAGAAGAAAGAATCTCCTTTGCGGTGGGGCATACCTGTTCCTGCTCCCCTCCCAAAAGTAAGAATGCCCAAACTTAGCTACCTGAAGACTTGTGGACTTCAACTCCCAGAATTCTCCAGCTGGCCATGCTGGCTGAGGGATTCTGGGAGCTGAAGTCCACAAGCCTTCAAGTTGCCAAGTTTGGAGACCCGTGTCCTATATTAATAGAATACTACGAAACACTGGCTGGCTGGGGAATTCTGGGAGTTGAAGTCCGCAAGCCTTCAAGTTACTAAGTTTGGAGACCCATGGCCTATGTTAATCGAGTGCTAGGGAACAGTGGTTGGCTGAGGAATTCTGGGAGCTGAAGTCCACAAGCCTTCAAGTTGCTAAGGTTGATGTTGTGTCTTGCCCGCTCTCACAGCAGCCGGGGCCTTCTTATCTGCTCCCGAACACGGAGGAATGTATGCCTCCCGGCCCCAGTCCTGCCTCCATGCCCAGACAAGCTGAAGAGGAGGGGGCACCTCCCGGTCCCAGCCCTGGCTCCATGCCCAAGCAGGCTGCAGAGGAGGGAGCATCCCCTGGCCCCAGCCCTGGCTCCATGCCCAGGCAAACAGAGCAGCTAGACCCCTCCCCCTCCTCCACAGCATGTGAGCCTGAGGAAAGTTTACTTCCAACAGCTGCTGATTGGAGTGACCCTCGCATCAGAAGACTGGATAGGCGGAGGCAACAGAAGGAAGGGAGGGGCAGGCCTTAATGAGTGCTGAGTCATGGAGCCACACCCCATGGCCTATATAAAGGATCTGCTTTCTGGCAGTCTCTGAGTCAGGCAAAGTCGAACTTATCTTGCTGAAGTCATTTTCTGGTCTCCTGCCTGCTCTGAGGACTTTGCTAGGACTTTGGGCAGAGCTGCAGAGGCAAGCCTGATTCGGTTTTCCCTGACCCAGCCGTCAGCGGAGGAGTGGGACACGACAGTTGGTGTTGTGTCCTCCTCGCCTCCGTCCGAACGATGGCTTGATTAGCTGGCTCTTATCAGTTCTGGCAGCAAAAGAATCAGCGTCTGCCAAAAGCCCTTGATAGCTGCCAAGACGCTGGTGAGTCACAACCTTCATCTCTAGTCAATCCGTGGATTTGCCTGATAAAAAGAGACACACCAGCTCTTGCTGCCTTTTATATCCTGTGGGGTGTGGCTCCATGACTCAGCACTTCCTAGGCCTGCCCCTCCCCTGCTTCTGTTGTTCCCTTTTCTCCTGCCTACAAAACCTGGAATTGAGCCAAGCCTGATTGCTGTCAGCTGGGTCTGCAGGCGTGGCCTGGGGGGGGGAGGAAAGAATCAGGAGAAGGAGGCCTCGTTATCTCTTTCACTTGACCTGCTTCTGGCTCCTGGAGCTGATCCAGGGAGGCCGGTGCCTCCAAGGTAAGTCCTGACGGCCCTTCTCCCTTACTGGCCAAATCACTTTCTGGCAGCAGGCCTGGCTCTGAGTCACTTTCTGGCAGCAGGCCCGCCTCCAAGGCACTTTTGGGCATGGGGCCAGGTTCGGGGGCAGGAGCCACAACAGTTGGAGACCTCCGGCCTATATTAATAGAGTACTAGGAAACACTGGCTGGCTAAGGAATTCTGGGAGTTGAAGTCCACAAGTCTTCAAGTTGCTAAGGTTGGAGACCTTAGTCCAGGGGTGTCCAAACTTGGTCCCTTTAAGACTTGTGGACTTCAACTCCCAGAGTTCCTCAGCCAGCTTTGCTGGCTGAGGGACTCTGGGAGTTGAAGTCCACAAGTCTTAAAGGGACCAAGTTTGGACACCCCTGCCTTAGTCCTATATTAATAGACTACCGGCTGGCTAAGGAATTCTGGGAGTTGAAGTCCACAAGCCTTCCAGTTGCTAAGGTTGGAGACCTTAGTCCTATATTAATAGACTACTGGCTGGCTAAGGAATTCTGGGAGTTGAAGTCCACAAGCCTTCCAGTTGCCAAGGTTGGAGACCCATGGCCTATATTGATCGAGTGCTAGGGAACAGTGGCTGGCTGAGGAATTCTGGGAGCTGAAGTCCACAAGCCTTCAAGTTGCTAAGGTTGGTGTTATGTCTTGCCTGCTCTCACAGCAGCCGGGGCCTTCTTATCTGCTCCCGAACACGGAGGAATGTATGCCTCCCGGCCCCAGTCCTGGCTCCATGCCCAGACCAGCTGAAGAGGAGGCACCTCCCAGTCCCAGCCCTGGCTCCATGCCCAAGCAGGCTGCAGAGGAGGGAGCATCCCGGCCCCAGCCCTGGCTCCATGCCCAGACAAGCTGAAGAGGAGGGGCACCTCCCAGTCCCAGCCCTGGCTCCATGCCCAAGCAGGCTGCAGAGGAGGAGCATCCTGGCCCCAGCCCTGGCTCCATGCCCAGGCAAACAGAGCAGCTAGACCCCTCCCCTCCTCCACAGCATGTGAGCCTGAGGAAAGTTTATTTCCAACAGCTGCTGATTGGAGTGACCTCGCATCAGAAGACTGGATAGGCGGAGGCAACAGAAGGAAGGAGGGCAGACCTTAATGAGTGCTGAGTCATGGAGCCACACCCCATGGCCTATATAAAGGATCTGCTTTCTGGCAGTCTCTGAGCCAGGCAAAGTCGAAGTTATCTTGCTGAAGTCACTTTCTGGTCTCCTGCCTGCTCTGAGGACTTTGGTAGACTTTGGGCAGAGCTGCAGAGGCAAGCCTGATTCGGTTTTCCTGACCCAGCCGTCCAGCGGAGGAGTGGGACACGACAGTTGGTGTTGTGTCCTCCTCGCCTCCGTCCGAACGATGGCTTAATTAGCTGGCTCTTATCAGTTCTGGCAGCAAAGAATCAGCGTCTGCCAAAGCCCTTGATAGCTGCCAAGACGCTGGTGAGTCACAACCTTCATCTCTAGTCAATCCGTGGATTTGCCTGATAAAAAGAGACACACCAGCTCTTGCTGCCTTTTATATCCTGTGGGGTGTGGCTCCATGACTCAGCACTTCCTAGGCCTGCCCCTCCCCTGCTTCTGTTGTTCCCTTTTCTCCTGCCTACAAAACCTGGAATTGAGCCAAGCCTGATTGCTGTCAGCTGGGTCTGCAGGCGTGGCCTGGGGGGGGGAGGAAAGAATCAGGAGAAGGAGGCCTCGTTATCTCTTTCACTTGACCTGCTTCTGGCTCCTGGAGCTGATCCAGGGAGGCCGGTGCCTCCAAGGTAAGTCCTGACGGCCCTTCTCCCTTACTGGCCAAATCACTTTCTGGAAGCAGGCCTGGCTCTGAGTCACTTTCTGGCAGCAGGCCCGGCTCCAAGGCACTTTTGGGCATGGGGCCAGGTTCGGGGGCAGGAGCCACAACAGTTGGAGACCTCCGGCCTATATTAATAGAGTACTAGGAAACACTGGCTGGCTAAGGAATTCTGGGAGTTGAAGTCCACAAGTCTTCAAGTTGCTAAGGTTGGAGACCTTAGTCCAGGGGTGTCCAAACTTGGTCCCTTTAAGACTTGTGGACTTCAACTCCCAGAGTTCCTCAGCCAGCTTTGCTGGCTGAGGGACTCTGGGAGTTGAAGTCCACAAGTCTTAAAGGGACCAAGTTTGGACACCCCTGCCTTAGTCCTATATTAATAGACTACCGGCTGGCTAAGGAATTCTTGGAGTTGAAGTCCACAAGCCTTCCAGTTGCTAAGGTTGGAGACCTTAGTCCTATATTAATAGACTACTGGCTGGCTAAGGAATTCTGGGAGTTGAAGTCCACAAGCCTTCCAGTTGCCAAGGTTGGAGACCTTAGTCCTATATTAATAGACTACTGGCTGGCTAAGGAATTCTGGGAGTTGAAGTCCACAAGCCTTCCAGTTGCTAAGGTTGGAGACCTTAGTCCTATATTAATAGACTACTGGCTGGCTAAGGAATTCTGGGAGTTGAAGTCCACAAGCCTTCCAGTTGCCAAGGTTGGAGACCCATGGCCTATATTGATCGAGTGCTAGGGAACAGTGTCTGGCTGAGGAATTCTGGGAGTTGAAGTCCACAGGTCTTAACGTTCCCAAGGTTGGACATCCCTGAATTAAAGCATACAGCTCTTCAGGTGGTCATCCATCTCATGAGCTTCACATAGAGGAACAAGTTCAGCTGTTTCAACACGGGAGTGTTAGCACAGCACATTTTGGCTGGTTATTGGATTAACTCTTTTTCTGGATTCCAATAACAGTGAATCACAGATGAAGCAAGCCGGCTGATTTTTCCACAAGAGGCTGCCTCAGGTGGAAACTAAATTCAGCATAAATTTATTATTTATTTATTTATTGTTTATATTTATATACCGCCCTATCTCCCAAAGGACTCAGGGCGGTTTACAGGCATTTAAAAGCAAGAAATACAATAAATACAATTCTAAAAACAATTAAAAAACTTATTCAAAGCCTTAATTAAAAATATAAAAATTAAAACCCAAGATAAAACCCATAAACTAAAATCTAACTCAGTCCTGCGCAATTAAATAGATATGTTTTAAGCTCGCGGAAGGTCCAAGGTCCGAAGCTGACGAAGTCCTGGGGCAGTTCATTCCAGAGGGTGGGAGCCCCACAGAGAAGGCCCTTCCTGGGCGCCAGACGACATTGCCTCGCTGACGGCACTGAGGAGTCCCTCTCTGTGAGAGCGCACGGTCGGTGAGAGGTATTCGGTAGCAGCAGGCGGTCCCGTAGATAACCCGGCCCTATGCCATGGAGCGCTTTAAAGGTGGTCACCAAAACCTTGAAGCGCACCCGGAAGGCCACAGGCAGCCAGTGCAGTCTGCGCAGGATAGGTGTTATACGGGAGCCACGAGGGGCTCCCTCTATCACCCGCGCAGCCGCATTCTGGACTAACTGCAGCCTCCGGATGCCCTTCAAGGGGAGCCCCATGTAGAGAGCATTGCAGTAATCCAGGCGAGACGTCACGAGTGCGTGGTGACTGTGCACAGGGCATCCCGGTCCAGAAAGGCGCAACTGGCGCACCAGGCGAACCTGGTAAAACGCCTCCTGGAGACGGCCGTCAAATGATCTTCCAAAGACAGCCGCTCATCCAGGAGGACGCTGTTGCGCACCCTCCATCGGGGCCAATGACTCGCCACCGATGGTCAGCCGGATTTAGCTGACTGTACCGGGATGCCGCATCCACAGCCACTCTGTCTTGGAGGGATTGAGCTTGAGCCTGTTTCTCCCATCCAGACCCGCATAGCCTCCAGACACCGGGACAGCACTGATAGCTTGGGGTGGTCCGCGGAAAGGTACAGCTGGGTGTCATCCGCATACAGCTGATACCTCACGCCGAAACCACTGATGATCTCACCCAGCGGCTTCATGTAGATAAAGAACAGAAGGCGAGGATCGACCCGCGGCACCCCACAAGTGAGGCGCCCGGCCCACCTCTGCCCCTGTCAACACCGACTGACCGGTCGGAGAGATAGGAGGAGAACCACCGATAAACGGTGCCTCCCACTCCCAATCCCTCCAGCCGGCGCAGCAGGATACCATGGTCGATGGTATCAAAGCCGCTGAGAGGTCTAATAGGACCAGGGCAGAGGAACAACCCCTATCCCTGGCCCTCCAGAGATCATCCACCAACGCGACCAAAGCCGTCTCTGTGCTGTAACCGGGCGGAAACCGGACTGGAACAGGTCTAGATAGACGGTTTCATCCAGGTGCAGGGAAACTGATATGCCACCATACTCTCTACAACCTTCGCGCGGCGGGTTGGAGACTGGACGATAATTACCTAAAACAGCCGGGTCCAGGAAGGCTTTTTAGGAGGGGTCTCACCACCGCCTCTTTCAAGGCGGCGGAAAGACACCTCCACCAAAGCGATCGTAATCGCCTGGAGCCAGCCTCGTGTCACCTCCTGAGTGGCCAGCACCAGCCAGGAGGGCACGGGTCCAGTAAACACGTGGTGGCATTCAGTCTACTCAACAACCTGTCCATGTCCTCGGGAGCCACAGGGTCAAACTCATCCCAGACAATGTCACCAAGACCACCCTCGGACGCCTCACCTGAGTCACTGCAATCTTGGTCCAACCCGTCCCGGAGCTGAACGGTTTTATCGTATAGATAACGTTAAACTCCTCAGCACGTCCTGCAGCGGGTCATCCCGCTCCCCTGGTGAAGAAGGGCGAGTCACCCGGAACAGGGCGGCTGGGCGGTTATCTGCCGGCGCAATGAGGGAGGAGGCGAGCAACGCCGCTTCCCTCAATGCCACTAGGTAAGTCCTTGTATAGGACTTCACTAGTGTCCGATCAGCCTCTGAACGGCTAGACCTCCAGGAACTCTCTAGGCGTCTTCTCCGCGCTTCATCCCCTCAGCTCCTCGGAGAACCAGGAGCCGGTTGGGACCCGCGGGTCAGAGGCCGCAAAGGCACGACACGATCTAAGGCCCCCGCCGCGGCCCGTTCCCAGGCCGCAACAAGTTCCTCAGACGTGCCGTGAGCCAGACCCTCAGGGAATGGCCCAAGCTCCGTCCGGAACCTCTCCGGGTCCATCAGGCGCCTGGGACGGAACCATAAATGGCTCAGTTCAGCAGATCGTGTAAATTTATGGCTCTTGAAGGAGCGCACATTTATTTACAGGATAGTCTGCTAGTCAGAGGATATGTTTTGGCCCTTTATGGATAATCCTCAATTTACAACCACTCATATAGTGACCGTTTGAAGTTACAACAGCACTGAAAAAAGTGGCTGACGACTGATCCTCACACTTAGGACTGTTGCAGTATCCTCATGGTCATGTGACCCAGAATTTGAGCAATTGACAATTGGCATGTATTTATGATGATTGCAGAGGCCCAGTGTCACGTGATCACTATCTATACAATACAATACAATACAACAACAGAGTTGGAAGGGACCTTGGAGGCCATCTAGTCCAACCCCCTGCCTAGGCAGGAAACCCTACATCATCTCAGACAGATGGTTATCCAACGTTTTCTTAAAAAATTCCAGTGTCAGAGCATTCACAACTTCTGCAGGCAAGTCATTCCACTTATTAATTGTTCTAACTGTCAGGAAATTTCTCCTCAGTTCTAAGTTGCTTCTTTCCTTGATCAGTTTCCACCCATTGCTTCTTGTTCTACCCTCAGGTGCTTTGGAGAACAGCCCGACTCCCACTTCTCTGTGACAGCCCCTGAGATATTGGAACACAGCTATCATGTCTCCCCTAGTCCTTCTTTTCATTAAACTAGACATACCCAGTTCCTGCAACCGTTCTTCATATGTTTTAGCCTCCAGTCCCCTAATCATCTTTGTTGCTCTTCTCTGCACTCTTTCTAGAGTCTCAGCATCTTTTTTACATCGTGGCGACCAAAACTGAATGCAGTATTCCAAGTGTGGCCTTACCAAGGCATTATAAAGTGGCACTAACACTTCACGTGATCTTGATTCTATCCCTCTGTTTATGCAGCCCAGAACTGTGTTGGCTTTTTTAGCAGCAGCTGCACACTGCTGGCCTATATCTAAATGGTTGTCTACTAGGACTCCAAGATCCCTCTCACTGTGACCTTCCTAGCCAGCTTCTGATAAGCAAGGCCAATGGGAGGGGCTGGATTTGCTTAACGACTGCGTGATTCACGTAACAACTGTGGCAAAAAAAGATTGTGAAATTGGGGGCAACTCACAACAACTGCCTTGCGTAGGAACAGAAATTGTGGTCCCAATTGTGACTCTAAGTCGAACACTACTTGTACTGCTGCTGAACAAGTATTCAGTAGGGAAGTCGCCTTGAACCCAGACATGCAGAAAAAGCTCCTGAAAATCCATCCAAAATTGTTCCAAACCAGGCTATTACTCAACCATGGCAGTATCGCTGCTGTTGCTGCTGCTACTACGCCTTTCTATCCAGAAGGCAGGTTAAGCATATTCCCACAGGGAGACTTTATTTTTGTCCATTTTGTTATCCAAAAATAGACCGACCTGAGCAAACTTCTCAGACCAATACCTGGATCCAAATATAGACATCCTTCAGTGCATGAACTTCTCTGAATTTTGTAATTCGAGGCTTGGCTTAAAAAACCGAAACCCCCATAAAATATTCATGCTGTAAGTTTGATGTTTGTGACTGCTGTTGCTCTTAGAGAATTTTTTTTTATTTTTTATTTTTATTTGAATTTATATCCCGCCCTTCTCCGAAGACTCAGGGCGGCTTACATTGTGTTAAGCAATAGTCTTCATCCATTTGTATATTATATACAAAGTCAACTTTTATTGCCCCCAACAATCTGGGTCCTCATTTTACCTACCTTATAAAGGATGGAAGGCTGAGTCAACCTTGGGCCTGGTGGGACTTGAACTTGCAGTAATTGCAAGCAGCTGTGTTAATAACAGACTGCATTAGTCTGTTGAGCCAAATGGATCAAATAAACAATGGTAAACTGACTTGGACTGGAAACAGAGCGATTGGTCCATTCCTTCTAAAGGGAAATTCAGGTTAGAATCTTGCTGTACTAGGCAAGCTTTTTCCAGGAGCGCCAGTGAGGGGCAGGGCATAGCTCAGTGGTACAGTCTAAGCTTTACAACTGGCTACTGGGCACTGCTGGTTAAAAGCGGTAGCTCAGGAGTGTTAAACTGGATTTCTTCAAGGGCTGGATCAGCATTGTAGTTTTCGTCCTCGGACTGGCGGGGGTGGTGGGTGGAGAACGGAACAGATGCCTCCTGCAGCACCCTGCTGGCCAAAATAGGGATTGGGGCCCCAGCGTGTGACCCCCTGTGCCCCATTTTCAGCCTGGACAGCCTCCTGCAGCACCCTGCTGACCAAAATGGTGTGCGGGTGTGTGTGTGTGTGTGTGCGCGCCTTGTTTTCAGTAGCAGAGGCACCGCGGGCTGGTCCTTTGCTATTTTCAGGCTGGCCCCAGCCTGCGGGCCTTGAGCTTGATACCCCCATCTATTCTCTGCCTCCCCCCAAGTCCCAGCTGATCAGGAGGAAATGGAGATTTTGCAGTAACCTTCCCCTGGAGTGGGGAGGGAATGGAGATTTTAGAGTATCCTTCCCCTGCTACGCCCACCAAGCCACACCATGCCCATCATGTCATGCCCACAGAATCGGTAGTAAAAATTTTTGAAACCCACCATTGTCCCCGACCTTCTATATATGATATATTTGTTCTGCTTTGTGTAAGGATAATGCATAATAAATCTGTATAACCATAACACAGAAAGCCAGTTTGGTGTAATGGTTAAGGTACCAGGCTAGAAACCAGGAGGCTGTGAGTGCTAGTCCTGCCTTGGGCACCAAGCCAGCTGCGTGACCTTGGGCCAATCTCTCACTCACTCACTCTCAGCCCTGGGAAGTAGGCAAGGGGAAGTTATTTCTGAAATCTTGCCAAGAGAATTGCAGGGACTTGTCCAGGCAGTTGCCAGGAGCCAACATTGATTTGAAGGGCGAAAACAAAACAAAACAAAATTCTAAACAAATACAGGTCGTACGGGCTGTTTTAAGCAATAAAAATTGATTCAAAACTAACCCTACAGTTAGGACATGGAAGGAGATCAAATAATAAGCCGCGCACTATTTTACACACCTGGAAGGAATGGAAGGTTTTTAGTATTGAAAAGAGACTGCTCCATCCCAAAATTAACTGAAACCAATAAGGGGCCCCTGGAACAAAATATTCCAGAGAATATTTTGAAGTTCAAAAAGAAGTTCTGAGAAGCTGAGGCGATTTCTTATGGCAGAGATTCCATCAATTTCAGAATAGTCTTCCCAGAAGTTCCGCCGTGAGATGGTCAAGCTTTCTTTCCCTTTTTTTATGAACTGCTTTATCTCCTGATTTTGCATTTATATTTCTTCCTCCCACCCAGCCGCCATTTTGCGCATTGCATCTTTTACACCGCACGTACGGAATACAGAAGGATAGCGCTGGAAGGGACCTTGGAGGTCTTCTAGTCCAACCCCCTGCTCAAGCAGAAGACTCTATACCATTTCAGACAAGTGGCTGTCCAGTCTCTTCTTAAAAGTCTCCAGTGACGGAGCACCCATAACTTCTGAAGGCCAGTCATGCCACTAGTAAATTGTTCTCACTCTTAGGAAGTTCTCTTTAGTTCTAGGTTGCTTCTCTCCTTGATTAGTTTCCATCCATTGTTTCTTGTCCTGCCTTCTGGTGCTTTGGAAAATAGGTTGAACCCCACCTACTTTATTGCACCCCCTCAAATACTGGCTTACTGCTATCATGTCACCCCTAGACCTTCTTTTCCCTAGATTAAATGGTAAAGGTTCCCCTCGCACATATGTGCTAGTCGTTGCTGACTCTAGGGGGCGGTGCTCATCTCCGTTTCAAAGCCGAAGACGTCTCCATGGTCTCCGTGGTCATATCTCCTTGGTCATGTGGCCGGCATGACTCTACGGCAAAGGCGCACGGAACGCTGTTACCTTCCCACCAAAGGTGGTCCCTATTTTTTCAACTTGCATTTTTACATGCTTTCGAAACTGCTAGGTTGGCAGAAGCTGGGACAAGTAACAGGAGAATCCCTAGATTTAGTAGACATACCCAATTCCTCTTTGTATGTTTTAGTCTCCAGGCCTTTAATCATCTTAGTTGCTCTTCTCTATGATCAGCTTCTCATACACCTATGAGCCAGTGGTGAAATCCAATTTTTTAAACTACCGGTTCTGTGGGCGTGGCTTGGTGGGTGTGGCAGGGGAAGGATATTGCAAAATCCCCATTCCCTCCCCACTCCTGGGGGAAGAATATTGCAAAATCCCCATTCCCTCCCCACTCCTGGGGCCAGCCAGAAGTGGTATTTGCCGGTTCTCCGAACTGCTCAAAATTTCTGCTACCGGTTCTCCAGAACCTGTCAGAACCTGCTGGATTTCACCCCGGCTATGAGCTCTACATATATGAGCGTGTCTGGCTAATCAGTGAAGGCAGTGGTGGGATTCAATTTTTTTTACTACCAGTTCTGTGGGCGTGGCATGGCTTGGTGGGTGTGGCAGGCGAAGGATACTGCAAAATCCCCATTTCCTCCCGATCAGCTGGGACTCGGGAGGTGGAGAATAAATGAAGGCGGGGTCAGTCATAGGTGGTATTTACCGGTTCTCCGAACTACTCAAAATTTCCGCTATCGGTTCTCCAGAACTGGTCAGAACCTGCTAAAACCCACCTCTGAGTGAAAGCCACCTTCAAGTTGTTTTTTTTTGACTGAAGAGTTGGGCACCAATCTTTCGAACAAGGCATTATCATCCTTGGTAGAAACAACCCTGAGGTTTTGCTTTTTCTCCATACCAGGTTTTCGCTGGTCAGTCGTGAGATTTCCTGCTGGATGCCAAACTCCACTTGGGCTTCTGGGGACAACTGGAGCGTCTGGAGGAAGACTTCGTGTTGTTTCTCCATCGCTTCCTTCAATGTCTCCATCTGGTCTTTAAGGACTTCTATTTCTTCTTCATATTCCCTTCTCTGTTCCTGGAGTTGAGCCTCAAGGAGCCTGAAGTGGGGGAGAAACAAGAAAGATGAGGACATTTGTCACTCAAATAATATTGGATACTTAAGATACCCAGAAACTGCCATAATGCTTCTAATGATATGATGGACTAGGGCTTGGATTCACAGACCAAATACTTTTAAGAAACTGTAGGCAGAGCTTAGATAACAAAAGACATCTTCCAAGGTTTTTTAGGTCATGTGAACAGGAAAAGTGTAGGCTCACTGATGTATGTCGTATCCAGGTACAACAGCTTGTTTAGTGACTGTTCAAAGTTACAACAGCACTGAAAAAGGTGACTTACGACCATTTTTCACATATACGACTGTTTTAGCTTCCCCGTGGTCACATGACCAAAATATAGACCCTGGGCAACTTGCATGTATTTATGATGGTTGCAATGTCCTGGCTCATATGATCTCCTTTTGCAACTTTCTGACAAGCAACTTTCTGTCCCCAGCAATCGAAAACTAAAAGGGTTATCAGTGCATGTAACATAGATGTCTGTATGGGTAAGACTATCAACCATGCTATCAAGCAAAACCAAGCATTTAACAGTGAGTGCCATACCATGTGCACTAAACCAACAGGTGGCATGAAAGTAGGGGCAGTCAACACAGGTTATGTAGACAGTAAACACAAGATCAATCCAAATGGACTCAAATGTCTATACACCAATGCACAGAGTATGAGGAATAAACAGGGTGAATTAGAAATCCAAGTAAATGAGGGTAGGTATGATATTGTTGCCATTACGGAAACTTGGTGGGATGAAACTGACAAATGGAACATACAACTAGAGGGATATAAATTATTTAAAAGAAATAGACCAAATAAAAGAGGAGGTGGAGTTGCACTATATATAAGAAATAACTACATCTCTACAGAAATAGAGCACAACAATGATGAAAATCATCTTGAATGTATTTTCAATATAAAAGGGTGAAAACGATATTGCCATAGGTCTATACTATAGGCCACCCAACCAAACAGAGGAAGTAGATGAACTTTTGCTAGTCAGCTAACTAAGGTATGTAGGAAGCACATCACAGTAGTAATGGGGATTTTAACTACCCTGACATCAACTGGGAAACAAACCTGCACCAAGTGGAAGATCCAACAGGTTCCTAACAAACCTAGCAGACAACTTTGTTTCCCAAAAATAGAGAAGGCATAGGGGTCAGCCATATTGGACTTAATTCTCACTAACAGAGATGAAATGATAGAAGGTGTTGAAGCTACAGGAACCTTGGGGCAAGTGACCACGCAATATTGGAATTCAACATTAAGCAAATACAAGTAGTAGAACAAAGTCAAACTAGAGTCTTGGACTTTAAGAGAGCTAATTTCAATAAACTTAGAGATCTTGAGAAGGATTCAATGGATGAGAATCCTCAGGGGAAAACAACTCAAGAAGCTTGGGAAATTTAAAAGTGAGATTATAAAAGCACAGTCTAACACAATACCAATGAAGAAGAAAAATAGTAGATCACAAAGAAACCAGCATGGATGCATAAAGAACTATCTGACAAATTGAAAGACAAAAGGACAAATATAAAAATGGAAAGAGGGCAAATAACTAAGGCAGAATATCAGCAAATAGCGAGCCTGTAAAGATGAAGTGAGAAAGCTAAGGCTCACAATGAACAAAGGCTAGCGACAAAAGTAAAAATAATAAAAAGCTTCTTCCAACATGTTAAAACAAGAAAAAGTCAAGGAAACAATTGGCCCATTGCTGGGAGAAAGTGGCAAGAAGATGACAAGCAACAGGAGAAAGCAGATCTACTTAACTCATATTTTGCATCTGTCTTTACAAAAAGGAAAAAACAATCCAACCTATCAAAACAGCACTACAAAAACAGATTAGAAACACAAGTTAAAATAGGGAAGAAAATGGTAAGTGAACACCTGTCTACCCTAGACGAGTTCAAATCACCAGGACCGGATGGATTACACCCCAAGGTTCTGAAGGAACTGGCAGACGGATCTCAGAACCACTGAACTATATCTTTCAAAGATCCTGGAGCACAGGGGAGCTGCCAGAGGACTGGAAAAGAGCTGATGTAGTTCCCATCTTCAAAAAAGGGGAAAAAACAGATCCAGGAAACTACAGACCTATCAGTCTGACCTCAATACCGGGGAAGATTCTGGAAAAGATAATCAAGCAACGAATCACCGAACACCTAGAAGCAAACAAAGTAATAACCAAAAGCCAACATGGGTTTGTCAAAAACAGATCATGCCAGACTAATCTTATCGCATTCTTTGACAAAATGACAAAATTAGTAGACCAGAGGAATGCTGTTGATATAATTTACTTGGACTTCAGTAAAGCATTTGATAAAGTAGACCATAACCTACTACTAGATAAAGTAGAAAAATGTGGGTTAGACAGCACCACCACCAGATGGATTCGAAACTGGCTGACCAACCGCACTCAACGTGTAGTCCTCAACGGAACTACATCCACATGGAGGGAAGTATGCAGTGGAGTACCCCAAGGCTCTGTTTTAGGCCCAGTACTCTTCAACATCTTCATCAATGACTTGGACGAGGGGATAGATGGGGAACTCATCAAATTTGCAGATGACACCAAGCTGGCAGGAATAGCCAACACTCCAGAAGATAGGCTCAAGTTACAGAAAGATCTTGACAGACTTGAACATTGCCTATCTAACAAAATGAAATTCAACAGTGAAAAAAGTAAGGTTCTACATTTAGGCCAAAAAAACAAAATGCACCAGTACCGTATATGTGGTACCTTGCTCAATAGTAGTACCTGTGAGAGGGATCTTGGAGTCCTAGCCAACACAGTTCTGGGCTGCATAAACAGAGGGATAGAATCAAGATCACGTGAAGTGCTAGTACCACTTTATAATGCCTTGGTAAGGCCACACTTGGAATATTGCATCCAGTTTTGGTCGCCACGATGTAAAAAAGATGTTGAGACTCTAGAAAGAGTGCAGAGAAGAGCAACAAAGATGATTAGGGGACTGGAGGATAAAACATATGAAGAACGGTTGCAGGAACTGGGCATGTCTAGTTTAACAAAAGAAGGACCAGGGGAGACATGATAGCAGTGTTCCAATATCTCAGGGGCTGCCACAGAGAAGTGGGAGTCGGGCTGTTCTCCAGAGCACCTGAGGGTAGAACAAGAAGCAATGGGTGGAAACTGATCAAGGAAAGAAGCAACTTAGAACTAAGGAGAAATTTCCTGACAGTTAGAACAATTAATAAGTGGAACAACTTGCCTTCAGAAGTTGTGAATGCTCCAACACTGGAAATTTTTAAGAAAATGTTGGATAACCATCTGACTGAGATGGTGTAGGGTTTCCTGCCTGGGCAGGGGGTTGGACTAGAAGGCCTCCAAGGTCCCTTCCAACTCTGATGTTATGTTATGTTATGTTATGTTAAGGTCAATGGGGAAGCCAAATTCACTTAACAACTGTGTTAGTAACTTAACAAACAGCAATGATTCACTTAACAGCTGGGGCAGGAAAGGTCCTAAAATGGGACAAAACTCACTTAACCGTTTTGCTTAGGAACAGAAATTTTGGGCTCAATTGTGGTCGTTAAGTCGAGGATTACCTGTATGTATTTATTTTATATACACATAGGGAAAACAGATTGGTACCGTTGTTAAATGTTCTAGATCAGAAACTGGGAGACTTGAGTTCTAGTCTTGCTTTAGACACAGCCATCTTGGTGACCTTGGGCCTGTCCTTTTCCCTCACCCCCAGGAAGGAGACAAGGGCAAACCATTTCCAAAAATCTTGCCACGGAAACTTAGGGCCTTCTCCAGGAAGTCTCCAGGAGTCAAGATAGGCTTGAAGGTACCAAAAAACTCAACCCAACCCAACCCAACCCAACTCCTCAATAGGGAATTCAACATATCTCAGAACCTTTTCTTTTCAAAGAGAATCATTGCTCACAGTCATTAATCATATACATACATAGTAGGTAGGCAATACTTACATTAGGAACTATTGATTGACCACACTCATTACTCAAATACATATCGATGAGGAACACTTACATTTAAGGAACTAAAGATTGTGAAGGAGACTCCCACTGGTTAAAATTGCACTGCCTGCTTGTTGGGTTGCTACCATACACATCAGTTCCTTCAGTTTTGGCTACCACGTAGCCAGTCCATAAGAATTAAGGGCCTTGGTTATGGATTTCTAGGTTATTTATTTGGTTAACGTCCCACCATTCTACTTAGCTGGAGAATCTGAAGAAGCCAAAGGAATAACATCTCAAAGACATTTGTGGAGTGTCCTCAAAGATTAGGGGGACATGGTCCGGATTGCAAATTTTTGAAACCCTCTATCCTTGGAGTCCTATGCTCCCGTCTCCCTCATTTAAAAGTTTCTTATTCCAGAAACAAAACTTAAGAAAGCAAAAAAAGTTTTCGGAGTTCACCATTTTAATGCAGCTTCCCCAAAGTTACCTTCCTAGTTACTTTACGCATCAGAATCAGTGGACAAGTGTCTTACATGGTTCTTTTTACCCCCACACAATTATTTCTGAGGTCCCTTTAAGACATTTCCAGCTAAAAACAACTTCATGAATTCGAAACCTGGTCTTTTTATACAGTAAAAAAAAAAAAGAGACAGGAAAGATTTGGTTTTAAAAATGAGGCATCCTGAAGAACGGATACTAAAAGGGGAAGAAAACAGGGGTGAAATGTAAAATTTGTTACTACCAGTTCTGTGGCCATGGCTTGGTGGTGGTGGTGGGGTAACGTGACTGGATGGGCGTGGCCAACTTTTTTTTTTAATTTTTAAAAGCATTTTTTCTGCAACCTCTTCTGCCGAAGAGGTTGTAAAAAAATGCCTTTAAAAGCCTCTGACGATCAAACAACTCAGCTGGGAGCTTTTTAAAAGCTTTTAAAGGGTTCTGACGATCCCAGATGAGTTGCCTGATCGCCAGAACCTTTTACAATCACTTTTTAAAACAACCTCTTCGGCTGAAGAGGTTGTAGAAGAAATGCTTTTAAAAGGTTCTGATGATCCCAGGTGAGCCACGCGATCATCAGAGGCTTTTTTTTTTACTTTTAAAAGCATTTTTTCGGCTGAAGAAAAAATGCTTTTAAAAGTAAAAAAAAAACATCTGATGACTGCGTGGCTCAGCTGGGCATGGGCGGGGCAGGGATTTTTGCTACTGGTTCTCCGAACCACCCACCATCCGGTCCGAACCGCGAGCATTTCACCCCTGGAAGAAAGGAACAGAATGAGAAAAGCCAGGAAGAATGAACCAAGGAAATTAAAACCGTTTTTCTGTGACAAAATGGGCTTTTTCCTCACCCCTAACAAATTCACAGTGTATATTTGGCAAAACGATGAATTAAGGAACAAACTGCATTTTTCACGAGAAAAGTGGCATGGAACCGCTCTTTGCCTTTCAGGCTCCATCTCCGCCTACTCCGATAAGGGAGTTTGTATGATTCATCACTGAAAAGGTTACGGGCCTCCTTCGAAGTGCCTGAAGAAAAGCTTAGCATTTGGTAAACTAAATTGATTTTTAAAAGGTACCAATTACAGTTTGCCTCAAATGAAATCTCTCCCCACCAATCCTTTTCTTCAAAGTTTTTTCAAGAACCTCTTTTAAAAGCTCAGTTGTTAAGAAGAACCAGTTCTTATATTTTGGGCCCAGCCTAACTGGCCTCTGGGGAGGGGGATGGGTAGAGTAGGTGGACCACACACACCCCTCTGGAAAAGTGAAGAAAGCCATCTTAAAAGTCTCCAGTGACGGAGCACTCATAACTTCTGAAGGCCAGTCATGCCACTATAAATTGTTCTCACTCTTAGGAAGTTCTCTTTAGTTCTAGGTTGCTTCTCTCCTTGATTAGTTTCCATCCATTGTTTCTTGTCCTGCCTTCTGGTGCTTTGGAAAATAGGTTGAACCCCACCTACTTTATTGCACCCCCTCAAATACTGGCTTACTGCTATCACATGTCACCCTAGACCTTCTTTTCCCTAGATTAAATGGTAAAGGTTCCCTCGCACATATAAAAGTAGTCACATGACTCTAGGGGGTGTGCTCATCTCCTGTTTCAAAGTCAAGAGCGCCTCCATGGTCTCCGTGGTCATATCTCCATGGTCATGTGGCGGCATGACTCTACGGTAAAGGCGCACGGAATTGTTACCTTCCCACCAAAGGTGGTCCCTATTTTTTCAACTTGCATTTTTACATGCTTTCGAAACTGCTAGGTTGGCAGAAGCTGGGACAAGTAACAGGAGAATCCCTAGATTTAGTAGACATACCCAATTCCTCTTTGTATGTTTTAGTCTCCAGGCCTTTAATCATCTTAGTTGCTCTTCTCTATGATCAGCTTCTCATACACCTATGAGCCAGTGGTGAAATCCAATTTGTTACTACCAGTTCTGTGGCCATGGCTTGGTGGTGGTGGTGGGGTAACGTGACTGGATGGGCGTGGCCAACTTTTTTTTTTAATTTTTAAAAGCATTTTTTCTGCAACCTCTTCTGCCGAAGAGGTTGTAAAAAAATGCCTTTAAAAGCCTCTGACGATCAAACAACTCAGCTGGGAGCTTTTTAAAAGCTTTTAAAGGGTTCTGACGATCCCAGATGAGTTGCCTGATCGCCAGAACCTTTTACAATCACTTTTTAAAACAACCTCTTCGGCTGAAGAGGTTGTAGAAGAAATGCTTTTAAAAGGTTCTGATGATCCCAGGTGAGCCACGCGATCATCAGAGGCTTTTTTTTTTACTTTTAAAAGCATTTTTTCGGCTGAAGAAAAAATGCTTTTAAAAGTAAAAAAAAAACATCTGATGACTGCGTGGCTCAGCTGGGCATGGGCGGGGCAGGGATTTTTGCTACTGGTTCTCCGAACCACCCACCATCCGGTCCGAACCGCGAGCATTTCACCCCTGGAAGAAAGGAACAGAATGAGAAAAGCCAGGAAGAATGAACCAAGGAAATTAAAACCGTTTTTCTGTGACAAAATGGGCTTTTTCCTCACCCCTAACAAATTCACAGTGTATATTTGGCAAAACGATGAATTAAGGAACAAACTGCATTTTTCACGAGAAAAGTGGCATGGAACCGCTCTTTGCCTTTCAGGCTCCATCTCCGCCTACTCCGATAAGGGAGTTTGTATGATTCATCACTGAAAAGGTTACGGGCCTCCTTCGAAGTGCCTGAAGAAAAGCTTAGCATTTGGTAAACTAAATTGATTTTTAAAAGGTACCAATTACAGTTTGCCTCAAATGAAATCTCTCCCCACCAATCCTTTTCTTCAAAGTTTTTTCAAGAACCTCTTTTAAAAGCTCAGTTGTTAAGAAGAACCAGTTCTTATATTTGGGGCCCAGCCTAACTGGCCTCTGGGGAGGGGGATGGGTAGAGTAGGTGGACCACACACACCCCTCTGGAAAAGTGAAGAAAGCCATCTTAAAAGTCTCCCCTCCCTCCAAAATGAAAATCCCCTAATTTTCCCTGATTTTTCTCGACAGACCAGAAATGGTATGCTTTGAGTTCAGTGGTGAAATCCAATTTTTTTTACTACTGGTTTTGTGGGTGTGGTGTGGTTTGGGGAAGGATACTGCAAAATCTCCATTCCCACCCCACTCCAGGGGAAGGATATTGCAAAATCTCCATTCCCATCCTACTTTGGGGCCAGACAGAGGTGGTATTTGCCAGTCAAAATTTCCGCTAACGGTTCTCTGAATGACTCAAAATTTCCGCTACTGGTTCTCCAGAACCTGTCAGAACCTGCTGGGTTTCACCCCTGCTTTGAGTATTCCATTCATGGAGAAATTGTAATGTGCATAAACATATAAACATACCTTCAGTCTCAAGTTATACAGGTAGTCCTCAACTTGCGGCCACAACTGAGTCCCAAATTTCCATTGCTAAGCAAGACAGTTGTTAAGTGAACTTTGCTCAATTTTTATCACCTTTCTTGCCACGGTTGTTGTGAATCACTGCAGGTGTGGAGCGGATCTGGCTGCCCTATTGACTTTTGATGGTCGGAAGTTTGCAGAAGGGGATCACATGACCCCGGGACGTTGCAAACATCATAAATACATGCAAATTTGCCAAGCGTCTGAATTTTGATCACATGACCACGGGGATGCTGCAAAGGTCGTGAGTTTGAAAAATGTTCATAAATCACTTTTTTTCGGTGCTGTTACAACTTGGAATGGTCACTAAACAAGCGGTTGTAAGTCAAGGATTACCTGTAAACCATCCCACAAATTATGACTATGTTTGGACTGCAACAAAGGCAGATGCCGGGTGTGAGTGTGCTCAATAGCACCAGCTGGGTTTTCCCTGTTGTTCTATATGCCTCTCCTGTGATTGTTACGCTTTAAGATTGTCTTCCTGCCAATTCTACCCATTTCCAATCGCAGGAGGGTCCTTGATCCCATTAACAAATGATACCAAAAGCTTTCAAGCAAGCTGGTGGCGCGTGTCTCAAGGAAGGAGGTACATGGAGGCAGTGTCGGGTCTATTGGAGGGGGAAACCCTTTGAGAGCTGTATACTAATGAGATTTATTTTAATGTATGCCAATTAGTGTACATTCAAAGCAGTGGTGAAATCCAATTTTTTTTACTACCGGTTCTGTAGGTCTGGCTTGGTGGGCGTGGCTTGGTGGGCATGGCAGGGGAAGGATACTGCAAAACCTCCATTCACACCCCTCTCTGGGGCAAGCCAGAGGTGGTATTTGCTGGTTCTCCGAACTACTCAAAATTTCCGCTACCGGTTCTCCAGAGCCTGTCAGAACCTGCTGGATTTCACCCCTGATTCAAAGTGACAATAAAGTTATTCTATTCTATTGTATTCTATTGTATTCTATTGTATTCTATTGTATTCTATTCTATTGTATTCTATTGTATTCTATTCTATTCTACTATCCGATTCCATTTCATTCCACTCCATTCCATTCCATATTTTCCTTTCTGTTCCTATTCTGTTCTGTTCTGTTCCATTCCCTTCCATTCCATTCCAACACCTTTCCAACTAACTAAAGGTGGTCCTTGACTTACAACCATTAGTTTAGTGACAATTCAAAGTTCAAACAGCCCTGAAAAAACAAGACTTATGACCTTTTTTCACAATTATGACCACTGCAGCCTCCCTACAGTCACATGATCAAAATTTGGATGCTTGGCAACTGGCATGTATTTATGACGGTTGCCGTGTCCCAGGTTCATGTAATCCACCTTGTGTGACCTTCTGACAAGCAAAGTAACAGGGTTCATTGTTACTTACCTAACAACTGTAGTGATCTACTTAACAACTGTGGCAAGAAAGGTCACAAAATGAGGCAAGACTCACTAAACTGTCTTTGCTTAGCAATGGAAAATTTGGCTATAAGTCGAGGACTTACTTGTATATGCTCTGCCTCTTACAGACACCATCCTAAATCTAAGCTTGAATGACTTTCCACACTGCTCCTATTTAACGTTTCCTAAATTGAAATAGATACAGCTGGCCTTTCAAAATTCTCCACCAAAGACATTGGCAGGAAAATCCTATTATTATTATTTTCTCCAATTTTCTTCTGGGGGAAAAAAAGAACTTCTGCAAAGGTTTCTCTAGGATAAGATCCTGTTGTGACCCAGGTTCCTGGACCCGGACTCCTGGACTCGGATGATTCAGAAAGTGAGGGAGAAGACCTGGCCAGCCCTGCTTCTCTTGAGCCCTTTCCCTCCCTGGCACCCACTCAAAGGGATGGGGAGGGGCCGGCACAGCCTGATTCCATGGAGCCTCCTTCTGATTTGGCAACGCCCCAAGAACAGTTTTGGAGCGATGCAAGGTCACGAGACGTAATCGCGCAGCAGCGGAAGAGTTGGGACAAAGCCAAGTCATAATTGTCATGCAGTGACATCTGCAGAGACTATAAATAGGAGGCGGACTTCCTGGTTTTTGTCTTGGACAAAGTAATGAGTTGGCGCGAGCTAATGAATTGGCGCGAGCTAACTATTTCAATGGAGGAAAGAATATATTCGTGAGTAATTCTGGCCTTATCTATAATTTCCTCGTTATCTCCAGAAACTTGGCAGGCCCGTGGGTAGACGTGGCCAGGACATGTATCTATGTAAATAAAAGGGGAAAAAAAAGGAAGGCCTCTGACGGACTCTTTGCTGGGAGTATTGGGGAAGGAAACAGAACATTTTGTCCGAGACCTGACTAAAACATCTTCTACCAAAGATGGATCAGCAGCAGGTACAGCAGCAGTTAGAGCAGCTACAAGCAGCTAATCAACAGCTCCAGCAGCAAGTGGCTCACTTGGCAGGCCAACTTGCTGCCAGGAATGTGCCTGCAGCCCCCCCCCATCCTCCCACTCCTCCTCCTCGTCGCAAGTGCCCGATAACCGTGCCGGATAAGTTTTCTGGGCAGCCTGAGATGTTCCCGACCTTCTTGGGACAGTGCCAGCTCTACATGGCTATGAGGCCAGAGGATTTCCCAGACGACCGGGCTAAGGTGGCCTTCGTGATTAACCTTCTTTCCGGCTCGGCTGCTCGATGGGCCACGCCCCTCTTGCTCCAGGACAGCCCCCTGCTGGCGGACCAACAGCGTTTTTGGCAGCACCTGCGCACCATGTATGAGGACCCGTCAATGCTGACGGCAACCAGGCGCCTTAAGGAACTCAGTCAAGGGAAACGCCTGCAGGAGTACATCGCCGAATTTCGTCTTTTGTGCCAGGACTCTGACTGGAATGATGCAGCGCTGGTGGACGTTGCCCAGGAGGGACTCTCAGAGGAATTGCAAGACGAGCTGGCCAGCGGAGGCGCCCGCGGACCCTCGACAACTTGGTGCCCTTTGTCTCCGCCTCGATGCCCGTCTGCAACGGCGACCGTCCCGTCGCACCCCGGGACCCGCCGTCGACATCTGCACCCCACTTCCTGCACCACCAGCACCCAGGGTCGCCCACGTTTTGTAACCGCTGCGGAAGAGCCCATGGAGTTGGGAGCGGCCAGACCTCGCCTGACAGCCCAGGAGCGGAACCGAGGCGCCAAGGGGATTGTGCCTGTACTGTGGGGAGCCCGCCACTTCGCCGCTTCTTGCCCCAGAAAGCGGCGGCACGACGCCGGTCCCGAATCACAGCGTGACCAATCGGGAAGCGGAGCAGGCCCGACCTCGGGAAACCCTAGGTCGGGCACGCATTAAGCCCCACTGGACGTTGCGGAAGTAGACTCTGGGCCCCTCGGCATCTGATTCTGGACACACGGATATGGTTGGGGAACCAGTCGGACGGGCTCCAGGCGCATGCGCTGGTGGACTCAGGGCCACAACAAACTTTATGGACCAGGCCTTTGTGACCCAGTTTGCGGTCCCGTGGTTCCGTGGACCCTCCGATGCGGTAGAGACAATTGATGGGCGAGAACTGGTGTCCGCCCCATTAAATTCGCCACCCAGCCTTTGCGCCTGGCTATTGGGGACCATGAGGAGGCGATCCAGTTTTATGTCACGGCGGACCTTCATTTTCCTTGGTCCTTGGGATGGCCTGGCTTCGGACCCACGATCCTCAGGTGGCCTGGTCGCGAACGCCATCTCTTTCCCGAGTCTGCAGTGCGTCGATCACATCCGCCACACCTGTGCCGGCCAGAACGCCCCACCGCTGCCATCACCTTGCCTCCTGAGCTGACGGACTTCGCCGACGTGTTCAGCGAGAAGGAGGCGGACCGACTACCCCCGTGATCGGCCCTACGATTGCCCGTGGACCTTCTGCCCAACGCACCACTGCCTGTGGGACGCCTGTATTCCATGTCGGAGCCCGAGTTGGCCGCCTCAGGGACTTCCTGGACAAAAACCTGGCCCGAGGGTTCATCCGCCTTCAAAGTCCCTCTCTCGGCCCCGGTCCTCTTTGTGAAGAAGAAGACAGGGACTTGCGCCTATGCTGTGATTACCGCCGGCTAAACGCCATTACGGTGCGGAATCGCTACCCCTGCCGCTCATCCCGGAGCTACTGGAAAGGTTGCGGAGGCCACGATCTTCACCAAGCTCGATCTCCGGGGCCTACAACCTGGTGCGGATACGAGAAGGAGACGAATGGAAGACGGCATTCGCACCCGATACGGACACTACGAATACACTGCCATGCCATTTGGGTCGACCAATGCTCCCGCCGTTTTTCAGCACTTCATGAACGACGTGTTCCGAGACATGTTGGATCGGTTCGTGGTTATCTACCTGTACGACATCCTGATTTACTCCCGGTCCAGGGAAAGCCACCTTCGACACGCCAGTCTGGTTCTGCAACGCTATGGAGCAACAACTCAATGCGAAGCTGGAGAAATGCGCCTTCTTCCGGACTTCCATAGAATTCCTCGGCATATCATCTCGCCCGAGGGCATAGCCATGGACCCATGTAAAGTAGAAGCTTTGTGTAGCTGGGAAGCCCTCGTCGGGTGAAGGATGTTCAGCGCCTACTGGGCTTCGCCAACTACTACCGGACCTTCATCCCGGCTTCGCCACACTGACAGCTCCACTTACCCAGCTCCTCAGGAAGAAGGTTGCATTCCGTGGGGTCCCCGCAGCAAGAAGCATTCACAGCCCTCAAGAAAGCCTACGTCACGGAACCCGTCCTGAGGCATCCCGACCCGCTCCGGCCTTTTGTGGTGGAAACAGAGGCGTCCAATGTGGCTCTGGGAGCGGTGCTGCTACAGGCTCCGGCGAATGGTGGCACACTTTTTCCCGCGCTTACTACTCCCGGAAACTCAACCCTTCCGAGCGCAACTACACTATCTGGGAAAAAGAGTTGCTGGCTATCAAGGCTGCATTCGAGGCTTGGCGACACCATCTGGGGGGGGCCCGACATCAGGTGGAGGTCCGAACGGACCATCGGAATCTCGAGCACCTCACCACAGCTCGGGAGTTTAACCAGCGGCAGATCCGTGGTCGTTGTTTTGCCCGGTTCAACTTCCGCGTGACCTACATTCCCAGCGGTCACAACCGGAGGGCGGATGCCCTGTCCCGCAAGCCAGAGTACCTCTGCGCCAAGGACCCCCTTCCTCCACGGACAGTGCTGCCGGCAGAAGCCTTGGCCGCAGCACGGGAGCCAGTGGACTTGCGGGCCCAGGTGCGAGAGCCGCAGCGCCAGGACGCCTGGTCGCAGCAAAGGAGAGCGGAGGTGGGCCCCACGTCTCCTTGGACCTTGGAGGAGGACTTACTCAAGTTTCGGGGGCGATTATATGTACCCACAGGACCACTCCGAGCCCTCGTCATGACCCAGTGCCACGACAACCCTGCAGCAGGACATTTTGGGTTCTTCAAGACCCTCCACCTGGTGACACGGACCTTTTGGTGGCCCCGAGTGCGGCATGATATACATGCCTACGTGACATCCTGCGTACCGTGCCGGCAAGCCAAGACCGCCACGGGGGCCCCTCCCGGGCTCCTCCACCCCTTGCCGACACCCGACAGACCCTGGGGGGGGATCTCTATGGATTTCCTGACAGACCTGCCGCCGTCCTCTGGGTTCACCACGGTGCTGGTGGTGGTGGACATGCTCACCAAGATGGCACACTTCATCCCATGCCGCGGACTGCCCACAGCCGCAAAACGCCCGTCTCTTTCTGCAGCACATCTTCCGCCTCCATGGTCTACCGGACAGGGTGGTTTCGGACCGCTGGAGTTCAGTTCACAGCCCGCTTCTGGAAGAGCCTGATGGCGCGTTGGAGGTGCAGGTATGTCTGTCGTCATCGCACCATCCGGAGACCGGCGGGGTACAGAGAAGGTCATCGGTATACTGGAACAGTATCTCCGTTGCTTCATCAACCAGCAACAGGACAACTGGGCCGACTACCTGTCCCTGGCGGAGTTTGCTTTTAACAACTCTCAGCACACCTCTACTCAGATGACCCCGTTCTTTGCCAATGTGGGTACCATCCGCGCTCTTCCTCTGGCACCACCGGACTCTCCTGTTCCCGAACGCAGACCTTCCTGACGGAATTGCATGCGGTCCAACAGTTGGTACGCCAGCAGCTGAATCGGGCAAAGGAGGATTACAAACGGTCCGCCGACCGCTCCCGACGGGCAACGCCCCGCTGGCAGTTGGAGACCGGTGTGGCTCTCCACCAAACACCTCCCGTCCGACCGCCCGGTAAAGAAGTTGGACCACCGATTCATCGCCCGTTCCTGTCGAGGCAGTCATCAACCCGGTAGCCTACCGACTGACCCTGCCACGATCCATGCGGATCCACCCGTTTTCACCGGTCCCTTCTGGTTCCTGAGGCCACACCGAGTCCCCTTCGGTGCCCAACAGCACCGTCACTGTCGCCGAGGACGGATCGGAGGAATCTGAAGTCCACAGCGACGAGACTCCCGCTGGCTGAAGGGTCGTTTCCAATATTTGATCGCGTGGAAGGGATACGGGACTGATTTCTCCTGGGTAGATGCCTCCGACGCTCATGCCCCTGACCTGGTGCAGGCCTTCCATGAGCAGAACCCAGCCCGACCGCATCCCGATCGTCAGCCCGGGGAAGGGCCCTGCGGTGAGGATAGTGTTGTGACCCAGGTTCCTGGACCCAGACTCCTGGACTCGGATGATTCAGAAAGTGAGGGAGAAGACCTGGCAAGCCCTGCTTCTCTTGAGCCCTTTCCTCCCTGGCACCCACTCAAAGGGATGGGGAGGGCCGGCACAGCCTGATTCCATGGAGCCTTCTTCTGATTTGGCAACGCCCAAGAACAGTTTTGGAGCGATGCAAGATTACGAAGGCGATCGCCGATGGCGCAGCAGCGGAAGAGTTGGGACAAAGCCAAGTCATAATTGTCATGCAGTGACATCTGCAGAGACTATAAATAGGAGGCGGGACTTCCTGGTTTTTTGTCTTGGACAAAGTAATGAGTTGGCGCGAGCTAATGAATTGGCGCGAGCTAACTATTTCAATGGAGGAAAGAATATATTCGTGAGTAATTCTGGCCTTATCTATAATTTCCTCGTTATCTCCAGAAACTTGGCAGGCCCGTGGGTAGACGTGGCCAGGACATGTATCTATGTAAATAAAAGGGGAAAAAAAAGGAAGGCCTCTGACGGACTCTTTGCTGGGAGTATTGGGGGAAGGGAAACAGAACAGATCCCCTCTTTGTGGTGAGACTAACTTTGAAATATTTTCTATAGTACACAACTTTCTTTCAGCTCTAATCCTCTTGTGTGGTCTTTGTTTTGCTGCTTTGTTGCTGCCTTGGAATGAATTACAAAACGGCTTACGCATTCCTTAAAAAGAAGTGATAAAGCAAATTATATACTTTTTCTAGCAAACTACAAAAATAAATACCCCTTCTTTCTCTTAACTCAAAGAATGAAAATAATGTCAACTCTAAATACAGTTACTTAAACATTGATCCGAGGCTTCACTCTTAACATCTCCGCAGCATGTAAAATAAGGTTTGTGGTAGAGAAACTACAAATAAGTTGGCTCAGTGATGATGGAGATTTTTTGGAAGATAAAAGGTAAATCTTTTAACTTTACTACCATATCAAACTGAAGATGGCAGAGCACTGAGTTAAACAGCGCCCATTTGTATAGCTATGTAAAATAATAAATTGCAGCAGAAAGACTGATGCAGGCAAATATTAAAAAATAGATGTCAAGAAAAGCCATTTTAATTTTGTCTGTTTGTTTGAAAAGTCTATTAACTAAGCAACAATATAACTTCTCCTCAATGCATGTTATTTATCCTAAAATCTACTGGTTTGCATTTACGGGATGAATTGATGTTGTTGGATTTATTTATTGAACGTAAATCTCTGCATTTATGGCTGCACAGCTCTTTAGACCTCAGATAAATGATATATTTTACCTCAGGTGAAAATAAATGCAGCTGGGACAAATGTAGGGCCTTTTCATGTATTATGAATGTTGATGGATACCAAGGTACTTCAACCGCACAAATGAAAATAGGAAGACTTGGTTGAGAAATGTAACTAATTCAAAGTGATATGCAGACAGATACTCTGGCCGCAAGCTAGAATTGATTCCGGTTTTGGATCTGCATGCTTTGTGGAAAACTTGATTTGATAAGTGCATAACGCTGTCCCTACAGCAGGCAGAGAAGTCACACAGCCTGGGGCCTTTATGCCGACTGAGAGGCTTTAATTAAATATCCATTCTATGATTACTTTGAACGTTGCAGGTAATAAAAGTACAGGTAGTCCTCTTTTTAGTGGCTGCTTCATTTAGTGACCGTTCGCAGTTACGCCGATGATGAAAAAATAACTTTACAACCAATTTTCGCATTTATGACCGGGAGTGTAAGACAAAGGAAAACTGAAGTAAAATCATAAGCACAGTCAGTTTCACTTAGTGACTGCCTGACTTAACAACTGAGTTGCTTAATCTGAGACCTGAGTCCTAATTGTGGTTGCTCAGTGAAGAGTACCTGTGTATGGATGCTGAACTGACAAGCATTGCATTAAATCAGGGGTCTCCAACCTTGACAATTTTAAGACTTGTGGACTAACTCCCAGAATTCTGGGAGTTGCAGTTCACAAGTCTTAAAGTTGCCAAGGTTGGAGACCCCTGCATTAAACGGTAGCTGATGCATCCTGTGGGTGCACAATTAAAATAGTCCTTACAATTCATTGTTTGGAAATTCAAGAGGACTCTGGCAAGGCCCCCTTGTGGTTCTGCAATCAACTCAATAAGTGAACCTTATTGTCAAAAAAAAAAACCCACATTAACTTGTCTGCTGAACCATCCAAAAACGATCCTCAATTTACAACCACTTGTTTAGTGACTGTTCAAAATTATAACGGCACTGAAAAAAGTGATTTATCACACTTACGACTGTTGCAGCATCCCCCTGGGCATGTGATCAAAATTCAAATGCTTGGCAACTGGCATGTACTTATGACCGTCGCAGTGCCCTGGGGTCATTTGATAACCTTTTGTGACCTGACAAGCAAAGTCAATGGGGAACTGAGATTCACTTAACAACCATGTTACTAACGTAAGAGCTGCACTGATTCATTTGACGACTGTGGCAAGAAAGGTCGTGAAATGGGGCAAAATTCACTTAACTGTCTTGCTTAGCAACGGAAATGTTGAGCTCAATTGTGGCTGTAAGTTGAGAACTACCTGCATCTCCCAAACTACATCAGCTGCCACCTTGTGATTCATCTCAGATCCCTCGCATCCTGGACATAAACTGTTTCAACTACTACCCTCAAAACGACGCTATAGAGCACTGCACACCAGAACAACTAGACACAAGAACAGTTTTTCCCCGAAGGCCATCACTCTGCTAAACAAATAATTCCCTCAACACTGTCAGACTATTTACTGAATCTGCACTACTATTAATCGTTTCATAGTTCCCATCACCAATCTCTTTCCACTTATGACTGTATGACTATAACCTGTTGCTGGCAATCCTTATGATTTATATTGATATATTGACCATCAATTGTGTTGTAAATGTCGTACCTTGATGAACGTATCTTTTCTTTTATGTACACTGAGAGCATATGCACCAAGACAAATTCCTTGTGTGTCCAATCACACTTGGCCAATAAAAAATTCTATTCTATTCTAAAGCAAACTCACATATTAGAGCTAGTCACTGACCATGACCCAAGTGACAAGGATGAGTGTAAAATAAATAACAACAACAACAACAACAACAACTATTATTATTATTATTATTATTATTATTATTATTATTATTATTATTATTATTATTATTATTATTATTATTATTATTATTATTCTGACAGCTGCAGAAGGCCACCTTACTGGGATCTGCTTGCATAATTCGCCGATACATCACGCAGTCCTAAACGCTTGGGAAGTGTTTGACTAGTGATCTGTGATATGAAATCCAGCATAATTATCTCGTTTGCTGTGCATACTGTCATTTTGTGTAAATAAAATAATAATAATAATAATAACAACAGCACCCAATGTTTAGAAGTCTGTGAACTGTACCCATTTTTAGAATCAGGAAAAAGTGAGGGGAGAAAATAATAGCCCACAAAGAACAGAAAAAGAAGGAAAAACATATATATTTGACCTGGCTACTTGCTTTAGACCCTGATAGGCCAAGCCGAGTTCTCCATCTTCATTCAGGTAACCCCAATCCTCAGTCTTGCTAGAAAGAAAGGACAGAGGAAAGGGAAGGAAGAGAAAGACAGAAAGCGAAGACAAAAAGTAATAATCAGATGCAGATCAAAGGGAGAAGGAAAGCTTCAATTGCAAGCAAGCTGACCGATTCGCAAGCCTTGTAAGCAGGAACCACAAACGATACTGCTACATGCAGTTTTATTCCCACGGCTCACATATAACTTCCTAGGACAACTCGCTTCGGCCAATTCGCCATGGGACAATTCAAAGCTGTATTAACAGTTTCATTCAGTTACTTCAAAGAGAGAAGCAACTTAGAACTAAAGAGAATTTTCCTGACAGTGAGAACAATTAATCAGCGGAACGACTTGCCTCCAGAAGTTGTGAATGCTCCAACACTGGAAGTTTTTAAGAAGATGTTGGATAATCATTTGTCTGAAGTGGTATAGGGTATCCCGCCTAAGCAGGGGGTTGGACTGGATGACCTCCAAGGTCCCTTGCAACTCTGTTATTCTATTTTACTTTTATTATTGGAGACGACGTGTTCGTCAAAATTATTGTACCTCTTGTATTTCTGGATTGACTTTCTTTATTTAATCATTATTGGCCAGAGTTCCGTCAAAATTAACTTAATTGTTGTATTTGTTGAATTGTCCCGCAGCGAACTGTCCTGGGGCAACTTGGCTGCGGTGAGTTGGCAAGAAGCGAGTTGGTCGTGGCAAGTTGTCCCATTCCGCACTCATGGATGAGCGTGCTTACATTTTCAGAACAGCAGTGGGGGAACAATGGCCCTTTTATGACTTGTGGACTTCGACTCCCAGAATTCCTGGCTCAGGAATTCTGGGAGTTGAAGTCCACAAGTCATAAAAGGGCCATCGTTTTCCCCCACCCCTGTTTTTAGATCAACCACATAAACTTATTGTACCGAAGGAAGGTCATAGGGAAGCGAAGAGAAGGAAAGTACAATCGAAGCATTTAAACTTTATTGGAAAAAAACTTGAAGTGAGTTACTGGGCTCCTTGCCAGCAGATTGCCAGAGCAAGATCGGAGAATGCCCTCTCCTGATATTATACACCTTGACAATAACATCGAATAGCTAGATAATAGAAAAGATAAGGCAAGGTAATGTAATCACCCTGTGTCATTTTGTCCTGCTTTGATAAGCTATTCAATTTGATAAGCTTTGATAACTTTTCAAAAACCGAGTGCTATGATAAGCTGTTTATTTTTTACTCAATTATTCAATCAAGTGTTTATGTGTGTTATCAAAAGTTTGGTGTTTATCTGCTTTCTGCTTACTTTCTATTGACCGTCTAGGTCGGTCACCGCTCTGGGTGTTCAGTTATGCATGTATCCTAATTCTATCAAAAGCCATAACACCTTTCCACATAATTCTATACTGGTAGTCAGGGGTGGGATTCAGCCGGTTTGGACCGGTTCAGCTGAACCAGATGCTAATCTACATCTGGTTCGCCGAACCGGCAGTTTCAAGGACTGTGTCATGTCCCACTCCTCCGCTGACAGCCGGGTCAGGGAAATCCAAATCAGGTGTGCCTCTGCAGCTCTGCCAAAGTCCTAGCAAAGTCCTCAGGGCAGGCAGGAGACCAGAAAGTGACTTCAGCAAGATATGTTTAGACTTTGCCTGACTCAGAGACTGCCAGAAAGCAGATCCTTTATATAGGCCATGGGGTGTGGCTCCATGACTCAGCACTTATCCAGGCCTGCCCCTCCCTTCCTTCTGTTGCCTCCGCCTATCAAGTCTTCTGATGCGAGGGTCACTCCAGTCTGCAGCTGTTGGCAATTGACCTCCCTCAGGCTCACATGCTGTGGAGGAGGGGGAGGGGTCTAGTTGCTCCGTTTGCCTGGGCATGGAGCCAGAGCTGGGGGCTGGAGGTATTTCTTCCTCTTCAGCCTGTCTGGGCATGGAGCCAGGGCTGGGGCCGGGAGGCATACTAGGACATTCCTCCGTGTTTGGAAGCAGATAAGAAGACCCCGGCTGAGGTGAGATCGGACGAGACACAACAGACTGGCTGGCCCCAACCACCTCTCCCTGCGCCTCCCAGGAGTCTCCATGCAGACCATTTTGGATGCCAGGTAAGTGCAGAGCCCGTGCAGAGGCTCTGGGAGGGTGAAAAATGGGCCTCCCGGAAGTTCTGGAACTTTGGAAATGGGCCTGTTTCCGGCCCTCGGAGGGCCTCTGGAGCCCGGGGGAGGCCATTTTCACCCTCCCAGAGGCTCGAGAAAAGCCTTCGGAGCCAGGGGAGGGCAAAAATGCCTTCCTCACACTGTGGTGCAGGAGGCTGAGTAGGCCAGGCCCACCATGGCCACACCCATTCAGCAACGGGCAGAGAAAATTTTAGAATTCTATCCCTGCTGGTAGTCCTTGCTTAATGACTAATTAATGCTTAATGGTTGATTAGATCCATTCAAAATTAAGATGGATCTCCCCAGAGCTGCTTACAACCCATGTTCGAAGTTCTGATGGCTGTACCCCTATTGCAGTCATGAGATTACATTTTGGGTGTTTGGAAACTGGCTTGCCTTTATAGCCTTTTGTAGCATCCTGCGGCCATGTAACTCCAATTCTTGGCTTCTTTTTTTTTACTGGTTTCTGGCTTTTCCTTTCAGAATCTGCCAAAAGTTCAGGTAGTCCTCGACTTATGACCACAATTAAGCCCAAAATTTCCATTGTTAACTGAGGTATTTGGTAAGTGAGTTTTGCCTCATTTTACGACACTCCCTGCCGCAGTTGTTAAATTAGTCAAATTGTTGTTAGTGAATCTGGCTTCCCTCTCTTGACTTTGCTTGCCAGAAGGTCACAAAAGGGGATCACATGATCCCGGGACATTGCAACTGTCATAAATACGAGTCAGTCGCTAAGCAACTGAATGCGACCATGGGGATGCTGTAACGGTCTTAAGTGTGAATAATGTTCATAAGTCACGTTTTTCAGTGCTGTTGTAACTTTGAATGGTCACTAAATGAACTGTTGTAAGTCAAGGACTACCTGTACTCACTGGGGAAAATGAGTTTGCTCCTCCTCATGTAAATTATAGGTACAAGAAAAATATTAAGAGCTGTGGGGAATAGCACAAAGAGCTAAAGCCCCCATCCTGTTTTGTGGATTAGGGATTCATAAGAACGAATGGTGAAGAAGGAGGAAAAAAAAGGCTTAAAGTGATGGCAATAAACTATCAAACGAATACCACATTGTACCCTGGCCTGGAACAGAGATGCTCTTGCTAACAACTTGGGAGAAATAACTTGACTCTCCTCTCTAATGGCGTGGAACTAGGAAACAACCTTTTAAACATTACAAAGCAGTGACTGTTAAGCCTAAGTAATCAACTGCTGAACAAGGTACTGAAGATCAATTTGGGCTATCAAGCATAAGGCTTGGCAGGGTTCCTGAACAGGCTGCAAAACAAATCGGAATTGCAGATTTGACTCTCCTATTGTTTGCAAAACCTCTTCTAAAATTCCTATTCTGTAAAGAAAGTGACTTCAAGAAAGAAACCCTTAGTACTGAATTCAACAATTGCGCAAATTACAAGCACGGAAGCAACTGTTAACAGCTTGGCCCCTATTAAATAAATGGAAAAAAACGGTTAATATTTCCATTGATCAATGAAGAACTTCTTGTTGGAGGCATGACCCTTAAATCTTTTCTTTTAAATGGAAATTGCCTTGCCTTTTATGAGAGGACCTGACACAGCAATTCATTTACATCTTTTTAGACTGCAGGAGATGAGACGCTAGCAGGGGGCCACATGCAATACATAAAATTGTTTGAAAGGACCAAAATCTATTCTGCCTTAAACATCAAGCTGTTCAGTTCCATTCCAAATGAAACTTTAATGGCAATAGCACTTAAGATTTATGTACCGCTTCACAGTCCTGTACAGCCCTCTCTAAGCGGTTTACAGAGTCAACCTATTGGCTCCAACCATCTGGGTCCTCATTTTAACGACCTCGGAAGGATGGAAGGCTGAGTCAACCTTGAGCTGGTGGGAATCGAATTACTGAACGGCTGACAGCCAGCAGTCAGCAGAAGTAGCCTGCAGTACTGCATTTTAACCACTGCGCCACCTCAGCTCTTTTAAGGTAGAGAAGTCCAGCAGCTCCCAAATGAGTCTGTATCCAATATCTATACTGGCACAAGATTTGCTGGCCCTGCTAGTAATCCTATTCAGGGGTAATGCCACCCAATGACGGCCTCCTTATTTCCTGGATGCAAAGCAATTGAGAAAAAAGGACAGATGAATTCTCCAAACTTTTGTTTCCTTCTCACCAACACTGACCAATCAGTGTGAGGATTTAATGACTATTGGGTGGAAGCCTGTTAAAAAGGGAGCCAACCTAGAAGGAAGGAGAAATTTTCTGAAGTGAGAACAATTAAACAATGGAATAGCTTGCCTCCCAGGGTTGTGTTGCTCCGTCATTGGTGGTTTTCAAAAATAAACTGGACAACAATTTGGCTGGGATGGTATAGAGCAGGGGACTCCAACCTTGGTCCCTTTAAGACTTGTGGACTTCAACTCCCAGAGTTCCTCAGCCAGCTTTGCTTTGCTGGCTAAGGGACTCTGGAAGTTGAAGTCCACAAGTCTTAAAGGGACCAAGGTTGGAGACCCCTGGTATAGAGCACCTCGGTAGTGAAATGTAAAATTTGTTATTACTGTTTCTGTGGGCGTGGCTTGATGGGGGGGTAATGTGACTGGGTGGGCGTGGCCAACCTTTTTTTTTAAACTTTTAAAAGCATTTTTTCTACGACCTCTTCGGCCGAAAAGGTTGTAAAAAAAATGCTTTTAAAGCACTCCTCTGACGATCCCAGCTGAGCCGCGTGATCATCAGAGGCTTTTTTTTTCTTTTAAAAGCATTTTTTCTACGACCTCTTCGGCCGAAAAGGTTGTAAAAAAAAATGCTTTTAAAGCACTCCTCTGACGATCCCAGCTGAGCCGCGTGATCATCAGAGGGTTTTTTTTCTTTTAAAAGCATTTTTTCGGCCGAAGAAAAAATACTTTTAAAAGTTTAAAAAAAACAACCTCTAATGATCGTGCTGCTCAGCTGGGCAGGGGGAGGGGCAGGGATTTTTGCTACCGGTTCTCCGAACCACCTGCTGCCATCACTACCGGATTGGGTGATACGATCCGAACTGGGACCATTTCACCCCTGGGGCACCTGCCTTGAATAGTAGGTTGGAGTAGAAGACCTCTGAGGTCCCTTCCAGCCCTATGATTCTTTAGAGATAGTCCTTGGATTATGATATTGTGTTTCCCCGAAAATAAGACTGGGTCTTATATTACTTTTTGCTACAAAAGACTCATTAGGGCTTATTTTCTGGTTAGATTTTGTTTTGGGGGGAATACGGTACTAAATGCATCCATCTGGCTGACAATCTTAACTGGGGCTTATTTTGGGGATAGAGCTTATATTATGAGCCTGCTGGAAAATCATGCTAGAACTTATTTTCCGGTTGTGTCTTATTTTTGGGGAAACAGGGTAGCAGCTGGGACCGGAATTCCTATCGCAAAGTACTGTGGTCATAATGCACAATGATACATGACCTAAGCATTGCTTAGTGATGGCAATCCTGGCAGTCCCTGTTGCTGTCGTAACCTGAGGACTGTGTGGGCTATTCAGTGAGGACCTCACGTGACCACAAATTGGGAAGAGGAGGGAGTCCTAGGAAGCAGATTGGCAACAGGAATTCAGTCAATCTCAGTTTCCAAATGCCACCATTTAAGAAATATCATGGTTCTGAATATATTGGGGGGGGGGGGAGAAGGCCAGTTTGAAAAGACCAGTGATTCTGACATAATTGTCATATTGCTTAGATTCAGCACTTGTGAACCTAGAAGTGAATAGTGCTGGTGAATGAGTTGCAAGTCAATGTGAGGGAAAACTTAGCCAAAGAAATGTTTGCAGAGTTGAACAAGATAACGGTAGCAAAGGGATAAAAATGTGTGAGCAAGAAGGAAGGCGAATTATAGACCTAACCAAAGAAAAATCAATATGTACAAGGGAATGACTAACATTCACAGAGGAGAAATGGCTAGGGACAATGGTAGCTACAGATTTGCTTTGTTTCCGTATTTTACAAGGTTGATACCCGAAACAACAATCAAAAGAATGCTAACTGAAACTTCCCCACGTAAAGTAGTAAACGTGGACATTTTTCAGGAAAAAGTTCCAGGTTTCGTCCTTTTCAAGGTTCTAGGTAAGATCCTTGCTTTCAGCAACACCTAGCTTTCAATGGTACTAATATTGATGAGAGAGAGGAAGAAGTCTAATGGTTAAGGCAGTGGTGGGATTCAGCCGGTTCGGACCAGTTTGGGTGAACCAGTAGTTCTAGGAATCGCCCCTTCTAGGAGTCCCCACACGTCCTATTTTGGCTCCCAGGTAAGTGCAGGGAGGCCTTCTAGGCCCAAAACAGGGTGTGGGAGGGTGGCGCACACCCCCACGGCCTGTTTTCACTCCCAGGAGGCTGCAGGAAGGCCTAGACCCGAAATGGGGCATGGTAGGGTGGCGCACCCCTCCCCCGTCCGTTTTCACTCCAGGAGGCTGCAGGGAGGTCTCCTAGACCCAAAAAGGGGCGTGGGGGTTGTGGCCCATTTTTGGTCCCAAGGGGGTGCAGGAAGATGAAAGCTGCCTGCCACACCCACTATGGTCACGCCCACCCAGACAGTCATTAGGGGACAGAATTGGTTGTTAAATTATTTGAATCCCACCACTGGGTTAAGGCACCAGGCTAGTTCTGAACTGAAGAAGCTTCTAGGATGAAAAGTACCTTTGGTGCACTTAAGTTTATAAACTGTTCTTCACAATGAGATTTAAAAATAATTCAGTTCCTCTTATTATTTAGGGTGGTTGCCAGATACTGCAAAACAGTTCTCCAGAAGTTCCCACAACACACGAAGACTACGATACGAAGACATGCCTTCAAGAAATATAAGTCCACAAACATTCTAAATGCTCCAATACTGGAGGTTTTTAAGAAGAGATTGGATGACCATTTGTCTGAAGTGGTGTAGGTTTCCTGCCTAAGCAGGGGGTTGGACTAGAAGACCTCCAAGGTCCCTTCCAACTCTGTTATTCTATTCTAAACAGGCACACCACATTTAGCCCAGACTAGAGGTGATGTTTTTATAAGAAGTAATGTATATTTCTTTAACAGTGCTCTCACTGTTGATTATCCGCTCTGGTGATACTCCTTCCAATTAATTTAAAGAGTTTAAGTGTGTTTAAAGAGGCCCCAATTCTAATTTTTATGGCCTTTCATAATGGATAGATCAAGACAGCTTACCGATTAGTTTGACACATTCCGTGGTAGGCCTCAATTGCATCTTCTGGATCCACATGTTTGTCGCTATTGGGCCAGCTGGTTTGAGTCTTGAGGTTTGATTCCTTTAAAAAAAGTCAAAAAAATCAATATTTTGCCTCATAAAATTATTGCTATTTTTCATAACACGTTGATTGTGCATGCACTAATTTGGGTTTGCAAGTACATTTACCACAGCCACAAAATAAATGAAAACCAACAGAAAGCTAGCAGAAAAAGCTCAAGTTATACAACCTAAAGGAAGTTAAAGAGAAAGAGAGAGATAGAGAGAGACTGGGGATAGATTAAAAAATCTGGTTTAATTCTCTTCCCTCTCCTCTAAAGAATCCTGCATTTTAAAGTGAGCAGTGAGGATTGTCTGTTGAAATATACTGAGTAATTCATTTCACAAAATTCCTGCTCCCAAATTTAGGAGCAGGAATATATGATACCAACATAAAATCAATGTGTTTGCCAGTTTACAAGTAGAAGAAATCAGTGACAGAATAACGCTGGGATCTAAGGGTAAAGGTTTCCCTGTCCAGTTGTGTCTCATCTCTGTTTCTGGGCCTAAGGGAGCCAGGGTTGTCCGAAGACATTTTTCCATGGTTATGTGGCCAGCATGGCTAAACGCCAGAGGTCATGGAATGTTGTTACTTTCCCACCAAAGTGGTACCTATTTATCTACTTGCAATTGCATGCTTTCAAACCGCTAGGTGGGCAGCAGCTGGGAAAGGAACAGGAGCTCACCCCATCACAAGGTGCTTGGGTCTCAAACCCAGGCTGTCAGCTTTCCAGTTGACAGGCTGAGCATCTTTAACCACTTAGCCATCATGCCCCCTACTAGAAGGGCTTAAAACTGAAAGTGCAATGGAGAAAGTTATAAAATTCATCACAGTACTGGAGGAAATACACCAGGTATAGGCAAAGTCATCCTCAGAAATTAGTCTTTATATTAGTTCAGTTGTTGCAGATAGAGAAAAATGACAGATGGCAGAATTTTACTCGTGTAGCTTATATTCCTTTCTCCTCTATTTTCCTATTTTTTTTTTAAATCCTGAGATGCAACCCTAAAGAAGAAATTTTGTAGTTCTGTAAAGTAATCCAAATATTAATTCTGCACATTCATCACAATGCTGACAGTCTCCCGGAGTAGCAAAAAGCTTTAGAAAATGAAAATTGTCAACGCAAATACTGTGGAAGAGTGTGCTTCTTATAATTTAGGAGAAGGATTAACTTTGATACCGCCTTAGGAGAAGCCTAAGGATAAGCAAATCAATTAACACCCATTTGATTTCCTTAACCGCATTAGCATTTTTTTTTCAATTAACAAAATCTTTGCTAACATTTATGTGTGTATGTATATATTTGTGTGTGTGTGTGTGTGTTTGTGTGTATATAGGTAGGTAGGTAAGTAGGTAGATAGACATAGATCTAGATCTAGATCTAGATCTAGATCTATCTATCTATCTATCTATCTATCTATCTATCTATCTATCTATCTATCTATCTAGTCTGCCCATCTCTCTATCTGAAGTGACTTTGGATGACTTTGAACACATTTTTCTCTGATATTTGTATGTACAGGAGTTATTAATATTATTATGAAATGTTCATGCATAAATGCCTTTTTAAAAATACAAATTACTTTGTTTTTATTCTCTGGCCCATGCCTTTCCCTGATTAAGACTTTTGAGTCAACATTTTCCCAGTTCAAGTTCTTTGAAATGTGAATTGTTTTTACTGACGCTTGTGCCTCTTTTGAAGTTAGTGTTGATGAAACTGAAACTAGTTGGCTAATCAAATGGCAGGTTCTTGCCTTCAGACATTTCTTTACCTTTCACTTCAGTTTATTTATCTTTTGCAGTGCCATCATTTTTTAAAAAAAAACATACTGTCAATGTGCCCATCATTAGATCAGCGGGAGAAAAGTCTTTGGAATATAAGGGACTTCTCCCAAGTGAATACAATAGAGGAGCATATAAAACCTGGGGGCTCCAGCCTTGTCATCTTTAAGATTTGTCGACTTGAACTCCGTAGTTCTGCAGCCAGCATGGCTGGAATTCTGAGAGTTGAAATCCACAAGCCTCGGTTTGAAATCCACAACCTTGATTTGCCAAGGTTGGAGACCCCTGATATAAGCTAAACTTTTCTTCTACTTGGGCAACTTTCTAAGGAAAGCACCTGGGACTTAACTTCAATCTTTTGACAGCAGAAACTTCCATCATGAAGCAGGAATAGAAAAACACCCTAGCACAGTGGTTCTCAACCTTTATAGTGCTGCGACCCCTTTAATACAATTCCCCATGATGTGGCGACCCCAACCGTAAAATTATTATTTTTTTAGGCAGCGATCTCAGCGCGCCTCAGCAGCCGCAGAAGGGGAAAAAAAGCGGCAAACTGTTTTTTTGAATTTATTGCGCCTGAAGCCGTATTGGCTAGCGATCTGAACTGCTTGCGATTGCCTTGAGGACGGAGGCATTAAAGCGGAGACTCCTCCCCTATTAAGTTTATAGCGCCTGAAGCCAGATTAGGCTAGCGATTGGGAGTGATTGCAGCTGGCTTGAGAGGGAGACATCAGAGCAAAGATTTCTCTTTTTTAATTCATCGCGCCTGAAGCCGAATTCGCGATTCTTCGGCTCACAAGTATACCTCCCATATTTCCGATGGTCTTAGGCGACCCCTGGCAAATCGTCATTCGACCCACAGGTGGAGAACCGCTGGCCTAGCATAACACTTCCTCCGAAGCAGCTAATTTCTTTTTCCTGAACCAACCTGGTAATCGACATTTTTAGAGCACTCATAAATCTTGGTCCAGACTGGCCCAAGAATCCTCTGCTTCATCATAGATCTACAGATCTTTCAGCTTCCTTATCACAGAGTAAGAATGGTGCATTTAAATCCCAAGGGCCAATCTGCTACTTAATGCAGGAACCAAAATTAAGCATCCTTTCTAAACTTGTCCTCTGCTAACTCATGATTTGTCACATATCTCAACATTGCCTACAAACAATTCCATTTGCTATTGCTTCCCGGTGCAATGATGATTCAATGCTACATCAATAGCTTTGTTTGTGGAAAACCCACTGAAGGCCCCACCAAGTCCAGTGGAAGATTAGGAATGGGAAACCTTCCCGGGCTCTTCCACAAACCTCAGAGCAGATCTAATTCCCTCCCTAGCTCCAAGCTGCTCTATGGATTGCAGCTTAAGATGGACAATAGCAATAGCACTTAAGACTTACATACCGCTTTACAGCCCTCTCTAAGCGGTTTACAGAGTCAGCAATATTGCCCCCAACAATTTGGGTCCTCATTTTACGGACCTCAGAAGGATGGAAGGCTGAGTCAACCTTGAGCCTAGTGAGATTTGAACTGCCAAATTGCAGGCAGCCAGCAGGCAGCAGAAGTAGCCTGCAGTACTGCACTCTTATCACTGCGCCACCGTGGCTCACCATCAATCTCCATTACTGCATTGTGGTCAAGACACAGAAGAAAAGCTAGCAGCACATGATTCCTTTATCTGCCAAAGCTGAATTCAATGTGTAGAATTTTCAAGACCACCTTTGAGTAATTTTGGGGCTAGATGATTTCATCAGTGCTTTAACGGACTTATTTCCTCTGCAAAGGCATTTTTTTTCCAAAAGGCAACTAGAGTTTTGTAGGATTTTTTCCCCCCTTGAAAACGTTTTGCTTCTCATCCAAAGAGCTTCTTCAGTTCAATTCCAGTTCTATCTGACTAGTGGGGGAATAGAAGGATCCAGTCAATTGGAACTGAAGAAGCTTCTTGGACGAGATGCAAAATGTTTGGAAAGAAAAAACCCTAAGAAAAATCCAGTCGTCTTTTAGAAAAAGCACCTTTGGGACAACCTGGTGGCTCAGACTGCTAAGACATTTCTTAACTTCTCTGGATCTATCCACTGGCGTAATTGTACAGAATTGAGAAGAACATGATGTAGGTTGCAGTTCCTCACAAGTAAGTTTTTTTTCCACCTGTCTTGAGGATGCAAGAGGCTGTGAGCAAACTGTTCTGATGAATGAGGGCAAATATACTTGTCCCAGGGTAATGTTGCAGGGGCCTCTGTGGCTCAGACTGCTAATGCAGTCTGTTATTAACAGCAGCTGCTTGCAATTACTGCAGGTTCAAGTCCCACCAGGCCCAAGGTTGACTCAGCCTTCCATCCTTTATAAGGTAGGTAAAAAAAACCCAGATTGTTGGGGGCAATGTTGACTTTGTATACAATATACAAATGGATGAAGACTATTGCTTGACATAGTGTAAGCCGCCCTGAATCTTCGGGGAAGGGCGGGATATAAATGCAAATAAAAAAAACCAAAAACAACAACAACCAACAACCATGACCTGGATAATTGAGAATTTCCATAGAGACATTTCCTCTGCACGTCAAAATCTGCATCATTTTCCAGTTTACAAATTTAAAATCAGAAATTTTCCTCCTTCTCTCTCTTTCTCTCTCTCTCTCTCTCTCAGATAATGCTTTAAAAAAAAAAGCGGATGAACAATCAGCTTCTAAACAATGTTGGCTTTGTAATTTTAGTAAAACAACGTGCACAACAGCCGATAACACGGTGAAAAGAGCACATGCACCGCGAGGTAAATTGCATACGCTTTCTCTTTCGTTACCATATTTCTGCCTGCGTCTTTTTGCTGGGCTGCTCTTATAATCTGCGTCCTGAGAATGAGGACCTCTTCCTTCCGTACTTCCAGCTCTTCACTAGCTGACTTGAGCTGATTCAGGAGTAGGTTGTAGGTGTCATGAACGTCATTGGAAGAATTGTTTTGGACTACGCCATCCACAACAGTCTTCCTGAGTTCGTTTAGATCATTTTTCAGTTTCTTGTTCTCAGATTCTAACTCTTGCCTCTATTAAAAAGGATATTTGAAAAGTGATTCCCGTTTCCATACATTTTTATAACTCACGGAGGGCAGGTGTGTTGAAGTGTTTGGAAAAACACACACATAAAAAAACCCCAAAGGTCAGCTAGATGCACAGAGCTGGGTGATAAAACTCAAGACAGATGGGGGAGCACATTTAAATTAATGCTTCAGTTCCTCTCCATCTTTTGGAGGAGAGGTTAGCTGGTAAAAACAAAGCAGGTGGCGAGAATATACAAACCACATCAAATGCAAGAGGCAGATTTATCTCCCAAGTGGGCTTGTCTGCTGCTGTTTTGAGCGGACAGTAGTGACAACAACACAACATTCAGAAGAATCCACTGGTGATCACCGTCGGAAAGTACAAAAAAGGAGAAAAATTCGAGCTCTTAAAAGTCACCATAGTTTGCACTTGAACAGAGCTAAGAAGAAAACTTTTGAGTTTTAGTCTTTCCTTCCTCTTAATACAGACACTCTTGAGAAATTGTTTTCAACTGTTGAATGAGACATGGGCATTACCCTATTTTGCCCTCAATAGACTGATTTTTTCCACGATTGAGAATTATAGATTAACAGAGTTGGAAGGGATCTTGTAGGTTATCTAGTCTCACTCAAGCAGGAGATCCTATACCATTTCTGACAAATGCCAGTTAAATCTTTTCTTGAAAGTCTCAAGTGGTGAAGCTCCCACAGCTTCTGAAGGCAACTTCTGTTCCACTGGTTGATTGTTCTCACTGTCAGAAAATTTCACCTCATTTCTAGGTTGAGCCTCCTTGTTCAGTTTCCATCCATTATTCCTTGTCTGGCCTTCAGGTGCTTTAGAAAATAGCTTGACCCCCTCCTCTGTAGCAACCCCTCAAATACTGGAACACTACTATCATGTCTTCCCTAGTCCTTCTCTTCTCTAGGCTAGTTATGCCCGGTTCATGCAACCATTCATTGTATGTTTTAGCTTCCAGACCCCTAATCATCCTGGTTGCTCTTTTCTGCACTTTTTCTAGAGTCTCAACATCTTTTTTTTATAGTGTGGTGACCAAAACTAGATGCAGTATTCTAGGTGCGGTCTTACTAAGGCTTTATAGAGTGGTATTAGTACCTCATTTGATCTTGATTGTATCCCTCTGTTAATGCAATTTAGGATTGCATTGGCAATCCTGCTGGCTCATATTTAGCTGGTTGTCCACTAAGATTTGAAGATCCCTCTCACAGTTACTGCTATTAAGTCTAGTTTCACCCAGTCTATATGTGTACCTTTGGGTTTTCTTGCCCAAGTGTAAGACTTTATTTTTCTCTACATTGAATTTCATTTTGTTAGATAGGGCCCAGTGTTCAAGAGTGTCAAGATCCATCTTCTAGGGTGTTAGCTATTCCTGCCAGCTTAGTATAATCTGCAAATCTGGTGAATTCCCCTTCTGTTCCATGATCTAAATTGTTTATGAAGATATTGAAGAGTACTGGGCCTAAGACGAACCTTATGGCACCCCACTGCTTACTTCCCTCCATGTAGACTTGGACCCATTAAGGACTACTCGTTGAGTACAATTTGTCAGCCAGTTGCAAATCCATCTGGTGGTGATGCTATCTATCCCACTTTTTTCTAGCTTACCAAGAAGTAGGTTGTGGTCTACTTGCTGAAGTCTAAGTATATTATGTCCACAGTATTTCACTGGTCTACTAATTTAGTCACTAATTAATTAAGTGAGGAAAACTCACTTAATTTACCCTGCCTTGTTTGGGGGCAAGTGAGATCCGGATGTGCCAAAAATCAAAAGGGAAAACCCTGCATCAGATTTCATGATTGATTGATTTTACATCACAGCTTGTTAGGGATACTCTAAAAGAAGCTGCAAAGAAAAAAAGACAAGGACCTGGGATGATTCCACTCACTGAAAATTCAGCTTTCTTTCTTTCTTTCTTTCTTTCTTTCTTTCTTTCTTTCTTTCTTTCTTTCTTTCTTTCTTTCTTTCTTCCTTCCTTCCTTCCTTCCTTCCTTCCTTCCTTCCTTCCTTCCTTCCTTCCTTCCTTCCTTCCTTTGAATTACATTCATCCCAGCTGTTATTATGAAAATGGTCTAAATTAAAAACTGATCCTCTGGCTTATTTTTCTCCTTATTCCTTTAGTACATTTTTAAGGTGTATGACATGTGGTAGAAACTGATTTCTAGAAGCCCCCTAGGTTGAGCAATTCAGAATAAAGCTGGAAGGAACTTTGGAGGTCTTCTAGTCCAGCCCCCAGCTCAAGCAGGAGAAGTGGTTAATTGTCCTCACTGATAGGAAGTTTCTCCTTAGCTGCAGGTTGCTTCTCTCCTTGATTAGTTTCCATCCATTGTTTCTTGCCCTTCCCTCTGATGCTTTGGAAAATAAGTTGACCCCCTCTTCTTTGTGGCAGCCCCTCAAATACTGAATTATTACTATCATGTCCCCTCTAGTCCTTCTTTTCTCTAGACTGGCCATATCCAATTTGTGCAGCCATTCTTCATATATTTTAGTCTCCAGTCCTTTAATCAACTTAGTTATTCTTCTCTGCACTTTTTCCAAAGTCTCAACATCTTTTTTGTAATGTGGTGACCAAAACTGGATGCAGTGTTTGGTTAAAGTGCTTTCAGTAAATAACACTTCATTATCACGTACGTTTTGGAGCAGGGGTCTCCAACCTTGGCAACTTTCAGACTTGAGGACTTCAACTCCCAGAGGAATTCTGGGAGTTGAAGTCCACAAGTCTGAAAGTTGCCAAGGTTGGAGACCCCTGCTTTGGAGGACTTTGCAAGACCCATGCAAACCCGGATGATCATGAATCTTTGCTGTTTTTGCTGCAGAGGTATTACTTCTAGTCCTCTAAAAATGCAATACTGCCTAAGTATGTTTTGCCAATTAAGTTTCGACTTCTATGATCACCAAAATTCTGAGCAAAACACAGCTTCTTTCACAGAATGTGAGTTCCCAGGAGCCTCACTTTTCTGGTTTGTCTATTTACCAATATTTGAACTGGATCTCTATCTCTGATTTCTGTAAAAAAATAGATAATAATTGACTACAGGTAGCCGTCAAGTTGCAACTGGGACCGGAATTTCTATTGTAAATTGTTGCGGTCATAAATCAAGTCAGATCCAATTTTACAACAATTTTTATGGAGGTGGTTAAGTGAATTATGCGTTCCTTAAGCAAACCCAGGTTCCCCAATGGGCATTTTTTTTGCTGGAAACTGATTACAGGATTGCAAGATGCTCTATTTTCCAAAGCACCTGTAGGCAGGACAAGAAACAATGGATAGAAACTAATTAAGGAGAGAAGCAACCTGGAATTAAGGAGAAACTTCCTAACAGTGAGACAATTAATGAGTGGAACAGCTTCCCTTCAGAAGTTGTGAGTGCTTCGTCCACTGGAGGTTTTCAAGAAGAGATTGGACAGTCTGTTTCATTCCACCTCTCTTCGTGTGTGTTCATGGTACCAATATTCTCCTTTTGGCTGATTTCTGATCTCATATACATTCTTTTCCCATTAATTTTTCCCATTAATTCTAGAAGCAGCTTTTGACACCTGCTGACTGCCTGGAGTTTTCCTTGCAGTTTTCTTGGCAAAATATCAGAAGTGGTTTACTATTGTCTCTTTCCTAGGGCTGAGAGAGTGGTCCTTGCCCAAGGTCACCCATCTGGCTTTTCTGCCCAAGGGGGGATTAGAACTCACAGTCTCCTGGTTTCTAATCTGTTGCTTTAATCACTGCACAAAGTGGCTCTCACTTGCAAGATACAGTAGAAACTTCTTATTCTTACTTGCGTTGGAAAAGCAGGGGGAACACCAGTGAAAGAAAAGGTGGCTATTGATTTACTCCCTGCTAAACTTTTATTGTTTCTAAAGGAAACAATTTACCAATGACCTCTACCCACTATCTTGACTTTTCCTCAAAGAAAAAGAAAATACTTTCAAATTCCAAGCACCTCTGCATTAATCATGTGCATAATATATTTTTTTTAGAAAAAAAGTTTAAAATGCAATCATTTCTCTGAAAACTGTTTATGTCAGTAAAAAATACATAAGAAGAAACAGCAAATTCTATTTATGCCTTTGTCCTTAGGGAATTTTGCACACAAAATGGAAAAACCCCTTAGGTGATAACTTATGGTAGGAAATGGACGATACTGACAATTTTCTGCAGTCTGGGCTTCATTGAGATGAGAATTCCAAGAGCTGAGAATGGTTCTAACATATTTTCAGGGTTTTCCCATCGAAGTTGGGAAAGGTTGGGCTATTACCTGTCTTGCCTTGATAGTGGTTAAAGCATCAAACGAGAACAGGGGTCTGCGTACTAATCTCACCTTAAGTGTGAAAGCCGGCTGGGTGACTTTGGGGCAATCACCAGGAGATGGTGAGTTCTAATCCTGCCTTAAGCATGAAAGCCAGCTGGGTGACTTAGGGGTAATCACCAGGAGCTGGTGAGTTCTAGTCCTGCCTTAAGCATGAAAGCTGGTAGGATGACATTGGGCCAACCACTAGGAGACTGCGAGTTCTAGTCCTGCCTTAAGCATGAAAGTTGGCAGGATGACACTGGGCCAATCACCAGGAGATGGTGACTTCCAGTCCCAATTTAGGCATTAAAGCCAGCTGGATGACTTTGAGCCAGTCACTCCCTCTCAGCCCAACTCACCTCGCAGGGTTGTTGTTCTGGGGAAAACTGGAAGAGGAAGGTGTATTGGATATGTTTGCTGACTTACTTGTAAAAATAATAAAAGCTGGATACAAATAAATAAATCATTATCATCTCCAAGTTGGGGTACAAATTATCCCTTACCTGAAACTTGGGATCGGACTACTGATCTCTCTACACTAGGAGTAGTCAACCTTTTTATACCTGCCGCCCACTTTTGTATCTCTGTTAGTAGTAAAATTTTCTAACCGCCCACCAGTTCCACAGTAATGGTGATTTATAAAGTAGGTTTGGGGGGAGGGGGTGGCACCGGCTACCAGCTCTGCTTGTCTGTTACAACTGGGTGGTGTTGGGGGAGATGTGCAAGCTATTCTGGAACGAGGCTCTTTTGTTTGCGGTCGCACTGCAGCGCCATTTAGTTTCACTTACGTAACGTGAACTAAACTTATGCACGGGCGAAACAAATAGTATATTTTCAGAAATTTAAATTATCACGGGGAATTTTATGAAAACCTAATGAAAATGGTTTTTAAATAATGCTATGAACATTTTTTAAAAAGTCAATTAAATTAAAAAAAAGGAAAGTGTTTCAGTATCGGACAAAATCCCTACCACCCACCATGAAAGGTGGAACGCCCACTAGTGGGCGGTAGGGATCAGGTTGACTACCACTGCTCTACACCATCATTTTGAGATTTCATCTCCAAAGTTATTCATTTGCACAGGTATTCAACTCTCTAGCTTACAAACCCAGAAGAATATTAGTTATTAAGATAAAAATTCCCATTTTTGATAATAGGGGAGGTTGAATTGTGGTGACAGTCTCCTGAGTCAAAAGACTGAGTCTTTAATAGATTAGTGTTAATGCTTTTATTCATGATTCCCAGTTCTGTAGGAAGACTGTGTGGTTGTGTTTTAAATTTATTGTAGATTTTAATTCCCATTCCATATTGGAGAGCCCTACTGTGCTCCAAACTGATAGGTTGTAAATCAGAAATAAATCCTAGAATTAAATGCTCTGCAGATGCAGAGATTTCTTTTTTCAAAGTAACTTTGGCAATGGCTGGATTCAACTTTTCGCTCAGAGGAGATATGTATGCCTAATTTATTAATTAATTAGTCCTAATTAATTCCTTTAGGTCTTTCTATGTGATATTGCTACAGTCGTTTCTATGGGCATGGTTAATATTCAGCAGCAACATTTCTTAAGAAGAACAGTAGGAAATTGACAGTCAAGGAGAACATGTTCTTCTGGCTGAATACAATAGATAAGAGTGCAATGTGACTTTTCTTTTTTTATACTTTCTTTCAAGGTCTCTGCAATAAGATGGAACAGCTCTAAGATCCAATTAAATTATTATTTTTTTCCCCAAACCAACCTGGTATCCTTCATATCATTTAGTCAAATTCTGAGTCACTGAGTACCCAGAATAACTATGCATTTACTTGTGACCCTAAAATCCTGAAATAGAGATTTTGGACCTATCCACCTAGAATTTTCTTCCAGTATCCAAAAGAACAAAAAACTAGGGGGTGGGGGTGGGGAAATCCCTTTCAAACTCCAAACAGCAACATCTTTCTACATATTCAGATCAGGGGTGGGATTCAAGTAATTTAACAACCAGTTCTCTGCCCTAATGATTTCTTCCAACAACCAGTTTACCAGACTGCTCAGAAAGTTAACAACCGGTTCTCCCGAAGTGGTGCGAACTGGCTGAATCCCACCACTGATTCAGATCTTTATGTTGCATTTTGTGTTTAAAAAGGATACGAAGAACGTTTTTATTGATATATTTTTTTTACCAGTTCTGAATATTTTATCAAGGAGAGGTCCAACCTAGAACTAAGGAGGAATTTCCTGACAGTGAGAACAATTAAACAGTGGGAAAACTTGCCTCCAGACATTGTGGATGCTCCATCACTGGATGTTTTCAAGAAGAGATTGAAAACATTTGTCTGAAATGTCATAAGGTCTCCTGCTTGAGCAGTGGGTTGGACTAGAAGACCTCCAAGGTCCCTTCCAACTCTGTTATTACAGCTTTGTCTCTAATTTTGCAAGCTTTTTTATTTCCCTATCTAGTAATATTATCTAAGGGAAACATCCTTCTACAAGCACACATCCTCATTCCACTCCCTAGCCAATTATGCCAACCAATAGAAGGGTACACCTTGTTGAATACAGGCAGTCCTCATTTAGCAACCGCTTTGTTTAGTGACAGTTCACAGTGATGAAACTTTCTGACCAATCCTCCCATTTATGACCTTTGTGGGTTTATATAAAGCAAAGGAAAACTGAAGTAAGCTTCAACTCAGAATAGTTGAAATCTAAACAAAACTGCCCCCCAATTCAAGAAAAGGAAAACTATAAGTTAGTGAAGGATGACCAGATATTATAGAATGTCTCCTGCAAGAGAGATTTATAAAGACTAAAGCTCTTGCAGGTTATTAGCACCATCATCGGATACCTGGCATTGGGTGGGGTGGGAAACTGGTTAGAAGATTTCTTTTACCTTCAGACTGTTGTATGCTAGATCTGTATCTCGATCCAAATCCATTTCATTCTTCGTTTCAATTTCCTAGATGGATTGGGAAGACAAGAAGAGAGGTATCGGATTTGACAACAGGTAACAGTGAATTTCTGCTTGCAGGCCTTACGTTCTCTGCCATTGAGAGCACTTTGATCATGAAAAGGATATTGAAAACAGAGCAATCTGAGGACAAGATAACCAGTGGCGTGAGATAATAGAAATACAAGCAAAAGGATTTCCTGAGCCCTCATTTTAAGTACAGGTAGTCCTCGATTTACAGCCACAATTAGGCCCAACATTTCCATTGCTAAGCAAGACAGTTGTTAAGTGATTCTCTTCCCCCCCCCCGCATTTTACAACCTTTTGTGCCACAGTTGTTACGTGAATCACTGCAGTTGTTAAGTGAGTAACACAATGGCTAAGCGAACCTGGATTCCCCATTGATTTTGCTTGTCAGAAGGGAGCACATGACCCCCGGGATACTGCAACCATCATAAATATGAGTCAGTTGCCAAGCGTTTGAATTTTGATCACGTGACCTTGGGGATGCTTCAACAGTTGTAAGCGTGAAAAATGATCATAACTCACTTTTTTCAGTGCTGTTGTAACACTGAACGGTCACTAAACAAATGGTTGTAAGTCAAGGACTGTCTGTATTAACATTGGGGACACAGTGGTTAGCGTGCCATATTGCAAAGCCCTTCTGCCGACTGCTGGCTGCCTGCAGTTCGATTCTCACCGGCTCAAGATTGACTCAACCTTTCATCCTTCCGAGGTGGGTAAAATGAGGACCCAGATTGTTGGGGGCAATAGGCTGACTCTGTAAACTGCTTAGAGTGGGCTCTAAAAGCGCTATGGGCTGGTATATAAGTCTTAGTACTATTACTATTGCTAAATAGAAGTTGTCCAAAAAATTCTGATTAGTTTTGTGTTGGGAACTATCACAATGTTACATATGCCGATACAGAATTGATATTTCATAAAAATATGTGCCAGTATTTCTACTGCATTGCAGTCTTCTATTGGGTAGAATATTCTTAAGTTGACTTTCAAGAACTGTTGCTGGAAGACCATTAACACCATGAGTTAGATTGATTCCATGAACTCTTTCACTACTGTACTTTGTTAGTCTTTAACATTACATAAAACTCTCCTGCAACCTACTCAGGAAATATGACAATCCTTCCGGGATTTTAGAGTTAAGAGTTACGAGTTACTGTAAAGTGACGTGCAGGAGTAGAAAACCTTTAAGCCTCCAATTGTAACTGCTTTAGCCAACACAGCCAGTTCCAAGATTTAACAGTAACAGAGTTGGAAGGGACCTTGGAGGTCATCTAGTCCAACCCCCTACTCACGCAGAAGACCTGTACTAGGGATTCGAACCGCCGAACTACTGACCTTTCTGATCGACAAGCTCAGTGTCTTAGTCACTGAGCCAGCTAGCCAAAGCAAGTTAGGGTCTACGATGATAACTTGAGTTCTACAACTTCGCACTCCATCTATTTGACAGAACAATTAACCAGTGGAGCAACTTGCCTCCAGAAGTTGTGAATCCTCCAACACTGGAAGTTTTTAAGAAGATGTTGGATAACCATTTGTCTGACGTGGTATAGGGTTTCCTGCCTAAGCAGGGGGTTGGACTAGAAGACCTCCAAGGTCCCTTCCAACTCTGTTATTCTATTCTATTCTATTCTATTCTATTCTATTCTATTCTATTCTATTCTATTCTATTCTATTCTATTCTATTCTATTCTATTCTATTCTATTCCATTCCATTCTGCAACGGAGCATTTAAAAGTTGTAGGGCGTTTTTCCTTCCAGTTTAAGCTGTTGTTGCTCCTGTTTGTCAACATTAATAAAAAATGCATCACAAAGAGAAGCGGAAAGACTGCTCTCCTAGGACTCCGATTGCGATGAGCGTTCTGTTAAATAAATGATGTTTTTGGCGCCAGAAAAAGGCCCAAAACAAACAGAAGTGACTGATGCGTAGGACGAGCAGAACTTCTAAAAAGAGCGTCTCCCAAAAGGAAGGGTCAGCCACTGAAGGAGAAACTTGACTAGTGGAGGGTTGAGGTAGAGCAGAACTGCCACCATCCATAACACGTAGCAAAAAGACTTTCATGGAGAGATAAGAAATCTGGAAGCACGCAAAGGACTTTCTTTTTTCAGCCTGTCAGGACTGATTAAGAGGCAGCAGACATTCTGAGTGGAGGCCAGGCTCTGGTTTACTGGATTCCCAAGAGAGGTTATATCAATTCTGGAGAAGCAAATGTGGGTTGTCAAGATCCGTCAACCTCAATTTACTATTTTACCATTGCAGGAAAAGGTGAAGCTCCTGGGGTGAGCCCAGTGGACTTCATCTTATGAAACTGCTATGCCCACTACTAACACTCTGTTTCCTCTATCTTTGTCCCTTCCTTGTGCTTTGGGACTACAACAATGGTGCTGCCTGGAAATCCTGGAACCAGAAATCCTGAGGCATTTGGAGACCTCAGACTAGAACAGTGTGTCAGGGTTCCAAGGAACACCCCCAACGAAATAAAGTTCCTCAAAGTTCCAATTTATTAGAGATGTCATGTTGGCACAGCTGGGAAAACCCGAAACTGAAAGCTTCCAGGTTTTCCACAACCAGTTGACAGTTCACAGCCCTGCCCCACACCCACAAGTTCATCACATTGTCCAATCAACTCTTCACACTCAACTGGATACAATCTTCAGGCAGTCTACATCAGACGCAGGCAAAAGTCCTTGAATACGGAATGTTGTTATGACTAACTTTCTACCGCTCCAACAACCACCCCCTCCCAACTTCCCCAGCTAAAATATGTGGCAGTTAAGAAGCAAAAAGAAAATTACTTTCCAAAACTGACACAGTGATGGCTAACCTTTTCCGGACCGAGTGCCCAAAGTGCACGTGTGCGCCCAAACCCCCAAAATGCAATGTGCACGTGCCCCCAGTGCATATGTAGGCAACCCCTGTGAATGCGCCCTGCCCCCATGTGGGGACCCCGCATATGCTCCGTTCCCGTGCATGCATATGCGTGGCTCCCGCATGGGCCCCGCCCCCTGCACATGCGCGGCAGAGACCCAAAGACCAGCTGGCTGGTGGGAAGTGCACGCGCATGCGCAGCAGAGCTGAACTGGGGTGATGGCTCGTGTGCCATCAGAGAGGGCCCTGCATGCCACCTCTGGCACGCGTGCCATAGGTTCGCCATCATGGGACTAGAAAAATCTGAGGGGCAGCTGCTTCTTCCCGTCTTTTATCTGGAGAAAAAAATACAGCTTGACTCTGTAAGGCTGGAGCTTAAATCTGCAGTCTTCCGCATTAAAATGATGGCTTTTTCCACAGAGTTGTAGCCACCTCCCCTTGTTGTTAGGTTTGTCATCGAAGCTGTAGCAGGTGGACAATATGTGCTGTTACTGAATTCCATTACTTATTCCTGCTACTGAACCAGACTAGCCCAGGGGTCTCCAACCTTGGCAACTTTACGACTTGTGGACTTCAACTCCCAGAATTCCTCAGCCAGCATGTTCCAGCATGAATTCTAGGAGTTGAAGTTCACAAGTCATAAAGTTGCTAAGGCTGGAGACCCCTGGGCTAGCCCAAGGTTTCTTCCATCCTTCTCTCTTCTGCCCTGGTAGACTGGTGGAAAGTCCTGATGAGCTCACCTTTTGCATTCACTTACTCTCAACCTTCTGCATCACTCAATTCTCAATGAAATACAGGTAGTCCTCAACTTATGACCACAACTATTAGGAAATTTTTATTCGCCTAACTAGTTGGCCAGGCAATATATAAACTAATTATGTATGTTTGCAGTAAGAAAGGTATCATATTGCTTTAAGGCTGTGCTGCATCATGCAAGCTTCTTGATTGGCTGAGCTCTGTAGCAAATGTATAAAAGGAAAACTAAATTATGGCTTGTGGGAATCTACAGGGACGCTTCAGCATAGTTACCTGATGATATGCTGCAACTGTATATTTGAGCTTTATGATCGTTGCTTGATCATGGCTAGTTACTGATTCCTCAATATTTACTGGCTGTTGTGATTGAAGTGGCATAGGGCCAGGCTACTTACGGGACCGTCTGCTGCCACTGAATGCCTCTCACCGACCCATGCGCTCTCACAGAGAGGGACTCCTCAGGGTGCCGTCGGCCAGGCAGTGCCGACTGACGACACCCAGGGGAAGGGCCTTTTCTGTGGGGGCCCCCACTCTCTGGAACGAGCTTCCCCCAGGTCTTCGCCAACTTCCTGACCTTCGAACCTTCCGCCGCGAGCTTAAGACACATCTATTTATCTGCGCAGGACTGGACTAGAATTTTAAATTTTTAAATGTTTAAATTTTAAATTTGGTTTTAAATGGGTTTTATTATTTATATCTCTATTTTAAATATTCGGCCTATGTAATAAGTTTTTTAAATTAATGTTTTACCCTGTATATATATATATGTTTTTTTTATATGGCTGTAAACCGCCCTAGGTCCCTAGGGAGATAGGGCGGTATAAAAGTGTGAATAATAAATAAATAATAAATAATAAATAAAAGTGTGTTTGAACTGAAAGAAGACTATGACTTTGCCTTTTCCTAAAAGTAAAGGAATATCAAACCCAAGTTTGTCTGTGTAGTGACTGTTATTGTCTACAACCAGTCTCAGTCGTTTTCATGCGTAGGGTACTCTCCAGATTACCCTTAACAACTACTGAGCCCAAAATTTCTGTCGTTAAGCGAGACATTTCTTAAGTGAATCTTGCCCCATTTTACAATCTTTCTTCCCTCAGTTGTTAAGTGAATCGCTGCAGTTGATAAGTTCGTACCCCAGTTATTAACTGAATCTGGTTTCCCCATTGACTTTGCTTGCCAGAAGGCCGTAAAAGGGGATGATCACATGGTTTTGGGGCACTGCCAATGAAGCAGTTGCTAAGCACCTGAATCTTGATCACATGATCATGGGGATGCTGGAAAGGTCATAACTGTGAAAAACGGTCATCAATTTTTTCAGTGCCGTTGTAACTTTGAACAGTTACTAAACAAACTGTTGTAAGTTGAGGACTACCTGCAAGCCCCTACACAAGGTTTTTCAGAAGTAGCTTGCCACTGCCTCTTTCTTCAGGCTGGGAAAAAAGTGATTCTCTAATCATTTCCTATTTGGAGATGATTGGAGAGATTGGACCACATTTGGGGGCATCATAAAAAGGACACTATAAGAGGACATGAACAAATCAGTCAGTTGGCTTCCTGCCTTAGGCAGGACTAGAACTCACAGTCTTCCGGTTTCTAGCCCTGAGGCCTTAACCACTACACCAAACTGGCATAGTATCATTTGGAAAAGTCCTAATGCAAATATGTCTCATGGTTAGGAATCTGGGTTGCTGATCAAAAAGCACACATTCGAGAACCGAGTGCTGCTGTATGGACGGGGTGAGTTCCTGTCATTCGCTGAAGGTCCTGCTGACCTAGCAGTTCAAAAGTGTGCGATCGCAAGTAGATAGATAGGTACAGGAGTGAAATGCTACCGGTTCACTCAGGTTCAGGTGAACCGGTAGTGATAAAAACTACCAGTTCGGGCGAACCGGTAATTTAAAAAAGCTACCAGTTCCTCTGAACCCATATTTCTGACAATCAGTTGTGCTGCGTGGAAATCCTGCTTTCTAGTGAAGTTAAATCATGCAGCACAGCTGATTCCCCTCCCGGTTATTCTACTTACCTTCCCAAGCCTCCTTTGGTGCGTGTTGCACATGCGCGCATGCACAGCGCACCTTTGGTGCACACTGCGCATGCGTGGGCCAGCGAACCGGTAGGAAACCAGTTCAGATTTCACCACTGGATAGGTACCATGTTAGGATATTAATTTAGATTTTCCCTTTCCCCCTCTTTTTTTCTTCTTCTGTGTGTTCTGTATACTGTTTAATTTACCTCATGATCTTCCTGTGTCCCTGACTATCTTCCTTTTCTGGATGATGACAAAGACTGCTGTAACTTTAAATATTAAATCGGGAACGACCAGCACATATGTGCGAGGGGAATCATTATCTTTAATATCTATATTTATATATTTTATTTTACATTTATATAAAAGACTACTAGTTTGTATTAGTGACTCCAACTTCATCTGCTGCGCAATTCCCTGACATACCACTTAGTTGAGTACATTAAGAACAGCGGTGAAATCCCCCCCGGTTCTATCCGGCTCGCCGAACTGGTAGCCCCGGTGGCAGGAGGTTCTGCCCACCCGCCAGGACGTCGTTACGTCCCCTTTTTTTTACCATCTGCACATGCGCAGAAGAGGCACGCGCGTGCCCGTTCCTAAACCGGTAGCGAAGGTAAGTGAATTTCATCGCTGATTAAGAGGGACATGAAAGGAGCCCCAAACAGGTGTCCCCCACCAGACAATGGTGATGTCACCGGCTAATCACCATTGTCTAAGGAGAAATTTCCTGACAATTAGAACAATTAATAAGTGGAACGACTTGCCTTCAGAAGTTGTGAATGCTCCAACACTGGAAATTTTTAAGAAAATGTTGGATAACCATCTGACTGAGATGGTGTAGGGTTTCCTGCCTGGGCAGGGGGTTGGACTAGAAGGCCTCCAAGGTCCCTTCCAACTCTGATGTTATGTTATGTTAATCCTTTCAACCCGAAAGTGCCTTGGTGCTTCCAACGTGAATGTAAAAAATTTAAGATGCCAGAAAATGCAACCCAACTTCGACATGGAATCTTTGTTTTAGAGAAATCCAACATGTTTCAAATGAACAAGACCAACACCCCCTATTTACATAGCTCTTGCAAAAACAGCTGGATATTCCCCTTAAATAAAATAGCAATAGCATTTATATAGTGCTTTTACAGCCATTTCTAAGCGGTTTACAGAGTCAGCCCCTTGCCCCCAACAATCTGGGCCCTCAAAACACCGCATCTTAAAACTCCAGCTACTGCAAAATTCAACTGCAAGCAGCAGTTGAATTTGATGCTGCCTTTTTCATCACCTGGCCTCAATCTATCAAAAGCCAATGCAAGAGTCAGATCTAAATTTCCCAATGGCCAGGAAATACAACTGATATAACTTGGATTTCATGACAGCTAAGGAATCATGGCCAAGCTCATTAACCCTATAGCAAGATAAATCATTTCAATAGAGACTCTGCATTCCTGCCCAGAAGACGCAGCAACAGAACTCACAGTCATAATTCTGGATGGATTTCTAATGAACCATCACAAATCTAAAGCATAGACATCTCAGGATCGCAGATATTATGGATGGGGCAACAGGAAAGAAAAGATCTCCCCACGTTATAAAAGGAACAAACACCCTTCTCAACTCCTGGAATAATATTCTGGAAGAGAGGCTTGGTGAAAAGAAAGCTCTTTGAGGGAGAGAGAGATGCTGAGGTTGCGAACATATTTCAGTATGGAGCTTTCATCTGCAGTCTTAAACGGGGCGGTTCCAAGCATACTGGAACGGCATCATTAGAGTTAGTTCATTTTGTACTCTGTACTTTTAATCTTGCCGGTTACAAAAGGCAGCACTGCACCAGTTTACTGAAACGCATCTGAGGAGATGGCAGAACTCTTTCTAAAGCGCCAGTTCTCCGATATTTTTTAGGGGAAAAAAATAAACAGCAGGTTAGAGTATTGAACCACTTTCAATTATAAGATTTCTCAAACGTTAATATTCATATTTCTTTTCTGTGCTCAGCCGTAATCTACGTTACCTCCGTTTTCCATTCTGGGCTCAACGGTGATTGTAAATTCATTGTTTTATTTATTTCTGACAAATGAAGGCAAATTCTATTTATCAGATTCTGAAGCTATTTGTCTCCCTGACATCATCCATATATAAGAGTGACATGAAAAGCAATTGCTACTTTAGAATGAAGCGCAGAAGCAAGCTAGATGTAAAGTAAGAAGTGAACCTGCAACAAACAATGAAATGCAATTGTTGATGTAGGAGAGAACCAGGCTCAGCCAGAGGGAGGGGGTCAAACGTGTCATAAGTCAAGAGTCCCCCTGTATGCCGGCAAGAGATCTAAGTCCAGTCCATTCTTATCTCCCGCTTATTTTCCTTGACAGTTAGTTGGTCGGATTCTTGTAGAAAGCTTGCAATAAATCTTTATACTCATTTGAACTGCCTGAATCTCCTGATTTCCCCAGCGCTTGACATTAGATCCTCAAAGAATTGTTTCTAATCATTCGGAAATGTAATTTTCAAAACATTTTTGGACTGTGGTGCAAAACTCACTGTTCCTCCAAAAGTATATTGACACTTTCTAGTGGTCCTTTATAGGCAATCCTTGACTTATGACCACAATAGAGACCAGAACTTGCTAAACAAGATGGTTCTTAAGTGAGTTGCGCCAATTTTTTACAATTTTTTGGCATGGTTGTTAAGTGAATTGCTTTAGTTGTTAAGTGAATCACGTGACTGTTAAACAAATCTGGCTTCCTCCATTGACTTTGCTTTTCAGAAGCCACATGGGAAGGTCATAAATGGTGATCACATGACTTTGGGATGCAGCAACTGTCATAAATACATGCCAGTTACCAACCTCCAGGATTTTTCTCACATGACAATGAGTCATAAGTGTGAGAACTGGTTGTAAGTCACTTTTTTCATCGCCACTGTAGCTTCAAACGATTGCTAAACAAATGGTTGTAAGTCAAGGTCTACCTTTATTAATATTTACAACCTCAACTCGCTAAGGAAAATGAATAATTAAAATGTCAGCTGTTGTGGGTATTTATTCCCAACCGCTCTCCTTCTATAATAACTCCAGGTGATATTATGAATTCTCCCTCCTTCCACTTAGGCACCTTGGAATGGAGTTCGGGACCAGAGGGAACATGTTGAAATGCCAGAACATAGAAAAGTTTAATTTCTTTTCATTTTTAGAGGCATTCTTAAATATAGGATGGGCCGTTCTTTCACTACAACATGCGGTTCAATCTGTAAACCCAAAATATGCATTTTAATTTTTTTCCAGACATTCCAATGACAAGTCAAAATCAATTCTGGCCCTACCTGAGATTTCTTGCTTTCGTTCTCTTTCTTTTCCAGCTGAGTCTTCAATTTTCTTCTCTCCTGTTCAAGTTCCCGCACTCTCTTCTGAAGTTTTAGGAAGAGATTCATGTCCATGGCTGCCTTCTCCAAGCCAATTTCCTATGGAAGAATAGGAATAGTTAATGATAGGAAAGAAGGATAAAGCAACAGAGAAGACACCAGCTCTCTGGAAGCTTGGGGAATGTGTTACTCTACTCAGAATCACTAAGAAGCACCTACAAATAAGCAGAACTCATTCAAGAAAGAATATGCAGTTCAATTCTCTTTTGCAAAATGGGACTTGAAGAAAGAATAGCTGTGTATCTTTGAAGAGGCAGTTTACGTGTATCTAGATTTTAGATTGTTCAACTCTTTTTGGCTAAACAGGAAGTCCAAAATGCACCATGCTGCACAGTGGTGAAATCTGAACCGTTTTGCTACCGTTTTGCTAGCTGTACATGCACATTGTGTGCCAAGCGCATGCTGCACGTGTACATGTACACCAAATGCATGCGCAATGCGCATGCGCAGTGCATACCAAATGTGTGCTGCACGTTTAAAAGCTACCGGTTCGGTTGAACCGGTAGCTTTTTTAACTACCGGTTCATTGGTAGTTTTTATCACTACTGGTTCACCTGAACTGGCGGGTAGCATTTCACCCCTGATGCTGCAAAGAAATTAATCAGGTGACTAGGACAGCATTTCCTGTTTGTATCCTCTATAACAGGGGTTTCCAACCTTGGCAACTTTAAGCCTGGAGGCTTTGCTGGCTGGGGAATTCTGGGAGTTGAAGTCCTCCAGGCTTAAAGTTGCCAAGGTTGGAGACCCCTGCTCTATAACTCCTGTGAGCGGTGGTGGCGCAGTGGTTAAAATGCGGAAGTGCAGACTACTTCTGCTGCCTGCCGGCTGCCTGCAGTTTGGCAGATCGAATCTCATCAGGCTCAAGGTTGACTCAACCTTGCATCTTTCCGAGGTCAGTAAAATGAGGAGCCAGATTGATGGGGGCAATAAGCTGACTCTGTAAAACTGCTTAGAGAGGGCTGTAAAGCACTGTGAAGCAGTATATAAGTCTAAGTGCTATTGCTATTAATGTGGTCTCCTGTGTATAGGAGGAAATTTAAATGAGGCTCACTCACATCACAGTTGTGAAAGAGATGCAAGACCTTAATAAAAGTGTTATGTACGGTATGTAAGAAAAGGCTTCATGTGTATGGTATAAGATGTGTGTGGCTTGGGGCCAGGTCACTTTCAGGACCATCTCTCCTCCATGGTGTTTACCCATTCCTTTAGATCTGGCAAGGGATCCTTTCTGCCAGAGAGTGCTATCTGGTGCAATACTCAACTTTTAAGATGTGTGGACTTCAACTCCCAGAATTCCCCAGCCAGCCATGCAGGCTGAGGAACTCTGGTAGTTGAGGTCCATACATCTTATACCATAGTTGCCAAGATTGAAAAACAAAGATCTAGTGCAGGGGTCCAAACTTGACTGGCTGAGGAATTCTGGGAGTTAAAGCCCACAGCCATTAAAGTTTAGAGTCTCCTGGTTTAGTAGGTCCCAGGAGGAAGGTCTTTTCTGCTGTGGCATCCATCTTTTGGCACATCATTTCCCAATCAACTTGCAACCCAGTTCACCTGGGCTTTCATAAGGCATTAAATACTTAAGCTTCGCCATCAATCCTGGGGCCTTGATAGTGTGGCTGGACCTGCTTTTTTGTTTGTATTGATTTTGAAGTGATTATTCTTGGGTGCCATTTTGCAGCGAATGTTATTTATGTTTTTAAGTATTGGTTGCGCTTTCATTTCGGTTTAAAACAGTGTTGTATGTGAGATGGGTGGCCATATTAATTAATCAAGTGGGTCGGAAAGGGATTTTCTAATCCAGGGGTCTCCAACCTTAGCAACTTAAGACTTGTGGACTTCAACTCCCAAAAGCAAAGCTGGCTGAGGAACTCTGGGAGTTGAAGTCCAGAAGTCTTACAGTTGCCAAGGTTGGAGACCCCTGCTCTAACCAACTGCAAGGCAGAATTTCAATAATGTTTTGCTGGCTGAGGGATTCTGGGAGTTAAAGTCCACAAGACTTAAAGTGTCCAAGGTTGGAGACCCCTGCAAGGCAGAATTTCACCAACTGCAAGGCAGAATTTCACCGTTTCAAGGCCAGGTTTGACAAGAGGACCAAAACATGGAGGAACTCTAGGTAATTTTAACACACACAGGCTTCGTGCCTGCCACTTCAAAAGTAGAAGCTTTTTAAAAGCGCTAAGATATATTGAAAGTTGACACCTGAATGCCTTGTGCGCAAACATTGCAAGAAAGGAACCTATAACTCTTTGGAGAGCGAAGCTATGTAAATATATCCCCAGCAAATGCTGGCCTTTCTTCTAAAAACAATATTGTTTATTGTGCTCTATGTACTGCCTTAAATCTCTAGGAAAAGCATTCATTTAAACAGTAATCCTCCATAATCAGCTAATTAAAAACAAAACCAAACCAGGAAGGTTTCTCTCTTAATGCAAAGCTGAGGTTGTAATGCTTGCTGCTCCAGGATTTCATCTTCTGTTCAATCATATAGTTTAATGAGGGCACTTTTAAATCGTCATAGTTGGTTTAAATTAGATTTCTTCGCCTCTCCATCTTAACCATGTTGGGCAGTGGTGAAATATAAAATTTGTTACTACCGGTTCTGTTGGCGTGACTTGGTGGTGGTGGTGGTGACTGGGTGGGCATGGCCACCTTTTTTTTTTTTACTTTTAAAAGCATTTTTTCTACAACCTCTTCGGCCGAAGAGGTTGTAAAAAATGCTTTTAAAAGGTTCTGACGATCCCAGCTGAGTTGCCTAATCGTCAAAGGCTTTTCTTTTCTTTTAAAAGCATTTTTTTGCCTTTAAAAGAAAAAAAAAGCCTCTGGCAATCAGGCAACTCAGCTGGGATCGTCAGAACCTTTTAAAAGCATTTTTTAACAACCTCTTCGACCAAAGAGGTTGTAGAAAAAAATGCTTTTAAAGGGTTCTGATGATCCCAGCTGAGTTGCCTGATCATCAGAAGCTTTTTTTTTACTTTTAAAAGCATTTTTTTGGCCATTTTTTGGTAGAAAAAAAAAACTCTGATGATCATGTGGCTCAGCTGGGCATGGGGGTGGGGGGGGCAGGGATTTTTGCTACCAGTTCTTCGAACCACCCGCCACCATTGCTACTGAACCAGGAGCATTTCACCCCTGATGTTGGGTGAGAACTGGGGGGAGGGGGGGCTTGTAGTTCAGCAGATGGAGGTCACCAGAGATAACATGGATGGCAAACACATTTATTTTACCTCTGCAGAAGAAATTCTGTTTTATTTCTAATTCCATACCTCTATCTGCTGTATTGCATCTTCCGTATCTCCTATCTCCGATGTAGAAATGGATGGGTAGTTGGAATCCGATTCCAAGCTGCTTTGGTTTGATGGGTTTCTTCTGTGTCCCGGGCTTTGCTATCCAAAGGGGAAAACTATATTAGATGGACTCAGAATTAACATAGGCCAATTATTACTCTAACGCAGATTGGTTTTAAAAAAAACGATGCCCAAAGAAAACAAGCATTTGATGAATGAAGAAATCTTTTTTTTTTAATGAAAAAAAAATTCCTGCGTGCTGGGAATACAGGTGGTCCTCGACTTAACGACAGTTTATTTAGCGACCATGCAAAGTCATAATGGCACTGACAAAAGTGACATGACCACTTTTCAGTTAACCCCCCAAATTTTAACCTTAGACTGTCTACTGTTGACCTCACCCCATTCCTAAGAGGTCTGTAAGGGGCGTGCATAAGAGCACAAGAGTGCCTACCATTCCTGTCCTAATGTTCTCTTTAGTTGTATTCATTTTATGTATTCAATTCATGCTTATTGTATTGTATTGGCATCCTTCAGTCTCAAAAGACTATGGTATCGTGCTCTGAAAACAGCATCTAGTGTGGCTAAAAAGGCCAATTCGAGAGTGGCGATCCCTTCCACACTGAGGGCAGATACATTCTGTCCCCTGCCCAGCCCCCAGATTTCGCTGGTTCCGGGACTGCCTCTTCGCCTCAGCCTGCCGAACAAGTGTTTCTTCGAATTGGAGAAGGCCGCGCTGCGTCTTTAGCCTCCAAGCTGAACGATCGGAGGTCAAGGTTTCCCAGTTGTTAATGTCCATTCCCAGGGCCTTTAGGTCCCTCTTGCAGATATCCTTATATTGCAGCTGTGGTCTCCCTCTGAGGTGCTTTCCCTTTTTTTTTTTTGTTTACATTTATATCCCGCCCTTCTCCGAAGACTCAGGGCGGCTTACAGTGTGTAAGGCAATAGTCTCATTCTATTTGTATATTTACAAAGTCAACTTATTGCCCCCCCCAACAATCTGGGTCCTCATTTTACCTACCTTATAAAGGATGGAAGGCTGAGTCAACCTTGGACCTGGTGGGACTAGAACCTGCAGTAATTGCAGGCAGCTGTGTTTTAATAACAGGCTTCTTACAGCCTGAGCCACACCACGGCCCTTCACTACTGTTGACCTCACCCCATTCCTAAAAGGTCTGTAAGGGGCATGCATAAGAGCACCAATGTGCCTACCGTCCCTCTCCTAATGTTCCCTTTCACTGTATTCATTTTATGTATTCAATTCTGTCTAATACATACTCGACAAAATAAATAAATAAAATAAAAAATAAAATAAATGAAATGACCTTTGTGGCATCCCCATGGTCACATGATCAAAATTCAGATGCTTGACTGACATTTATGACGGCTGCAGTGTCCCCACTGGGTCATGTGATTCCCCTTTGGCAACCTTTCCACAAGCCAAAGTCAAATGAGGAATCCAGATTCACTTAACAACCGGGTTACTAACTGATCAACTGCAGCGATTCACTTAACCTGTTGTGGTCCGCCAGTAGCCTATGGAGCTGGCAACGGAGTCAGACAGCGACGAGGCAGAGATGGGGCCAGGGCCATTGGGAAGTGAGGTGCGAACTCCAGAGCTTCCAGAGACTGATAGTAGTGAGGCAGAGGGAGCCTGTTCCTAATGCACGCTTGAGAAGAACTGCCAGAAGACAAGAGCAGCTCAAGCAAAAAGGATAACTCAGGAGTAGGGCCAAGAGATGATTGGCCCCTCCCATAAGGCTTAAAACAGACCAGCACCGGTGTTTCAGCTTTGCTGGAAAACAACATTGTAGCTGTGTCTTCTGCTTCGTATACGACTTTGTTTTTTTGTGGCTTCTGGACATTTGCCAGAAAGGGCCTTTGGCAGTTTGCCTAATTGGACTAAGGTTTGTGAGATAACAGAGGAATTTGTGTTGGGAGGCATTTGTTTTACTTTGAGCTGAACGACGCTGGGAATGAAGTAATTCCCAGCTGTTCGAATAAAGTTTGTTTTTCCACGGACTAAGTTTATTACTACCTACTTGGGCCTGGGTCACGACATAACTACTGTGACAAGAAAGGTCATAAAATGGGGCAAAACTCACTTAAGAAATGTCTCACTTAACAACATAAAAATTGGGCTCAATTGTGGTCATAAGTCAAGGACTAACTGCACACTGCAATTTGGCGATTATGCACCTGTCCTGTCGTAAGCTCACCTCCTTCAGATGGTGACATCTGTTTTGGGATATTTATTTTGATTGTGGAGAAGGACAGTATATATTTCCAAGTTAAAACACTTAAATGACTCTCTACAGTTGTATCTCGGGCATATGTACGATGGATGTATTCATGCACCAACCATCCATAACCAGGTAGCCCTTAGGCCTAGGATGATCATTATCTACCCATGTTCCCGCTGTTATCTGGATGTCAATTGGGTCTCTCCCCCATTGTGGGATCCTTGCCTTCAGCTTAGGGGGTCCAATCTTAGCTGCACCCTTAAAATTTCCCGAAAAGAGAGAATCCAGAGAAATCCTGGATCAGCAAAAAAGATGCAATTTGGAAGATAGGTATTATCCGCTGTCAGCTGATACATCCGGTGCAAGAAAAACAATTGTCAAGTTGATCTCTCTTGAGATTGTGACCATTTCTACTTAGACATAATGGTAGGAGTTCTATTTTTTATATTTTTTAGGAGACAACATTGTTAACGTTACAGTAGGCTGATGTGAGGTCACTTGGCTGAGGCACAAAACCCACATCAGAAGACACATTGACACTTATATTCCACATGGGCCTCCTATCACCATCCAAGCATCACGGCAGATGAAACTGTGACCAAGGAAGTCCCAAGTGATAAACTGAGTGTCAGGCATTCAGAGGCTTAATTTACTATACCTAGGAGATGGTTCAAATGTATTGTATTTATAGCAGCAGAGGGTAAAGGCACGAAGCCCTTGTCTACACACTGCTCATATTCCTCACGTAGGCCATGGGTGTAATTAAAATCTAAATTAGAGCTCAGCCCAAATGACCTTCTAAAATTCTTCACCAAATTTGGGAGCAGAGACCTTGGGCAGACAATTTCTATGAATCTACCCAGAAAAACAGTTTTTTCCTGAACGCCATCACTCTGCTAAACAAATAATTCCCTCAACACTGTCAAACTATTGACTAAATCTGCACTACTATTAATCCTCTCATCGTTCCCATCACCCATCTCCTTCCACTTACGACCATATGACTGTAACTTTGTCGCTTGTATCCTTACGATTTATATTGATATTGACTGTTTCCTGATTGCTTATTTGTACTCTATGACTATCATTAAGTGTTATATCATTAAGTGTTAAATTTGTACCCTATGACTATCATTAAGTGTTGTAAGTGTTGTACCTTGATGAAGGTATCTTTTCTTTTATGTACACTGAAGAATACGCACCAAGGCAAATTTACACTTGGCTAGTCGTTGCCGACTCTAGGGGGCGGTGCTTATCTCCGTTTCAAAGCCGAAGAGCCAGCGCTGTCCGAAGATGTCTCCGTGGTCATGTGGCCGGCATAACTAAATGCCAAAGGCGCATGGAATGCTGTTACCTTCCTACCAAAGGTGGTCCCTGTTTTTTCTGCTTACATTTTTACGTGCTTTTGAAACTGCTAGGTTGGCAGAAGCTGGGACAAGTACCAGGAGCTCACCCCGTTACATGGCAGCACTAGGGATTCGAACCGCTGAGCTGCCGACCTTTCTCAACGTCCTAGCCCCTGAGCCACTGTGTCCCCTATCCTATCCTATCCTATCCTATCCTATCCTATCCTATCCTATCCTATCCTATCCTATCCTATCCTATCCTATCCTATCCTATCCTATCCTATCCTAAAAAGCTCTCTTAAGAATTGTTGAAAGAAATTACGCCACTTCACCATCACCAAGCAGGGGAAAAAAAGTCAAATCAAACTGGCACCCAATATAAGGCTGGAGGCAAAGGATTTTCTTGACATTTTTGAATGGAGACAATACATGGATTAGAAGAAGGAGCTGCTTGTCTGGCTATTGAATCCAAACAGGTGATCGCCAGATGTTTGCTAAGGCACTTGGTGGTCTCCAAAGGGAAAGTGGAAGACCAAGTATAAGTCATAGTAAAGGCCATGAGTGCCATGGTGATATCTCAATATGAGAAGATGGTCAAGAATGGCCTTGCAATTCAGCTGTGCTGTCACAAGGGCATCTGAAATGCCCTGGCTGCTGGTCAGGACTCTTGTGGGCAGATGAAAACAACATTCTGATTAGCCGAACCAATCAAACCAAGATGAAGGCAGCATTTTGACTGGTCAGTCCATAGCTGTTAGGGTTAGACCATAAAAAGCAGGAGTTTCTAACTTTGTCAACTTCAAGAATTGTGGACTTCAACTTCCAGAATTCTGGGAGTTGAAGTCCACAAGTCTTAAAGCTGCCAAGGTTGGACAACTCAATATAAAGCATAAATTACTACTGGCTTAGGTTGTCCTTATAAAATCATTTATACAATCATGCTGCCAATGCTAATCGATCTACAAAAAGCTTAGCACACAAAACTTGTGACCCTTTAAGTTGAATAACTTAAGAATCGGGATGGAGTAAAATTAATTAATTACCATCCTATTCCACCCATTATGTTTTCATTGATCCAATCATATCCTCAGAAAGGAATTTAAGAAGCAGGTTCTCTTCCATCCAACTGAATCAAAGTGTAGCGGAACATCTTTGCTGGACACTAGGCTAACATTATCGCTAATGTTACTATTAGCTCTAAAAGTTGCAAACAGCCTCTCTAGGAGTCTCTGGAGGCAAAAAAGTCACTTCCTGCCCAACCAGAAGTTGGGAAATAAGCCATTTCTGGTCTCCAGAGGGCCTCCGGTGGGGTGGGGAAGGCCATTTTCGCCCTCCCCAGACTCATAGAGAGGCTCTGGAGCCAGGTGACAGAGAAAAACGGTCCTACTGGGCCATCACGTGCCAGGAGTGGGGGGAGGTCGGCACATATGCGGAGCGCATAGAATTATGTGTCTGGGCATGCGCATGCATAACATCCCCCTCGACCCCCCCTTGCATGTGATGGCAAAAAATTAGCCATCACTGCACTATAAAATAGTAGTAGTTGTTGTTAGTTGCGAAGTCATGTCCCACCCATCGCGACCCCATGGACAATGTTCCTCCAGGCCTTCCTATCCTCTACCATCCTCTGGAGTCCATTTAAGCTCATGCCGACTGCTTCAGTGACTCCATCCAGCCACCTCGTTCTCTGCCGTCCCATTCTTCTTTTGCCCTCAATCTTTCCCAGCATTAGGAGTCCTTCCTTCCTTCTCATTAGGTGGCCAAAGTATTTGATAAGTAGTATATATGCCTAAATACTATTGCTCTTGCTAACTGACGGTGAGCTTGCCCAAAATGACAGAATACTATCTATTGGCATCTCATTACGACATTAAGGTAAAAGCCCTTTCCCCTTACCTTGGTGAGAGTCATTTCATCGCTCAGATTCTCGAATCTCTGCTCCAGCCTTGAATATTCCTGCACAAGGTTCTGGTAACGGACCCGCTCCTCGTCAAGCTCCTTCTTCATCAGGTTTTCTTCAACTGCATTTTTGGCAAATTCATCTTATAAAAAAAATAAGGAAGAATCTTGAAGGGCACTGAAAACAGCGGATCACCCTCTCTGATCTGGAGAGTAACCTGTGGATTTAGCTTTTAACCAGACACCGTATCTATTGGTAATGCTCGCTGCGTGAGGTCCTCAAATCTAGTGAGTTCCTCAAACTGTACAAAATTGATTACGCGCTTCCATCGTATGTGTACCACAGTATTATGTGCTCCTTCTATATATAATTGTATTACTGTTATCCATGTGCTCTATGCCGTATGCTAAATAAAATAACTGCAGTCCAGAATGGAAATAAACTAGTTAGTGCTCTTAAAATGAACTTTCTGTCAGCTTGCATTCTTAGGCCTACAGCCTGCTTTGCTAGCATTATAAATAACTTAGAAAAGAGGTCCCCACCCCTGGGCCATGGCCTGTTCGAAACCAAGCCGAGAGAGAGATGGGCAAGCGTCCGCACATGAACCTCCACTTGCTCAAACGGCGGGCAAGCATTCACGCGCATGAAGGTCCACTTTTGCGGAGGGCAGTTGCGCTTGTGCACGAAGCTCCGCGCACACGAGTCGTGGGCGCCTGCCCTTGCACGCAAAGCTCCATTCGCGCAAAGGGAGCTTCGCCTGCAAACACAACCGCCCTCCGCTTGCGCGAGTGGAGCTCCACACGTGGGTTCAAACACCGTGCACTCAAGCATGAGGCTCTATTCACGCGAGTGAAGGACGCACACATTTGCCACTCACGCAAATAGAGATATACACGCACATATGCACCTGCCACTCACACGCCCCCTCCCCGCCTCCCCCCTCCGTGCTGGGCCAGGCTGCCAAGCTGGAAAGGATGGGGACTGTTGTTATTAGATTTAAAATCAATTTAGTCTCAATTACTGTACAGTCCCTGATAATTCCCAGTAAAAAAAATTGCGGCAGGAACTTCATCTTCTTTTTCAAAACATTTTGTAAAATCCACCAAATTCTTCTATTCTATTAAATTCTATTAAGGCTTTTTGGATAAGAATTTGGGACTGTTGATTTAGAACATTTATAGGCCACTCAGAGTCGCTCTATTGGCAAGATGGGTGGCCTATAAATTTAATAAATAAATAAGCTCCAGAGCCTCTTCACAAACAGAGCAGTAACCTATAATCAGAACAATTTAACACAATAGTCCAACAAAGACTTTTAAAAGGCCAGTTATATCAGGTACACTTTTTTTAATGTGGTTGTTTTTCATTTACTTCGTTTAAAAAAGGATGAGGCCATATTTGTACAGTATTATTGACTTTCACATTGTATGAATTTCCCCTGAAGTAGAAAGGAACACTTCAACATCCTTGCCCTGCAATGTACAAATTAACTCCAAAGTTCAACTAATATTGATTTGGTCAGTTAAGTTAATTGATGTCTAAATGAAGCCTCTGAAAAGGCATTTTCTTTTGGCCAATTTTCAGACTACAATGCTTCAATAAAGCAACACCAAATGCTTACATTTCAGACTTGTTTTAGTTTTTTTTTTTTACTTTTCTCTCTTTCACTTTGTTAATGTTTAACTCGGTTTTATATTAAACTGATACTCTACCGGGTTGCTCCCGTATTTCCTGAATACACCGAGTGTATCCTGGTTTGAACGTTGCTATTTTTAAATCGTCTGCCGACTTTTCAAGGCAGTTTCAAGACAAAGGATCTGTCTAGCATAGGATGTTTCATTCCATACAATTCCCTCCCCTACGCAGGACTCCAGTGATTAAATCAATTTATAGTTACAATCATAAACCTTCAACAGGAGAAATTTCGAGCAATATGTTTGAGACGGAGAAAAAGACAACCTGCTTGAAATTTACCGCGATGATTATTATTTACAGTGGAGCCAAGGAGAAAGGACTCATAAACACATTTTGAAAAAAAAAATACAAACCCTCATGTTTAGTTATCAGTATGAATAAGGCCATCTGCTATTTCTGCCTACCTTCTGACTGACCCAATATTTTGCTGTTCAGTGCCTCTTTTTCTTCCTTCAGAAGGACATTCTCTTCTTCCAAGTCGGATATCCTCTGAGGAGAATAGAAGAAAACCAAGTTAACGTTCACAGTGTTGGCCAGTTGGAGGTCACTGTAAGCTGCAGACCGATTCTGTGTTTCACCTTGGCTGACTTTTTATAGCAAAACCGGTTCTTTCCTCCTTCCTTTATTAAAACAATGGTAATGCTGTTCTAAGCATTTGCCAGTCAGTTGTTCTCAATGGTACGTTAAAGAGGAACACAACATAAAATTAGCCAATGTTGATAGTGCAAGTATATTACTAGTCACAAGAATAATGACTATCAAGAATAATTACAAAAGTTCATTTAGAGACCGTTCAAAGTTATATTGGCACTGAAAAAAGTGACTTATGACCAGTTTTCACACGTATGACCGGCCACTGCAGTATCCCCGTGGTCATGGATTCAAGATTCGGAAGCCTAGCAACTGACTTATATTTATTTATTTTTTAAAACAAGCTTTATTAATTTTTTTCTTTTACATACATATTTTATGAACAGAGTGTTGGCCGGGTCACATCTTATGCATCTTATTAACATAATTATATATTGAATTTTACAGTCTATTCCAATCTTCCTTTGTTTGTTCCAAATACAATTTACATGTTTCAGCTTCAGCCATAATATTCTTTTTCCCCACTTTTTTATCTTCATCTGCCCCTCACTTCCTAATTTCTTAGCATAACACCAATTAAATATCTTATTTCTCCATTTATAAAATATATTTCTCAGAATCCCCATCACACTTTTTTGCTTTATCATATTCAATTCTTACATTGAAACCCTTTAAATTAATTGACATTCCACATCTTATCTTAATCTCCTCTTAGTACATAATGAACAATATCACTATCTGCCCTTAATTCGTACTATAGTATCAATTAATTATTTTATTTCATGATTTACAGCATATTTTTTCCAAATCCCCATCGCACTTTTTATCATTTCAATTTTATCTCTTAATTTTAGTTATTTTCATAATTAAACCAAATTGCCACTTCATATTTCATCTGCTATTCTATTTTACAATAAACAATATGACTCATATTTATGACGGTTGCAGTGTCCCGGGGTCATGTGATCACCTTTTGTGACCTTCTGAGAAGCAAAGTCAATGGGGAAGCGAGATTCATTTAACAGTCGTTTTACTAACTTAGCAATGGCAGTGATTCACTTAACAACTGTGGCACGAAAGGTCATAAAATGGGGAAAAATTCACAACAAATCTTTCGCTTAGCAACAGAACTTTTGGGCTCAATTGTGGACATAATTCAAGGATTAAAGTTGATTAGAGGATTGGAGGCTAAAATATATAAAGAACAGTTGCTGGAATTGGGTAAGTCTAGTTTAATAAAAAGAAGGACTAGGGGTGACATGATAGCAGTGTCCTAATATTTCAGGGGCCACCACAAAGAAGAGGGAGTCAAGCTATTCTCCAAAAGCATCTGAGGGCAAGACAAGAAGCAATGGGTGGAAACTAATCAAGGAGAAAAGCAACTTAGAACTAAGGAGAGATTTCCTGACAGTTAGAACAATTAATCAGTGGAACAACTTGCCTCCAGAAGTTATGAATGCACCAACAGTGGAAGTTTTTAAGAAGATGTTGGACAACCATTTGTCTGAAATGGTGTAGGGTTTCCTGCTTGAGCAGGTGGTTGGACTAGGAGACCTTCAAGGTCCCTTCCAACTCTCTTGTTCTATTCAAATTACATATATCTAAACCTATGTTTGAGATAGTGAGATTTTCTAATTATATTCCAAAGGATCATGGCCTTCACTGTCCTAGAATTAGGACAGGAAATAGATGATCTAGATAGAAAGTTTATTGTCCTAGAGTTACAGGGGATAGATTAGCTGATCTTTGGGAAAATCTATCCACAACTATTAATGAAAAGATCAATAGTTACGGATCGATTTTCATAAAGATCAACCAACCTATAATTCTAAAACAACATGATGCCAACTTTAGAGCAACATTCTGTGTCATCAGGTTTAAAGGTTTTATTTAAAAATCATTTTTTTTCTTGTATACAATATAATGCACTTTTGCTTTGTTCCTACAACGTAACTGTAACCATATATTTCAAGTTTTCCTTGGCAAATGAGTCAACGAGGGGGGAAAAATTACTTACGGCAGAAAGATTTAAAACTGTTACATTGGTAAACACTCTATTAATATGCCCCATCGCCTACAAGAATGAATTCATTATAGTTTACCAGATGAACTATTCATCTCGCATTTTCACTCAAAATGGGCAGTCAAAGGGGGGAAAAAAATGAAAGTTAGTAAGAGAAAATACAATTAATTTTTAAAAGGACGTGAAAAAGCATAATGAAGCACACATCAAACAAAAAGCCATCATAAATTTTAGACATAGCAATGTACATCACATGCAGGCACACTTAATGAAGGCTTCTGTGAAACTCAAAAACCTGCATACCTTCAAATTTTCTCTCTTCAAATGCCCTCCCTATTTTTTCTTCCTTCTCTGGGGTAATTGCTGCTTAGGATTACAAGCTTTTCGAGACTCAGCCCAAGCATCCTCGATGCAAAACAAGTCTCGTACAGCATGAATAATTTATCTTCTTTGAGGATTATCTTTCCCTCACAATTATTTCAAGTCTGTCCGCCAACCAGAAAAAACCTGGCATGTTGAGCCAAGCCCATTCGGGAGACCCAACAAGGCTCATGTTGAGGTGCTGGGGTGTGGGTGACATGATAGCAGCGTTGCAATATTTGAGGGGCTGCCACAAAGAAGAATGGGGTGAGGGTGGAGTCAACCTATTCTCCAAAGCACCTGAAGGCAGGACAAGAAGCAATGGATGGAAACTACTAATCAAGGAGAGAAGCAACCTAGGACTAATCCATCTGTTAAGCTACTGAAGTTCGCAGATGACACAACAGTGATTGGTCTCATTCGAGACAATGACGAATCCGCATATAGACGAGAGGTCGAACGACTAGCCTTGTGGTGCAACCAAAACAATCTGGAACTGAACACACTCAAAACCGTAGAAATGGTGGTAGACTTTAGGAGAAACCCTTCCATACTTCCACCTCTCACAATACTTGACACACAGTATCAACAGTAGAAACCTTCAAATTTCTGGGTTCTATCATATCGCAAGATCTCAAATGGACAGCTAACATCAAAAACATCATTAAAAAAGGACAACAAAGAATGTTCTTTCTGCGCCAACTCAGTAAGCTCAAACTGCCCAAGGAGCTGCTGATCCAGTTCTACAGAGGAATTATTGAGTCTGTCATTTGCACCTCTATAACTGTCTGGTTCGGTTCTGCAACCCAACAAGAAAAACACAGACTTCAGAGGATAATTAGAACTGCAGAAAAAATAATTGCTACCAACCTGCCTTCCATTGAGGACCTGTATACTGCACGAATCAAAAAGAGGGCCGTGAAAATATTTGCAGATCCCTCGCATCCTGGACATAAACTGTTTCAACTCCTACTCTCAAAACGACGCTATAGAGCACTGCACACCAGAACAACTAGACACAAGAACAGTTTTTCCCCGAAGGCCATCACTCTGCTAAACAAATAATTCCCTCAACACTGTCAGACTATTTACTGAATCTGCACTACTATTAATCGTTTCATAGTTCCCATCACCAATCTCTTTCCACTTATGACTGTATGACTATAACTTGTTGCTGGCAATCCTTATGATTTATATTGATATATTGACCATCAATTGTGTTGTAAATGTTGTACCTTGATGAACGTATCTTTTCTTTTATGTACACTGAGAGCATATGCACCAAGACAAATTCCTTGTGTGTCCAATCACACTTGGCCAATAAAATTCTATTCTATTCTATTCTATTCTATTCTAAGGAGAAAGTTCCAGACAGTGAGAACAATTAATCACTGGAACGACTTGCCTCCAGAAGTTGTGAATGCTCCAACACTGGAAGCTTTTAAGAAGAGTCTGGACAATCGTTTGTCTGAGATGGTAGAGGGTTTCCTACTTGAGCAGGAGTTTGGACTAGAAGATCTCCAAGGTCCCTTCCAACTCTTTTATTCTGTTATTTGGGCATTGGTAACTCTGATTGGAGAATCATAATAATCTACCTGTGAAGTGGTCTGGAGAAGGGCTCAGAAGCAGTGGTGAAATCCTCCGCGGTTTGCCACCGGTTCGCTGCCCGCGCATGCGCGGTTTGCACCAAACGCATGCTGCCCGCGTGCATGCATAGTGCACGCCAAACACACACTGCTTGCATGCACATGCACAGTGTGCACCAAATGCATGCTGCATGCGCGTGCACGATTTCCTGCTTCCTAGCGAATATAAATCGTGCGGCACAGCTGATTGTCGGAAATGCCGGTTGGCACCAACCTGTAGTTGTTGTTTTTTTACTACCTGTTTGCTGAGCCAGTAGCTTTTATCACTACAGGTTCTCCCGAACCTGTGCGAACCAGTAGAATTTCACCACTGCTCAAAAGAGTTACTGACTGATTGCCTTTTCATGTTTATTTTAGACCCATGCTAAACTAAGATATCTGCTAGTCAGATGTAATGTTATGATATTGGGCCATAAGTAGTAAACACTTATACTTGTACTTGTGACCAGGATATCAGAAAGATGATGTTGGCTGCCCAATAGAGAGTTACTACCCCCTTATTGAATGCTTCTGGTTTTAGTTGGCTTGTTTTTGGCAAAGCAGGTGGTCTATAATATGATGCAATAAATAAATCACCCATCAATCTCTGGTCAGTTTTTAAGGTTCTTTACAAGCCACAGATATCAAGTATCCAGGAAGAAAAACTACACAGGTTTATCCCAAAGGTGCTTTTTCAAGAGGCAACTGGACTTTCTGTTTTTTCTTTGAAGACGTTTCTCATCTCATCCAAGAAGCTTCTTCAGCTCTGAAATTCTCAGAAATTCAACTCTGAAACAGAGCTGAAGAAGCTTCTTGGATGAGAAGCGAAACGTCTTCAAGGAAAAACCAGGAAGTCCAGCTGCCTTTTGAAAAAGCACCTTTGGGACAATCATGACCTGGATGACTGAGATTCTCCACAGACACAGATTTTAGAATATTATTAATATCCTAAAATATCAGGTCAAACTTAGCACAGAGTCAAACGGAACTTTTCCACAGCTTTTACTGACCAGATGAACTAATTGCTTCTTGTAAAAGCTCACGTCCCATTCACTTCTCTTTTATGTCTTATGGGAGGGGCCAATCATCTCCAAGCCTTACTCCCAAGTCGACCCTGTTTTCTTAATTGTTCCTATCTCCTGGCAGTTCTGCATATACGCACCCTGGGAACAGGCTCACGCTGTTCTTCTGCCTTGCTGATATCAGACTTTAGAGACTCCGGAGGCAGCAAAGAACTACCAGATGGCCTTGGCCCCTTCTCTGCCTTCAACTTAGAGCCCTCGTCCGAATCTTCCCCAGACTCCAGGACTGGCCCACGTTCCTCCCCAACCTCCTCACTCTCTGACTCTGCTGCCAGCTCTGCTGGCCACTGTCGGGCCACAACAGTAACATCATCAGGACTACCACTAGTTAGGGTAATGACACCTTTGCAAAAAAACAAGATAGGTCAGAGAGCACCAAGACCCCTAAGTTTTGACTGTCCCAAATTGCTTTGGACAAATCATTTTAGTGCGAGCAATATTATTCTGTTCCATGGGGGTGCACAGGACCGCAACCAGACACTCCAAATCTTATTGTGCATAACAAAAACTGCAGCTTACTGAAGGATAAGTTTAATTTGGGGAAACTGCAAACTGCAGCTTGTATGAGGATTTTGAGCAATTATCGAAAGAAGGCTTTTGTCCCTCCATATCATAAAGGTTTGTTGTTGTAAAAGTAACAATTTATGGCATCTGTGCAGTTGTCTAATTTTTAATGCATGTTCATACATTTCCCCTCACTTTTCTCAGCAGGAAAACTCTGCAGAGGCATTTTATCAGTAATTGCACATGACGTTAAAAGCAAGCAGAAATGGAAAGGAGGAAGCAGTGGGAAGAAACTTTCAGAACGAAAAGGGTTCAAGCTGCTTTGTAATGAATTACTCAATATGCTAAAAAAAAGAGAAGGGAAAGGTGAAAGAAAACTCCCTGGGAAGCAACAAAATTAAAGCAGCTTTTTAGTGCCGGTGCCCAGCTAGATGGCACCACCTTGATGACGTTGGCTGATCTCAAAAACAACATGAGATCCGGTAAGCGCTTGAAATAACATCGAAGTTTTTAGATGCCAGGATGGGAGACCACCAAGAAATTCCATTCTTAAGCCTAAATTGAGTTATTTTTAAAAAATCCTAGAAGACGATAATGGTAAACCGATTTTAAATTGGCAGAGAAAAGTACAAGTACTATATTTTTCGGAGTATAAAACGCACTTTCCCCCATAAAAATGGGTGAAAATTTAGGTGCTTCTTATAGACTGAATAACGGCTATTTTTGGCCTCCTGAAGCCTCTGTGCATCACGTTTTTGCCCTCCCCAGCCCTCAGAAGCACTCTACAGTGCTCCGCATGGCCCGCTTTTGCCAAAAACGGCCCATTTTGGGGCTCCCAAGCCCTCCGCACATCACATTTTTGCACCCCCCCGCCTCCAGAAGCACTCTGCAGGCCAAAAACAGGTGCACTTTTAACATAACATAACATAACATAACATAACATAACATAACATAACATAACATAACATAACATAACATAACATAACATAACATAACATAACATAACATAACATAACATAACATCAGAGTTGGAAGGGACCTTGGAGGCCTTCTAGTCCAACCCCCTGCCCAGGCAGGAAACCCTACACCATCTCAGTCAGATGGTTATCCAACATTTTCTTAAAAATTTCCAGTGTTGGAGCATTGACAACTTCTGAAGGCAAGTCGTTCCATTTATTAATTGTTCTAACTGTCAGGAAATTTCTCCTTAGTTCTAAGTTGCTTCTTTCTTTGATCAGTTTCCACCCATTGCTTCTTGTTCTACCCTCAGGTGCTTTGGAGAACAGCCCGACTCCCTCTTCTTTGTGGCAACCCCTGAGATATTGGAACACAGCTATCATGTCTCCCCTAGTCCTTCTTTTTGTTAAACTAGACATACCCAGTTCCTGCAACCGTTCTTCATATGTTTTATCCTCCAGTCCCCTAATCATCTTTGTTGCTCTTCTCTGCACTCTTTCTAGAGTCATTTTTGGCGAAAACAGGCCATGCGAAGTACTCCAGAGTGCCAGAAGGGCGAAAATCCGACGTGAGGAGGCCAAAAACTATTTTTTTCTTGTTTTTCTCCTGCAAATTTAGGTGCGTCTTACAGTCCAAAAAATATGGTATGTGAAACCATCAGGAGCTGAGCTCAACTTAATGAATTCCTTAAAAATTGAGAGGTCCTTGAGCTTGCTTGTTTTCTGGCAGATGTTTCATTACCCTAACTAGGTAACATCATTACTAGCATTGATGATGTTACCTAGTTAAGGTAATAAAATGTCTGCAAGAAAACAAGCAAGCTCAGAGGACCTCTCGTTTCAACCCTGATTTACAAATAGTCTCCTTTATTGGTCCTTAAAAACTGTTGAAAAATAACCTAGCACCCTTAATCTTCAACATCTCCATATATTAATTTTGCCCTTCTGTGCTATGACTTTTGCATTCGGCATTGTTGCAAATTGAAAGTTGCATTTAACTTGCAAGATCACTTGGATCACCGTAGCATAAATACAAGCAGTCCTTAGCTTACAACCAGGGGTGAAATCTAAAATTTGTTACTACCGGTTCGGTGGGCGTGGCTTGGTGGGGGGGTTGTAATGTGACTGCATGGGAGTGGCCAACTTTTTTTTTTAACTCTCTCACGCTCTCACAGAGAGGGTCTTCTCAGGGTGCCGTCCGCCAAACAGTGTCGGCTGGCGGCCCCCAGGAGTAGGGCCTTCTCTGTGGGGGCAGTGACGCTCTGGAACGAACTTCCCCCTGGCCTGCGTCAAGTGCCTGATCTTCGGACCTTCCGTCGTGAGCTCAAAACATATCTATTTATTAAAGCGGGACTGGCATAATTTGGGTTGAATTTTAAATTGGGTATTCTTAATATTTTTAAATTTTTAAATCTAAATTTTAATAATCAGCCTTTAAAATTTGCTCTTTTTAAATGTTGTTTTAAATGGTATATATTTTGTTTTTATTTTGGCTGTACACCGCCCTGAGTCCTTCGGGAGAAGGGCGGTATAAAAATTTAATAAAATAAATAAATAAATAAAATAAAAGCATTTTTTCTACAACCTCTTTGGCCGAAGAGGTTGTAGAAAAAATGCTTTTAAAGGGTTTTGACAATCCCAGCTGAGCCATGCGATCATCAGACCGGTTTGGGTTTTTTTGCGTTTACAAGCATTTTTTCGGCCAAAGAAAAAATGCTTTTAAAAGAAAAAAAAAAACAACCTCTAATGATCGCGCAGCTCAGCTGGGCATGGGGTGTGGAGACAGGGATTTTTGCTACCGGTTCTCTGAATCACCCGCCACCATTGCTACCGGATCAAGCGATCCGATCCGAACCGGAAGCATTTCACTCCTGCTTACAACCATTTGTTTAGTGACTGCTCAAAGTCACAACGGCATTGAAAAAGGTGATTTACAATCAATCCTTATACTTATGACCACTGTAGCATCCTCTCATAATCAAAATTCAGATACTTGGCAACTGGCATGCATTTATAACAGTTGCACTGTCCCGGATCACCATTTGTGATCTTCCCAGCAGTTTTCCGACAAGCAATATCAGCAGCGAAAGCCAGATTTGCTTAACAACCGCATGATTCACTTAACAATTGCAGTGATTGTCTAAACCAGCATGGTAAAAAAAAAAAGTCATAAAATCGGCTGCAACTCACCTAACAACTTCTTTGCTTAGTCATGGATATTTTGATCTCAGTTGTGGCCATAAGTCAAGGACTGCCTGAATGCTGTTTCAATGGGTTTTTGGAGCTTGATTCTGAAAACTGCTGCATGATGTTATGGTAATCGAGTTGCTACTTAATTTTTTTTTTTTTAAGAGTTGAATGTCAGATATTATTTTTAATACATTTTGAATATTCTACTGTGTTATGTGTGTACGAGTATTCCTTAACTTACAACAGTTCATTTAGTGAACGTTACAATGGGACCAGAAAAAGTGACTTACGACCATTTTTCACAGTTACAACCTTTGCAGCATCCCTATAATCATGTGATCATAATTCAGATGCTTGGCAATTGGTTCGTATTTATGAACGTTGCAGTGTCCCAGGGTCACGTGATCTCCTTTTGCGACCTACTGATAAGCAAAGTCAATGAGGAAACCAGATTCACTTAACAACCAGGTTACTAACTTATCAACTGCATTCATTCACTTAACAACTGTGGCTAGATAAGATGTTTTATAGATGGCATTTAGACCCCAAAAAGTTGTCATGTATGTATTCTAATGTACAGGCTAAATGTTGGAGATGCGATTGTGAAGATGCCACTTATTACCATATATGGTGGACTTGTAAAAAAGTTAAAGCATTTTGGATTAAAGTATGGTGGATTATGCAGAATATTTTGAAAAAGAAGATTAAGTTTACTCCACAGTTCTTTTTACTAGGAATAATTATGGACTGTACAGTTATAGAGACTAAATTGATTTTGAACTTAATAACAGCCGCAAGACTTTTGATTGCTCAATATTGGAAGAAAGAAGAATTACCTACAATTGAAGAATGGACACTTAAAGTATCAAATCTGGCAGAAATGGCAAAAATCTCTGCTTATTTGAAAGACTATACACAAGAAAAATATATTTTAGAATGGAAAATGTGGATTGATTATATTCAGAATAAGTATCAGATAAAAAAATATCGAATAGCATATGAGTAAATTTAGGAAATATTTTGTATTAGATATATTTCTGAAGGAGAGGGGAATTGAGAGTGTGATTAAGTGTGGAGAGACTAGAGGTTATAATTTAGGAATTATTTTAGATTATGATTGTTAGTTTTGATACCCTGCATTTTGTTCTGGGAAGTCGGGGTGGGGATGGGGGTAAGGGGAGGGAATTGGGGGTTGAGGCTAGAGATGGAGTGATGGTGAATGTACAGGGATTATTGAAGATGTATAAATATAATTAATGCAGGGTCGGGTCTGCCCAGTTACCATTTTAGAACGGTGGGGAGGGAGAAAAGAGAGAGTAGGAGGTAGGAAAGAGAAGAAGAGGAAGGAAGAGGGGTAGAAGAGGGAGAAGGAAGGTGGAGGGTGGAGGGAGGAGAGGATGTAGATAAGAGAAGGAGAGGAAGGTCTGGAAAGTAGAAGAAGGTAGAAGAGGGAAGAGAGTTAAAAAGGGGGGTGGTGACTGGGCAAGCCCGACTAATTGTATATAATTGTACATTGGATGAATTATTTGATATGAATGTAAAAATAAAATTTTTTTATAAAAAACAAACAAAAACAACAACAACTGTGGCTAGAAAGGTCGTAAAATGGGACAAAACTCAGTTAGCAAATATCTCACAACAACAGAAATGTTGGGCTCCATTATGGCCGTAAGTCGAGGACTACCTGTATAGTCAAGTGAATATATTGATTGCTATAAACAGAATCTTAGGAGCTAAACGTTATATTGTATATCAGTGGTGAAATCCAATTTTTTTTACTGCTGGTTCTGTGGGCGTGGCTTGGTGGGCATGGTGTGGCTTGGTGTGGCTTGGTGGGCGTGGCAGGGGAAGGATACTACACAATCTCCATTCCCACCCCACTCCAGGGGAAGGATATTGCAAAATCTCCATTCCCATCCAACTCTGGGGCCAGCTAGAGGTGGTATTTGCTGGTTTTCTGAACTACTCAAAATTTCCGCTACTGGTTCTCCAGAACCTGTCAGAACCTGCTGGATTTCACCCCTGCTGTATATGCAATACATTAAATAATAAACAAACATAAGGATATAAAAAACTCTACTACAGCTGACTTCTAGAATGAAATGTTGAGGATCCATCAACTTCAAATGTCTTGCCATACAGATGGCACAATCAGTTGCTGTCTACTATTATTAGTACTTTGGGGTATATAGTTCATGCAAAATGCTGGTAGAGAACATAAGCCTGTATAATGGAAAGTTGTAAACTAAAATCTGGATCAGAGTAACTGCCCTTCTTTCCTTCCACAAAAAAAAAATGTATGAAAATTCACCTCCTTTCTTCCTTTTCTTTCATGTTTGATAGCACGGAATATATCCTAACCCTTGCAAATTTCATCGCCTCTGGATTTATGTTAAAAATCAGAGCAAAACGCAATCTTTAATATTGGCCAGTTATTGCTACTTTTTAGATTATCTCAAAGATCTGGCCAGTAACAAGAGAATTCTCAGATCAATCCACACCTTTTCCCAAAGCGGAATGAGAGAAACTATTGAGGAATACAAGTGTGACAGTTTAAACTGTTTGCCCATTTAAACAACAATTCAACAACAATGAAAGGTCAGCCAACAATTACTTGCGCTATCCCCACACAACAAATTTGCCTTACAAATCCATGTAACCAGTCAACCAATGGATGTCTTGACTGCTACTAATAAGAACCTCAAAGCCCAACATGGTTATTTGCATATGGTTATTATTAAGTATTTCTGCATGACCCTTAAATTTTGCTATGAATGATCATTAAAAATTCTGGTCTCTGCTCTACCACCAGTAAACACAATAATGACAGAAAGACATTTTGTGAAAAGCTGGATGTGCAGATTCACCACCTATTTCTTCTCCCTGTAGAAATTCAAGACACAATGAAGACTTGTGAACCTTGAACAGACGGGCTGATACTACCCATTTCTGACAGAGTTATGAATCCCCGTCTATGGGAGAATTTAACTGAATGGGTCAACTCCGAAATACACATACCAGTCTTAGTGTCCTTAGAGAAGGCCTTACTAATGATACAAACCATGCACAATAATCTGAAAGTAATCAGTGTCTTTTGAGAAGGACCTTCAGTGTAGAAGGACTTGAAAACATCTGAGTGCTGAAATTTTTTATTTAGCCGCGGTGGTGGTGCAGTGGTTAGAGTGTAGCACTGCAGGCTACTTCTGCTACCTGCCGGCTGCCTGCAATTTAGCAGTTCAAATCCCACCAGGCTCAAGGCTGACTCAGCCTTCCATCCTTCCGAGGTGGGTAAAATGAGGACCCAAATTTTTGGGAGCAATGGGCTGACTCTGTAAACTGATTAGAGAGGGCTGTAAAGCACTGTGAAGCGGTATTATTGTGACCTAGGCCCAAGTAGTTATTACCAGACACAATCAGTCCTAAACAAACATATTTTATGAGAACAGCTGAGAATTACTTCATTCTCAGCTTAGTCCAAATTAAGTCCAAAACAAAGTCCTTCAGAAAAAGTCCTTTGGCCTTATCACAAACCTTTGTCTTCTTTGGCACCCTGCCAAAGGCTTTTCTTGGCAAGAACCCCACAAAGTTCAGAAACAGGAAACAAGAAACAATTGTAGCGTTGCTTTCCTACAAAAACCCAAGAGCCGTTGCTGCTCTTTTACTCCTTATGGGAGGGGCCAATCATCTCCTGGCCTTACTCCCAAGTCGTCCTTTTTGCTTTAGCTGCTCTTGCCTTCTGGCAGTTCTTTGCATACGTGCAGTAGGAACAGACTCCTTCTGTTCCTCTGCCTTTCTGCTGTCCGCCTTTGGAGGCTCTGGAGTCCACACATTGCTCCCAGACGGCCCTGGCCCCATCTCTTCCTCCGACACAGAGCCCTCGTCCGGACCTTCTCCTGACTCCAGGACTGACCCATTGTCCTCCCCAGCCTCCTCACTGTCTGACTCCGTTGCCAGCTCCGCAGGCTGCTGGCGGACCACAACAGGTATATAAGTCTAGCTGCTATTGCTATTTATTACATTTATTTGCTGCCCATCTTGCTGCAAGGTGATTTTGCACACTTGGTGCACACATGAAGCAAACCCATTGTGAGGTCAGTTTAATTTAGCTATTGATGTTAAACATGGTAGTTTAAACCTCAGTTTATGACTTAGCTTGTATGGCATCCAAGTGATTTCCCCCCCCAATAAATTATGGTTAAATAAACCATGGCTTGGCCCTATTATGCTCAGAGTCATTGTAATACAGAAGGCTTGCAACTCCTCACAGAGTTTTTACCTTTTGGAGCACCTGCTTCTCCTTGGCATACGTATCTTCGACGATCTTCCGCTCCCCGTGAGCCTTCTCCAGGGCCAGCCGGAGAGAATCAATTTCTTCCTGAAGGCTCACGAGCTGATTCCTGTCTCCGTTCTTCCGCTGATGGCGTTCCAGTTCCTTCTTCAGCTTTTCAATCTCTATGCAATGAGCAGAGGCTGCTGTGGAGAGCTGCTCATTGAGAGATTTATATTCTTTGTTCTGCAGAGGAAGAGGTAGCAGGAAAACAGTGAACTCACCACTCGCCACTTCAGAGAATACAATTGAATTGTAAAATTAAATGGTAAAGACTGCCGCTTTAAAAATAACTAGACCATCCGCGCCCTGTTGATATGTTTCAGAGGTACTTCTGTACCTAAACAGAGAAACAGAATGAAGGTGAGCGATCAAAAAAAGCAGGACGAGCAGGAGTTCCTTCTTCCGACTTCCTGCTGGCTTCCCCAGTGAGTTTTCTCGTGGGAATCTCGCAGGGAACATCAGAAATATCCTTCCCTCACCTTTCCAGCAGGCAGGTAAGTATGCAGGATCGGGGAAGCTGCTGCTGGATCGGAGAAAGAACGAGGGATTGCGTGACTGGCTTGGAAACTGACATGGAATGTTGAAAATAAAAACCACATGATAGCAGCAGTAGCCCAGCAACTAGTATCACTGAATCACTCACAACTTCCCCAACGTTTATTCCCTTGGAATCATGTGTCCTGGATTTTGGATACATTCTGCAATTTAAGCAAGTTGAGGTACCTTGATTCAAAAACTGTTGCCCTATGAAGCACCATTTCTCCCAGTTATGGGTCATGACAATGAGAGTTTTAGTAGTATATAGATAAGATTGTTTGTGTTGGTTTCCAAAGTTAAGCATCACCCTCCAATTCTCACAATGCAGTGAAATTGTAATGCACTAGTAATTTCCACAAATATTCACATTACTCTGTTCCAATTACATTACTTACGAATCTTGTGGTGAAACGTTACCTTATACAGCCAGCATGACACACATTTTAATGGACCAGGTATATTATAAAATATATATGAACTCTAGTTCTTGAATGATTTTGTCATGATAGAAGTATTTGTCACAAAGATACCAAAAAACAAAACCAAATATTCAATAATGCCTTTTTTGGCTTGTTCAGATTGAACACATTGTTTTTCAGTTAAAATTCAGCTGAATAATTTTAGATAATATGGCTTAAGTTCAAAACCAACTTTACAAGAATAATTATATTATAGTCAATTAGATTATTATTTTTCTACTATAGAATACGTCCTTCCTCCTCTTTATATATTTACGATAGCTACAATAAAAAATTACATTTTCTTCTTAAAAATTGGTATAACTATGTAGAACAGGGAATGAAGCCTAATTTTAATCATCTTCTGGATAATACAAATGGAACATTTCCCACGTAATTTATCTTAATCCTCTATAATTTTCTCCAATCTGTTTTGTGTAAGAGCATATTATAAAACATATAAAGAATGGTTGCTGGAATTGGGTAAGTCTACTCTAGTTCAATGAAAAGAAGGACTAGCGGTGACATGATAGCAGTGTTCTGATATCTCAGGGGCTGCCACAAAGAACAGGGAGTCAAGCTACTCTCCAAAGCACTTGAGGGCAGGACAAGAACAATGGATGGAAACTAATCAAGAAGAGAAGCAACCTAGAACTAAGGAGGAATTTCTTGACAGTTAGGACAATCAATGGAACAATTTGCCTCCAGAAGTTGTGAATGCTCCAACACTGGAAGTTTTTAAGAAAAGATTGGATAACCATGTGTCTGAAATGGTATAGACTAGAGTTTCCTGCCTAAGCAGGGGGTTGGACTAGAAGACCTCCAAGGTCTCTTCCAACTATTCTATTCCATTCCATTCTATTCATGAGAAAGATGACTGTGGGAAAAATTATGATTTAAATTCCATCATCTGCACTCTTAGTTTCAAACATCACCACCTAAATTCATATGTCTAACATTTGGCAGAAATATCAAAATGCCCTTAGTTCACTGATTTACAATCAAGGAACAAATCATAAGAAAAAAAATAGTAATAATAATCAAAAGAAAAGTGATGCTTAATAAAAGCAGCAACGTAACAAAAGATTAGAGAAAACTAACTGGGCTGGCTGGGTAATTCTGGGAGTTGATCACACATCTTAAAGTTGCCAAGGTTAAGAAATACTGGTCTAAAATAAAAGCTAAGTTCAAATCTTCCAATAGCAATAATCACTGGGCAGAATCTAACAGCATCCTCTGGATATTAAAGTCCAGACTTCTTAAAGTTGATGAAATGAAGAAGCACTGGTCCAGAGTTTGGCAACCTATTGCAAGCCTGCAAGCCACTTTTGGCCTACCATCCAAAATTTTCCAACCTTTCATCCCAAACATGAAACAACCTCATTTTTTTTAAGGAAAAAAAAACCTGTCCCTGTGGTTTGCCCCAAAGAGACCTCCGAATTGTCAGGGTTCACCAAAGAGGGAGGCCCATCCAGGGGTGAAATGCTACCAGTTCTCTCCGGTTCGGGCGAACCGGTAGTTAAAAAAAAACCTACCGGTTCCGTCGAACCAGTAGTTAGCTACCAGTTCGGTCAAACCAGTAGTTAAAAAAAGCTACCAGTTCCTCCAAATTGGTATTTCCGACAGTCAGCTGTGCCGCACGGTTTAGCTTTGCTAGAAAGCAGGAAATCCTGCTTTCTAGGGAAGTTAAATCGCACAGCACAGCTGATCCCCCTCCTCACTGTTCTACTTACTTTCCCAAGCCTCCTTTTGGTGCATAATGCGCATGCATGTATAATGCATGCTTGGCATGCAGTGTGCATTTGGGGCCAGTGAACCAGTAGCAAACTGGTTCAGATTTCACAACTGGGCCCATCATCCACTCACAGGGATCATCATTCCAGCCTTACACAAAGTTTGCTGACCCCTGACCTAGAGCAAAATAAGGTAAAGGAGTACTGATGGATTTTACTCCGCTGGTCATTGCTGATTCTAGGCAGTGGTACTCATCTCCGCTTCAAGGCCATTGAGCCAACACTGTCCTAAGACATTCCGCAGTCATGTGGCCAGCATGACGTCATGAAGCGCTGTTACCTTACCACCAAGGTGGTATCTATTTATCTACTTGCATTTGCATGCTTTTGAACTGCAGAAACTGGGACGAGAACAGGAGCTCACCTTATTGTGTGGTGCTCGGGTCTCAAACCTGGGAGGTTGCTTTCCAGCCAACTTAGACCAAGACTCAGTAGGAATTTCCAGCTATAAAACTCTCCAAGTGAGAGCAATGCAAATAAACCTATGCAAATCTGTTTTTGTATAGAATGAGAGAGCAGGAAAAAATGTGTACCTTCTTCTTAAAAAAGAAACCAGTGGTTCCATTTGTAGTTCCTGATAAGGAAACTTGAGATTGTTATCACATACATTGTTAGCTTAGCATAGCTTTTCCAGCATTCAGTGGTCATAAGTGCTGGAGGATTGGCACAAAAGAGGCTTAATAGCGAAGTCTGGCTTGTTGGTCAGTTTCATTTACTTCCCTGACAAAACAGAAGACAGAGGTGATATCTCTTTATGATTTTCCCATTGTCTTATTTAATGCAGCCTAAGCTAGGATCAAGCCATGTTACATGGCTTCGCTTTTGGCTTTATGCTGCTGGACACCGAAAACATCTAGCTGTCAATTTGTTTGGCCAGCTTTGACCTTTGGATTTATTTCTAGTCATTTCAAGAGGTTGGGGGTTTTTTTTTGCGGAATTTTCTTTTTCAACAGTGTTGTTAAGGCACAAGCTATATGAGAAAAATCAGAGATTACTGTGTGATAGTTTTACTCAGTTGAAAGACCTGTAAATAGAACTCACCCATACTTTTAAATAACTAAATCAGGGTCTCCAAACTTGGCAATTTTAAGACATGTGGACTTCAACTCCTCAGTCAGATTTTCTCAATCAGCCATGCTGGCTGGGGAGTTCTGGGAGTTGAAGTCTACCAGTCTTAAAGTTGCCCAATTTGACCCACCCCCACCCCCACCCCAGAGTAGATGTTAGAGAACTGTAATTTTGTAAATATGAATATAGAAAGGTGCTTTGACCTGTGGGACCCTTGACATTGTACTTGCAACTTTTTAAAGCAGCTGGGACTGTGAAAACAGCTGCAGAGATGCAGCTGCTTTAAAGAGATTCAGAGAAGTTCATGCTCCTATGCTCTTCAAGTGGAATTCTGGACACTGAAGTTCACACCTCTGAAAACTGATAAGGTTGAGAAACAGTAGTCCAGAATTGGGCAACCGTTTGCCCTGCCACCCAAAATTATCTAGCCCATAATTCCAAAAATGAAATGAAAGACTCATCTCACCTACAGCCGGGGTGGGATTCAGCCGGTTTGGACCCGTTCAGGTGAACCCGATGCTAATTTTACATCTGGTTCACCGAACCGGTAGTTGCAAGGACTGGCTGACCCCGCCTACCCTGCCCCTCCCCTCCCAGGAGTTTCCACGCGGCCCATTTTGAATGCCAGGTAAGTGCAGGGCCCACGCAGAGGCTCTAAAGGGGCGAAAAACGGGCCTCCCAGAAGTTCTGGAAGTCCAGAAAAGGGCCCTTTTCTGGCCTCCAGAGGGCCTCCGGAGCCCTGGGGAAGCCATTTCGCCCTCTCAGAAGCTCGAGGAAAGCCTCTGGAGCCTGGGGAGGGCAAAAACACCCTCCCACGCCATCATGCAGGAGACCGAGTAGGCCACACCTACCATGGCCAGGTCCACCCAGCAACCAGGCAGAGAACCGGTTGCTAAAATTTTTGAATCCCATCCCTGCCTACAGTTCTGCAACCTGAGACTACTGAACGTACCCTTATTTTCTTAAGAAAGAAACGTGTCCCTATGATCTGCCACAAATAATTTTGTGAATGATTTCCCAAATTCCGCACAGCCTTACTGGAGATCCCTCGTAACTTTCCTGAGTCCCATCATTTCTCGTCCTGGATATTTATTTATTTATTATTTATTTAGCAACTTTCACTCCTTGTCTCAACTCATCCGAGTTTAAATTTCACTGCGCCTTGCCTTTGAAAAAAATATCTCACTGTCAAACTGCACCCTTGGAGGCCTACTGGAAAATTTCCAGCATCAGGGCATCCCTCAGGATTTAGCTCAGGGGTAGTCAACCTTTTTATACCTACCGCCCACTTTTGTATCTCTGTTAGTAGTAAAATTTTCTAACCGCCCACCGATTTCACAGTAATGCGCCATGTATCGTCATCTGCGCATGCCTCTCGCGCATCGTGGATTGGGTTTGGGGGAGGCGCCGGCTACCAGCTCTGCTTGTCTGTTAAAGCTGGGTGGTGTGGGGGGAGATGCGCGAGCTATTCTGAGATGAGGCTCTTTTGTTTGCGGTCGCACTATAGCGCCATTTAGTTTCACTTACATAACGTGAACTAAACTTACGTGCGGGCGATACAAATAGTATATTTTCAGAAATTTAAATTGTTACAGGGAATTTTATGAAAACCTAATGAAAATGTTTTTAAATAATGCTATGAAATTTTTTTTAAAAGTCAATTAAATTAAAAAAAAGGAAAGTGCTTCAGTATTGGACAAAACCCCTACTGCCCACCATGAAAGCTGGAACGCCAACTAGTGGGCGGTAGGGACCAGGTTGACTACCACTGATTTAGCTGAAGCTCAGACAGGCAAGGAGGAGATTATATATGATTGCACTGTGAAAAGTCTGTGCATTGCCTATCTGGGAGAAATTAGCAAAGCAAAGTCTTCATCATCAAACGGAAAAAGGTTGAGAAAAAGAAAACAAAGACATTTTCACTAAAGCGCTAAAGGGAAATGCCAAGCCTTAACAATTTAATACTTTCATCCTGTTTTACCAAGTTGTAGAACCAGACAATATTCTGTGGATAGGGGGACAAAACAAAAACCTCAACCATTAGCAAATAGTTTCATTCAGAACACCAGGGAGATGCAGGTACAAGTAGTCCTTGAGTTGCGACAGTTCATTTAGTGACCGTTCAACGTTACAAAGCCGCTGAAAAAAAGTGGCTTATGACCGTTTTTCGCAATTACGACTGTTGCAGCATCCCCATGGACATATGATGAAAATTTTGGGACTCGTAACTGACTCATATTTATCAACGGTTACAGTGTCCCTGGGACATGTTTTTGCGACCTTCTGACGAGCAAAGTCAAAGGGAAAGCCAGTTTCACTAAACAACCATGTTGTTATCTTAACAACTGCAGCGATTCATTTAACAACTAGGCCAAGGAAGGTTGTAACACAGGGGGGATTCACTTAACCACTGTCTCACTTAGCAACAGAAATGTTGGGCTCAATGATGGTCATAGGTCAAGAAGTAGTAGTAAAAAAGAAAACGAAGAAATTCTCACGAAAACGCTAACTGAAAACCTTGACAATTTCATGCATACTTTCATCCTATTCTATCAAGTTGTAGAGCTGGGCAGTATTCTATGGATATTATGGAGGCAAACAAAATGCAGGCAACCATTAGCAAATAGTTCCATGCAGAACACTGGGAGATGTGAGCTATTCTGAGATGAGGCTCTTTTGTTTGCGGTCGCACTATAGCGCCATTTAGTTTCACTTACATAACGTGAACTAAACTTACGTGCGGGCGATACAAATAGTATATTTTCAGAAATTTAAATTGTTACAGGGAATTTTATGAAAACCTAATGAAAATGGTTTAAATAATGCTATGAAAATTTTTTAAAAGTCAATTAAATTAAAAAAAAGGAAAGTGCTTCAGTATTGGACAAAACCCCTACTGCCCACCATGAAAGCTGGAACGCCAACTAGTGGGCGGTAGGGACCAGGTTGACTACCACTGATTTAGCTGAAGCTCAGACAGGCAAGGAGGAGATTATATATGATTGCACTGTGAAAAGTCTGTGCATTGCCTATCTGGGAGAAATTAGCAAAGCAAAGTCTTCATCATCAAACGGAAAAAGGTTGAGAAAAAGAAAACAAAGACATTTTCACTAAAGCGCTAAAGGGAAATGCCAAGCCTTAACAATTTAATACTTTCATCCTGTTTTACCAAGTTGTAGAACCAGACAATATTCTGTGGATAGGGGGACAAAACAAAAACCTCAACCATTAGCAAATAGTTTCATTCAGAACACCAGGGAGATGCAGGTACAAGTAGTCCTTGAGTTGCGACAGTTCATTTAGTGACCGTTCAACGTTACAAAGCCGCTGAAAAAAAGTGGCTTATGACCGTTTTTCGCAATTACGACTGTTGCAGCATCCCCATGGACATATGATGAAAATTTTGGGACTCGTAACTGACTCATATTTATCAACGGTTACAGTGTCCCTGGGACATGTTTTTGCGACCTTCTGACGAGCAAAGTCAAAGGGAAAGCCAGTTTCACTAAACAACCATGTTGTTATCTTAACAACTGCAGCGATTCATTTAACAACTAGGCCAAGGAAGGTTGTAACACAGGGGGGATTCACTTAACCACTGTCTCACTTAGCAACAGAAATGTTGGGCTCAATGATGGTCATAGGTCAAGAAGTAGTAGTAAAAAAGAAAACGAAGAAATTCTCACGAAAACGCTAACTGAAAACCTTGACAATTTCATGCATACTTTCATCCTATTCTATCAAGTTGTAGAGCTGGGCAGTATTCTATGGATATTATGGAGGCAAACAAAATGCAGGCAACCATTAGCAAATAGTTCCATGCAGAACACTGGGGAGATGTGGGTTCACACAACAGGGTAAGACTCCCGAGGAATTTTACCTGTTCATCTATCTTTCTCTGCAGTTGCACAACTTTGTTCTCCATGCCAATGTTGAGTCTCTTCAAGTGCTCGGCTGACCGGGCCTCGATCTTCAGAGCTTTCAGCTCTTGCTTGGCTTTCATGCGCCTGAAATAGCACTGGATAATCACAGCTGCACATCTGAACTTGGTGAAATTCTTCCGAGCCAGCCAAGCTCGAGTGTGTTTCTGGAGGATGATGGCCTTGTACTCCATAAGTATCTTAAAAGCACATGAACACATAGCAACATACAGAAGACAGGGAGAAAAATATGGTAGCATACGTCAACGTAGCGGAACACCATCTAGGACAGGGGTCTCCAACCTTGGCAGCTTTAAGACTTGTGGACTTCAACTCCTAGAATTCTGGAAGTTGAAGTCCACAAGTCTTAAAGTTGCCAAGGTTGGAGATGCCTGATCTAGGAGATTCTAGGAGAGTCATTGACTATTCTCTCATAATAAATATGAATTTGTGTTTTTTTTCAACAGAGCATAATCAAAAAATGCTCCCAATGGCTCCCAGTGTTTTCAGTGATGGCCATCCTGATAAGATTAAGATAACACTTCTAGAGGATATACAGCTTTGAACATCTCAGTTTTTGAGTAGCAAAGGCATCAGAAAGTTGACATACAAGAGCTGTTCTTAATCTAGTGGTCTTTTGATATCTTCTGGCTTCTATAATTCCCTGCTTGCATTGTGGGTGGTTATGAGAGTTGAAACTCAATACATCATGACAGCACCAGAGTGGAAAGAAAATTACCCACCACAAAGTGGTCTGTGGGAACAATTCATGCATCTACTTAGAGAAGGTTGATGATCATAGTTCAGTATTGCCATAAAACATTCATCACCAAACAATGCTTTATTGTTCGGCCACATTTTGATTTTCTGCACTTGCGTGATGAGGAAGAAATAGCACTAAGGAAATATTATTTTTGACCTTAGGAGTCCATTCCGCTGTCTAAGAAGTCACCAAACCTCCAAATATTTGTAACATTCATTATGGTGCCTACAAAGGTGGCAAGGTCAACATTATATCATCAACTTAAGGCTAGGAGGTTTGTGCTGTTCAGATAGTTAATTATAGTGAATTAGTTACCTTAAGAATTAAGAGCTGTCTCCTTAAGAGATTGCATTGTGGGAGATGTAGAGAGAGACTGCATTATGGGAAATGTAGTCCATGACATGTGACCACATCTATGTGCCTGATTGGCCACTGAGGATCTCTGCCTGGACTGTAGAACAAAGCCCCGGCCATTATGAATTGCTATGGAGGAGAGAAGCATCCTTTCTGACCAGGGGGACAGATCTACCGTCATTTTATACTAGCAAATGGGACAGATTATGAAATAAGGATGAATCTCACCATGACTCACCATGACTCACTATGATTTTGAGGATACCCAAATAAACTTGATCTGTATGAAAACCTGATTGCTAGAGTTTAACTGCCTGTTCCCAGCAGATCCAGATGCCTTGGGAACAGAACAAGGTTATAAAATGTGCAAAAATGGAAACAGGCACATTATTGAGTTACTTTGCACAGGATATTCCTGAAGCTAAGTACAAATTGGTGAATTAGATCACATATGAATATACATATACTGTATCAGGTATAAAGGTTTCAAGGTCATCTTTGTTTTGCTAGAACCCCGAGATCAATAAAATGGGGTATCACATAACAAATGGCCCATAACTTATAAGCCATCTAAAAACAAATCTGTGTTTGGTTTGCCATAAACCAGAAGTTTTAATATCCTAGCTATACAAATTAACCCACTCCATTTTAGCTAAACACGCATTGAAAATGTAGTCTGTACAGATCATTTGTGGCTGAATTTATCAAACCATTCCAAAAATTAGGTTAAATCCATACATCATCTTTACACTGACTACAGGTGTGGATATTACATAGAAATATGGGTCAATGTTTCAGTTGTGCTACTATTAAAACAAGGAGCCAGTAAGCAATTTAATCTATTAAAAATAGTCCAGTAATTTGTCTCAGTAGAACCATGATCTATTTTTTTCACCATGTTCACATTACATTCAACTGGATCCGTTCCAACAAAGTAATTGTATTAAAATCAAGTGTGTGATCTCATTCACACAGCAGTTTCTAACTTAACGTGAATATGAGGAATGCAAATTCACACTATTTGTGGCAATTGTGAATGGTGAGTAGGCATTAACATGTATGCACTTCTGTAGTGGCCAAATGATCAAAGATTGATATTGCTCCAGAATGTATACTCAGTAGTTCATTTTATGTCCCTAAAAGCACAAAGGTGGGATAAAAGCAAATAAACAATAGAATCCATACACTACTATGGAGCAGTGATTAAAATGTTAGTTTAAGACAACCTTAGCAACTTTAAGACTTGTGTCCCAAAGGTGCTTTTTCAAAAGGCAACTGGACTTTCTTTGTTTTTCCCTGAAAACATTTTGCTTTTCATTCAAAAAGCTTCTTCTGTTCTGAAGAACTGAAGCTCAGAACTGAGGACGTTTTTCTTGGATGAGAAGTGAAAGGTCTTCAAGGAAAAACAAAGAAAGTCCAGTTGCCTTTTGAAAAAGCACTTTTGGGACAACCGTGGCCTGGATGACTGAGAATCTCCATAGACATTTAAGACTTGTGGACTTCAGCTCCCAGAATTCCCCAGCCAGCATGGCTGGCTAGGAAATTCTGGGAGTTGAAGCCCACAATTCTTAAAGTTGCCAAGGTTGGAGACCCTAGTTTAAGACTAATGAAAATGGCAACTTCTGAGCTGCGTCTTTTAGGCTCAGAAAGTGTGAAGTTTCTTCTCTCTAGGCTGATGTTAGATAATCTTTCCATTTTGCCCTGAGGTTCTTCTCCGTGTGGCTTCATTAAGCTACCCCTCTGAAGAACTGGAGAAAAATTGCTTCTGTCCGTGTAGCTTAAACATTGAAATATCTACAGTTTATGCTTCTGTACTCTGAAAGTGAGCTAAATTCTGAGTCAGGAGGAGAAAAAAGAAAACGCTTGGAGAGAAAAGACCTAGCAAGGACGATCAAAAAAATGCTGCCAAGATTAACCCTACATAGAAAAAGGTTACTAAAGAAATAGAAGGTTTCAGTGAAACATAAGTGAGGTACACTAACAAGTTGTGCCTTTAAATAGGTGAAGATGAAATATTATTATGTAGTCTAGGAATTTCTTCCTGTTAGGTGCCGTAATACATTATTAAATAATGCCAAAAGTAAAGGGAAGACAAGACTAAAAGCTATGGAAGAACAATGCCTTGCTAAGTTAACATTTGAGCTTTCTTATACATATATAATTTCCTCAGACTATATAGTACATATTATACAGGTCACCCACCAGGGATTAATTACAGCAAATCCTTCCAAATAATGTTTTCTCAACTTCTTCCTTATTTTCAAACCTTATAGACTGCTAAATTACCAAAACTTCTAAGGATTCATTGTTGGAGATCATCTGAATTCAGCAGGGGTGCCTCATTAGTGCTGAATTTATTCCGAGAAGTTAAGTAGCAGAATGCCTCATTAGAAAGAAGTAAATGGTTATAATACAGTTTGTCTTGGATGCAGAGAACAGATTGTCCTGAATGCTTCCCCGAGCTTCATTAGATGCATTGACTCAGAAATACATGGACATCACGAAGAGCATCTTTCATCTAAACTACTTTGTCAGGAGAAAGACAGACAGCAAGTTTCCTTTGTCTTTAAACACTGTGATTCAAGTGTGAAAGATCAGGATTCAGGCCTATACGTAACATTCCTGGGGGCAATATGCTGACTCTGTAAACTGCTTAAGGAGGGCTGAAAAGCACTGTGAAACAGTTTATAAGTCTAAGTGCTACCGCTATTCCAATCAAGATGATCTATTGTTCATGCCTATGCACAGAAATTTAGTCAACTAACTGTCAGGACTAAATTGATGCTAGATAAGAGTCAACAGAATTCAAGAGAGGTTGGATTTAGACCATTTGTGGGAATGTAAGGACTCCAGGCTGATTACTTGCTTAACTCCACCACCAGGCTCTTGCCTGCTCTTTTACAGTTTGGCCTGAGTGGTCAAAACAGCTAATAGATGCAAAGAGATTGCGCAGCATCTCAACACATAATAAATTAGAACCTAATTCAAATACTCCCATCAGTGAGTTAAAAATAAAATTAATATTGCTAATGATATTAAATTAAAACAGGAATAATGTGAGAATACAAAGACAAGCTATTCGGTCTTTAAGAACCTGCCAAAGAAGCCAACTCTTGACACCTAAGCATATCCATGGGGGGAACAATTTGGAATGCAATGGAGAGACTTATGGAAGAAGCTAGACAACTGTTACAAAGCTCTGCTTCTACCCTCCTGGGCTGGGAAAGCCTGAAGTATCTACTCCCAGATACAATAAACCTCCTCAGAGAAGTCCTGAAGATATCTGGCCTCACGTTCAAGTTGTTTTATGGGTTATTACCAACCTCTTGAGTTTTACTCAGAGACCTACTGAAAGTCAAGGCGAGTTCCTACAGCTTAGATGCTGTAAAGTTAATCAAGCTCTGACCCAGTAGCCAGAGGGCCTCTGCTGCTTCTTGCCTCAACTGCAATTTTTGGGGAATCTTCAAAGCCAGCCCCAGGTATATCACACTGCCATAATCTGTTCTAGAGGTAACAAGGGCATGAGTTACTATTCTTAGAACCTCTTGCCCTCACCTGTCAAACAACCAATCTATCTAGCTCTATAGCAATAGGTTAATTTGTATTCTAAGAAACTCTGGATATACCCTGTTGAGTATGTCACTAGTTAATCCTTCAAGAACAGTTTGAAGGTTACTTCAAAGAAAATAAAACCTTTATACTCTTTGGACAGGATGACATCCATCTGAGGATTTCAAAAGCGAACCTGTAAATTATAGGATTAATACCAAGACTGGGATCAGGTTTTATATATAGGATGGATGGCTGACTTTCCAGACTAATTACCATTGAAACGGGAAGAGATACCTCAAACCATGGAAGCTGATGGAGAAGACATCTATCTAAGACTTTGACAGGAGCTGCTAATAAGGATTGAGAATAAGGATTGCACTTACTCCTTTGACTCCCAGAGTATCTCATTTTGAGATGTCCAGTCTGTTACCAATTTTATACAATTTTATACAATTAGAGAACGAAGACTAAGAGATGCAACATAGCAAACACGTTGTGTTTTGAGATTTAACATTTACATCTGAGTATGAAGTGATTTTGCAAGCTCTGAAAAAAATCAAGACTTGTAATCCAGATGAGGAGTAAGAAGCTTAAATTACACTTGAAGACAACAGGAATTCAGAAGCAAAATTTTACGCAGGATTGAAGATGGGATTAAAGGGGCCGGTTTAGCTCTGCCTGGTAAGGCCTGTTATTAAGAACACAAAGCCTGCAATTACTGCAGGTTCGAGCCCGGCCCAAGGTTGACTCAGCCTTCCATCCTTTATAAGGTAGGTAAAATGAGGACCCAGATTGTTGGGGGGGCAATAAGTTGACTTTGTAAATATATACAAATAGAATGAGACTATTGCCCTATACATTGTAAGCCACCCTGAGTCTTCGGAGAAGGGCGGGGTATAAATGTAAACAAACAAACAAAAAAAAGACAGATTGAATATTTTTTTTAAAAAGTGACGGTCTGATAGCATTGTTGAGGCCTTCAAAATCCTTATCTATCTTTAACATAATGAAATTTTTGCAGTTTTACAATAGAATCCAACTTGAACTAAAGGGGAAAAAGGAGCAGATATTTATTGGCCAATAACTATACTAACAGGTGTATCTGCTCCTTTTCAGCAGTTGCTTTTAGAGTATTTGTTTTTAATCTGTTTTACTATATTTGTGATTGACTGCGAAATACTAAACAAACTAAGACAACAAAGTTATGCAAAACATATATGTACATTCCCTGGTTCACAGTACCAAGGATGGACTCCCTTAATTTCCTTCACAATAAAATTAACTAATATAAACAAGCATTTGATTTGTTGGCATTTGTTGTTTGGTAATATAAGAACCTGGCTCACACTAAAGATTATACAGATAGTCCTCGACTTATGACCACAATTGGGACCGGAATTTTAGTCATGCATCATGAATATCAAGGCCCCCGTGTGACTGGACCATTTTACAATGGTTGTTGAGCTATTCACATGGTCTTAGGTCTGAATCAATTCACCCAAATGAGTGTTTTTTGTCATTTAAAAAAATCAAACCATGGTTACATGACTGCAGGATACTTCAACCAGTTGTTAAGGTGAGCTGGTCGCTAGGTACTCGAAATTCAGTCACTAAGGAGATTGGATAGGGTTGCACAATATTGAGGCATCCTTGGTGCTCTCTGAGCTTGGTTGTTTTCTTGTAGACTTTTCATTACCGAAACTAGGTAAAATGTGCACTGATGATGTTACCTAGTTGGGTAATGAAACGTTTACAAGAAAACAACCAATCTCAGAGAGCATCAAGGACCCCTCAGCTGCAACCCTCAGCTACAAATATCCTTCTTTATTTGCATAACATTTTATGATGGCCAGAAGTCTCTTTATGAGACCTTTCTGAAGCCATAATTCCAAATGGTCAATTTAATGATTGGTCATAAGTGGAGGACGACTTGTATCCGACTTCCATGAAAAAATGAATCAGAAAAAAACAGGGCTACTGAAATGTAAACCTTTTCGTGTGTTCTGAAGGCAAAGGCAAAGAAACAAACCTTTTGATAGTTCTTCCTAACGAACATTCCTCGGGTGAAGGACTGGATTGTGATAGCTGCTTGACGGATGGCTTGGTAGGCCCGGCGTATCCTTAACATCCGATATTGTTTCTGGAAAATAATGGCAGCTCTTGTTTTCCTTAGATGATCCGCCAATCTGCAGAAGAGCGAGGGTGGGGGGGGGAATAAAAGTTTAGCAATGATAAATAGGAAGGACAACACAAACCAATTGTTCCTAACAGAAGTGCTCCTGTACTGATTTTCTGTCACTCTGCTGTTTTTTCCTCCAAGGTTGTTGTTGTTTTTTACTCCATCCTGCTTCCAATAGAGAGTCAACAACTGTTGGCAATAGATGGTGGCTGGTCCTGAATGGACATCTTTTGCAAAAGTGAGTTATTGCCCACAATTCCTTTAAGTGTGCTGTTGCCTTCTTCATCTTCCTTGGTTTTGACAACAAGTCAATAGTGGCCCTAAATTGCATAACAGCCATGACGGTTATTAAAACAAAACCAATTTCCACTTCATTTATTTACTTGCTTCACTTCCTACTTCTTCTCCAGAAGCTCAAAGCAATATGCTGCACACAGAGTAGTAATGTCTATGCTTCATTTTAGGCTTGTGATATGTGATGGAATGTAGCAAAGAAGTGGATTCCTAGGAGGGAGGGGTTGCAGTCAGTGGTGGGATTCAAGTAATTTAACAACCGGTTCTCTGCCCTAATGATTTCTTCCAGCAACCAGTTTGCCAACTACTTAGAAAGTTAACAACCGGTTCTACCGAAGTGGTGCGAACTGGCTGAATCCCACCACTGGCTGCAGTCCAGAAGAGTAAGAGGCAACTCAGCCCAGAGCTGTGTGTGTGTGGTTGTATTGTATGTGAGAGAAAAAGGGTAAAGACTCCCTAATACAGACTTTCGATCACAATGGAGCCCAAAATCTCTGTTGCTAAGTGAGGCATTTGTTAAGTGAATTTTGCCCCATTTTACGACCTTTCTTGCCACAGTCATTAAGTGAATCACTGAAGTTGTTAAGTTAATAACAACACTTAAGGGTTGTTAATCTGGCTTCCCCATTGATTTTGCTTGTCAGAAAGTCACAAAAGGGGATCACAGGGCCTCGGGACACTGCAACCGTCATAAATATGGATTAGTTGTCAAGCATCTGAATTTTGATCACGTGACTGTTGGGAAGCTGCAATGGAAGCTGTTAAGTATGAAAAATGGTTGTAAATCGCTTTTTTCAGTGCCGTTGTAACGTTGAACGGTCACTAAATGAACTGTTGCAAGTCGTGCACTACCTGCAGTTCATAAAGTAGATTGTAGATGCCGATAGTAGAATCCTCAGTCTGGCAAGATTGCGTCTATAGGTGTCAAACAATAAAGCACTCAGCTTGGAAGGATTGTCACATGCCATTCTTGGCTTAGGGCCTGACATGATAAGTATATAGGGTAGATTGGGCTAAGGGTCAGATACTGGTTCAATGTTATCCAGTGAGTGAAGATTTGAGCCCAGGTTTTCCTGGGCTTAACGCAATACTGACCATTGTACCACACTGATCTGCATAGATTTTCTCATTCTTCTTTGAAATAATCATTCTCCATTTCTTAAAAAATGTTTCAACTTCTCTCTGAATATATATTTTTTTTTTTTTGCAAAAATTTTTTATTTTTCCATAATAATTCCCACAATTTGACCAGTGTACAATACAATCACTTATCCAACAATCAGTCCTATACTCAAATTATACTCAGTCAGGGCTGCTCGACTGCCACTCCCCCCTTTAATCCTTTCTTCCCTTCTCATCCTTCTTAAACCACCTTCTCCTCGCTTTCCTACTTCCCCTCCTCTTTCCCACTTCTCACTACCATCCTTTCTAACCCTCTATCTTCTCCTTCTTCTCCTCCTCCTATCCTTTCTTCTCCCTCCCTTCTTTCCTCCCTACCCACCTACCTACCTACTTTCTTCCTTCTTTACTCCTCTTTCCTTACCCTTTCCCTTCGGGAGTGTTTGCCGAGCAGTCCCGACATTACACCATTCCAACTTGTTTAATTCTACCATTATTTCTGTACAATGGCAACCAATCAATTTATAGTCTTTCCTTCCCGCCTCCTTCCCCGAGACTTCCCAGAACAGAATACAGGGTATTGTAACTAACAAACATAATCTAAAATATAACATAAAACATATTCCATTTCACACCATCACACTATCAATTCCCTTCTTTCTTAAACTAATACATAATAATTCCTAACTTCACTCAAAAACTAATTGATATTTTTTAATCTGATACTTATTTTGAATATAATCAATCCACTTCCTCCATTCCAATATATATTTTTCTTGTGTACAGTCTTGGTGCCTTGACTCGGATTCGAACCGAGGTTGCTGCGGTCACAACGCAGAGTACTAACCACTATACGATCACGGCCAACTTCTCTCTGAATATTTTCACGCCACTGCTTGTATCACTTCAAAATTAATTCTGGGAGAGACGACTTCCGGTATCCAGCGGCAACGGACGTCTGGAAGGCTTCTCCTGCCTCCAGCGCCCGAATCCGGCCGCCGCCGAGGCCCTTAGGGGCCAGGTGTTCCGAAAAGGACACCTGCCGCACGGACGGCTCGCCAGGGGTCTCCCAGCCGACATACAGGACTGTGGGGACCGATGCTGGCGCGTCCTAGGCTTGGCGGGGTTTGGAGGCCACAGGCCGCGGCCATTATTTTGGTCGCCGCTTGCCGTTGTGCCCGTGACACCGGGCATTGATTTATAACTGCAGCAGCCTGGTGGTGAACAGGAACGGAGAAGAATTGAGGAGGAGAAGGAAGGAATATCGGTAAACGTGAGTGGAGTGCTCCGGAGTGCGGGGGGGTTTTTTCTCCCCTGCGGTTGGAAGGAGCACGAGTTATTCTGGAGAGAGGAGAACTTAAAATAAGAAGATTACCGGTTTTGTGGAGCTCTGGAGAGAAGAGGTGATGGAGAAATTTAGGAGGGAAGGTTTGAGGCCCCCCCTCCTTCTGGGGAACAGTGGTGGCGTCCAGCTTCCGCCTTCACTATGGGAATTTTGATGGCATCACTTCCCTTCGGCTTCCTGGTTGGCTAACTGTACTCTGGACTCGTTGCTCCTGTGAGTGCCCCCTGGTGGATCCGGAGGAAATTACAAGGATACTGTGCCTGCCTGAGGATTTTGTATTTTTTTTTTTTTCCTTAATGGCAAAAGGTCAGAGACCAACTGCTGGAGAGATGGAGAGAATTTTGGAAAAGTTATCTAATATGGACAAGAAATTGGATGAAATAAGAGCAGAAATTGTGACTATCCAAAAGGATTTAAAGGATACTCAACAAGTTTCAGCAGAAAACAAGCAGAAAGTGGAAGGTTTGGAGGGTGAGATGCGGGCAGTGCAGAAAAGAGAGAGGCGACAGGCAATGCTGTGCTTGACCACAGATGGATAAAATGTCTTATTTCCTTAGGTTTCAAAATTTGGAAGAAGTGGACCAAGAAGACTTGAGAGATGTTGTGACTAAATTGTTGGGAGAATTTCTTGGGAGAGATGTTGATTTCATGAATTGGGATGTGGATCGAGTTTATAGAGTTAATTGCAATATGCACGCATGCAGTTCCCAGAGAGGTTCATGTCAAATTTGTGAGAAGAGAGACGAGATGAAATTCTTAGAAAACATAGGAGTGGGGCACTGATTTACAGGGGCAGGGAGATAGCCATTCTGAGGCAGATTCCCAGACAGGTACGTGAAAAAGAAAGAAATATTATTTTTGTCAAGCAAATTGTACCAGAAGGAGTGGGCTTCAGATGGCTGATGCCAGAGGGATTGATGATTTTCCGGGAGGGCATTACGAAAAAATCAGTACAATTGCGGAGGCTACGGCCTATGTGGAGGAACACAAACCCCTCCGGGAATCAGAGGACCCAGGAATGGAAGAAGGGGAGGTAAAAGATCAGGGGGGGGAAGCGGCTGCCGCTGTTGCGGCCCTGGAGTTGGGTCATGTTGAACCCAGAGTTCTGAGATCCAAAACTAGGAAGTGATAAAGATATTGATTGTGTTGGTTTTCCTTATTCTCTTTAGTACGATATTCTGTTTATTCTTGACCCTTCTTTATTACGTATTTAAAATTTCTAAACTTAGCTACTTCGTGTTACCTGCTTGCCATATGGCTGTTGTATGTGTTAAAAAATTTGAGTAAAATTCTTATTTTAGATAAGAAAAATGAAAATTTACCATACCTGATATGTATTTGTATAAACCTTTTTTTTGACTAATAAAAACTTTTTGAATGAAAAAAAAAAAAAAATTAATTCTGATCTCACAGCCTCATCTATTTTATTTTTTATTTATTTAATTTATATCCTGCCTTTATTATTTTTACAAATAACTCAAGGCGGTGAACATATCCAACACGCCTTCCTCCTCCAATTTTCTCCACGACAACCACCCTGTGAGGTAGGTTGGGCTGAGAGAGAGAGTGACTGACCCAAAGTCACCCAATTGACTTTCATGCTAAGGTAGGACTAGAACTCTCAGTCTCCTGGCGATTGGCCTAAAGCAGTGTTTCTCAATTGTGACAACTTGAAGAGGTATGGACTTCAATTCCCAGAATTCCCCAGCCAGAACAGCTAGCTGGGGAATTCTGGGAGTTGAAGTCCACACCTCTTCAAGTTGTCACAATTGAGAAACTCTGGCCTAAAGTCACCCAACAGGCTTTTTATTTTATTTTATTTATTTATTTATTTATTAAATTTATATTGCTGCCTATTTGCCCATGCATGGTGCTAAGGCGCGACTAGAACTCACAGTCTCCAAGTGATTGGCCCAAAGTCATCCAACTGGCTTTTTTTAATTTTAATTTTTAATTTTTTAATTTATTAAATTTATATTGCCGCCTATTCGCCCATGCCTCATGCTAAGGCGGGACTAGAACTCCCAGTCTCCTAGTGATTGGTCCAGCTGCCTTTCATGGCTGCAGCGGGACTTGAACTCACTGTCTCCCACTTTCTAGCCTGATGCCTTAATCACTAGACCAAACATTGAATTAATAAAAATGGCAGCCCCACTGAAGATGTTTTCCTTTGAATTGCTCTAGCTCTACAAAGTTTGTGGAGAATTCATTTTTCTGTCAGTGGAAAGTTTTACTATTTCAACCCTATTTTCTAGACTCAACACAGCCATTATTCTCCATCTCTCCATCCAATAAAGTTTTATTGCGTTTCGTCTGAATGTGTCTCTCCCACGCCAATTTAGCCGCTATAGTAACATTCAATCTTGGTCTCAACTTTTGTGGAAAATGTCTGGTTACAGGTAGTCCAAAACGTATGACCCCCAACTCATCCCAAAATTACAGTTAGTAAGTTATTACAGGTCATCATGTGACTGGACATTAAAATGTTGCAACCTTTTTTTGCAGCAATCCTTAAACAAATGCTGCAGTCGTGAAGTGAATCTGCTGCAGTCATTAAACGAATCCATTTTACCCAATGAGTGGATTTTTTTTTTGTCAGAAACCAGAAGCAAATATTAGAAACCGTCAAAAAAAAACACAACCCACCATAAAAAACCTGCAGTCATGTGACTGCAAATGGGCAAAAAAGTGAGCCATTTGCCAAGCACTCAAAATGTGATCCTGTGACCCCCCCGTTGGGGGAGGGGCAGCAGTCATAACTCTGAAATCAGATCATAAGGTGGTTTGGAGGGGGGGGGTCTGTTTTAACTCTGAACGGTTGCTAGGCAACTGGACTTAACTCAAGGAGTAGCTATACAAAATGGTAGCTATCAGATCACTATACATCTTCTAAATGCAGCAGAGCAGAGTTCCCCAAACTTTCTGGGTTGGCGATCCAGAACGGGGGGAGGCAGTGGTGGGATTCAATTTTTTTTACTACCGGTCCTGTGGGTGTGGCTTGGTGGGCGTGGCTTGGTGGGCGTGGCAGGGGAAGGTTACTGCAAAATCCCCATTTCCTCCCGATCAGCTGGGACTCCGGAGGCAAAGAATAGATGAGGGCGGGGCCAGTCAGAGGTGGTATTTACCGGTTCTCCGAAATACTCAGAATTTCCGTTACTGGTTCTCCAGAACTAGTCAGAACTTGCTGAATTCCCCCTCTGGGGGTGGGGAGGGGAGAAAGAAGGGATGGTTTTGTGGGAGGGGTAAGCGCATGCGTGCGCACACACAAGCACCCGTTGCTCACGTGAGTGGGGCCGAGAGCTCCCACAACGATCGCCCGAGGGCCCGAGTTCTTGTGATGCTTGCGTGAGGGGGGCCACGAGCCCGTGATGCTTGTGTGAGTGGGGCTGTGACCGCTTGTGTGAGTGGGGTTGTGCGCACATGTTACACGGACCTTTACATGGCCCGCTTCTAAATAGGCCGTGGGCCAATTTTATTTATTTATTTTTATTTATTTATTTATTTATTTATTTTATTTTATTTGCACTTATATCCCGCCCTTCTCTAAAGACTCAGGGCGGCTTACACTATGTTAAGCAATAGTCTTCATCCATTTGTATATTATATACAAAGTCAACTTATTGCCCCCAACAATCTGGGTCCTCATTTTACCTACCTTATAAAGGATGGAAGGCTGAGTCAACCTTGGGCCTGGTGGGGCTTGAACCTGCAGTAATTGCAAGCAGCTGCTGTTAATAACAGACTGTCTTACCAGTCTGAGCCACCATGGCCCACAGGTTGGGGATCCCTGCAGTAGAGGAATGGTAGCAAGGAACCCAAAAGATCTTGAAAGATTTAAACATTTCTACTTAATATTTTTTACAAATGACCTTTCTTTACGTACTTTCCATCACAGCAACTGTCACTTTGTTTTTCCCCAGTGCACTAGAAAAGGATATGAGCTGAAAACTTTGACTGGGGGCATTAGCAATTACTTCTATTTCGTTTGTGGCAGTGTGAGCATAGAGAGAATTTTATTACTCTAGTACCTGTGGCAGTTCAGAGAGCAGGACACTGAATAATATTCTCTGCGCTTTCAGTTTTTTTAATCGTTTTCCGGTAGGTAAAAAAATCTTCCATTTGTTGTTAAAAACAGTTTTTATATAGTAATTCTAAGAAAAAAAATAATCCTTTTTTTGTTGAGGTTTTCTTTTTATCCTTTTTGTAAGTTTTGTGATTGGGTTAACTGTAGTAACTGGTTTTTTTTAGTTAGGTGGAATCAGTTGTGAAATCCAATTTTTTTTACTACCGGTTCTGGCTTGGTGGGTGTGGCTTGGTGGCTGTAGCAGGGGAAGGATACTGCAAAATCTCCTTTTCTACCCCACTCGAGGGGAAGGATACTGCAAAATCACCATTCCCTCCCCACTCCTGGGGGAAGGATACTGCAAAATCTCCTTTTCCACCCCACTCGAGGGGAAGGATACTGCAAAATCACCATTCCCTCCCCACTCCTGGGGGAAGGATACTGCAAAATCACCATTCCCACCCCACTCTGGGGCCAGCCAGAGGTGATATGTGTTGTAAATGTTGTACCTTGATGAACGTATCTTTTCTTTTATGTACACTGAGAGCATATGCACCAAGACAAATTCCTTGTGTGTCCAATCACACTTGGCCAATAAAAATTCTATTCTATTCTATTCTATTCTATTCTATTCTATTCTATTCTATTCTATTCTAATCTATTCTATTCTATTCTATTCTATTCTATTCTATTCTATTCTATATTTGCCGGTTCTTCGAACTACTAAAATTTCCGCTACCGGTTCTCCAGAACCTGTCAGAACCTGCTGGATTTCACCCCTGGGTGGAATCCTGAAAGGAAATGCCATAGAAATTGCCTGCATCCCAGGCCGCTTCCCAATTGATGAATAAAATATCTTACTATTGAGAGACAGAGAAATCCTAGAAGAGCAGCTTAATAACTGCAAGTGACATAATAGATTCAGCTTTACCAGATGTGCTCAAGGAAAGCTGGATAGCTATTGGTCTGAATGGCTTAAATATGTATTCCTGTATGGAGCAGAGAATTGGATTCAGGGGCTAAACGGTCTTTAAGCTTTCTTATACCATTCATATAGTTCATATATCTAATTTTCAACCTTGCACGGGTAAGAAATGCGTTTCTTTCATCATCCTAAAACTGAAGCTATCCAATTTGATAAGTTTCTATATATAAAGGAGACCCTGTGGATTTTACTCCGGTAGTCATTGCCGACTGTAAAGTGCTCGTCTCTGTTTCACGGCCATTGAGCCAGCGCTGTCTCAAGAGATTTCCGTAGTCATGTGGTCAGCATGAGGAGCGCTGTTACCTTCCCACCAAAGTGGTAACTATTCATCTACTCACATTTGCATGCTTTCCAACTGCTAGGCTGGCAGGAGCTGGGAAGAGGATGGGAGTTCACCCCGTCGTGCTGCACTCAGGTCTCGAACCTGGGCTGCCGGCTTTCTAGCTAACAAGCCCAGGGTCTTAACCAGTAAGCCGCAGTGCTGCCCCATTTATGCTAGGTGAAGAAATTCCCACATTTCTAGCAAGCAAAATTATCTTGGGGAAAATGTTCGCTTTATGCTTACCTGCGTGCCAGATATCCTCGGGTGAACCTCTGGATACATAAAGCTGCCTCCCTGGTTTTCCTGTACTTTCTTCTCTGCAACCAGCCACGCACTGTCTTCTGTATCATGATGGTGGCAGCCCGGAATTTATCTGCCCGCAATTTTTCCAAGTAGGCCACCTGGCCAGCACGGAAAAAGATCTTTGTACGTCCAAACTGAAACTGGTCTGGATCCTTGGAAAAGTATCAAAGGAAACCAAGAATTTTTAAAACCATTTCTTCCTTCCTTCCTTCCTTCCTCCTCTGTAGTTTTCCCTCCTGCCTATCTTCCCCTCCCTAATTTTTCTTTCTCTCCTTCCTTCCTTCCTTCCCTTCCTTCTTTCCTTCCTTCTCCCTAGTTTCCCATCCCTCCCTTCCTTCCTTCTCACTCCCTAATTTTTCCTTCCTTCCTTCCTTCCTCCTTCCTTCCTTCTCCCTAGTTTCCCATCCTTCCTTCCTTCCTTCTCCCTCCCTAGTTTTTCCTGCTTCCTTCCTTCCTTCCTTCCCTCCCTCCCTCCTTCCTTCTCCCTAGTTTCCCATCCCTCCCTTCCTTCTTTCTCCCTCCTTAATTTTTCCTTCCTTCCTTCCTTCCTTCCTTCTCCCTAGTTTCCCATCCCTCCCTTCCTTCTTCTCCCTCCTTAGTTTTTCCTTCCTTCCTTCCTTCCTTCCTTCCTTTCCTTCCTTCCTTCCTTCCTTCCTTCCTTCCTTCTTTCCTGCCTGCCTGTCTGCCTGCCTTCCCTCCCTCCCTTCCTCCCTCCCTTTCCTTCCACCAAATTTGAGCATACCATAGTTTAGTGCAACATGTGACCTAATCCAAGTGTCTTCCTCGGCTGAATTATATACAAATAAAATATGGTAGAACAAATAAGATGTATCCAAGTTGGCACTTAACAGAGTATGGTTAAAATAGGAAAATGATGATAGGCAAACATTTTTTCAGTAAGGAGCAGAATTCAATTATATTAAAAGGATCCTTCCAGACAATTTAGTAATTCCATTGATCCCATCTTCTTTCCCAGTCTTCTGACAAAGAAGTTGCAATGATTTTGAATGAGTTGCAAAGATTTTTCAGGTGCTTTGGACTATAGTTAAAGGGAGAGGTAGAATTGTGGGTTTGGGACTATAGCGATGCTGGATTATGTGCCAACCTGATTGGTTGGTTGATTGATCTAATAATATGCAGTAGCTCTGACATCTTACCTTAATTAGGCTTTCCAATAACGTTTTACAAATCAGTGTCTTGTCTTTCTTTTTCGAAATACTTTTGTCTTTCATAAGCACCCGATACCGATTCAAGAAGTCATGGTAGGTCCACCTAAAGAAAATTGCAATAAACCAGAAATCAGTGGAGAGACATTAAAAACCAATAAATGAGTGGTGCAGCCTTCTTTGATGGTGAGTGCTAAAAACTGGGCACAAAACTGTTATCATATACCCAAAGGTGTATTTAATAATTTGGAAAATTGGTATACTGATCAAGGAGAATACTTGCAGCTCCGAGTTGAAATGAGGGGTCCTTGGTGCTCTCTGAGCTTGGTTGTTTTCGTGCAGACGTGTCATTACTCAAAAGTGCATCATTAGCGCTGATGATGTTACCTAGTTGGGTAATGAAACGTCTGCAACAAAACAACCAAGCTCAGAGACCACCAAGGACCCCTCAAAAATGTTATAGCTGCCGATATTAAGTGCATACCTTTGGGTGGCTCACAGTATCTACAAAGACAACATAAACACTCATAACTGAGTAAAACAATACAGTCTAGGGCAGTGATGGCTAACTTTTTTGCCTTCGCCTGCCAGGAAGGCGGTATGGGGGGGGGTGTCACGCGCATGCATGCCCACACCCATTATTCTATGCGCCCCCCCTGCACATGCGCGCATGCCCCCCTTGCTCCTGGCTTGTGATGGCCTGGTAGGCCCATTTTTCTCTCTCTCTGGCTCCAGAGCCTCTCTATGAGTCCGGGGAGAAAAACGGCCTTCCCCACCACCACCCAGGCCCTCCAGAGGCAGGAAACAGCCTGTTTCCCTACTTCTGGTGGGCCCAGAAGGCCCGAAAATCAGCTGGCGGAGCTGAGCTCGCGTGCCCACTGATATGGCTGACATGGCTACGGGCGCCATCTGTGGCACGCGTGCTATAGGTTTGCCATCATGGGTCTAGGGGGAAAAAACTGAGAACTCAGACACCACGTAAGACTTTCATAAGATACACCCACAGTGACAAATTGGGAAACATAAAAGCTTTACAGCCTTCTGGCCTGGAGGGCTAAGATGAATCTTGGGGCAGGGGTGGGGAGTGGGGAGGCTATTTCTGAGAGCAATTTCCCCCACTGTTTTCTATCTGCCAATCATTCCTGCTCAAGGGGATGTTGCAAGTCTCGTTTATCAGAGAAGAAATGTTCAAAGTTATAAAGAACTCCCAAAAGGTACTTATGATCCAGATTTTAAAATTTGCAGCATCCCACAATCACATGATCGTAATTTATAGGATACTTTTTTTTAAAAAATGGAAACAAGCATTTACTTCCGGTTTTTGGCAAAAGAGCAATGGGTTTGCTTAATGACTGTGGCATTCACTTAACGACCGCCACAAAAAATGTCATAAAATCAGGCCGGTCACGTGATGATCCATTTAATGTCTGACGTGACTTACGACCACAATTTCAGGCTCCATTACAGTCATAAGTCGAGGACTGCCTAAAAACAGAGAGGAGGAAATGGGATTGCAGTTTATTCAGCCAGTAAATGAGAAGCGTAAACAAATAAGGCATAAAGCTGTGAAACATTTTGCCTCCAGAAATTGTGGGTGCTCCATTCCTGCAGGTTTTTAAGAAGAAACTAGACAGACACTTATCTGAAATAGTATAGGTCAGTGTTGGTGAATCTTTTTGAAACCGAGTGCCGAAACGGGAGCGCATGCATGCACTGAAAACTGGAAGAGCGCTCACACACGGGAGCGCCAAAAACCAGGAGAGCAGCTCCCCGGTGTGTATGCGCGTGCTGGGAAGCTGAGTTTCCGGTTCCCGGTGTGTGCATGCACGCTGGTCACCTGGTCTTCCAGTTTCTGGCGCTCTTGCGCGCACGAAGACCAGCTGGCCAGTGCGCATGTGCGCGCCAGAACCCGGAGGAGCAACAGGTAACGGCTGGCATGCCCAAAGAGATGGCTCTGCGTGCCACTTCCGGCATGTGTGCCATAGACTGAGTGGCTGTGGATGTCGGCATCCCGGTACAGTCAGCTGCAACCGCGGCTGACTGTTGGAGGCGAATCATTGGCCCCAATGGAGAGGGTGCGCAATCTGGGGGTTCTCCTGGATGGACGGTTGTCTTTTGAAGATCACTTGGCGACCGTCTCCAGGAGAGCTTTTTACCAGGTTCGCCTGGTCCGCCAGTTGCGCCCCTTTCTAGACCGGGATGCCTTATGCACGGTCACTCACGCCCTCGTCACTTCTCGCCTGGACTACTGTAACGCTCTCTACATGGGGCTCCCCTTGAGGTGCACCCGGAGACTTCAGTTAGTTCAGAATGCAGCCGCGCGGGTGATAGAGGGAGCCACTCGTGGCTCCCATATAACACCGATCCTGCGCAGGCTGCACTGGCTACCTGTGGTTTTCTGAGTGCACTTCAAGGTATTGGTTACCACCTTTAAAGCGCTCCATGGCATAGGACCGGGATATCTTCGGGACCGCCTTCTGTTACCACATGCCTCCCACCGGCGATGCGCTCCCATAGAGAGGTCTTCTCAGGGTGCCGTCAGCCAAACAGTGTAGGCTGGCGACCCCCAGGGGAGAGCCTTCTCTGTGGGGGCACCTACCTCTGGAATGAGCTTCCCCAGGACTTGACAACTTCCTGACCTCCGGACCTTTCATGAGCTTAAAACTTATCTATTCTTCTGAGCAGGACTGGCTTAATAGGGTTTTTAAACATGGATTTTATTGGGGTTTATTTTATATTTTGTATTGTATTTTAAATTTAGGCTTTATTGAATAAGTTTTTTTAAATAGTGTTTTTATTGTAATGTATTGTATTATTTTATCTGCCTGTTCACCGCCCTGAGTCCTTCGGGAGAAGGGCGGTATAAAAATTAAATTATTATTATTATTATTATTATTATTATTATTATTATTATAGGTTCGCCATCACTGGTATAGGTTCTCCTGTTTGAGCAGAGGGCTGGACTAGAAGACCTCCAAGGTCCCTTCCAGCTCATTCTATTCCTATTCCTATTCCTATTCCTATTCCTATTCTAATTTCTATTCCCACTCCCATTCCCACTCCCACTTCCATTCCATTCTATTCTTCCCCACGTTCTGGTCGAACTGTGCCTTCAAAAATGGGGTTTAACTACAACATGCATTTGCTGAAGTTTCAGTAGTTAATTACATCCCAAATAGCATTTCCTTAGAAATGCTATTTGTATCTAATTAGTAATACCTCATTTTTTGGAGGTAGGACAACTTCAAATAGGCTAAGCACAAAAGGAGAGCTACAAATGAACAGACCAAGTAGCAGTAAAAAGGGTAAACAGATAATTTGGAGAAATGTTTCGTTATTGAGGTCCCTCGCAATGCCCAGTCCAATTTTTTAAAACTTTCAATTCTAAAAACAATACACATATGTTAAGTTTTGATTAAAATATAAAGGGGCAGTCCCCCCTATATTTATCTGGATTTTTCAGTTCTCCCAAATTAAACCTGCCATGCTTGTGTTAGGCATTCCCAAATTCCACGGGGCAAACTTAATCGACTTTAAACCACTTGCCATCAGTATGGCTTAGAACCTCTTTATTAACCAAAAGGCAGAAATAAACTCACACTAACTGGAGAAAGCAAAAGGAGAAGAAATAGACTCTGATCTCTCACACGGAAATGGCTCCTTGTTCCTTGCCGAGATACAATATGTTATGAGAAGAAAGGCTGAATGGAGAAGCCGGTTTCAGCCTAGATCAGGGGTCTCCGAACTTGGCAACTTTTAAGATTTGTGGACTTCAACTCCCAGAATTCTTCAGTCATATCATAACTGCTGTCATGATATGTTGGAAGACTGGGGCCAGAGACACTCCCTAGAGCAGGGCTGTCAAAGCCGATTGCGTCGCGGGCCATATAGTGACGTATCGGGCCGTTTTTTGCCTTTGTGGACCCAGGGTGGAACTGGTCTGTGTGGATTGGGGTCTGGCCTGTGTGGGCCGTATCCGGTCCACGGGTCGCCAGTTTGATAGGCCTGCCCTAGAGAGCAGCTGGATGAGAGACAACGAAGTCTGCAGCTGCACACTGGATGGAGCAAGAAGCTTAAGTTCTAAGTTCTCAGGCTGTAAAGCTGATAGCGGGAGAACTGTACTTTCAGACTTGGAAGATTCTATTAGTGTCACTTTACAATAAAGTAGAATTAGTTTATCTGGCTGTGTTTTCTGTCTGGTCTGCCTAGTAACATTGACAATTCCTTCCCTTCCCTTCCACTTCTCCTCCCTCCTCTCTTCTCCCTTCCCCTTCTCTTCTCTTCTCTTCCCTTCTCTTCCCTCTCCTTTCCTTTCCCCTTCCCTTCCTTCCTCTTCTCTTCTCCTTCTCTTCTCTTCATTCCCCTCCTCATCCCCCTCCCCCTCCCCTTCTCTTTTCTCTTCTCTTCCCCTTTCCTTCTCTTTCCCTTCCCCTTCTCTTCCTTCCTTCCCTTCCCTCTCTTCCTTTCCTTCCCTCTCCCTTCCCTTCCCTTCCCTTCCCTTTCCTTTCTTCCTTTCCTTTCCTTTCCCCTTCTCTTGCCTCCCCTTTCCTTTCCTTTCCCCTTCCCTTCCTTCCTTTTCTTTTCTCTTCTCTTCCCCTTCCCTTCCTTTCCCTTCCCTCCCCTCTCCTCTTCCCTTCCCTTCCCCTTCCCTTCCCTTCCCTACCCTCTCCTTTCCTTTCCCCTTCCCTTCCTCTTCCTTTTGTCTGCCATCTTTATTCTCTTTGTTTTGTGCTATTTTCTCATTTTTAATGTTTTCAACAATTTATAAATCGCTCAGAATTGTTGTGAGTCAGGCAGATTATTTCAGGCAGGTGATTCCATACATGACAATATGATATCACAGCTGTGGGTCTTTAGCTGGTGCTGATATGCATCAGGTTTGTCCCAAGAACCCAGAATGTTCTATTCTCCCGTGTCCCATTTCTTACCAGGAAGTTACACTTTGTACCTCTGCATTTCCTTCACCCGGTTCTTTTGAATGTTTTCACCCTGTCGGTTAATTGGCTTAATCTTTCCTAGAGCACAAATGTCATCACAATCCATCCTTTTATCATTATGACACGATTACATCTTTGTTCAAGAAATGTATATAAATCACTTTTGGACTCTGCACTGTTTTAACTAATAAAAACTTGCGTAAAGTAAGTTATCTTTGCCCTACATCTGATGTTTAAATGTCATCCCCCATAACACTGGTTTAGAATCAGCTTCCAACATTCATTCATTTCAGAACAGCTGCTAAAGTGGATTTTTTGGGTGTTTTTCAGGGATGATTACCTTTTTTTTCCCCCTCTTTCATTTTAAGTTATCTTCTACTCTTGTGCAATGGTCCAAACTGAATCTGGCCTTTTCAGTTTAAATCAAATAAGATGCAGTGTTGTAATTATCTCAAGAGACAAGAAAATCACCAGGAAACCCTGGGGTAAAGATTCTTACAAAACTAATGTAAAACATTTTAAATTCCTCCATTATATCAGGCTCCAAAACCCAAGTAGACCCATTGTGATTCTTCCCAGCAGATTTATTTATTGTTCCTCACCTACAGACAGAGTCTTGCCAAATTAAAGCATTTTAAAGGTAAAGGTAAAGGTTCCCTTTGCACATATGTGCTAGTCATTCCTGACCCTAGGGGGCCGTGCTCATCTCCGTTTCAAAATCAAACAGTCAGCACTGTCTGAAGACATCTCCATGGTCATGTGGCCGGCATGACTAAACGCCAAAGGCGCACAGAACGCTGTTACCTTCCCCCCAAAGGTGGTCCCTATTTTTCTACTTGCATTTTTCACGTGCTTTCGAACTGCTAGGTTGGCAGAAGCTGGGACAAGTAACGGGAACTCACCCCGTTATGCAGCACTAGGGATTTGAACCGCTGAATTGCCAACCTTTGGATCGACAAGCTCAGCGTCTTAGCTACTGAGCCACTCCATCCCTATAAAGCATTCTACCATCCCATAAAGCAAATACCCTGGGAACTATTAGGGAGGAGCTGTCTTCACCCTCATTCTCTCACAAGAACCATCTAACCTGAGTTGTCTCTTACTTACGCCTCTGAAATGTACCCCCTCCCTCTTGGGAATCCAGACTACATTCTATCACAGTTATTACTGGAAAGCTTAACACTGAACATGCACTGCAGATTTTTTTTAAAAAAAACCTTGTCTTTTTTTTTTAAGGCCATATCACATGCATATCAAAGGGCTGCAATGAAAGGACAATATCCCCAATGACTGTTTGCTGTTCTTTGTGTCCCCATGAAGGAAAACAAAAGGGCTTTCTCTAATATTTCAGCTTCAGTGAAGGATGGCAAAGCTTCAAAATGCTACTAGTTTGTCAGTGTGTATGAGTATTCATCATTGGGATAGACATGACAACAGGTCAGCCATTCGACTGGCTGGAATAGGACATGGTAACAAGGTCAGCCAATGAATAGGCATAGCAACTAAGTCAGCCAATGAGGACTGTTTGGAAACTGAAACCAGAAGGAGCCTGGGCGTGCTCTGTAAGCTCTGAGCTCTGAAGCTGCAAACTAGTTCGTCTGCTGAATTGAAACTGAAACTCATCTCTACTGTTGTCTCCTCTGCCTGTGTTTTTTTGCTGGTAACTCTCTACCAGGTTGGAAGAAACTGCCATTGGTATTGTATGTGTTATTATGTATATAAAGAGAAGTTAATGAATCCTGCTGAATCAGTTATCTGTGTGTACTTTCTGGATGTGATTTCTGCAACAAACTCTGACATAGTTCAGATCAAGGTGCTATCTAGTCTGTTTCTATGAAGGCTAAACAAGAGGCCAGTCATTTGGTATTCATAATTGTCTGGCTTTCAATTTTTTAATGTTCTGTTGGTTTTACTGTGTTTTGGATACTTATTGTATATTTATTATCTTTTCATCTGTAAATGCTAGATGCTGAGATAACTTTTGCAAGCGCCTTTTCCAATACTGAATGTTATTTACAGGTAGTCCTCGACTTACAACAGTTCATTTAGTGACCATTCAGAGTTACAACGGCACTAAAAAGTGGTTTTAAAAAATGTTTTCCATAGTTACCACCTTTACAGCATCCCCATGATCACATGATCAAAATTCAGATGCTTTGAAGGTACTTCAGGTACGTATGACTGTTGCTGTGTTCCAAGATCACGTGATCCCCTTTTGCGAACTTCTGAAAAGCCAAATCAATGGGGAAGCCAGATTCACTTAACAACCGTGTGACTATCTTAACAACTGCAATGATTCACTTAACAACTGTGGCTAGAAAGGTTGTAAAATGAGGCAAACTTTGCTTAACAAATTGGGCTCAATCGTGGTCGTAAGTCGAGGACTACCTGTATATAGAAGAAGAGAGAGAGAGAGAGAGAGATGCAATCAAGAACTGCATGAGGAGGGAGATGAGTGCCACAGGTGGGCGCTACAGAGCATGGATGGCCACTATGGGCAGGGATTACAGAGGGCAAGCAAGTGTGTGGGTGGGTGCTATGGAGTGCTGGCAGGCACAGGAACATGGGTGGGTGGGTGCTATGGAGGGCAGGCAGTCACAGGAGCATGGATGGGCCAACCGAGCATTGTCAAATGTGATTAGATCAGGGGTCCCCAACCTTTTGGACCCCAGGGACCACTAAATTCATAATTTTAAATCCCGCGGACCACTAATATGATCTGCCTAATGACCGGCTGGGTGGGCGTGGCTAGGTGGTCATGTGACTGGGTGGACATGGCCAACATGATGTCACTCACGTCGAGGGGCGCCTCGACGGCCTCTACTCGCCCCTGCCCTCCCAGCCACTCCTTGCCTGCCCGCCTGGGCTCTTTGGGGCCCCAACAGGAAGCAGCTGCTGGAGCTAAGCAGCCGCCATGAAAAAGAGTTGGCAAAACAGCTGGCTCAGTTTATATTAGATCTGACTGAGAAGAAGGCTCAGCAGAAACACCTCACTGAGGACTAGGAGCATAGGCTTTACAAGCAGAGGGAAGACCTACAGGAGTGCAAGGCCAGGTACCAGCGCCTGGAGGCTCAGTGGGCTGAGATGGTCAGTCAGTTCCAGGCCATGAGGCAGTCCTACTGGAACGAGGCCCTCCGGCTCTTTGCCATGAGCGGCACTTCCCTCCAGCCTTTGCCTAAAGCCCCACACCAGGAGGCTGAAGGAGACCCCAAGTCAGAATTTCTGACCCCCTCCAACCTGCACAAAAAGACCCCAAAGGGGGAGACTCTCTGCAGCAACACAAACATTCATTCCATGCATTTGGCCCAGGGGTTTTAGAGTTTGAGGACCCCTGACTTAGTGCAATATAAAAAATGCAAATAATTTTTCTGCGGACCACCAAAGTTTTCTCACGGACCACCAGTGGTCCATAGACCACCGGGTGGTGACCGCTGGATTAGATGCTGCAGAAACAGAGTAGATGCTATGGAGCACAGATGAATCAATGTTCAAAAAAGCAGCAGAACTTGGAACAACCTGAGGTCTCCCACCAATTTTCCCACTGACTTTGCTTGTGAGAAGTCAGCATGGAAATCACATGACCAATGGATGCTTCAACCGTTGTAATTGCGAGTCATTTGCCAAACACCTGACTCATGAGCACGTGATCGCAGGCACACTGGGATGGCTACAACTTTGAAGGCCAGTTACAAGTCCGCTTCATTCAGCACCGTTGTAACTTTGAACAGTCACGAAGCAAGTGGCTGTAACTCAAAGACTTCCTGCAACACCGTTGAAATCAGACCTTGATAGCTCCTAAAAATAATGCCCTGTAGATAATTATCTAAAATGCAACGGTCTATGAGTTCAATTCTTGGCAGAGAATTTGAGCGCTATGGGGAAAAAAATGGCTACGTATATTTCATGAATCACAATAAAAATGGAACTGGTCACGTACAGGTAGTCCTCAACTTACGACCACAATTGAGCCCCAAATTTATGCTGCGAAATTTGTTAAGTGAATTTTGCCCCATTTTACGACTTTTTTTGCCACATTCGTTAAGTGAATCACTGCAGTTGTTAAATTAGTAATACAGTTGTTAAATGAATCTGATTTCCCCCCTGACTTTGCTTGTCAGAAGGTCGCCAAAGGGGATCTTGTGACCCCGGGACACTGCGACCGTCATAAATGTGAGTCCGTTGTCAAGCATCTGAACGTAAATCACGTGACCATGGGGATGCTGCAACAGTCATAAGTGTGAAAAACGGTCATAAGTCACTTTTTTCAGTGCTGATCTAACTTCCAACGGTTACTAAGCGAACTGTTATAAATCGAGGAATACCTGTACTGCCTCCTGGTAGCCAAAATGTTTCCTGGGTGTAGATTCAAATTAAAGATGAATGGACAATTTGGATGGATCCATTCAATAGTGATTTTTCGGGGATTCAATAAGAATTTATTTAAACCGCTCCAAACTCGATTGCAGAAAATACGACTTCAGCAACAGAGTGGTCAATGCCTGGAATGCACTACCAGACTCTGTGGTCTCTTCCCCAAACCCCCAAAACTTTAACTTTAGCCTGTCTACTGTTGACCTCACCCCATTCCTAAGAGGTCTGTAAGGGGCGTGCATAAGAGCACCAGTGTGCCTACCGTTCCTGTCCTAATGTTCCCTTTTATACGTATCCATTTCATGTATTCATAACCATGTTTATACTTTTACCTGTTATCTTATATATGCTTGACAAAATAAACAGTATGCTGTTACCGAATACCTCCCACCGACCTGTACGCTCGCACAGAGAGGGACTCCTTAGGGTGCCATCCGCCAAGCAATGTCGGCTGGTGGCCCCCAGGGGGAGGGCCTTCTCTGTGGGGGCTCCCACCCTTTGGAACGAACTTCCCCCTGGATTCCGGCAACTGCCAGACCTTCGGACTTTCCGCCGCGAGCTGAAGACCTATTTGTTTGTTCGCGCTGGACTGGCATAGGATTTTAATAGGATTTTAATTAGTTTTAATGTTTTAATATTTTATAATTCGGGGTTTTATTTTTAATGTTTTAATTCGGCCATTTGTATAATAAGTTTTTTAATTATGGTTTTAAGTGTATATTGCTGTTGTTTTATTATGGCTGTAAACCGCCCTGAGTCCTTCGGGAGAAGGGCGGTATAAAAATTTAATTAATAATAATAATAATAATAATAATAATAATAAAAATAAAAATAAATAAATAAATAAATAAAAATAAATAAATTTCAGGAAGGTAAGAACAAACCAGTTGTCCAAATTTTTTTGTTGGGCCTCTGGTGGCTCAACAGATTAATGCAGTCTGTTATTAACAGCAGCTTGTTTGCAATTACTGCAGGTTCAAGTCCCACCAGGCCCAAGGTTGACTCAGCCTTCCATCCTTTGTAAGGTAGGTAAAATGAGGACCCAGATTGTTGGGGGCAATAAGTTGACTTTGTATATAATATACAAATGGATGAAGGCTATTGCTTGACATAGTGTAAGCCGCCCTGAGTCTTCGGAGAAGGGCGGGATATAAATGCAAATTAAAAAAAAATCATTGGAAGAAAAAGGAGACAGGACAGGACAAATTCCATTTGTGGCTCGGATAGCTCAGTGGCAGCCACGCCAAATCACAAGGACCCTAAAACACCGAGAGCATCTTTTCATGCCTGAGCGCACAAGCCGTCAATCTCTGCGGACAAAAATGGCACATTGTAGGTAGTGCTTCATTAAAGGAATTCTGCCGACAGTCAGAAGTGATGGAAGGCCACGGGGCAGCTTCCCTCTGAAGCAAATTGGCACAGATCCTGCCATCTAAAACGACTGCCCTGATGATTACACTGAAAGTATCATTCTTACAAGCTGTCAAGTTTAAACTAGTAAATTCTCTCTATTATTTTGACAGGGTTACCATAAATATTATATAAAGGTCTTCCGTTACTTTGAGAATGGACGGGGGAAATCTGTTAAACAACTCCCCAAATTAACAGAGGAAGGAGGGAATTTCCAAGGAAGATCCGTTAAACTTTACCGGGAAAAGTTTACTGTGGGAGAAAGATGATTAATAGCTACTAGTCCAGTGGCGCAGGAGGAACTTCTCACGAAATGCCTACAGGTAGTCCTTGAGTTACAAACCACGATGGAGCCCCAAATTGCTGTTGCTAAGAGAGACAGATAAGTGAGTTTTGCCCCATTTTTTGACCTTTCTTGCCACAGTTGTTAAGTGAATCCTGCAGTTGACTCTGCAGTTGTTAAGTTAGGGAAATTGGCTGCTAAGTGAATTGGGCTGCCCCATTGACTTTTGCTTGTCAGAAGATCGCAAAAGCTGATCACACGATACTGGGACGTTGCAACTGGCATAAGTACATGTCAGTGGCCGAGTGTCAGAATTTTGATCATGTGATCATGGAGATGCTCCAACAGTCGTAAGTGTGAAAACTGGTCAAAAATCACTTTTTTTCAGTGCCTTTCTAACTTTGAAAAGTTGTGAGTCAAGGCCTACCTGTAATAAGCTAACCCAAACTGTCTATATATGCTTGGTACTGTAGGAAGTTAAAACCCACCCCTCTCTTGGAAAATGAAATATTTTAGGAAATATTAAAAGGACGGAATATTTCCCCTAAAAGGGAAGTAGAAACCTTTGTCAATGGGCCATTAATGCCTGGGCCAGTCCATTCTGCATAACAAAGATCTACTTCCTTCAAGCAGAGCCATTTAATTGCCCTTCATTGCATCACCCAGCAAGATTCAACCAAACGTAACACACAAACTACCTAAAAAGCTAGCCATGACCTCTGACAGCAACCAATCAGGATACTCTTCCTGTCCCCCAGGAAGTTCAAAGCCAGAGAGGGTATAAAAGCCAGGGACTCTCAGCATCTCGGCCCCTTTTTTCACCCGAGATCTCCAAGCCATGTGATCCTGTTCATCAATAAACTTTCTTTCCAAGCAACTTCCATGAATCCAGTGTCTTTTTCCCCACTTGGAACTGGACCCAGAAGGATAGTTCTTCCGACAGTACAATGCTGTCTAGAATTCCCTATTGCAGGTATCAAAGAAAAAAAAACCCTTCTCTACTCTGCCTGGAGATGAGGACCATGCCTGGAGGACTTTCAAGTCATATGAATCTTCCTTTTAGTTTTTACAATTCCTGAGCCAAGAGCCGTATTTTAACTGAGGGTGTTTGCTGAAGGCTACATTCCAAAAATGTAGCCTTCAGCAACAAGAACAAATTGTAAATTGGAATTAATTTATGTATTCTGAATGTACATCAGTATATGGTGCGTGCCTCCTGGTCGGTGACATGTTAGCAAATCAGATGAGTTTGTAAAATCTAGGGACAGATGGAAACCAGCCTCCTCTGAAAAGGAGAGAGACAAACAGCCATTACATAAGGCAGGGATGGGCAATTATGGCCCCTATATGACCTGTGGACTTCAATTCCCAGAATTGAAGACCAGGTGCCATGTCCATGGGTCACATGTGTTATGTACCAAATAAAGAGGAAGCTATAGGCTTCACTCAGGTCCTCCAAAAACGGCGGGAAAATACTCAAAGCTCATTGGTTAAGCCGTCTGACAGCCCGCTATAAAAGTGGATGCTGCCAGACCAGCAGATTGTTGGGTTGTACTGGTCTATTAATAAAGAGCTGTTGTCCGTCTCTTCCATCATCCGATCTAACAACATGGCTGAAAGTTGTGACATTTTCTGTTGGTTTCTAGCAAAAAAAACAAAACACCACCTATCTGGGAAAATGGATTCAGACTTATGACCATGTGTTTTCCTTAACAACTGCCATTAAAAAAATCACTGAACGGTTGGGTATGTCTATATGAGGCTCAAATTACGACAGAAATTCTGGTCCCAGTTAAGGTTTTAAGTTGAGGAATATCTTCATCTCAGATATACTCTTGGAATGTGTAAAGTTGGAGAAGCCCTCAAATTTATTTATTTTTTGTCCCCTGGAGATGAAAACAATGAGATGCAAACACACACAAGCACACCATCTCTCCATCATTGCTTTTCCCAAAGGAAGCACAGCAAAAATATTCAGATAATTTAAAATAGTTTGAAACATTGATGTAGAGCATGTTATATAGAAGAAGCTAAATTTGCTGACTGGTCAATTTATGCTTCAGATTCTCTCTGGTGTTTGACCTTTGGTCAGGTTATTATATCTGTATCACAATACAGAGGTCAAGATTTATCTCTGAAATAGCACCCTCTGCGCCAAATGTGATTTTATATGCCAGTGACGAAAGATGATATTTATTTTTGGAAAGAATCAATATGAAAAATGATATTTTAAAAATTACACTGACCAGCACACCGAGACACTACTCAACGGTTGCAAAGGAATTGTGTCATACTGCAGAAAACTTCAGGCCGCATTCCTGAATGTATGCCAAGTTCACCATAATATTGTGTGTTGTGTTCTCGGTTCAACAGGCAATCCCATTTAAAGATAGAAAAATGGCCTACAAACTGAGGACATTCTACTAAACCCCAAAAAGTAAACTAAGCATATTATAGAATGGAATGGAATGGAATGGAATAGAATAGAATAGAATAGAATAGAACTAGAGTTGGAAGGGACCTTGGAGGTCTTCTAGATCCCTTGCTTAGGCAGGAAACCCTACACCACTACAAAATGGTTTAGGGCTGCATGCAAACCATTTTAAATGTTTCTCAATGCATACTTAAACTCTGTTACTTTTCATGCAGAAGAAAGCAAGATTTGAGGGGGGAATTGTCCAGGACTGAGCTTTACATGGAGAAGCAACTAGCTAAGGAGTTCTAAGGTTCTACCCAAAAGTTCAGATTTCACAGAGAAAAATTCTAATTTTTTTTAATGCATTTTTAATGCATATTTCCCTGTTAGGCCTTAGAGTAGGGTCTCCAATCTTGGGGACTTTATGACTTATGGACTTCAACTCCCAGAATTCCTCAGGCAGCCATGCTGGCTGAGGAATTCTGGGAGTTGAAGTCCACGAGTCGTAAAGTTGCCAACGTTGGAGCCCCCTGCCCTGGAGCTGACTTTCTCAGTCTTTGTCTTCTGCATTGTTTTAAAACACGATTGTTATTGGGGAAAAAACCAGAAATATAGAATTGTTTTGAAGTGAAAGTCACCTGGATGGGTAGCCCGCTGCACTGATACGGATGGTCTCCAACACTCCACAAGCTCTTAGTTGTTGTACTGCTCTCTTTGGATCGAAGCTGTCAAGACACAATTGAGACACTCATGAACATGGCTGTACAACACATTCTGATCCCTATTCACTTATATGGTCTATGAACTCAATGCTAATCTTAAGAATAACCTTCCTAAACTTTAAAGACTTCAGGAAGCTTTGCACTGAACTCTCAACATGCCTTTATTTCTCAATAATTTTATTAAGTTTACCAAGATACAAAATACAAAAGAAGATTGTGGAAAAATGAGGGAGGAAAAAGGGAAAAGGAGTGTAAGGTAAAGGAGAAGAAAGGAAGAAAAACACTGGCTTCTGACAGTTTTTAGAACAGTTGACTAAGATAGTGTTGTTGTTAGTTGCGAAGTCGTGTCGGACCCATCACAACCCCATGGACAATGTTCCTCCAGGCCTTCCTGTCCTCTACCATCCTCTGGAGTCCATTTAAGCTCACACCGACTGCTTCAGTGACTCCATCCAGCCACCTCATTCTCTGTCGTCCCCTTCTTTTTTTGCCCTCAATCTTTCCCAGCATTAGGCTCTTCAGGGAGTCCTTTCTTCTCATTAAGTGGCCAAAGTATTTCAGTCTCATCTTCAGGATCTGGCCTTCTAAAGAGCAGTCAGGGTTGATCTCCTCTAGGACTGACCAGTTTGATCGCCTTCCAGTCCAAAGACTAAGATAGTAACATCTATCTATTATCTAATCGGCAAAAAGGTTCATTTTTTCCCATCTCAACCACAAAATCCAGAAGCGATTTCCAATTAGAAGCAAAATTGGATGTGTTCTTTTCTTTGATTAAAGCAGGCAATTTAGCCATCTCTGTTGTTCCATCAGTTTTTTCATTCCATCCATTGTTGGAATTAAAGTATTTCCCCATTTTTTTGCATAAAGCATTCTTGCCGCTATCAACAATATATAACAACAAAGTTCCGGGTTCTTTTGTATTTAATATCTCGATACACTTCATAAAATTATGGATTAATCGATATGCCAGATTGGGGGAATGCTATTCAGTTTATACTGGTGCTTAGTTAGTGGCCTCTTGATGGAATTTCCAATTTCATCTTCATTTTCCCAGAAAAGGTTAATCAGAATGGAAAGCTTCTCATTCCTCTTTGGCTGTTCTTTGAAACATTCCTGAATAGTTTCTTTATCAGATATGCGATTGTGGTGACATGCAGACAACACCACATAGGTATACCTGTCCTTTGTTTCCTGATCAGTGCACACCTGAGGCACGACACTGCAGCGCGACCAACACAATTAATGTTGCTAGTTTCTGGGCAAGATCTGTACATATTATAATGTTGTAGTTTATATTTTAAATTTTATGTCGTATAGCAAAGGTCTCTCCAGCCTCTGTTCCGCAGACTGGTATTGATTCACAGCCTGTTGGGAACTTGGTTGTGCAAGTGGCAGGTGAGCACACAAAGCTTCATTTGCAGATGCATGGGAGGTAGGTTCTGTGTGCGAAACCATCTCTCTCCCACTGCCGTTCTGCAGAGCCAGAAAAGTTAGGCACCGCAGTTGTACAGAATGCCTTGTTTTGATTGTGATCCTGCTGACACGAATAAACAAATAATCATATTTGATTTGTGAGGATCAGTTCCTTCCAAAACTTAAGAGACACTGCATAGCTAGCATATGTCCTTCAAAATGGAAGTCAATGAAAAGAAAATAAGATAAATTAAACTTGCCACCCACAGGATGGGCCAAATTTTCAGGAGTGCATCAAAAATGTAAATACACAAGAGCAAACATGAAATGTCTTATTCCAGATCTTTGCATGCGTGTTCATGTGTGTCATTGGTTCAATTGCATAAATAACAATTCAGCAATTTTCCTTTGAGTGTACACCTGTCACTATCATCATCAAACGTCATCAAAAAAGCACAAAAAAGAATGTTCTTTCTGCTCAAACTGCCCAAGGAGCTGCTGATCCAGTTCCACAGAAGAATTATTGAGTCTGTCATCTGCACCTCTATAACTGTCTGGTTTGGTTCTGCAACCCAATAAGAAAGACACTGACTTCAGAGGATAATTAGAACTGCAGAAAAAATAATTGCTACCAACCTGCCTTCCATTGAGGACCTGTATACTTCACAAGTCAAAAAGAGGGCTGTGAAAATATTTACAGTTCCCTCACATCCTGGACATAAACTGTTTCAACTCCTACCCTCAAAACGACGCTATAGAGCACTGCACACCAGAATAACTAGACACAAGAACAGTTTTTCCCCAAATGCCATCACTCTGCTAAACAAATAATTCCCTCAACACTGTCAAACTATTTACTAAATTTGCACTACTATTAATCTTCTCATCGTTCCCATCACCCATCTCCTTCCACTTATGACTGTATGACTGTAACTTTGTTGCTTGTATCCTTACGATTTATAATGATATTGTTTCCCGATTGCTTATTTGTACCCTATGACTATCATTAAGTGTTGTATGATTCTTGATGAACGTATCTTTTCTTTTATGTATACTGAGAGCATATGCACCAAGACAAATTCCTTGTGTGTCCAATCACACTTGGCCAATCAAAAATTCTATTCTATTCTATTCTATTCTATTCTATTCTATTCTATTCTATTCTATTCTACTATACAGCTTCCCAAAGCAATTGAAAGCAAAAGAGGCCTCTTTTGAGATGCTGCTGTCGCTTCAAAAGGACAACTGCCTGGCACTTGGAACACAGCAATTCTTTTTTATATATAACTTTATTAAAAGAAACACAAAAGCAATTGTTCAGGAACATGATTTACTGGGGAGCAAAGGGTATCAGATTCCCCCCCCGCCCCAGCTCCAACCATCATAAAAAGGGACTGGAAAATGTCACTACATGAGACAAGAAAATTGAAATGTTCCCGTCAACATCTGTGAAGAGCTATCGTGTTGGTTACCACCTTTAAAGCGCTCCATGGCATAGGACCGGGATATCTTCGGGACCGCCTCCTGTTACCACATGCCTCCCACCGGCCGGTACGCTCCCATAGAGAGGGTCTTCTCAGGGTGCCGTCAGCCAAACATTGTAGGCTGGCGACCCCCAGGGGGAGAGCCTTCTCTGTGGGGGCACCTACCCTCTGGAATGAGCTTCCCCCAGGACTTCAACAACTTCCTGACCTCCGGACCTTTCGCCGCGAGCTGAAGACGTATCTATTCTTCCGAGCAGGACTGGCTTAAATAGGGTTTTTAAATATGGATTTTATTGGGGTATTTTATATTTTGTATTGTATTTTTAAATTTTAGACGATATTGAATAAGTTTTTTAAAGAGTGTTTTTATTGTATATATGGTATTATTTTATCTGCCTGTTCACCGCCCTGAGTCCTTCGGGAGAAGGGCGGTATAAAAATTAAATTATTATTATTATTATTATTATTATTATTATTGTTGTTGTTGTTGTTGTTGTTGTTGTTGTTGTTGTTATTATTATTATTATTATTATTATTATTATTATTATCGTGTAGACGAGGACAAAGATTAAAGATTGCCCTAAAGAATAGGATCGGATCAAATGAAATCAAGTAGACTGACGGACGGAGGTGGATAATCAAGCATTTTGACAATAAAATCAGTTGCCTTGAAGACTCCTTTTATTTATTTATTTTGCTAGAGAGCTTTAACCAATGTTGAAATTCAACCAGTATTGAGGATGCTCTTTGTTTCCCGCATAAAACAAGGGATTAATTAAATTATATTAGGTGGCCTCTATGGTTCTTTTCAATGCCATGATTTCATATCCTTTTTCTTGTGGATGAAAGTGAATATATGCACCTCGGGATAAGATTGCAGGATCCAATCTCGGTCGGTCTACTGGTTTTAGTGACCAGAGTTTTTCTGAAACCAAATTGTTTGATAGAAAGTAAGTTGTTTGTCTCTAGGTGGAAGGTAATAGATTGGTTAATGATTGATTCCATGACTTTGCAGGTGATGCAACATAAAGAGATTGGTCTGTAATTTTCAACTAGGCTAGGATCTCCCTTTTTGAAGATAAGTATGACCTTGGCTTGTGACCATTGGTAGGGCAACGTGAAAGATTTTTCAAAAAATATGCTTAGAGGTTCTGCAATTGCAGTGGAAAGCTTTTTTAAGAAGTATGCACATAGTCCATCAGGTCCAATAGATAGAGATGGTTTTAGAGTGCATAGTGCCTTTTCAATGTTGTCTTCTGTAAAATCAATATGTATAAGATCATCGTAATCATTGTAATTGTCTGTAGTACGGCTGGGAAATATGTTTGTTGTTGCTGTTTACAAAGACTGAGCCGAAGAACGTGTTAAAGAGATTGGCTTGAACGGTTTCATCAAATACAATCTTCGTTGTTTGGTCCTTTTAGGGATGGGATGGATCTTGAGTCTTTAAGTTTGTTGTTTACAAAATTATAGAAGGCACGGGCGGATTTTCTTGCTTGATGTGATAATTGGTACATTTAATAATTGACAATTTATAATTGGTAAATTTAGTCTTCCAAGCTTTTGGACTCATGGTGGAGCCCATCCACAGGGAACTTCTCTATAACCAAGAGGCTAGCAGAGTGTTAGCCAACAACTTAATAGCCATCCATCCCTAATCAACATCTAAAAAGCCACTCACAACAAGCACCACTCAAATACCATACGCAGAATAGCCCAGAAAAGCACATACTTTGCTAGAGAGAAGTTCCCTGACGATGGGTGCCAGCATGAATCCGAAAGCTCAGAAGACTAAACCTCTGGTCCCATATTACATCCTTTTCCTTGTGTTCTTAGAATGAAAAATAGGGAATGATACATCATCCAGGTCCAGAACATGTATTTAATTTCTTTAATCAAAGAAGATTTAATAGGACATTTAGGCACATGAACACATTTTTCATTAGACAGCTTCCTATTATTACTTCTCTGTTGCGAAGTAGATGTGAGATGTTTTCACTTAAATTATAGTTTAAATCTCAAGGAATGAGATTCTTTTTGGAGAGTCGTTGAGGCCACCTGGAGGTTGATGCTGCCGGCACAGATAAAACCTCCAGGTGGCCTCAATGACTCTCTAAAAGAATGCAAATGGTCTTGTACCAGGGGTGAAATGCTATCGGTTCGGACCGGTTCGTGAAACCGGAAGTGATGGTGGTTCGGAGAACTGGTAGAGATGGCAGCACGAGCTCCGCCTAGCCGTGGAGGGTTTTGCGCATGCACGGAAGATCTGTGTTCTGTACTCCTCCGCCTCCATCCGAATGATGGCTTAATTAGCCGACACTATCAGCTCTGGCGGCAAAAGAGCCAGCGTCTGCCAAGAGCCCTCGTTATTTTCCACGACGCTGGTGAGTCACAAACTTCAGCTCTAGTCAATCAGTAGATTTGCCTGTTACAAAGAGACACACCAGCTCTCGCTGCCTTTTATATCCTGTGGGGTGTGGCTCCATGACTCAGCACTTCCTAGGCCTCATTATTTCTTCCACCTGGCCTGCTTCTGGCTCCTGGAGCTGAGCCAGGGAAACCGGTGCTCCCGAGGTAAGTCCTGACGGCCCTTCCCCCTCACTGTCCAAATCACTTTCTGGCAGCAGGCCTGGCTCCAAGTCACTTCCGGGCATGGGGCCAGATTCGGGGGCTGGAGTCACAACAGTCTGCGTGTACTTCCAAACCGGTAGCAAAGATAAGTAGATTTCACCCCTTTCTTGTACCACCATGAATATAATGCAACGAGGTAGATACAATATTTAATGAACCATAGCACAATATGCTTTCATGGACAATTGCTTTATATTTGTTGATTCTATGGAAGTTGACACTGGAATAAAAAAGGCCTATGCACGTGGCTGTAAAGGAGTGGATTTCACTCTGCTAGTCATTGCAGACTTTAGTGGGTGCTCATCTCCATTTCGAGACCATTGAGCCAACACTGTCCGAAGACATTTTGGTAGTCATGTGGCCAGCATGATGTCACAGAGCGCTGTTACACAGCACTTGGCTGTGTATCCTTAGAAAAATAATAGCTGAGTTTGCACATTGTTTTTACCACGTTTGTGTTAGAAGCTAAAGACGCCCTTCAGTTGGTTTGCCACTGCATTTTCCAGGGATTTTTTTTCAATTTTCAAGTTGAACCTACAGCTCGGGTGGTCTCAGATCTAAATTTAGCAAGAACTGAATGTGGCTAGTGTTGTGTCTTGCCCGCTTTCACAGCAGCCGGGGCCTTCTTATCTGCTCCCGAACACGGAGGAATGTATGCCTCCCGGCCCCAGTCCTGGCTCCATGCCCAGACAAGCTGAAGAGGAGGGGGCACCTCCCGGTCCCAGCCCTGGCTCCATGCCCAAGCAGGCTGCAGAGGAGGGAGCACCCCCCGGCCCCAGCCCTGGCTCCATGCCCAGGCAAACGGAGCAGCTAGACCCCTCCCCCTCCTCCACAGCATGTGAGCCTGAGGAAAGTTTATTTCCAACAGCTGCTGATTGGAGTGACCCTCGCATCAGAAGACTGGATAGGCAGAGGCAACAGAAGGAAGGGAGGGGCAGGCCTTAATGAGTGCTGAGTCATGGAGCCACACCCCATGGCCTATATAAAGGATCTGCTTTCTGGCAGTCTCTGAGTCAGGCAAAGTCGAACTTATCTTGCTGAAGTCACTTTCTGGTCTCCTGCCTGCTCTGAGGACTTTGCTAGGACTTTGGGCAGAGTTGCAGAGGCAAGCCTGATTCGGATTTCCCTGACCCGGCCGTCAGCGGAGGAGTGGGACACGACAGCTAGCTATCAAATTCACCCAAGGTTGGTTAAGTACTGCAATCTGCAGAATAAACAACAACCTATGTGGGTCAGCACAACGAACCGAGTCATTATGCAACTAAGGCAAAACCAAACACAACAGCCGCCTGGGGAATTCTGGGAGTTGACATCCACACATCTTAAACTTGCTAAGGTTTGCTAAGGTTGACAAAAAGTGCTCCAAAGCACTTTTTTGGGCTTATAATTATAACATGGTTGACATAACATACTAAGCAGCAAATATTTCACAGAATCACCGCTGTGAGATAAGCAGCTGTATCAATCGTATACATCGGGGTCCCTAACCTTTTGGACCTCAGGGACCATTAAATTCATAATTTTAAATCCCATAGACCACTAAAATGATCTGCCTAGTGACCAGCTGGGTGGGCGTGGCTAGGTGGTCATGTGACTGGGTGGACGTGGCCAACTCAATGTCACTCGTGTCGAGGTGTGCCTCACCAGCCTCTATTTGCCACTCCCACCCACTCCTTTCCTGCCTGCTCAAGCTCCTTAGGGCCCCAGCAGGAAGCAGTTACTGTAGCTAAGCAGCCACCATGAGAAAGAGTTGGCAAAACAGTTCAAATTGGATCTGATCGAGAAGGAGGTTCAGCAGAAGCACCTCACTGAGGACTAGGAGCATAGTCTTTCCAAACAGAGGGAAGACCTGTGGGAATGCAAGGCCAGGTACTGGCGCCTGGAGGCTCAGATGGCTGAGATGGTCAGTCAGTTCCAGGCCCGATGCAGTCCCACTGGAACAAGGCCCTCCGGCTCCTTTCTACCAGCGGTGCTTCCCTCTAGCCTTCGGCCAAAGCCCCACACCAGGAGGCTAAAGCAGACCCCAAGTCGGAATTTCTGTCCCCCCCTCCGACCCGCACAAAAAGACCCCGAAAGGGGAGACTCTCTGCAGCAACATTCATTGCACATATCCAGCCCAGGATCCATAGTTTGAGGACCCCTGATTTAGTGCAATATTTTAAAAATGTAAATACATTTTCTGCGGACCACCAAAATTTTCTCGCGGACCACCAGTGGTCTACGGACCACCAGTTGGTGACCGCTGGTATAGATAAATAAGTACACTAAAGTTAAAACTGGCTAATTTTGGCATCTTGCATAAAGTCACAAGGTTCATGACTATCCCAGGTGTAGAGTGTTGTGTATAGACAGCTAAGGATTCATAAGGTACCCAATCAGAACAGGTAGTCCACCACTTAACGACCACAGTTGAGCCCAAAATTTCTGTTGTTGAGTGATACAGTTGTTAAGTGAGTTTTATCCAATTTTATGACCATTCTTGGCCCTTTCTTGTCACAGTTGTTAAGTGAATCGCTGCAGTTGTTTAGGAACGTGGTTGTTAAGTGAATCTGGCTTCCTCATTGACTTTGCTTGTCAGAAGGTCGCAACAGAGGATCACATGACCCCAGAATACTGCAACTGTCATAAGTATGAGTCAATCACCAACGATCTGAATTTTGACCGTGGGGATGTCACTGGGGTGAAATCGAGCAGGTTCTGACAGGTTCTGGAGAACCAGTAGGAGAAATTTTGAGTAGTTCAGAGAACCGGTAGTGGAAATTTTGAGTGGGTTTAGAGAACTGGCAAATACCACCTCCAGCAGGCCCCCGAGTGGGGTGGGAATGGAGATTTTGCAATATCCTTCCCCCAGGATTGGAGAGGGAATGGAGATTTTGCAGTATCCTTCTCTGGAGTGGGGAGGGAATGGGGATTTTGCGGTATCCTTCTCCTGGAGTAGGGTGGGAATGGAGATTTTGCAGTACCCTTCCCCTGCCACGCTCATCAAGCCACACCCACCAAGCCACACCACACCCACCAAGCCACACCCAAAGAACCGCTAGTAAAAAAAATTTGGATTTTACCACTGGGATGTCATAAGTCAATTTCTGCAGTGCTGTTGTAACTTTGAACTGTCATTAAACAAACGGTCACTAAATGAACTGTTAAGGACTTGTGACAAATGTTTCACAATCTCTTTGTCCCTTGTCTTTCATCAAGTTAGAGACTCTACGGTCTCATCAGGAAGCAATGCTTACGTGAAAGGCAGCTTCTCGTCATTGGGCTTGATACACCGAACGTAATGGGGAGTGGTAGCATTCAGGGTCTCCATTAACAGGTGCAATGAATTGCGAAACTGAAAGAGGAGGAAAAAAAAAGTAACTCAGCAGGAAGCGGAGGAATGTGACAAGGCTTGTTTTACAGGTAAGCATGGATGAAATAGCCCAGCAACTCTGTATAGTGAGACGGGCAGCACATAAGTTTAATAATACATAAATACATTTAACAAAGGGGAGATGAAGAATTTCGAGCACAAACGCAGAATGACAGAATAACAGAGTTGGAAGGGGTTTCCGAGGTCTTCTAATCCAGGGGTCTCCAACCTTGGCAACTTTAAGCCTGGTGGACTTCAACTCCCAGAATTCCCCAGCCAGCTTTGCTGGCTGGGGCATTCTGGGAGTTGAAGTCCTCCAGGCTTAAAGTTGCCAAGGTTGGAGACCCCTGTTTTAATCCAATCCCTGTTCAAGCAGAATAGCCTATACCAGTGATGGTTAACCTTTTTGGTGCCGAGTGCCCAAAGCCCACGCACACACGCGCAAATGCACGCACATGTGCCCGAACCCCCAAAATGCAATGAAAATGCCCCTCCCATGCATTCACACGTGCCCACCTGCATGAACACATGCCCCCAGACATGTGCCCTGTGCCCCCCACCCATGTCCCATTTTTGGTTTCCAGGTTGGTGCAAGAGGCTTTCCAGGCCCAACGGCACCGGGGGCGGGGGGGACACACGTGCATGCGAACCCCCAAAATGCAATGCGAGGCAGAGACCGGAAGACCAGCTGGCTGGAGGGAGGTGTTGTGACCCAAGCCCAAGTAGGTGGTAAGAAACTCAGTCAGTGTAAAAAAAAAAAAAACTTTATTCAAATAGCTGAGAATTATTTCATTCTCAGCGTAGTCCAACTAAATTAAAGCAAATTCCTCCCAAAACAATTCCTCAGTCCTATCACCAACCTTGGTCCAATTAGGCAAACTGCCAAAGGCCTTTCTTGGCAAAAGTTCAGAAGACGCCAGTACAAAACAAATGCAACAAGACAAAGCTATCAACGTTCTTTTCTGACAAAGAGTCCAAATGCTGTTGCTAGTCTTTTAAGCCTTATGGGAGGGGCCAATCATCTCTTGGCCCTACTCCCAAGTTGTCCTCTCTGCTTGAGCTGCTCTTGCCTTCTGGAAGCTCTTCTCATGCGTGCATTAGGAACAGGCTCCTCCTGTTCCTCTGCCTCACTACTGTCAGCCTCTGGAGGCTCTGGAGTCCGCACCTCACTGCCCGATGGCCCTGGCCTCACCTCAGCCTCCGACACAGAGCCCTCATCCAGGCCTTCCCCAGCCTCCAGGACTGGCCCACGCTCTTCCTCAGCCTCATCGCTGTCCGACTCCGTTGCCAGCTCCGCAGCCTGCTGGCGGACCACAACAGGAGGCATGTGTGCATGTGTGATATACCTGGGCTGGGGCAACGGCTGGCGTACCCGCAGAGAGGGCTCTGCGTGCCACCTGTGGCACTTGTGCCATAGGTTCACTATCATGGGCCTATACCATTCCAGACAAATGATTGTACAGTCTCTTCTTAGAAATCTTCAATGATTGAAGCAGGCTGGGGAATTCTGGGAGTTAGAATCCACACATCATACATTTGCTAAGGTTGAGAACTGAGTTAGACAGAGACTACCATCAAACTAATGAATGAACTAGTTAGTGAGACTTTCTGCTCTTCATCATACCTGTCTCTTCTCTTCCTATTAATCTCCTGATTCCAGCCAGGAAACATGCTATGTTTGGAAGGTACAATGAATACTTATTGGCTCCTGCTAAAGATCTTTGCTTCTTAAACTCTTACTAAAGTAACAAACTCAACATTCAATATAAGCATTTTTCTCATTCTGATTTTGAGGCTGGGGAGCGAGGGAGGAATTCCAATACAGACAAAAACACATGACGAACAGTTGCAGGAATTGGGGTATGGCCAGTCTAGACAAAAGAAGAAGTGGAGGTGATATGATAGCAGTATTCCGGTATTTGAGGGACTGCCACAAAGAAGAGGGGGGTCAAATTATTTTCCAAAGGACCAGAAGGCAGAACAAGAAGCAATAAATGGAAATTATTCAAGGAGAGAAGCAATATGGAATTGAGAAGGAACTTCCTAATATGAGGACAATCAACCAGTGGAACAGCTTGCCTCCAGAAGTTGTAGGGGCTTCAACACTGGAGGCTTTTAAGAAAAGACCGGACAGCCACCTATCTAAAATGGTATAGGGTTTCCTGCTTGAGCACAGGGTTGGACTAGAAGACCTCCAGGGTCCCTTTCAGCTGTATTCTGATTGATTTCAGAAACAATGTACTTCTTCTATCCCAAGGTCCTAGGGAAAACACTGAAAATATCTTCAACTTAGAATGAGCTCTTGTAAGCAGCGATGGGTTGCCCCCAGTTCGGTCCGGTTCTTGCGAACCGGTAGTAAAACCGGGGGAGGCTCCACCCATCCACCCGGATGTCATCATAGATGAACTGCGCATGCGCAGAAGCTTCTGCGTGCACGCGATCCTGTTGCGAACCAGTAGTAAAGGTAAGTAGAACCCACCCCTGCTCGTAAGGTTTTGCATGCTAATGGAATTTGTGTCCTTTGACCCTCTCCCCCAAAGAGGTAATTGGGAGAAAGATCTACTGGTAATATATTGATTTTAGCACAGGTTTTTTTCCCCTCTTCATATGGTGCAATCTTGAATTCGCTCCCTCTATAGCCCTGGCAATTATTCACTGATAACATTTTAACTTGGACGAGCCAGAAGTAAAGCACCTTATAAGAAAAATACAGAAGCAGATTTAAAAAAAGACTGCTTGGTACCTGGTGCCCCACTGTTTTCTTGTGTTCTTTATTGGCAGCTTTCACAGTTGGACGGGCAGAGCGGATATGGATTTTGGAAGAAGTTTTCTTTCCAGAAGGAGCGGCTGGAGCAGGGTCTTTTTCATCATGGAACAACTCCACAATCACTGGGTACTAGAAAGAAGAAATAAAAAGCTGTTATTTTGCTTTAGCGGTCAAGCAACGAAGCATAATTCCTTAGGCGAGGAACATGCTCTTCTCAATGGAAAGTGAAATCTACACCAAATATCAGCAGTATCAGTGTCAATGAAACCAAACCACCTCTGTATATTCCAAAACTAAACAAAGTCTCGTTGTACTGCTTGCTAATTGTTTGTTTTATCGTTTTTAAACGCTTGACAGTAGCTCCAGGGAAATGTCGAGACATGAAAATCAGTCTGCTGGAAACAGGTCTAAGCCCATCTAACTGGCATTCTAACTGACATGGTGGTCTCTAGATCTATCTAGGACAGGGGTCTCCAACCTTGGCAACTTTTTTTTTGTTGTTGTTTACATTTATATCCCGCCCTTCTCCGAAGACTCAGGGCGGCTTACAATGTGTAAGGCAATAGTCTCATTCTATTTGTATATTTACAAAGTCAACTTATTGCCCCCCCAACAATCTGGGTCCTCATTTTACCTACCTTATAAAGGATGGAAGGCTGAGTCAACCTTGGACCTGGTGGGACTAGAACCTGCAGTAATTGCAGGCAGCTGTGTTTTAATAACAGGCTTCTTACAGCCTGAGCCACACCGCGGCCCCTTTGCTTTGCTTTGCTGGCTGAGGGATTCTGGGAGTTGAAGTCCACAAGTCTTCAAGTTGCCAAGTCTGGAGACCCCTGATCTAGGAAGCTCACAGATAGAGCCCTCTTTCCAATGCTGGTCCCATCTACTCAGTAGGTAAGGATTGGCAGGTCATAGAACCTGGAATCATAGGGCCGGAAAGACCTTGGAGATCTTCCAAAGTGGGGGGGGGGTCGTGCGTGCACGCGTGGGGGAGGGGAAAGCATGGGGGTGCGCCCCCCCACCCTCCGTGGCCCATATATTTTTATTTTTTTTGGTTTACATTTATACCCCGCCCTTCTCCGAAGACTCAGGGCGGCTTACAATGTATAGGGCAATAGTCTCATTCTATTTGTATATATTTACAAAGTCAACTTATTGCCCCCCCAACAATCTGGGTCCTCATTTTACCTACCTTATAAAGGATGGAAGGCTGAGTCAACCTTGGGCCGGGCTCGAACCTGCAGTAATTGCAGGCTTTGTGTTCTTAATAACAGGCCTTACCAGGCAGAGCTAAACCGGCCCTTTGGTCGGTCCCAGGAGGCTGCAGGAAGGCCTGCTAGGCCCAAAATGGGGTATGGGGGTGTCGCGCATGCATGAGTGGGGGGGTCACGCCCGGATGCGTGGGGGGGAGGGCGAGGGTCTCATGAGGGTCACGCATGCATGCACGGGGGCGTGTGCACATTGCATTATGGGCGCCGGCACGTGCGGGCTTTCAGCACACACAACAACAAAAAGATTAGCCATCACTGTTCTAGTGCAACGCACTGCTCAAGGAAGGAGATCTTATATCATCCTGGTCAAATGGTTGTCTATTTTTTTAAAAACCTCCAGTGATGGAGGACTCACTACTCCAGGAGGCAAGCTATTCCACTGATGAATTGTTCTCACTGTCAGAAAATTTCTCCTTACTTCTAGGGTGGATCTCTTTTTTTTTTAAATTTACATTTATATCCCGCCCTTCTCCGAAGACTCAGGGCGGCTTACAGTGTATAAGGCAATAGTCTCATTCTATTTGTATATATTTACAAAGTCAACTTATTGCCCCCCCAACAATCTGGGTCCTCATTTTACCTACCTTATAAAGGATGGAAGGCTGAGTCAACCTTGGGCCGGCTCGAACCTGCAGTAATTGCAGGCTTTGTGTTCTTAATAACAGGCCTTACCAGGCAGAGCTAAACCGGCCCTTTGGTCGGTCCCAGGAGGCTGCAGGAAGGCCTGCTAGGCCCAAAATGGGGTATGGGGGTGTCGCGCATGCATGAGTGGGGGGGTCACGCCCGGATGCGTGGGGGGGAGGGCGAGGGTCTCATGAGGGTCACGCATGCATGCACGGGGGGGGGGGGGGCGTCGGGGGCACATTGCATTATGGGCGCCGGCACGTGCGGGCTTTCAGCACACACAACAACAAAAAGATTAGCCATCACTGTTCTAGTGCAACGCACTGCTCAAGGAAGGAGATCTTATATCATCCTGGTCAAATGGTTGTCTATTTTTTTAAAAACCTCCAGTGATGGAGGACTCACTACTCCAGGAGGCAAGCTATTCCACTGATGAATTGTTCTCACTGTCAGAAAATTTCTCCTTACTTCTAGGGTGGATCTCTTTTTTTTTTAAATTTACATTTATATCCCGCCCTTCTCCGAAGACTCAGGGCGGCTTACAGTGTATAAGGCAATAGTCTCATTCTATTTGTATATTTTTTACAAAGTCAACTTATTGCCCCCCCAACAATCTGGGTCCTCTTTTTTCCTACCTTATAAAGGATGGAAGGCTGAGTCAACCTCGGGCCGGGCTTGAACCTGCAGTAATTGCAGGCTGCTGTGTTCTAATAACAGGCTTCTAACAGCCTGAGCTATCACGGCCCTTCAATGAACTTCAATGAACTTCCATCCATTACTTCTTGTCCTGCCTTCTGGTACTTTGAAGAATAAATCAGTCCCCTCTTCTCTGTGACAGCCCTTCAAGTATTGGAAGACAGCTATCATGTCCCCCCACCAATCCTTCTCTTTGATAGGCTAAACATGCGTAGCTCCCTCAGTGGTTCACCACATGATTTAGCCTTCAGACCGCTTATCATCCTTTTCATCTTCTCTGAACAGTTTCTATGGTCTCAGCATCTTTTTTATACTGTGGTGACTGAATGCAGCCTTCCAAGTTTGGAAACTTTAAGATCTTGGCTGGTTAAGGAATTGTGGGAGTTGAAGTCCACAGATATTAAAGATTGAAGACCCCTGGTGCAATGTTGAGGATTTACCGAGTTCCTTCTTTGTTACTGAATCTCTCTGTTCTTTCCCCTAATCGGAGGTTGCTTCCTTCTGATTTTTCTTCCCCACACATAATGTTGGATTCTACTCCTGGCAGGATATAGTAGCTTTTATACTAGGCCTTGCCTATTCCTATAACAGTTCCCCTTTAAAAAAAAACAAAAAAAACCCTACCTAACTTTTTTTTTTATTTCATTTTGTCACAACAGTATACACAAACATTGTCATAAGTAAAAAAACATACCATGAAGAAAATATATATATATATATATAAGTAAAGAATATGCATTAGCTATATTAATTTGATATAATAAAGGGAACAATAGGACAGGAACGGTAGGCACTTTTGTGCTCTTATGCACGCCCCTTATAGTCCTCTTACGAATTGGGTGAGGTCAATAGTAGATAGTTTTTGGTTGAAGATTTTGGGATTTTGAGTAGAGACTATGGAGTCAGGTAGTGAGTTCCAAGCATTAACAACTCTGTTGCAGAAGTCATATTTTCTGCAATCAAGTTTGAAGCGGTTGACATTAAGCTTGAATCTATTTTTTGCTCTTGTAATATTGCGATTGAAGCTGAAGTAGTCATTTACAGGAAGGATATTGCAATAGATGATTTTGTGTGTTAAACACAGGTCATGTTGAAGTCGACGGAGTTGTAAGTTTTCTAATCCCAGGATTTCAAGCCTGGTGGTATAAGGTATTTTGTTGTTTTCGGAGGAGCGAAGAACTCTTCTACTAAAATATTTCTGGACGCGTTCTATTGTATTTATGTCAGAGATGTGGTATGGGTTCCAGACTGATGAGCTGTATTCAAGAATAGGTCTGGCAAATGTTTTGTACGCTCTAGTTAGTAGTGTAGAGTTTTTGGAAAAGAAGCTGCGTAAAATCAGGTTTACTACTTTTAGAGCCTTTTTTGCTATGTAGTTGCAGTGGGCTTTGGCATTTAGGTCATTTGATATGAGAACTCCAAGATCTTTGACAGGGTGAGGGTCGTCAGTAAGGTAATGACCATCGAGTTTGTACTTGTTGATAGGATTCTTTTTTCCAATATGTAAGACTGAGCATTTGCTGGTAGAGATTTGGAGTTGCCAAGTTTTAGATTTGCTTCACTAATTTACCTTCAGGTCATAGTTCCCATCACCAATCTCTTTCCATTTATGACTGTATGACTATAACTTGTTGCTGGCAATCCTTATGATTTATATTGATATATTGACCATCAATTGTGTTGTAAATGTTGTACCTTGATGAACGTATCTTTTTTTTTTTATGTACACTGAGAGCATATGCACCAAGACAAATTCCTTGTGTGTCCAATCACACTTGGCCAATAAAAATTCTATTCTATTCTATTCTATTCTATTTCTGCTTTCAAGAATGTTCAGATGCAACCAAAGAGGGCTTCAACCTCTAACATGCCTTCCCCATTTAAGAAAATCAGTCCAAAATGTTTGCTAGAATAACTAGAAGCAGCACATTCCCATAACTGTTTTCATTAAGACAAGACTGTAATTTGTCGAGATTGATTGGCTCAATTCTGTTTGCATGCTTGCCAAAATCCTCTTGAGGAAACAATCTGTTTGCACAGACTGGTTTTCTGACTTGACACACAACTGTCTATCTATCTGCTTCGTGCTTGCAAGTTTTATTTTAATATCGGCTGCCAAGAAAACCCCTTTTGTCTATCTCCTGCCTCCAGCAAGCTTTCGTCGTTTTAATACCTTCAGGAAAATTGTCACTTCATTCCTGAGAGAAATCCTCTATCCACTATCCCTATAATTTATGGATTAAGAAGATAAAAGATTCCATGTATTTTTTTTTTCAGAATCTGCCTTTTCGTATATACGGGCACACAGGAAAGGTTCATAGTAACTGATTTATAGGTAATCTTTCACCTACGACCACAGTTGGGAGCATAAATTACGTTGTTAAACAATGTTTAAACCAGTTGTGCCTGATTTGAGGACCTTTTTGCTGTGGTCGTTAAGTGAATCACTATGGTGGCTAAGTGAATTACCATGGTCATTAAATGAATCTGGCTACCCCCACAACTTTGCTTGCCGCCCTGTGAAGGGACCAACTGGGAATAACATGACCCTGAGACACTCCTTCAGTCAAAAGTGCAAGTACTGATTGTAAGTCACTTTTTTTTAGCACCACTGTAACTTCGAACTGTCATTAAACAAGTGGTTGTAAGTTGAGGACTACTTGTATTACCGGAATGATGCATATAGCAAACAGTGGAAGTCCCAAAGGTGCTTTTTCAGGAGGCGACTGGACTTTCTTGTTTTTTTCTTTTGTGAAGACATTTCACTTCTCATCCAAGAAGCTTTTTCAGCTCCAACAGGATAGTGCGGAATGGAAGGATGGAATCCTGTCGGAGCTGAAGAAGCTTCTTGGATGGAGAAGCAAAACGTCTTCAAAAGAAAAAACAAGTAAGTCAGGTTGCCTCCTGAAAAAGCACCTTTGGGACAACCATGACCTGGATGACTGAGAATCTCAACAGAAACAGTGGACGTCTTGTCCAAAATACAAGATGCTGATGAAAATGAAGATTAAGCAGTCCAACAGTTTGAGGGCTCAGTTCTCAGATCATTTATTTAGATCACCCCAAAAGTTTCCATCTAACATCCAACATCCCAGGAGCTCTAAGTCAAACGCTTTTCAAGAAACCCACAAATAAGTTACGGCAGACAGCACTCAAACCCCGATTTTACAATCCAGCACACGGCTAAAATATATCTCTTGTGACTAATCAGCGTTCATAATCTTTAAGTAGGGCCAGGGCAGAGAAATCATTCAACACTTTTAGCACCAGTTCCCAGGGCAGAATAGCAAGTGGCTCTGAAAAATTTATTTCTGAGGAGAAGAGGATTCCTTCGGTGGTCTTGTCCGTACTTCTTGCATCACAAGATGGCCCCCGGGTTGAATGAATATTCTGACTTTCATTTTATAATCCCATCCAAGTATGAACCGTTTCCAACCCATTTCGCTTTCTCACACTCAAGCTACCACTTCCTTTGATGGCCTTTAGGATAAAGCTAGTTCTTATCGTCCGCAATAATAAAAAAAAAATCCAGTCAGGAGAGAAGCCTCCTCCACACTCAGTCTGCAAAACACTTTTGTGTAACCCAAAGGCCACCTTGCTCAAAATACCAAATGCCCCGTTTGCGTTCTTTGTTTGCCTCTTTTTATAGCCCATTCTTTCTCTTTGCTCTCCTTTCCTGGTGCACTTGACCCTTTAACAATGGCCTAAGATTATCCTGCCATTGAAATGGTGTTATCTCCTCCAGGCAGTCCGGTCTGTCCACTAAACCCTTTGAAACAAGCTGCTTATGAACGCAGCCGCCTCCTCCCAATCAGCAGCTCATTTTCCCATCCTTCTTACAGGAATTTTTATCAGATGTCTCCTGGTAAAAGCAAACCCCAGGACATTAAAAAAAAAAAAGAGTCCCGTCAAAAAAGAGAGAAACAGACACACTTCTCCAGAGAATATCCAATAAAAATAAATTGGACTACCCTTTTAAGAAAATCTATTTTCAGCAGGGAAGTAGCCTGTGGCTCATTCCGGCATTCGGTCTCAATGCATAAGGAATTGCTAGGTTCTGCAGTTCTGTAAGTAGCATATATGATTGAATACTCCTGAGGACTACTTGTCCTTTTGTATATATTTGTATATACAAGTATATACAAAATATACTTATATATATCATAATACTTGTATATATCATAAGAGAGTTAGATCGGTGAATTGGTCTCATACATTGACTCAGACAGAAAACATCCTGCATAGAAAATTGACAAGGTCTCAACAAGGAAGAAAGTAACCATGCGCAAATGTGCCCCCTCAAGATTTTAAGGACTAAGGATTAAGGATTAAGAAACTTAATCAGTGGTTTTCCTCAGACACACCTTGTTTTTTATCCTGGGATCCCACTTCTAGCAATGGGTAAACTTGCTACAAACTAGAACTTAGTATTGACCAGTAGCTTGGATCTCACACTATCAACCAAGATATTCTTCTGCTCAAATTAACCTGAATTGAGCCATCAAAAATGAAAGGATAAGGAACTTCAGCCATAAATAACATATAATGCCAGAATACAACAATCCAATCTATTTTTCCCACAGGTAACTTTACCTTGCTGGCCTTCAGAATATTGATCTGTTCTTCATGGACTGTATCTCTGTTTTTTTCCAAAAAGCCCTCACAATAATATTCCACCTAGAAAAGATTACAGAACCAGAGTTTGGGTAGGAAAAGAAAAATAAAAAAAGAAAATTGTGAGTACAAATCTTATCAAACGAATTAAGATATTCTTAAATAATATAGACAGTATGTCCCTATATTTTTCTTTTTGAAACGCTCTTTTTTAAAATGGGGCAGCTTAAAGTCAGAATATTTAGCCATGATGGTGAACCTATGGCACGTATGCAACAGGTGGCACACGGAGCCATATCAATGGGCACGCGAGCTCAGCTCCGGTGTGCTTGTGCGCACTGGCCAGCTGATTTTCAGGCCTTCTGGTCCCACAGAAAGTTTGCAAATGGGCCATTTCCAGCCTCCAGAGGGCTTCCGGGAGGGGGAGGCCTAGAAAACCTCTGGAGCCTGGGGAGGGCGCAAAATGGGCCTACCGGGCCCACTGTGCCATCATGTACCGAAAGCAGGGGGAACGCGGGGGGTCGTGCGCGCATGTGCAGGGGGGTGGGGCGCATAGAATTATGGGTGTGGGCACACGCGCGCGACCCCCGCTTTTGACACACGATGGCAGAAAGGTTACCCATCACTGGACTATAGCATATTCATTGTGTCTAGCAATTATCAAAACTAGGCGCTTATTAATAAAAGACTGGCTTTTAACCTGAACAATGTTAATATGCCCGGAGGATGGGTAGAACCATTTTTTTTTCACTGGGAGAAAAAAATATTCTGGCCTTCTCCACCAAATGGTTGATGTGATCATTGAGGATGATTTGACTTCCCTTGAAAAAGAGACCACGTACAGTTCCTGCCATCTAACCTCACTAGAAACTCTTAAAAAACTAGTAGCTACAATCATCAAGACTCACAACAGAGTCAAGAGAGGTGAGAAACTGTGGCGGCTTAAAAATATTAAGGCAGCTTCAGATTTGAGTGGGGAATTCAGACCAAGCTTTCTTAGCTGGATATCAATTTTTTCCCTCCTGACTGGTGTGAATTATAGCCTAGTTCTGAGAAATGGAGCTGAACCGTATGTTTAGCGGCTGCAATTAGTAACATAAATGTGCTGCAATTAGTAACATAAATGTGCTAGAATAACGAAAAGTGCATATGTACCAGTTTTTTTTCCTTTCAAATCCAACACTGTATCACCATGACTCTCACTAGTATGCAATTAAATGCAAAGAAGTGGGGGGATCTAAAACTCTTTTTCAATCTCACTCTAAATTCCAGTTTTCAGTTCATTTGTAAATACCTGGAACTTTCTCTTGCCTTTAGATTTCAAAAGCAAAAGGAAAATGGATAAATAACAGCCAGTACAGCAGTGGTGGGTTTCAACCAGTGTTAGCACCGGTTCGCTTTGCGCGGTCCGCCCAAGTGCATTCCATTTTAGAACAGCTGAGGCACAGCAATCTGCTCTGCCGCACCTATTAGCTGGGCTAAAAACAAGCAAATATAAGTAGGTATAGCGCAGGGGCGGGCAGGAGGACCCAGCAGACAGTCGGTGCAAACCGGTTTGCTCTCACCTCACCATTGCCGCTACCGGATCACCCGAACCGGGGAGAACCAGTAGCAACCAGGGGTGAAATACTCCCGGTTTGGACCTGATCGCCCCATCCAGTAGCAATGGTGGTGGGTTTGTTTCGGAGAACCAGTAGCGAAAATCCCTGGACCACCCGAGCCACACGATCATCAGAGGGTTGTTTGTTTGTTTTTTTACTTTTAAAAGCATTTTTTCTTCGGCCGAAAAAATGCTTTTAAAAGTAAAAAAAAAGCCTCTGATGATCGTGCGGCTCAGCTGGGATCGTCAGAACCCTTTAAAAGCATTTTTTCTATAACTTCTTTGGCCGAAGAGGTTGTAAAAAAAAAAAAAGCTTTTATAAGGCTCCTCTGGTGATCCCAGCAGAGTTGCCTGATCACCAGAACTCTTTAAAAGCATTTTTTCTACAACATGCTTTTTAAAGGTTCTGGTGATCAGGCAACTCTGCTGGGATCACCAGAGGAGCCTTATAAAAGCTTTTTTTTGTCAGAACACTTTAAAAGCTTGTCTTTCTCTGGCGATCCCAGCTGAGTTGCCTGATCAACACAAGCTTTTAAAAGTTTTTTAGAAGAGGTTGTAGAAAAAATGCTTTTAAAAGTAAAAAAAAAAAAAGGTGGCCATGCACCCAGTCACATTTTCCCCCCACCAAGCCACACCCACAGAATCGGTAGTAACAAATTTTACATTTCAACCCTGCTAACAACTCACCACTGCAGTTACAGGCAACTAACACAAAGGGCTCCCCAGACCAATGGGAAATTTTAACTCAGTTAAGGAGAAAGGCTGGTCCCGCACCAACCCCTCTCAAATCTCTCTGTTTCCATTACCTTATCTGCAAAGTGCACAATAATGAATGCCATGTTTGACATGCGAGGCTTCTGGAAATGTTGACTGTTCCCGTGGCGATCATAGAGTTTCTGAGCCCAGTTCTCGTCTGTCCCTTTAGGGACCTGTTTTAAAAGACAATTATTCAGAAATGCATGGGAGACAACTACACAACTACACAACTACCTGAAGTAGCTTCTATCTATTTCGAGCACCTCTATGTTTATTTATTGGGAAAATATTAGCTTTTAGGGACATTTATTCAAGAGCAAAATTACATGCATACATATGTCCTCAATCTACGATCGCAATTGGGACTGGAACTTCTGTTACTACATGATCAACAGCATCGTCTTTCAATGATCCCATAATCCCTTGCGGGGTGGAGTCTGGGCAACTGAATGGAGCTGAGTGTTTACTGGCCGGATGCCTTTCCTGTTGCCAATGCGGAGTTATATTCAGCAGATACAATCTCAATGTGCCCAGAGAGAGAAATATCTGCCTCTACCTAGGATCAAACTCACAGCCTCCTGATTGTGAGGCAAGAGCTCCACCTCTAGACCACCACACCACTCTCTGTTACTATGTAATGGGGTCCAGATTTTTATTGTCCAGATGACAATAATGGCTTAAAAATAAACAAAATGCTCTTAGCCCTGATGTACTTATTCACTTTTCATAACAGTTCTTTTACTTGATACTTCCATATTGCTTTTATTAAAGAAAACAGTAAATGAACATTTATGGATAAATTAATTGATTTGTTCAGGCTGAATCTTTTCTTCCACTCAACTAAGCAGGACCAGCTTTCACCATGAACGACCGTAATTTTTCCAGGTTTAAAAGTGCAAACAACCCAGAGCTGAAATAAAGAGATGTAGCAAAAACATATTTCACAGTCAAGTTAAAGTAATAGCTTAGTTTTTTAAGATCACTACCTTCAAGGTAATAATCAAAGTCTCTTTTTTATTTATTTAGTATTCTGCATCAAATAAATGAAAAGGATAGTTTAGATAACTTTACTGTATCATGAGGACACGAGACTCCTGCTTCCAAAAACCTTTCAATAAATTGGAATAATGCATCAATAAAGCCTTTTATTGCAGAATTCGTTACACTGCCTGCCAACTTATTTTATTCAAACTCCACTGAAATAAGAGATGTTTCCAGTGGAGCCCGCAGAGCGCTTATGATCAAAAGACATTGTTCAGCCATTCTTTTTTTTCTTCCTTCACAGGTTTTTTTCCTCCACATGGGGAAAAACTGAGAGAACAAACGGTACACGGACCTTCATAAATTTCCATGAAGGAGATACTGTAGAAGTAACATTCAATAAGAACACTTTGGCATCCGGAAGAGAACAGGTGGGAAGCATGACACCAGTGTTCCAATATTTGACGGGCACCTACAACAATGAGGGGGTCTAACTATTTTCCAAAGCACCAGAAGGCAAGACAAGAAACAATGGATGGAAACTAAGCAAGGGCAGAAGCAACCTAGAACTAAGGAGAAATTTCCCAGTGGTGAGAGCAGTAAACCAAGGGAACAGCTTGCCTCCAAAAGTTGTGGGTGCGCCATCACTAGAGGTTTTTAAAAAGAGACTGGACAGCCATTTGTCTGAAATCAATCAATCAATCAGACTAGAGCTGGAAGGGACCTTGGAGGTCTTCTAGTCCAGTCCCCTGCTCAAGCAGGAAACCCCTATACCAGGGGTCTCCAACCTTGGTCCCTTTAAGACTTGTGGACTTCAACTCCCAGAGTCCCTCAGCCAGCAAAGCTGGCTGAAGGTCTCTGGGAGTTGAAGTCCACAAGTCTTAAAGGAACCAAGGTTGAAGACCCCTGCCTTAAAGGAACCAAGGTTGAAGAATCCCAGTGGTGGGATTCAGCCTGTTCGGACCGGCTCAGGCGAACTGGTAGTTAAATTGCTGATTGGCTCCGCCCCTTCCCACCCTGCCCCTTCCAGGAGTCCCCATGTGCCCCGTTTTGGCTCCCAGGGGGCTTCAGAGAGGCCTCCTAGGCCCCAAAACAGAACAGGGTCTCCTGCTGGAGCAGGGGTTGGACTAGAAGACCTCTAAGTCCCTTCCAACTCTATCGTTCTATGTTCCATGTTCTGCACATCTCTTATCAAAACATGTCCTACCTGTTCAAAGAAGTAACATGGCTACTGATTGTAGATCGGAAGCTGGAGTGACATTTAACAACAATTAAGTTCTAACGGATATCAACGGGGTTTACTTGAAATTAGCAAAACCTGGATTCCATCAACTTTTTTTTTTTTTTGAATTTATATCCCGCCCTTCTCCGAAGACTCAGGGCGGCTTACACTATGTTAAGCAATAGTCTTCATCCATTTGTATATTATATACAAAGTCAACTTATTGCCCCCAACAATCTGGGTCCTCATTTTATCTACCTTATAAAGGATGGAAGGCTGAGTCAACCTTGGGCCTGGTGGGACTTGAACTTGCAGTAATTGCAAGCAGCTGTGTTAATAACAGACTGTCTTAGTCTGTTGAGCCACCAGAGGCCACCAAAGAACTGGCAAGATAGAAAAATGGACAAAAAAATTAAGGGAAAACTATTCGATAAATAGATGTGAAACTGAATTTGAATATTTAGTATCTCGGATTATGAAAGATGAAATTGGGCTAAAGGGACTCGTTAGTAGGGTTTATAAGATTATAAACTCTGATGAAAAATTACAAAGAGTGATGAGGACAAATTGGGAAAAAGATCTTAATATTGAAATACCAGAGTCAGATTGGAATGTGAATTGGAATAGTAGAATTATGAGAACTTTATCTATAAGGATTAAAGAGCATAATTATAAAGTTGTTTGGAAATGGTATTTGACTCCAGTAAAATTGTCACAAATGGATAAAAAAATTAGTAAAAAATGTTGGAGATGTGAGATGGAATTGGGGACTTATGAACATTTGTGGTATAAATGTGATAAGGTTAAAAAGTTTTGGCAACAATTGGAGAAAATGATATTTGAAATGATGGGGAAAGTAATAATATTGAGAGTGGAAACTATATTATTGTTGGTAATTAAGGAAATAGAATTAACAAAATATGAAAAAGAATTGATTAGAATTATGATTATAATAGGTAGAATTATAATAGTTAGATATTGGAAACTAGATGTGATTTTAGAATAGAAGAGTGGAATTCTGAAATGTGGAAATTAGCCTTAAATGATAAAATGACATGTGATATTAAAATTAGAAGTGGTGTGTATAAAGAAGATATTTTCTGGAAGACTTGGAAACCATTCGTGGACTATGCGCTTGGAAAATTGGACACTTCGGTACCTGTACCTCGAGAACGTGGATTTTGGCAATCATGAGGATATATCCGAAGACCCAAATCTTCCTTTTTTTTATGTATAGCACAAGGGTGTAATAATGTATTTTTTTTTTGTTTGTTGGAAAAAAGTAATTAAAAAAAAAAAAAAGAACTGGCAAGTTCTTTCGAAATAGTCTGCCTGTTCCCAGGGGTGGGCTTCAAAAATTTTAGCAAGGGGTTCTCTGCCCGGTTGCTGGGCGGGCGTGGCCATGGTGGTCATGGCTAGTTGGCCTCCTGCACCACGGCGGCGGGCGGGGGGGGAAATGACATTTTTGCCCTCCCCAGGCTCCGGAGGCTTTCCTTGAGTCTCCGGGAGGGCGAAAATGGCCTCTCAGGCTCCAGAGATCCTCTGGAGGCTGGAAACAGACCCATTTCCAGCCTTCCCAAACATCCGGATGGCCCATTTTTCGCCCTCCACGAGCCTCCACGCACGCCCTTCACTTACCTGCATCCAAAACGGGCCGCGTGGGGACTCCTGGGAGGGAATGGGCGGGCTGGGCAGGGCCAGCCAGCAGTGGGATTTGGGGGTTCTCCGAACTGCACAGAATCTTAGCTAGAGGTTCTCCCGAACCCCCAGCAACCCACCCCTGCCTGTTCCCCAACTGCTGACTTGTTTTCATCAAAAAAGCTCATGGGATGTTAGCACAATAGTTCTTGAAGATATCCCCTTATTACAAGTACATTGGGGGATTTTTTTTTTTTTTACCTTACATTCTTCATCCAGCAAGTCCAGGATACCCAGCTTAGCTTCTATAAGGTCTATGCATGGCTGATTGTCATAAAAATCGATGAGGGTCCAGGGAATTTGTTCTTTCATGTATTCGTCTTGTTCCAATTTAAAGACATGCTGCGGCAGAGAAAGATAGCAAACTTTAAGCTGTTATCAGAAAAGGCTACTTCAATGAACCTGTACCATATACAGGTAGTCCTTGACTTACAACCATTTGTTTCATGACCGTTCAAAGTTACAACAGCACGGAAAAAAGTGACTCGTGACCATTTTTTGCACTTCCTTGTGGTCACGTGTTCAAAACTCAAATATATGGCAATTGGCCTCTATTTAGTGTCCTGGGGTCATGTGACCACTTTTTGCGACCTTCAGACAAGCCAAGTCAATGGGAAAGCCGGATTCACTTTAACAATTCTGCTCTAATTTAACAACTGCATTAATTCACTTAACAACCAAGCAAGAAAGGTCAGGAAATGGGTCAAAACCCAACAGCTGTCCTGCTTAGCAACAGAAATTTTGGGCTCAACTTCAAGCTTCAGACTTGATTGCAGAAAAGATGACTTTTGTAACAGAGTTGTTAACGCTTGGAACTCACTACCTGACTCTATAGTCTCTACTCAAAACCCCAAAATCTTCAACCAAAAACTGTCTACTATTGACCTCACCCCATTCCTAAAAGGACTATAAGGGGCGTGCATAAGAGCACAAAAGTGCCTACCGTTTCTGTCATATTGTTCTTTTACTTATATATACTTTTCTCTCATGATGAGTTATTTTTATGTTGATGATTGTATATACTATTGTGACAAAAATAATAATTAAAAAACAAACCTGTGGTCGTAAGTTGAGGACTATCTATAATAACTGAAGCCTAATTGGTTATTTAAAAACTTGGATTATAGCTTGTTGTTTATTCACCAGATTTAATCTTTTCCAGAAAAAAACTTAACTTTCTTTGGGCATTTATAAACTTTTGCACATTACAGGCTATCGATACTACATGCAATAAAAAGGCAGAAAAAAGGAATTCAAGGAAATAAATTGAAATTCTGAGCCATTTATGTATCTCAGAATATCAAATCTATTATTCTCTAAAGCTGCAAGAACATTTTTGGTTGAACACTAATCTTTTTAGAAGCATGTGATAATTACATAGCTATAGGTATCCTGCACTTTAAAACAAAAACTCGAAAAAAGGTTTTAAAACTTAACTACAGGTAGTTCTCAACTTACAACAGTTCATTTAGTGACCATTCAAAGTTACAACGGCACTGAAAAAAGGGACTTATGACCGTTTTTCACAGTTACAACCTATGCACCATTCCAATGATCATGTGATCAAAATCCAGATGCTTGGACACTGGTTCATAGTTATGACGGGTTGCTATCTCCCAAGGTCCCTTTTGCGACCTTCTGGCAACCAAAGTCAACGGGGAAGCCAGATTCACTTAACAATTGTGTTACTCACTTAAATTGTGTTACTCACATAAATAAATAAAATAAAATAAACACCTGCAGTGATTCACTTAACAAACGAGGCAAAAAAAAGATCGTAAAATGGGGCAAAACCCGCAACAAATTTCTCACTTAACAACAGAAAGTTTGGGTTCAATGGTGGTCTTAAGTTGAGGGCTACCTGTATGCAATAAAGTTTCTTGATTTTAGGGAGTTTCCACAAAAACTGGGACAGTACAAAAAGCCATATCCAAAACAGCAGATTTCACCTTAAATCTTGCTTGTTGGTTGCACAGTGACAACAGCCACTGTGATCTGGGTTGACCCTTGACATGGAGTCATGCTCAATTTTAGAAATCAGGGATCATATATTCTATTGCAGTAAATGCGAAAAATATTACAGTAAAACAAACTCAAACCCATGCACAAAAACTATATATAAGGATAGGAATATTAACAACTTGAAATCACACACGAGTAATAGCTGAATTGCTGTAACATGAATCACTTGTAAGGCTCTGAAGACATAATGTATTAGGCTATTAAAGAAAACAAGCAGCAGCAAACAGAATTTTTGCAAGAATTGATGAATATCTTAAAATAAATATTTCACCCTCTCTGTCAATCCAGTGCAATATTTGTTGCTTTGAGAAATGGGTTTTAGGGACTTTTTAATTACTATGGGCAAAGTCAACAGAAAGCAAAATGAGCAAAATAAAGCAGAAAATCATTAGAGTTTGTTTCTTTTTTAAATAACATTAGAAATTATCAAAAAAGCCCCAGGGGAGATAAAACTTATAGAACTTTTGTAGAATGGAAACAGCGAAAAATCATGAAGATCTGCAGAACACAGTCCCTAAGAAATGGGGAATATAGTGCTAAGTAGGGGTAGTATTCACTTATCTTCCCTACCGATTCGCAAATGTGAGTGTGTGTGCTCACGTCCACACATGTGCACAGCCTTCCACGCATGCTCTTGGTTCGTGCATGCGACTTGCACGCATGTGCATGGCTGAAAAACGTGCCTAAATAGGATGGCATAGGGCCGAGGTGGGTGGGCAATTTCCGCTACCGGTGCTTTTGTATTCTTTGGCCCCATCCCCAAAGATACTAAAATAAAATCTGACAATCCAAATTACCAAATTGAACTGCTGCTGTAATTTTTCATTGGCGTAATTGATGCAGAATTGTTCAAAGCTATTGTATTCAAAGGTCTCAAACCTGCAAAACAAAAAGAATATTCTTAGAGAAAGGATTCAAATAATAGTTTCTGGGGGGTGGGGAATCATTAATATTTACGGATTAATTATTATACTATTTTTATAAACCACCTTGGGAATCTGATTTGAGGGAGTTATTAAAATGAGGTCAATAAATAAAAATTATTTCCAGTTTAGAAATATCAGTGAGAGCTTAACTTAGTTTTCCCAATCCAGAATCCTACAGATGCATCGATAGCTATCACAGGATGCAATTCTGGAGCTGTAATTCCAATATATTTGGAGAACTTTATATTGGGGAAAAAACGTTTAGGCTAACAGCTCAATCAGTTCCATCACTCACTGTCTCCTAGAGCAGGGGTCCCCAACACATCCCCACCCCATTTAGAACTGGGCCGGGCAAGCAGCGGGCGAGTGTGTGCATGCACGCAGCACCATTTGTTCAAGCAGCATGTGTGCCCGCCACTCGCGCAAATGGAACTGCGCCCATGCTCACCCACCACTCATATGGAAGCATCTCCTCTTCCCCCTCCCCCCGCCAGCGCCGATCCACAAAGCCAGTAGACCACCAAACTGCTGTCCTAGAGACCTATCTTATTTCTAAATTTCAATGGGTAGAACACCGACCTGGTCTCTGGGCCATAGGAACCATAATTTTAAATTTCTCACAATGACACAAGAAAAAGTAACAAGGATTTACGGAAAATGTTTAAGTGCTTCTCAACCTTCTAACATTTTTACCATATGAAATCCAAGTCTAAAATGAACTATTTGCAACTCTTGAGGGAGGGTGGGAGGGTGGGGGAGGGAGAGAGGGGGAAGAGAGGGAGGGAGGGAGAGAGAGAGGTAGATGGAGGGAGAGAAAGAGAGAGAATTTGAAGGCAGCTGTACAACTCTATTAAATATCTTATGAGACAAGTTTGAATAGTTTATTATCTTTGGTCTGACAAAATCCTGAGCAAGATCTATAGAGAAATAATACCTCTGGATACAAAACAAACATTGAAAAATGAAAAAGGGGGAAAAAAACCCTAGATTCTTTCTATTCAACTAAGAAAGATTATCAGGCAATGAAAGCGTAAGTACCAGACTGCTTTCATTAGGCCCTATAGATAAAGGGCTTAAAATAGCTTTGCACTGTCATTTTAAGAAGATTCACACCTAACTCCAAATTCGTATTTAATGCAGACACATTCACTTAAAACTTTCTCCATCTTTTTCAATTTTATCAGAATAAGTGTTCCTCTGTTGTCTGTTAACAGCTTAACTGAAACCAATCAAGGAAAAGGAAAGTTTGAAGATAATACCCATTAAATTTTATGTTTTTTAAGCATGTTGCTGTAATGGAAATCCAATCTTCTGTTTTGAAGTCGATTAACACAATGTCTTTCTCGAGATACAGTTTAATACCCTCGCCTTGCATTCTTTTCAACTGCGACTTTGATTTGGGCTTTGCTTTAATGGATTGGATTCCTATCTGCTGTCAAATAAAGTAGGAATTCAATTGCTTCCCCGCTACTGTATGAAATCTAATACCGAAACATACAGAGATCCTGACTTAACACTTCTCAAAGTCATTCATCTGAATTACACTGTGCGCCCGTAAATCCGGATCTTGGCAAACAGAACGCAAGCTATCATCCTACCCAGTGGTGGTTTCAAATTTTTTTACTACCGGTTCTGTGGGTGTGGCTTGGTGGGCATTGCATGGCTTGGTGGGCATGGCTTGGTGGGCGTGGCAGGGGGAGGATACTGTAAAATCTCCATTCCTCCCCAATCCAGGGGAAGGTTACTGCAAAATCCCCATTTCCTCCCGATCAGCTGGGACTCGGGAGGCAGAGAATAGATAGGGGCGGGGCCAGTCAGAATTTTTACTACCAGTTCTCCGAAATTCTCAAAATTTTCACTACCGGTTCTCCAGAACTGGTCAGAACCTGCTGAAACCCGCCTCTGATCCTATTGGATGGCACCAACAAAGGTTTGTATGTCAAGCTGTTAGAGAAGGGAAAGGGGAATTCTCTATAAGGATACATCCTGGAGTCCAATTGGAATGGGAATCCAATTGTGTCTGATTTTAGGGGATGAGAATGCGTCACAGATGCCTCGCTTTAACATCCTTACTATGAATAAGGTTCCATATTTTTTGGAGTATAAGATGCACCTTTTTCCCCTAAAAAAGAGGGTGAAAATCTGGGTGTTTCTTATACTTTGAATGTAGCCCCGCCAACTTCTCAAGGTTTCAGAGGCTGAAAAAAGCATCAGAAAAGAAGCTTCAGAAAAGAAACCCCCAAACAGAGCTTCAGAGGCTTTTTTTCTGAAGCTCTGTTTTGGAGGCTTTCAGAGGCAGAAAAAAAAGCAAAAAAAAAAAAAAAAAGCAAGGCACAGAGCTCACAACAAAAGAAACTGTTGCTAAAATTGAAATGAGTATGACGACTTAACAAATATAGATTTTACTGAAGATAATGTTGGAAAAGCTCTTCGCAACTTGAAACCATCTCTATCCATTGGACCTGATGGACTTTGTGCCTACTTCTTAAAAAAACTTTCTAGTAATTTAGCAGAACCCCTAAGTATAATCTTTAATAAAACTTTCACAACCAGTTCCCTTCCCAATCTCTGGTCACTAGCCACAGTCATTCCAATTTTCAAAAAAGGCGACCCCAGCTTAGTTGAAAATTATAGACCAATCTCCCTATGCTGCGTCGCTTGCAAAGTAATGGAATCCATCATCAACCAATCCATTACCTTGCACTTAGAATTACACAACTTACTCTCAAATAAACAATTTGACTTCCCAAAAAAATTATCATGCAATTTACAATTTCTCCACTGTAAAAACCTATGGACTACAAATCTTGATCTAGGTAAAACAATAGATGCAATATACATAGACTTCTGTAAAGCTTTTGACTCAGTAGTACATGATAAACTTCTCCTAAAATTAAAATCCTATGGCATTTCAGGACCCTTACACAACTGGATATCTGCTTTTCTGTCGAACAGACAACAAGTGGTTAAGGTTGGTAGTGCTATATCAAATCCTGTTCCTGTCAAGAGTGGTGTTCCTCAAGGTAGCGTTCTTGGACCAACTCTCTTTATAGTATTCATAAATGATCTTTGTGATCACATCTCAAGTGACTGTGTTCTCTTTGCTGATGATGTCAAACTTTTTAACACCACTGACAATACATCTACAATTCAAAAAGACCTTGATCATCTAACCGCTTGGTCTAAAATTTGGCAACTACGAATCTCAACCAGCAAATGCTCAGTCCTACATATTGGAAGAAAGAACCCAATCACTAAGTACATGCTTGATGGACATTACCTCACAGATGACCCCCACCCAGTCAAAGACCTTGGAGTTTTTATATCTAACGATCTAAGTGCCAAAGCCCACTGCAACTATATAGCAAAAAAGGCTCTAAAAGTTGTTAACTTAATTCTACGTAGCTTCTTTTCCAAAAACACCACGCTACTGACCAGAGCATATAAAACTTTTGCTAGGCCAATTTTTGATTACTGCTCGCCTGTCTGGAACCCATACCATATATCTGATATCAATACAGTTGAGCGTGTCCAAAGGTATTTTACGAGAAAAGTGCTCCACTCCTCCGTAACCAGTAAAATACCTTATTCCACCAGACTTGATATCCTGGGTCTAGAAAACTTGGAACTTCGTCGCCTTCGACAGGACCTGGGTTTAGCTCATAAAATCATCCTTTATAATGTCCTTCCTGCCAATGACCACTTCAGTTTCAACTACAATAACACAAGAGCTACCAACAGATTTAAACTTAATGTCAACCGCACCAGTTTAGATTGCAGAAAACACGATTTCTGTAACAGAATTATCTGTGCTTGGAATGCATTACCTGACTTTGTGGTCTCTTCTCATAACCCCAAAAGTTTTATTAAAAATCTATCCACTGTTGACCTCACCACATTCCTAAGAGGACTCTAAGGGGCATGCATAAGAGCACAAATGTGCCTACCATTCCTGTCCTATTGTTTCTTCCCCTATATATATATATATGCTTATACTACCTTGTTTCTCCTCATATATATGTTTATATATTATATAATCTTTTGTGTTATGCTTGTTATGCTTGTGTATATTGTTATGACAAAATTAAAATAAATAAATAAAATTCACCTCTGGGAACACCTGATTGGTGGTATTCCGGGAGGCCTACCCACCTGCCAATCAGCTTTTTTCTTATTTTCCTCCCCAAAAACTAAGACGCTTATCTCCGGTGCATCTAATACTCCGAAAAATATGGTACTTATCTCCAAAATTATGTAGCCTCTCTTCTCCTTTTTTTCAATCTGATTAAGATCAATCTAGAGGCGCTTAATTTTCTTGGCTATGGGTGGCAGTAAGGGCCTTGATGTATCAGTTTCTTTTGTTATAGTCGTCCCAAAAGTGCTTTTTCAAGAGGCAACTGGACTTTCTGGTTTTTCTTTGAAGACATTTAGCTTCTCATTTAGGAAGCTTCTTCAGCTCTGAGAATGGATTTAGCTCCGAGAAGACCTGAAGAACGATGACTGAGAATCTCCATAGATTTTTATCATAGTTCTCCTTAAGAACGTCCCTGCTTCATCTATCAAGCAACAAGTGGAATCATTTGGGCAAGCTCATAACAATCGTAAGAAATCCTGATAAATAATCTTTATTAATGAGCCACGCTGGCACAGTAGTTAGAATGAAGTCCTGCAGGCTACTTCTGCTGACTGCTGGCTTCCAGCAGTTCAGCAGTTCAATTCTCACCAGCTCAAGGTTGACTCCACCTTCCATCCTTCCAAGGTGGTTAAAAGGAAGACCCAGATTGTTGGGGGCAATAGGCTGACTCTGTAAACTGCTCAGAGAGGGCTGTAAAAGCACCGTGAAGTATATAAATCTTATTGCTATTGCTATTATTAAAGCCATAGTTTTAGTAAGAAGCCATATCCAGATTATTATAGTAAGATGTGGTGTTTCCAAGATCAAAATCTCTATTTAAAACAATAGACAAATGCTTTTGTGCCTCATTCTTGTTTCCAACTTATGTAAGGGACTATCCATCCCCTTCTTATAAAGTGCTGCGATTTCCAGCCATCTTTCTGCCATAGTCACATCTGCTCCGACCGTATTGATTTTCACTGTCTGCAAGAATTAGCGCACTCAGATACTTCTGGACTACTGTAACACTCTCTACATGGGGCTCCCCTTGAAGGGCACCCGGAGGCTCCAACTGGTTCAGAATGCGGCTGCGTGGGTGATAGAGGGAGCTACTCGTGGTTCCCATATAACACCCCTCCTGAGCAGGCTGCACTGGTTGCTGGTGGTCTTCCGAATGCAATTCAAGGTGTTGGTAACCACTTTTAAAGCGCTCCATGGCACAGGACCGGGCTATTTATGGGACCACCTGCTGTCAGCCTCCCATCGACCTGTGCGCTCCCACAGAGAGGGTCTCCTCAGGGTGCCGTCAGCCAAACAATGCCGGCTGGCGACCCCCAGGGGGAGAGCCTTCTCTGTCTTGTTCTTATGGTCTGGCAAGTAAGAGGAAAGAGCCACACCGCAAAACTTACTAAACTCCCACTGCCTAGAGAAGACACAGGAAATACCCGGGAATGCCAGCGTTGATCCCTAGCAAATGCAAGCAACAGGGTGGAGGAACAGGATTCCGAAAAGCTCACCCATAGATGTCCAGCACACCGATAAAGGAATGCTGCTTGACCGTGGTGTACAAGGCCTTGTTGATATGCTGCACAATCCAGTTGAACAGCTGAGCGTAGATGTGCTTGGCTAGCGCATTCCTGGCGTTGACGGCTTGTTGGAGGGACATATTCTTGGTGTAGGTTTCCGAAGTGGTGACCAGCTTCCGGTGGCAAAGCCAGTGTTCCATCTGGCTGTGCTCCAGTCCCAGTAATCTGCAAAAATGATGCAGATGTTCATCTTGGTTCTAGGATATAAAGAAAGACATCTGATTCAGCAAAGCACACAGTGGAAGGTTGATATCGCCGGAGGGTAAAGAAAAATACATGCAACCTTCTAGTTCATGAACCGGCTAGGTGGAAACCTTTTGTGATCTACTCAAGGGTGCCTTCTTGGGCTGCTGTTTCCAGCTTCCAGGAAACAACCGTGGTGGCGCAGTGGTTAGAATATAGTATTGCAGGCTAATTCTGCTGACTGCCTGCAGTTCGATTCTCATCAGCTCAAGGTTGACTCAGCCTTCCATCCTTCCGAGGTTGGTAAAATGAGAACCCAGATTGTTGGAGGCGATAGGCTGACTCTGTAAACCGCTTAGAGAGGGCTGTAAAGCACTGTGAATTGGTATGTAAGTTTAAATGCTATTCCAGTAAAGAAGAATATTTGCAGCTGAAGGTTGAAAATGAGGGATCCTTGGTGCTCTCTGAGCTTGGTTGTTTTCTTGCAGATGTTTCATTACCTAACTACCCAATGACACTGATGACATTTCCTAGTCTGGGTATGAAACGTCTCCAAGAAAACAACCGAACTCAGAGAGTACCAAGGACTTCTCGTTTCCAGCTTCGTTAGTTTGCAGCGACAAGGGTACCAACCACCAAGGCCGGATAGCTCAGGCTGGTAAAGCCTGTTATTAAGAACACAGCAGCCTGCAATTACTGCAGGTTCAAGCCCGGCCCAAGGTTGACTCAGCCTTCCATCCTTTATAAGGTAGGTAAAATGAGGACCCAGATTGTTGGGGGGGCAATAAGTTGACTTTGTAAAAATATACAAATAGAATGAGACTATTGCCTTATACACTGTAAGCCGCCCTGAGTCTTCGGAGAAGGGCGGGGTATAAATGTAAACAAAAAACAAAACAAAAAAACATCCACCTATGAAACATTGGGTTCCTTCACAAGAACATTGCTACTACTATAACCAACCACAGACATATCCTAAGCTGCTAACTCATCCTATACATAAGCTAGACAGGTTTTTTCCCCCTCTGGATCTCTCGCTAATTACTTTCTTTTCTAGTGTATGGCACAGAACACATGGATATCAATAATAAAATTATGTAGAAGCATCGTACTGTCAACTCGCAAAGCATTTCTAGTCTGCTCTCAAGTTGCCATGGGCAGAAAGGTGGGAGAACTGATGGAGCAATTCAGCAGCCGCATTCCATGCAGACTTTCCTCCAAGGTTGGGTCTCAGATTACCAGAGCCAGTTTGTAAGCTAGCGTGGTTTCTACAGCCTGAGAAAATGCCTCATTGGAGAATGTGATTTATGACACAGCCTGAGAGGAGGGGGGGGGAAACAGAGTCATAGTTGAGCCGTAAATTACGTGTGGCAGAGTTGACTACACTTGGGAAGCTGCCGACATGTTGCTCCTAATAAATAACTGGATTTCTTTTGGAACTTGGCTCAAGGCTCATGAGTTAATTAGGTCAGTTGTTGGAGCCCTGACATATTTATTTATTTATTTATTTATTTATTTATTTATTTATTTATTTATTTATTTATTTATTTATTTATTTTATCACATTTATATACCGCCCTATCTCCCAAGGGACTCAGGGCGGTTCACAGGCAGGTAAAAAAGCACATATAAATACAGACTAAAATAACAATTAAAAAACTTATTCTACATGGCTGAATTATTAAAAAGCAATATAAATAATAAAACCCATTTAAAACCAGTATAAATTTAAAATCTAATCCAGTCCTGCGCAGATGAATAAATGCGTTTTAAGCTCGTGACGGAAGGTTCGGAGGTCCAGAAGTTGACGAAGTCCTGGGGGGAGTTCGTTCCAGAGGGTGGGAGCCCCCACAGAGAAGGCCCTTCCCCTGGGTGTCGCCAGACGGCACTGCCTAGCTGACGGCACCCTGAGGAGTCCCTCTCTGTGAGAGCGCACGGGTCGGTGAGAGGCATTCTACTATGATACACATATGATGGGAAGATGTAATCAATTTTGTAAGGTTTGAGGAATTCAAGAAACTATATAGGATATAGGCTACATTGTAAAATACATTGATTCCTAAGAATAGATAAGTGGTCTATATATTAATATATAGGCCATTTATCCAATTAAGCGCAGTATCTGTTAGTGGGAGAAAGTTGTGAAGTTTTCCTCCTGTATAAATAGCAGCAACTAATGTGGTCTAGATGAGAAGCATCGGGGGCGGGGCGGGATTCTCTGCCCCATTTAAACAGAGAACCTTGGGAGATGCCATGCAAGGTGCAGTTCCTAGTAGAGCTTCTTAAAAAAACTATGGCTTTAATAAAGATTATTAGCACTGGTGGGTGGCATTGAAATCCACTCATTTTTGTGTCGGGTTAGATATATTTTTTCCAGAAACTGAATGTCCAGTAGTCCAGTTTACATTCCCTTGTGATTTTACATCAAAGTTAGCATTATGAAGCTGCTGTGCAAGGATCAGTGGGTGGTTCCTGGCTAAATACAATAGTGCAGAGGAGAACTGGATTCTGACCTTGATTGTTTAACAATATAAAAATCAAAAGCCCTTTTCCTTCACTTAGTTAAAATGAAGACGCAGTACCTCCCGACTCCATTATTCTGTATACAGGTACTCCTCGACTTACGACCCCAACAGAGCCCAAAATTTCTGTTATTAACTGAGAAGTTTGCTAAGTGAGTTTTGACCAGGGTGAAATGCTACCTGTCTAGACTTAAAAGCTACCGGTTCGGGTGAACCGGTAGTAAAAAATATGCTACCAGTTTGGGTGAACTGGTATTTCCGATGATCAGCTGTGCCACACGATTTATATTCGCTAGAAAGCAGGAAATCCTGCTTTCTAGCAAATCTAAATCGTGCGGCACAGCTGTTCCCCTTGCTCACTGTTCTACTTACCTTAGAAAAGGCTTCTTAATCCTCCTTTTTAAGCGCTACGCAGTATCGCATGCGGTGAGCATGAAAAGCGCATGCTTGGTGTGCACCACACGTGTGCACGAAGCGTACCAGTAGCTGTTGTGTCTTGCCCGCTCTCACCGCAGCCGGGGTCTGCTTATCTGCTTCCGAACGCTGAAGAATGTCCTCCCGGCCCCAGCCCTGGCTCCATGCCTAAGCAGGCTGCAGAGGAGGCAGCACCCCCCGGCCCCAGCCCTGGCTCCATGCCTAAGCAGGCTGCAGAGGAGGCAGCACCCCCCGGCCCCAGCCCTGGCTCCATGCCCAGGCAAACGGAGCAGCTAGACCCCTCCCCCTCCTCCACAGCATGTGAGCCTGAGGAAAGTTTATTTCCAACAGCTGCTGATTGGAGTGACCCTCGCATCAGAAGACTGGATAGGCGGAGGCAACAGAAGGAAGGGAGGGGCAGGCCTTAATGAGTACTGAGTCATGGAGCCACACCCCATGGCCTATATAAAGGATCTGCTTTCTGGCAGTCTCTGAGTCAGGCAAAGTCGAACTTATCTTGCTGAAGTCACTTTCTGGTCTCCTGCCTGCTCTGAGGACTTTGCTAGGACTTTGGGCAGAGCTGCAGAGGCAAGCCTGATTCGGATTTCCCTGACCCGGCCGTCAGCGGAGGAGTGGGACACGACAGTAGCGAAGCGAACCAGTAGCAGACTTCAGAGCTTTTCACCCCTGGTTTTGCCCCATTTTACGACTCTTTTTGCCACCGTTGTTAAGTGAATCATTGCAGGCATTAAGTTAATCACACAGTTGTTAAGAGAATCTGCCTTCCTCGTTGATTTTGCCTGTCAGAAGGTTGCAAAAGGGGATCACATGACCCTGGAGACACGGCAAAGGTCATACATATGAACCAGTTGCCAAGCGTCTGAATTTTGATCACGTGACCATGGGGGATGCTGCAAAAGTCGTAACTATGGAAAAGGGTCAGTTAGTCAGTGCCGTTGTAACTTTGAATGGTCACTAATTGAACTCTTGTAAGTTGAGGACTACCTGTATATCTGATCAAGCATGAGAGACTGGCTTACTGGGGTTGAAGGCGAGTGACTGTCCTTGTGCCCGAGGCCGGATTAAAACTCAGTGTCCCAGTTTGTGACCTGAAGTCTTAACCACTACATCAAATTTGGGTCTCCATTACTAGTTTAAAAAAATAATAAAAAGAACCGCTATTTTGCAAGTCGAATCTCATAAGATCTCTGGTTTTCTCATAAGATTCTCAGGACCCAATGCAAGAAACTTTATGATATTTAGATTATTTTGAAAACTATTAACAAACACAGGATCGGGAGTGGGGGGGCTAAAGGTTAAAAATTGCATAATTGTGCGCATGATTGAAAAAGCTGAAAAACGTTCTGTACTCAGGAGAATCCTGTGTTTTGTAATTTGAAGTCCTGACAATCCCCACTGATTGCACTCAAATTGTGGTTGGAATTACTATTGTAAGAAGTCTTCACTAGCACGTAATTGTTATGCCGGCAATTCTCAAACAAAGGGAAGGAGCCCCAGGAGGCTGTATTAGGCGAGGAATGTAGACTGTAGAAAACTTTTTCTCTGCACCTCATATTTTGCTGCGTTTCGCTGATTAAATACGTTAGCAGGCAGATCAACCGTCCAGAATCATGGATGCATTTCAATTAAGCAGCATCAACATCATTAAGGACAGCAATACTTGAAAAGGAGATTGGCTTATGGACTCAGTACGTCCAAGCCTAAGAATTAAAAATAGGCCACTGCATTGTTTCTTAAGGATGTGCAGCAACCTTGCAAACCATATTTTAATATTTGAATTAGAAAAAAGAAAAGAAAAAGCTGACAGTCATGGAAACGCGTATGAGTAGGTGTTGTGTCCCACTCCTCCGCTGACGGCCGGGTCAGGGAAATCCGAATCAGGCTTGCCTCTGCAGCTCTGCCCAAAGTCCTAGCAAAGTCCTCAGAGCAGGCAGGAGACCAGTAAGTGACTTCAGCAAGATAAGTTCGACTTTGCCTGACTCAGAGACTTCCAGAAAGCAGATCCTTTATATAGGCCATGGGGTGTGGCTCCATGACTCAGCACTCATTAAGGCCTGCCCCTCCCTTCCTTCTGTTGCCTCCGCCTATCCAATCTTCTGATGCGAGGGTCACTCCAATCAGCTGTTGTTGGAAGTAAACTTTCCTCAGGCTCACATGCTGTGGAGGAGGGGGAGGGGTCTAGCTCCTCCGTTTGCCTGGGCATGGAGCCAGGGCTGGGGCCGGGGGATGCTCCCTCCTCTGCAGCCTGCTTGGGCATGGAGCCAGGGCTGGGACCGGAAGGTGCCCCCTCCTCTGCAGCTTGTCTGGGCATGGAGCCAGGACTGGGGCCGGGAGGCATACATTCCTCCGTGTTCGGGAGCAGATAAGCAGACCCCGGCTGCGGTGAGAGCGGACAAGACACAACAGTAGGGCTCAACTTGCAACCGTTCGGTTAGTGAACTGTTCAAAGTTACAACGACACTGAAAAAGTGACTTTGACCATTTTTCACGTTTACGACCATTGCCGCATCTTCATAAAACTTAGACGCTTGGTGTTCTGACCTAGGCTCCCTTAAAAAGCAGAGTCTTGGTCCCAGCAAAACCTCTTTTATTTACACGACTGTGAATTCCTTTCATTCACAGTCAGCAAGGCTTGTCCAAACAGTTTTTCAAAGGAATTTATTTATTTGTTTATTTATTAATCATATTTCTATATCGCCCTTCTCCCGAAGGACTCAGGGTGGTTTACAGCCATATTAAAACCATTTCTACAAACATTAAAATAAGATAAAATAAAATATTTAAATTTGGCTGACACTATAAAACCCATCTAAAACTCCCAATTAAAACTCCCAATTAAAACTATCAGGCCAGTCCTGCTCGATGAAACAGCCATGTTTTCAGCTCGCGTCGAAAAGTCCGGAGATCGGGGAGTTGGCGCATGCCTGATGGTAGTTCGTATATTTATCAACACATCTGATCTCACTTGGCAAGCTGCCATGTAACTTGATTCCAAACATAGTGTAAGACAAAACTTGGCACAGAGTCTCTTAGCACCACGAACAGAACTTTCCACTCTTGAACCGACCGACCGACCAAATTGTTTCCTGCAAAAGCCCCCTCCCCGTTCGCTCCTCTTTTGTTTCCTATCGGAGGGGCCAATCATCTCCAAGGTGTGGCTTTACTCCCAAGTCGACCCTGCTTTCTTAGTTGTTCTTGTCTTCTGGCAGCTCTGCGCATGCTCACACCAGGAACGGGCTCCAGCTGTTCCTCTGCCTCACTGCTATCTAGCTCCCTCTCTTCCTCCGACGCAGAGCCCCGTCTGAGCTTTCACCAGCCCCCAGAACTCGCCCTTGTTCCTCCCCAACCTCCTCACTGTCTGACTCTGCTGCCAGCTCCGCTGGCCGCCGGTGGGCCACAACACTTGGCAATTGACTCATCTTTATGACGGTTGCAGGGTCCCGAGGTCAAATGATCCCTTTTTGCAATCTTCTGACAAGCAAAGTCAATCAGGCAGCCAAATTCACTGAATAACCATGTTACTAACTTAACAACTGCAGTGGTTTACTTAACAATTGTGGCAAGAAAGGTCATAAAATGGGGCAAGACTCATTTAACGACTGTCTTGCTCAGCAATGGAAATTTGTTTGGGCTCAGCTGTATTGGTAAGTTGAGAACTAACTGTAATAGATTAATCAGCAATTGTATCACATTTTATCTGGTTTAGAATAGGGGTGGGTTGAGTGGGAAGATGAAGATTTTGTTCTGCAGGATTTATTAAGGCTTTTAAAATTCTGGCCATTGATTCCTTCCTTCCATGTTCTGTCTGCATAATGAGAATATAAAGAAGTATCCCAGACCCTAAAGGTCTCAAGGGAACTCCCTTGACATGGGATATAATTACATCAAGGCTTTGCATAACATTAGATGTGCAGTGTCACAAAAATTGCACGGCCCTCTTGAAAGAAGCCCTTGCAATTTAGGAGGCTCTAGTTGTCTTACACAATCAAAGCCCTGCTTCTTTTTGATGTGCATCGCATTAATCAAAAGATTAAGAAAAAAAAAGGCAGATCTAAAGATGGTTCCTTTTTGATGTACAGAGCACCTTACGCGCCCATTAAAAAACGTACCGTTATGCTGCAGGATTCTCCATCACGTTCAGAACGAAAATCCACATTTCCAAGGTGTAGGACGGCAGCGAGTATCTTAAAAATGGTCATCTGATAGGATTCCTTTACTCCTGAAAAATATGATTGATATCCAATTTTCAAGTGCCTGAACAGCAATTTGCCAGCAGTCCCAGCAAGTATGACATACGATGAGGGATGTTGGAAGATGAGTTTTCAGCAAAATCTGGACCATCATAAATTGTCCATCCCTGGACCATAAACACCACAGTTTAGTTGCAGGGTGGTGCGGGGGGGAGAAACTACCTTCTCTTTAATAGAATAGAATTTTTATTGGCCAAGTGTGATTGGACACACAAGGAATTTTTCTTGGTGCATATGCTCTCAGTGTACATAAAAGAAAAGATACCCTCATCAAGGTACAACATTTACAACACAATTGATGATCAATATATCAATATAAATCATAAGGATTGCCAGCAACAAGTTATAGTCATACAGTCATAAGTGGAAAGAGATTGGTGATGGGAACTATGAAACGATTAATAGTAGTGCAGATTCAGTAAATAGTCTGACAGTGTTGAGGGAATTATTTGTTTAGCAGAGTGATGGCCTTCGGGAAAAAACTGTTCTTGTGTCTAATTGTTCTGGTGTGCAGTGCTCTATAGCGTCGTTTTGAGGGTAGGAGTTGAAACAGTTTATGTCCAGGATGCGAGGGGTCTGCAAATATTTTAAATTGGTGATGGTGAACCTATATGTTTTGGGTGACATGCCAGCATTCGTCCACAACTACAGGTAGTCCTCAACTTTACAACCATTCATTTAGTGACTGTTCAAAGTTATAATGGCACTGAAAAAGTGACTTGTGTTTTCACACTTACGACCGTTGTAGCACCCTCATGGTCACATGATGAAAACTTAGCAACTGGCATGTATTTAAGACAGTTGCAGAGTCTCAGGTCATGTGACACCATTTGTAAGCTTCCCGACTGACTTTCAACAAGCAAAGTCAAATGGGGGAAGCCGCATTCGTTTAATGACCGCATGATTCACATAACAACTGCAGTACATTTGCTTAACTATGGCAATTAAAAAAAAAAAAGAAGTCCTAGGTGCAACTCACTTAACAACTGTCTTGTTTAGCCACAGAAATTTTGGGCTCAATTATGGTTGTAAGTTGAAGACTATCTATATTCCCGAAAGCATGCCCTTTTCTCACACGATTTCTGGAGGGTGCGGAGGTTTTGTGCAAGAATTGGGTGTGTTCTTACAGAGACTCTGGAAGTCACAAAAGAGGGCTGGGCATTTGTGCAGCTTCTACAGCCTCCAAAAATGAGTTTTACTAGTATTTTATTTTTGTAATTATGGATGGTAATGACAGCAGCACACATGACTGGGCTGTGTTGTTGGTTTTTTTAAAAGATAAATGAAAATGCAAAGAATTGTTTCTTTTTTGCTTGGGGTATGTGTGTGAGACACACCAGCAGAGTCAAGATAGGTATTTTGATATTTGACATGCGGAGCCCCCAAAAATTCACCATTACTCCTTTACCAAGTAAACCAATTATTTAATTAAAATGGTAACCTATAAAAGTATTTGCAAAAACCACTGGACAGCATACACTAATGTCTCCAAGGTTTACACCGATGCTTTACCAAGTTTGCAACTGTAAGATGCATGCTGGCTGGGGAATTCTGGGAGTTGAAGTCCACACACCTTAAAGGAGCTAAATTTGAAACAACTTTACACCGATGCTCTTTTCCTTGATGCTCTCTGAGCTTGGCGTACTGATGATGTTACCCAGTATGGTAATGAGATGTCGGCAAGAAAACCACCAAGCTCAAACAACATCAAGGATCCCACAGTTCAACCGTGAGCTACAAATATTCCCTTCTATTGAAACTTTGCAATATTGTGAAAAGTTCCTGAAGAGTTACTCTACATCAGGGGTAGTCAACCTTTTTATACCTACCTCCCACTTTTGTATCTCTGTTAGTAGTAAACTTTTCTAACCGCCCACCGGTTTCACAGTAACGCACCGTGTATCGTCATCTGCGCATGCCTCTCGCACATCGTGGATTGGGTTTTGGGGGGCGCCAGCTATCAGCTCTGCTTGTCTGCTACAGCTGGGTGGTGTGAGGGGAGATGCATGAGCTATTCTGGGATGAGGCTCTTTTGTTTGAGGTCGCACTATAGCACCATTTAGTTTCACTTACGTAACGTGAACTAAACTTATGCGCAGGCGATACAAATAGTATATTTTCAGAAAATTAAATTGTCATGGGGAATTTTATGAAAACCGAATGAAAATGTTTTTAAATAATGCTCTGAATTTTTTTTAAAAAGTCAATTAAATTTAAAAAAAAGGAAAGTGCTTCAGTATCGGACAAAACCCTTACCGCCCACTGTGAAAGCTGGAACCCCACTAGTAGCAGTAGGGACCAGGTTGACTACCACTGATCTACATCTTCGTACAGGATAGCTGTATCAAGCCACACATTCTCCTAGGAAGCAGCCCAATTTGGGGTGAAACCCTTACCAAGCAGGGTGAAGGCTTGCTTTGTTTTCTCAAAATCTTCTGCATCGTCGACTCCTTCAAGAGAGGTGTCGCCTCCCAGAGATGTGTAGAAAAAATCTTTGGCATCCACTAGAATAGAAACAACAGCAAAATTAAGTTAAGGGGGAGAAATGCTTGCACTTAGTCCACATTTCCTGAAAAGACTTGCCTGAACCCCAAAACTCACAAGGAAACCAATCAGTGCACAACAATAAGCACAAAAAAATGAGGCACCACCCAACCTCAAATATCAACTCTTCCCAGGGTTCAGTTGGTCCATTTCTGGCCTTCCGTTCCTTCATCTGAGGCAGCTTTTTAAACTTCCATTAGATCTTCAGTAAACCAAGGGGCTAAGGCAATAGGGGTGAAATCCAGCAGGTTCTGACAGGTTCTGAAGAACCAGTAGTGGAAATTTTGAGCAGTTCGGAGAACCAGTAGCGGAAATTTTGAATAGTTCGGAGAACTGGCAAATACCACCTCTGGCTGGCCCCAGAGTGGAGAGAAAATGGAAATTTTGCAGTATCCTTCCCCTGCCACACCTATCAAGCCACACCCACCAAGTCACACCACGCCCACTGAGCCATGCCCACAGAACCGGGTGATCAAAAAATTTGGATTTCACCACTGGTTGGCAATCTGCAGCTCTGGAGCCGCATGTGGCTCTTTCATCCATCTGCTGCGGCTCCCTGCCGCTGGTCAGCTCCACAATTGGTAGGGTTTTCGGTTAGGACAGGTAGAGGAAAAAGGACGGCACGCTAGGAGGATACTCTATGGTGGGGGAACTGGACTTCCAGCTGGCAGAGGAAAAAGGAGGCTGCGCTAGGAGGAGATTCTGGCTGTGACCCTTTTGGTGCCGACTGGCCAAAGTGCACGTGCATGTGTGCAAATGCATGCCTGTGTGCTCGGAATCCCAAAATGCAATGCGAGCATTGCACACGTGTCCCCGTGCATGCACACGCGTCCCCATACATGTGCATGTCCCCCATGCATGTATCCTGCCTCCCCGCGCATGCACCTGCCCTGCCCCCACACCATTTTGGCTTCCAGGTTGGTGAAGGAGGATTTCCAGGTCCAAAATGGGGTGTGGGGGCGCTGCGCAAGGCCCCCCACACCCTATTTTGGGCCTGGAAAGCCTCCTGCACCAACCTGCACCCCCCATGCATGCACCACACACCCCTGCTCATGCACATGTCCCCTGCACGCACCACACACACCCCCACTCATGTGCGGCAGAAACCCAAAGACCAGCTGGCCGGCAGGAGGCATGCGCGCATGAGCAGTGGAGCTGGGCTCGGGTGACAGGTGGCGTGCCCGCAGAGAGGGCTCTGCCATAGGTTCACCATCTGAAGTCACCAAAAGCCTTGGGAACTTCAACACCACCTCTGGTGTGATCTCAAAATGGTGCGCAAGACCGCAAGCTGCTCATTTTGTCTCACCAAACCAATTCTGCCACTGGTTGTACAACTTCATTCTTTCTCTAGGCACAGTTCTTTTCCTCGGAAATGCTAGGCTCCACAAATGTATTATTTGGCGTTTCAGGAATTATTTTGAAAGTTCACTGTGGAGGCTAAATAAAAGTAATGGCAATGGTTCCCCTCGCACATACGTGCTAGTCGTTGCCGACTCTAGGGGGCAGTGCTCATCTCCGTTTCAAAGCCGAAGAGCCAGCGCTATCCGAAGATGTCTCCGTGGTCATGTGGCCGGCATGACTCAACGCCAAAGGCTAAATACTATGTGCTAAATACTATGTGCCAAATAGCATACTTACATAATGAGAGATCCTTCAGTTCTGGAAGACCAGCAGAGGCACACAGCTGATAGAAAATGTGATAGTTTCGCTCATCAGCTGCCTGAGAAAGAACATTAGTTTATTTGCAGAGAAATGAGCTACAATTAATTAAATATCATTCAGCATATCCTTTTCCTCTTTCTCTAGATCAGGAATCCCCAATCCGTGGGCCTACCGGGCCTTGGCCTATTCACAATTGGGCCACATGAATGGCTGGCTGCTGTGTGCGCATGCATATGACACAGCCCTACTTGTGAGAGTATCAGGGGGATTCGGGGCCACATTCACATGAGCAATGGGTGACTACGTGCAAGGGCCTGCCCCTCCCATAAAACCATCCCCTCTTCCCCCCACCCTCCTGGCCGCCAACCTAGAAAGGTTTGGGAAATGTGCCCTAGATTTATTCAAACTCAAATTTCACACATATTTCTTCAAGGTAGGAATGTTGTTGTTTTTTTAAAAAAAATATCTACAATTAGTTTCAATCTAATTAAACTAGAGATGAGCATTAAATGAATGGCAAAAACTCTGGCACGGTTCTGATTATGGTTTATGAAAGAATGAGAAAGTCTAAAAGCACCATCGTTAACATGAATGAGGGATTGGGGGGGGGCAATAAGTTGACTTTGTAAATATACAAATAGAATGAGACTATTGCCTTATACACTGTAAGCCGCCCTGAGTCTTCGGAGAAGGGCGGGATATAAATGTAAACAAAAAAACAACAACAACTTCATTTTATAACAGAAGAACTGAGGCTGGACAGGGGCCCCTTTCAAATTAAGCTTTTACAGATTGTACACCTAATGTAGCCTACAGACCTGGGATTTTCTAGAGGTTTCCTATCTATCAACCAGCTAGGAGTGATCCTGCTTAAGTTTCTGACTCAATGTGTCTCTTTTAATTAGGATCCAAATGGAGATGTTATGTATGTAACCTTAATCTCCAACGGACATAGGAGAGCTCATACAGGAATAAAAATACCAAACCACAATGCTCAAACATTGGTCCATACCAGTAATTACAAATTGCAGGTAGTCCTTGACTTACAACCACAATTGATCCCAAAATTTTCCTTCCTAAGCAAGACAGTTGAGTTTTGGCCCATTTTACTACCTTTCTTGCCACAATGGTGCTTTTCAAAAGGCAACTGGACTTCCTTGTTTTTGTTTTTTTTTGTCCTTGAAACGTTTCACTTCTCATCCAAGAAGCTTCTTCAGTTCTGACTGAAGAACTGGCATTCTTCAGAACCGAAGAAGCTTCTTGGGTGAGAAGTGAGATGTTTTCAAGGAAAAAAAAAACCCCAAGAAAGTCCAGTTGCCTTCGGGACAATCATGACCTGGATGATTGAGAAACTCCACAGACACTTTCCTGCTCCAGTTGTTAAGTGAATCACTGAAGTTATTAACTTAGTAACATAGTTGTTCATGAATCAGGCTTCTCCGTTGCTTTGCTTGTCAGAAGGCCGCAAAAGGTGACCCCAGGATACTACAACGTGATATAGATGTGAGCCACCTGCCTGGTGTCCAAATTTTGATCACGTGACCATGGGGATGCTGCAACGGTTCTAAGTGCAAAAAACAGTCCTTACTTTTTTCAGTGCCGTTGTGTAACTTCAAACGGTCACTAAATGAATGGTTGCAAGTCAAGGACTATGTATATTCAGCTGACTCAAATGTAAGTTTTAGTTATTAGGTGATGGTGAAGCTTTTCAAATCCTGCCAAGATTTTCATTCTTGTAGATTCTAAATCAGGGGTCTTGAACCTTGGTCCCTTTAAGCTGGCTGAGGAACTCTGGGAGTTGAAGTCCACAAGTCTTAAAGGGACCAAGGTTCGAGATCCCTGTTCTAAATCACGGTTCTCAATGTCCATCATCCTCTTTTAACAACCCCATAATCCCTCGCGGGGTGGCGTCTGGGCATCTGAATGGGGCTGAGTGTTTACTGGCCGGATGCCCTTCCTGTTGCCAATGCAGAGGTTTTTTTTCAGCAGATACATTCTCAGTGTGCTCAGAGAGAGAAAAATATTTGCCTCTACCTAGGATCAAACTCACAACTTCCTGACTGTGAGGCAAGAGCTCCAGCTCTAGGCCACCACACCACTCAAGAGTTCTCAATGTCCATGTACCTAATGAATCACGGACTAGGAAGTTTCCTTTCAACTGGAATGACTACGTCCGCCAAATCATTCAAAGTAGAGAAGACTCAAATAAAACGAGACGTCTTCTCCTCAGCATCTTGCTGACTGACTGCTGACTACTATTAATCTTCTCATCGTTCCCATCACCAATCTCTTTCCACTTATGACTGTATGACTGTAACTTTGTTGCTGGCAATCCTTATGATTTATATTGATGTATTGATCATCAATTGTGTTGTAAATGTTGTACCTTGATGAGGGTATCTTTTCTTTTATGTACACTGAGAGCATATGCACCAAGACAAATTCCTTGTGTGTCCAATCACACTTGGCCAATAAAAAATTCTATTCTATTCTATTCTATTCTATTCTGTTTCCATGTGAAATCACCCCTCAGGTTCATGTGAAACATCTTTAAACAAGGGCTCCGACATATCCTATCTCAGGTAGCTTCAGGATAGTGAAATGCCTTATTCATATTTCAGGTCACTTATAATCCATCATCTTCGCCTCTCAGCTAATGACTATGGAGCGCACGGAGATTAGTAGCAGCTTCCTTCAGCAAAGAAGCTATAAGTTTGTTATATTTGAATAAGATTATAGAGATACTTTGATCTTTCGAATTGGGGTGCTGAAGAATACAGGTAGTCCTCGAGGGACGACCACAACTGAGCCCAAAAATGATGTTGCAAAGCAAAACATTTGTTAAGCGAGTTTGCCCCATTTTATGACCTTCCTTGCCACAGTTGTTAAGTGAACCGTTTCATTTGTTAATTTAGTAGCATGGTTTGTTGAGTAGCATCTGGATTCCCCGTTGACTTTGCTTGTCAGAAGGTCTCAAAAGGGGATCACATGACCCCGGGATACGGCACCCGTCATAAATGTGAACCAGTTGCCAAGTGTCTGAATTTTGATCATGTGACCACGAGGGTCCTGCAATGGTTGCAAGTGTGAAAAACGGTCATAAGTCACTTTTTTTCAGTGCCATTGTAACTTTGAATGGTCACTAAATGAGCTGTTGTAAGCCGAGGACTATCTGTATTCTTGAGAGTCCCTTGGGCCGCAAGAAGGTCAAATCAGCCAATCCTCAAAGGACTCAATTCTGACTGCCCTTTGGAGGGACAGATTCTGAAGCTGACATTGGGAAAGATGGAAGGCAACTTCTGTAAGATAAGCCAATCAAATACGCACAGTTTCTTTTTCAAATTTCATAATTTCATAACAACAGAGTTGGAAGGTACCTTGGAGGTCTTCTAGTCCAACCCCCTGCCAGGCAGGAAACCCTATACCATTTCAGACAAATGGCTATCCAACATTTTCTTAAAAATTTCCAGTGTTGGAGCATTCACAACTTCTGCAGGCAAGTTGTTCCACTGATTAATTGTTCTAACTGTCAGGAAATTTCTCCTTAGTTCTAAGTTGCTTCTCTCCTTGATTAGTTTCCACCCATTGCTTCTTGTTCTACCCTTAGGTGCTTTGGAGAATATTTGACTCCCTCTTCTTTGTGGCAGCCCCTGAGATATTGGAGGGCTGCTATCATGTCTCCCCTAGTCCTTCTTTTCATTAAACTAGGCATACCGAGTTCCTGCAACTGTTCTTCATATGTTTTAGCCTCCAGTCCCCTAATCATCTTTGTTGCTCTTCTCTGCACTCTGCACTCTGCACTCAACATCTTTTTTACATCGTGGCGACCAAAACTGAATGCAATGTTCCAAGTGTGGCCTTACCAAGGCATTATAAAGCGGCACTAACACTTCACGTGATCTTGATTCTATCCCTCTGTTTATGCAGCCCAGAACTGTGTTGGCTTTTTTAACAGCTGCTGCACACTGCTGGCTCATATCTAAATGGTTGTCCACTAGGACTCAAGATCCCTCTCACAGTTACTACTATTGAGCAAGATAATGTAATGGTAGTTTGATACCAGAGGAGATGAATTAACTGACACAATACTTTGTTTTCTAAGTAGAAAAGCAAATTAACTCCCCCACCCACCCACATTGTTAGAATTCCTTAAAAACTAAACACCTCAATTCTCAACATACTTCATCATAAGGCATGACAGAAAGAGTATCAATTCACAAAACTCTAAAACAGATAAGACACTAAGTAGTCCCATCTGTTGTAATTAATACTTATAATAATATAATTAACACACACAAACACAAATATCAAGATCACGTGAAGTGTTAGTACCACTTTATAATGCCTTGGTAAGGCCACACTTGGAATATTGCATCCAGTTTTGGTCGCCACGATGTAAAAAAGATGTTGAGACTCTAGAAAGAGTGCAGAGAAGAGCAACAAAGATGATTAGGGGACTGGAGGATAAAACATATGAAGAACGGTTGCAGGAACTGGGTATGTCTAGTTTAACAAAAAGAAGGACTAGGGGAGACATGATAGCAGTGTTCCAATATCTCAGGGGTTGCCACAAAGAAGAGGGAGTCGGGCTGTTCTCCAAAGCACCTGAGGGTAGAACAAGAAGCAATGGGTGGAAACTGATCAAAGAAAGAAGCAACTTAGAACTAAGGAGAAATTTCCTGACAGTTAGAACAATTAATAAGTGGAACGACTTGCCTGCAGAAGTTGTAAATGCTCCAACACTGGAAATTTTTAAGAAAATGTTGGATAACCATCTGACTGAGATGGTGTAGGGTTTCCTGCCTGGGCAGGGGGTTGGACTAGAAGGCCTCCAAGGTCCCTTCCAACTCTATTGTTATGTTATTATATATAAAATTTATAAATAAATAAATGAATGATAAATAAGCTAACCTGGAACACAACTCTTGATTTCTCAAGCAGATACGTCCTCATGTTGGCACCAATGATACGGTATCTTTTATCAAAGCCAATCTGAATATATTTCCCAAAACGGCTGCTGTTGTCATTCCGGGTTGTTTTTGCGTTACCAATTGCCTTTATGAAATTAAAAAAACATTGAAAAATATAATATGTTTATTCATCAATATTCATTCTCACATTCTCACAGATACACTTCATTAATTAATTGCATATAACAAAGAAAAAACAATATTAAGACAAAAGACCCAGAGAATGAAAGATGGAGAGAGCAACATTGCTTGAAGATTAAGGGCAACACTCTTTAACCAGATCATATCTATTAGCCTTATTCCCTCTACCTGTGAAACAAAAAACAGCAATGATTGCTTTTACAAGCTGTTTTAGAGTGTAAACAATGAAGACGGCAGCAAAGTAATTATGATAATATTTTGTTATCATATTTAATTAACACTCTAGATTCTCTAGATCAATGTTTCCCAAACTTGGCATTTTAAGATGGGTAGAATTCAACTTTGCAGAAACCTTGGGCTTCATAATTGAATGCTAAAAGACAATGAAGGGACTTAATGTGCCTTTATTTAGAACTAGCTATACTCCTCAAAGCTTCAAAATGTCATGGATTAATTTCCCAATCTAGTGTCCTCCAGAAGCCTACATTGGTTAGGAAATACAGAATTGCAGACTATATACAGGTAGTCCTCAACCTACGACCACAATTGAGGCAAAAATTTCTTAAGCAAGGCATTTGCTAAGTGAATTTTACCCCATTTTTCAACCTTCCTTGCCTCAGTTGTTAAGTGAATCACTGCAGTTGCTAAGTTAGTAACCTGGTTGTTAAGTGAATCTGGCTTCCCTATTGATTTTGCTTCTCAGAAAGTCACAAAAGGGCTTCACATGACCCTGGGATACAGCAACGGTCATAAATATGAACCAATTGCCAAGCATCTGAATTTTGATCACATGTTCATGCCGATGCTGGAAATGTCATAACTGTGAAAAGCGGTCATAAATCACTTTTTCGGGGCCTTTGTAACTTTGAACGGTCACTAAGGGAACTGTTGTAAGTCGAGGACTACCTGTATTTGCAACTATAAAAATATGCAAAGAACGTCATATTAAAGAGTTTTTGGCCACACATGTTCTGTCCCCCTCCGCAGTCCAGGAAACACGAGCAATGTCTTAATTAGCCGGCATCTATCAGCTCTGGCAGCAAACTCGCGAGCGTCTGCCAAGTGTCTCTGTTATCACTCTTGATGCCGATAAGTCAGCCAGGAAACCAGGAACAAACAGGACTTCAGCTCTACTTCTCCCTCTAAGCAGCTGATTTGCTTGCCAGGAAGCAGCACCCCTTGCTGCTTTTATATCCTGTGGGGTGTGGCTCCATGACTCAGCACTTCCTAGGCCTGCCCCACCGCTGCTTCTGTTGTTCCTGCCTCTCCTGCCTACGAAACCTAGGATCCAGCCAGGCCTGATTGCCATCAACCGGGTCTGGAGGCGTGGCCTGGGGGGCGGAAAGAGTCAGGGGACGGGAGGCCTCATTATCTCCTCCACCTGGCCTGCCTCTGGCTCCTGGAGCTGAGCCAGGAAAGCCGGTGCTCCCAAGGTAAGTCCTGATGGCCCTTCCCCCTCACTTTCCGAGTCACTTTCTAATAGGGGGCTCGGCTCGGGGGGCGCAGAGACAACAACACAATTGAGACCATGCTTTTCTGCATGCAATGTTAAATATAGGAAGATAACAATGGGCCTACTACACATTGTAATTTTAAGCAACATTCAATTTCATAAGTAGTACACTCATTATAACTAACACAATAAAGTGTGTATTTACATGAATTTATTTGGGGATAGACTTATGTTACAACTGATTGCATTTTTCAAGCAACACAGAAGTTAGCTTCACTCTTTCTTCCTTCCTTCCTTCCTTCCTTCCTTCCTTCCTTCCTTCCTTCCTTCCTTTTAATTTGTCAAACGAAAACAAAAACAAGAAGAGAATAAAAATACAATGACAGGGATGAAGTGTGACTTGTTTGATTTTGGCTTAAGCTATGGTGTGAATCCAGCCATTATTGCTGGCAGATCCTATTTTGTGGTGTGTTATCTTGTATGGACCCAAACAACCATGTTTTATTCAAACAATCCTGATTTACCATAATTAGTCTATAGTCTTTACTTTCTATAGTGTTTGCTTTCTAAGAGAGAGATCAATGGAAGCTTGCACTGACAGTTTCACTTCTGGATATACAGCTTTACTGATTGATTATAAAATATCTTTTTTTTAAAAAAAAACTACACGTAAAGTTGGGACAAAGCTACATATTTGTGTCTTAATAGCTCAGAATTTTAGCTAAGCTGATTACGACAAAGCAATTGAAATGAACTGTGCTTCCAAAGGTTTTAGCGAAATTGTGCTTAGCAACCGTGCCTGCTAAGTGGCAAACAGCTTATATAAGAACAGAACCCAGCTGTATACCTTTAAAAATCCTAGCCAAAGCTAAAATTAATAACAATAACAAACTGGCATAGAAAACAGCGTCTTATCAAGAATTCACAACTCTGGATCTTAATTTAAGCTTTAATGAAAGAATGGATTCTGGTTTTAAAAACCGAAGAAAACAAAAAATGATAATAATACATTCATGCCAATAATCTTCTGCTCATATTTTCTACCTGGTTGGAGTTTTTGAAATAGGAACAGATTTTTTTTATGCAGTATCCACAGGAAACACAGAAAAACACAGGCGGGGCGGTAATAAAACTCAAGATATTGCGTAGAAAAGGAGGAGCAAAGCTATTAAATTCTCAAAATATAAATATGCCAGTTAGGTTTTTTTTTTAGTAAAGTTTTTCATAGCAGAGGTGGGTTTCAGCAGGTTCTGACCAGTTCTGGAGAACCGGGAGTGGAAATTTTGAGTAGTTCCGAGAACCGGTAGTAAAAATTCTGACTGGCCCCGCCCCCATCTCTTCTCTGCCTCCTGAGTCCCAGCAGATCAGGAGTAAATGGGGATTTTGCAGTAACCTTCCCCTGGAGTGGGGTGGGAATGGAGATTTTACAGTATCCTTTCCCTGCCATGCCCACCAAGCCACGCCCACCAAGCCACGCCCACAGAGCCTGTAGTAAAAAAAATTTGAAACCCACCACGGCTTCATAGGAAAGGTCCCCACTGATTGCGGTACTTAAATTAAACACAACACACTTTTAATCACCACCCTCTTATTAAGTTTTCATTCAGAATGTACTTCTCCTAGGTGAATTGGGGCTGATGTTGGTTGCATTCACATAGCAAACTAAGTCATAATTTGTTTTAGCACTTGTTTGAAAAAGCCTTATTTGAATGCAAAGCCTAGGATCCAGCCACTGTCTTTCTCCTTGTGAATAAAACCTTCAAATATTAAAATTCAAAGAAAGAATTTGAGTAAACACCTCCTACTCCCATTGTCACTTCTATCAATAGGAGAGAATATTTGTATCCCGAGGGTTCAATTATGGGGTCGTTGCTGCCCTCAGAGCTTAATGGTTTTGTTGCTGATGTTTCATTACCCAACTAGGTGACATCATCAGTGCTATAAGGGTTTGCACTCTGTTCATATACAGGTGCAGTGGTGGGATTCAGCCAGTTCGCACCTATTCGGGAGAACCGGTTGTTAACTTTCTAAGCAGTTCGGAGAACCGATTGTTGGAAGAAATCTTATTTTGGTTTTTTCCACTTTACAGGGCTAATCCTGTAAGGAAGGCAGGAAGCAAACATTCTGGTATTGTTCCTAGCCTAATTTTTATTGCCCTGCTTACAGAAACTGCCTCTCTGGTTAACCCTTATTACATTGTAACAGTAATGCGAAGCGCCCATCGGTGTGAGCAATATTAAGTTGGCCACACCTACACGGTCGCATGACCACCAAGCCACACCTACCCAGCTGGTCATTAGAGCAGAGAACCGATTGTTAAATTATTTGAATCCCACCACTGTACAGGTGGCTTGCCTTATCACTGTTGGAGATTGTTCTTGGTGGTTCCTTGATTAGGGTGTTATTTACTGGTAGTTTGTTTGTCTGAGTTTGTAGTTCTTTGATTAGGGTATTGTTTACTGCTTGATTGCTAGTCTAGACTAGTTATTCCATCACTCTGCTAAACAAATAATTCCCTCAACACTGTCAGACTATTTACTGAATCTGCACTACTATTAATTGTTTCATAGTTCCCATCACCAATCTCTTTCCATTTATGACTGTATGACTATAACTTGTTGCTGGCAATCCTTATGATTTATATTGATATATTGACCATCAATTGTGTTGTAAATGTTGTACCTTGATGAACGTATCTTTTCTTTTATGTACACTGAGAGCATATGCACCAAGACAAATTCCTTGTGTGTCCAATCACACTTGGCCAATAAATTCTATTCTATTCTATTCTAGTATTAATCCTGGTGTTAATCCTTGGTATTAGCTGGGTGTTAGTTCCTGGTGAGATCTCTTAGGAGTTTTTTTGCTTCCTTTTTGGCTTTTTGATTGTTTGTCTTAAATGGCGTGTAGATGTTGCTTATCTCTGTGCCTTTTGATGGCTGATTTGTCTGAATGCCAGCTTCCAGTTTTTTGGACCTAGCTTGTTCTAGGATGCTCATAGTTTCCCAGTTGAAACCATGGTTAAATCTGTCCATGTGTTGTAAAACTAAGGCATTTCATCATGTCTTCTGGCTAGCAGTTAATGTGTAGCTGGTTGTCATGGTGGTTGTATTCCAGACTGAGTTGCTAATAATCCATCAAAGGACAATATAAGGACAACCGGCTATGATCCACACTATTTTCTAGGGGAAATTGAGACTCCGGGTAGGACCTTATGCAGGACTTCAGATTTGAAAGCAAAATGGTGTTTTAGGAACTCCTGCACCCCCTCTGTGTAATTCCTTAAAGCAGCTGCATCTCTTCTGAGAATGACCCAACTACCCAACAAGTTGCAGCTCACCTTTTAGGAAAAAAGTATCACGTTTAAAGAGTGCTACATGCGGGTAGTCCTCGATGTACGACCACAATTGAGCCCAGCATTTCCATTGCTAAGTGAGACAGCTGTTAAGTGAGTTTTGCCCCATTTTAGGACCTTTCTTGCCAGAGTCGTTAAGTGAATTACTGAAGTTGTTAAGTTAGCAACACGGTTGTTAAGGGAATCCGACTTCCCCAATGACTTTGCTTGTCTGAAGGTCATAAAAGGGGATTTGACACGTGACCCCGGGGCACTGCAACCGTCATAAATATGAGCCACTTGCCAAGCATCCAAATTTTGATCATGAGACCATGGGGATGCTGTATCAGTTGTGTGGAAAAAATGGTCATAGGTCATTTTTTACAGTTGGCGTTGTAACTTTGAACGGTCGCTAAATGAACTGTTGTAAGTCGAGGATTTCCTTTACCCCATTATCTCTTTTGCCTTTGAATTGAAAGGCCCTAAAGGTTCCCCTCACACACATGTGCTAGTCGTTCCCGACTCTAGGGGGCGGTGCTTATCTCCGTTTCAAAGCCGTAGAGCAAGTGCTGTCCAAAGACGTCTCCGTGGTCATGTGGCCGGCATGACTAAACGTCAAAGGCACACGAAATGCTGTTACCTTCCCACCAAAGGTGGTTCCTATTTTTCTACTTGCATTTTTTTTTTACGTGCTTTCGAACTGCTAGGTTGGCAGAAGCTGGGACAAGTAACAGGAGCTCACCCCATTATGCAGCACTAGGGATTCGAACCGCTGAACTGCCGATTTTTCGATCGACAAGCTCCCCGTCTTAGCCACTGAGCCACCACGTCCCATCTTGAAAGGCCCTAAATGTATATAAAAGGACAGATGCTCCTCAAATGCTGACCTTCCAAATTTGCTAAGACTTTAAAGCTCATTCCCTTGAATAGCAGGATTGGGGGTGTTTTGGCAGCTTTTCCAAAGGGAGAGAAATATGTTTTTCTTTCTGAGAAATCTTTCTGATGTGCCTCTTGGTACTACAGCTGCAGTTGACGCAGCAGAATTAAGGACTGGCCTGCCGAGTTCATTATGATCGCCCAAAGGTTTTCATTTCCACCTCAAAATCAAGCCCGGGTGCAGAAATAAAATGAAATTATGATACTCATCAGCGAACATTAGTGTCATGTTGGCCTTGCTGGCTCACGCCACCATTTAATTTTAATTGATCGGCTGCACTGATGCATATGAGATGCTTTTGCCCATCTGTGGCATGTGCTTAGAAATTGCATGAGTCAGCACAGCCAAATAACAGGGTGAGCAAGCAGCATAAAAGCTGGCCCCGAAACAGAACACGTTTGCAAAGAAAACTCTCACAAACTTTCTAGGACAACTGCAAAAAATACCCATGGAAAATATTGACTGAAATTCCAATAGAAGCTACAAAATATTGTATGCTCGTTGTGAGATATTCCGCCACATGTTTGAGTTATGGTACCAGAATTTGCTCCTTCCATTGTCTCATCAATGTCCTTTTAAATTAAAAATCCTGTCATTTAGAACTCGGTCCCACTGGAACCGGATAAGCGGTGCATCAAGTCTAAACTCCCATCATCAGGCTAGAGACCAGGTGACTGTGAGTTCTAGTCTCACCTTAGGCAGGAAGCGGGTGGGTGACTTTGGGCCAATTACCAAGGGACTGTAAGTTCTAGTCCTTTAGCATGAAAGCCAATTGGATGATTTTGAACCAATCAGTCTCTCTCTCTCTCAGCCCAACCTATCTCACAGGGTCGCTGTGGTGGGGACGAAAGGAGGAGGAAGGTCTGATGAATTTGTCTGCTTCCTTGAGTTATTTGTAAAATAATAAAGGCGAGATAAGGAAGGAAGGAAGGAAGGAAGGAAGGAAGGAAGGGAAGGAAGGAAGGAAGGAAGGAAGGAAGGAAGGAAGGAAGGAAGGAAGGAAGGGAAGGAAGGAAGGAAGGAAGGAAAGATAGATGGGCAGATGGATGGACGGACAAACAGACACAAACACACACACACCACTTGGAAAAGACCCTGATGTTGGAAATGATTGAAGGCAAAAGGGGGCGGCAGAGGAGCAGATGGTTAGTGTCATTAACACAATGAACATGGATTTGGGCGGGAGCAGGGGTGAAATCCAGCAGGTTCTGACAGGTTCTGGAGAACCGGTAGCAGAAATTTTGAGTAGTTCGGAGAACCGGCAAATACCACCTCTGGCTGGTCCCAGAGTGGGGTGGGAATGGAGATTTTGCAATATCCTTTCCCCAGGAGTGGGGTGGGAATGGAGATTTTGCAATATCCTTCCCGTGCCATGCCCACCAAGCCACGCCCACAGAACCGGTAGTAAAAAAAATTGAATTTCACTACCAGGTGGGAGACAATGGATGACCAGGGGCCTGAATGATATAGTCCATTGGGTCACGAATAGCCGAACACGACTTAGTGACTAAACAACATGCCTAAATATTTCCAGGGTGACGCAAATGTTCTTCTTTGCATTATACAACAATAAAAGCATCTACCCACCATCATCGCTGAAGACCTTACCTCCATGATAGGACTGGAAGCCAGGACCTTCTCTTCAATATTGGATTCACTGGAGGAGCCTCCAACTGAGGCAAAGAACCGCATGGCATATTTGGCCGAGACTGTTTTTCCCGCTCCGGATTCCCCGCTAACGATAATGGACTGGTTCTTCTCATCCCTAAAGAAAGAAGGAGAAAGAGGAGGGAAAAATGAATCTTACATTTCTCTGTATTCTCGCCAACTCTGCCATTACTGCTTCATATGACTTCTTTTTAGGAATGAAATAGCACAATTTGACTTGGTGCAGGTTCGATTCCTCCCCTTCTAAGAATCGCTAGCTTATTTAAAAATCATTGACTGGACGGCTAGTTTGGCCTAGTGGTTAAGGCATTTGGCTAGAAAGAGGGAGACCATGAGTTCTAGTCCCGCCTGAGGCATAAAAGAACCGCGTGGGGTACCTGGCCAACATGGGTGGCCTGGGTGTCTTTCGGCCAATCACCGTGAGATTGTGAGTTCTAGTCCTGATTTAGCCATGAAAACCAACTGAGTGACTTTGGGCCAATCACTCTTTCTTGGTCCAACTCACCTCACAGGGCTGTTGTGGGGAAAATAGGAGAAGGGAGGTATGTTAGATATGTTTGCCCCCTTGAGTTATTTGTAATATAATAAAGGTAGATACATCTAAGTAAATTAATTAATTGTTGCTTTAAAGCATGGTTATCCAACCATTTGGCCTGCCTGAGTTATTTTAATATAATAAAGGCAGATATACGTAAGTAAATAAATAAATTGTTGCTTTAGAGCCCGGGCATCCAACCTTTTGGCTTTCCTGAGCCTCAATGGGTGAAGAGAAATTATCTTAGGCCACATATAAAATATATAATATAGTGTTGTTTTTTTTAATTTTATAAACAAACATACATTTAAAACATCAGTAATTCCTTCCGTGTGACATCTTGGTGTTTTCTTCCTGGCTCCATCTTTTGTTGTTTCTTCTTTCTTCACTACAATTTAAACTATTACCATTTTTCCACAGATATATTATTATCATTTCCTTACATAATTATCCATCGCTCATCTATACCTTTCTTCTAACCAATGATAAAATTTATCCCATATCTTAAAATATTCTGAATCCTCTCTTTCTGTAATCCTCAAAGTTAATCTGTTCATTTCTGCAGTCTAAAATTTTTCTAATAATTTCTCCTTCAAAATATATAATACAGTTAATGTATATAAATCACATGATAAAAAACGTTTACAATCTTGTGGGGTTTACTGTCTGTCCAGATCACAGGTGGCCGGCAGGCCATGTGTAGAGCACGCTTGCTTTATGATCTTCTTCTTAGCAGCCTTAAATTATCGTATCAGCCTTTTCTTGTAGTAATGATCCCTTATCCTAAGAGACTAAGCTATGGGCTTCCACAATACCCTTCCAGCCAAATACCGAATAGTCACACCTATATAAACAAACATGCCGTATCTGTCACTCACAGCATTCAAGCTCTTTATTATAGGCTATCACTTACTTCTACCCAGGAGGGATAGAAAGCCAATTATTTTTAATGCTCTGATACCGCAAACAACTTTGAAAGTTAGCAATCCCAAACTTCCGCTTCCTTTCTGTTGCAGACATAAAGTCTTCTTCAGTGTGGATGCTGCCTAACTAGACCTTCCTCCACCCTGGCTTTCCCTCTGGAAACGGGGAACATGAAAAGCCTTTCTGAAATTAGAGAATATTTCAACTAATAAACAGATTTAGAGAAGAGGATCAAGTTTACCATAAGGATAGCCAGGGAAGAAAACCATCTACTATCAAAGTCTTTTGCTTGTTAACAATAAAAAGTTAATATGAAAGATGTTAAAATAAAAAAAATCCCTCCCAAAAAACTTATTTATTTATTTATTTATTTATTTAATCGAGTACATATTAGATAATATATATAAGTATAAGCATGTATTGAATACATAAAATGAATACAATTAAAGGGGACATTAGGACAGGGACGGTAGGCACGCTGGTGCGCTTATGCACGCCCCTTACAGACCTCTTAGGAATGGGGTGAGGTCAAAAGTAGACAGTCTAAGGTTAAAATTTGGGGGGTTTTGGGATAAGACCACAGTCTTATCCCAAAGTAAGATTAAAGTAAGTAAAGATTGGTTACCATCTTTAAAGCGCTCCATGGCATAGGGCCGGGCTATTTACGGGACCGCCTACTGTAATGTATCTTTAAATGTTTTGGCGGGAAAAAAGCATGTTGCTGATTGGTTGAAGCATCCGGCTAAACTGTATTTAAGGAGAGGTTTTTCCCAGCCCGGGCTGCTAGGTTCACCATATAGAAAAGAGCTGTTGTCACTATTCTGGTCTCCTGCCTCGTTATTGCCCGAATCTAACACTGGCGACGAAGGTGGGATTTCGAGGCTAAGAGCGCCAGGAAAAGAGCTGAACTCACCAGGAAGACGCGAACCCAGCAAAACAAGGGCGGAAAGCAGCGATGTCCGGCTACACACCGCCAGCGCCATTCGACCCAGCTAAGGAGAAATGGGGGTCATACATGGCTCACTTCGAGTGTTTCCTCGAAGCAAACGAACTTCAAGGAGTTTCCGACAACAGGAAACGAGCCTATTTCCTGAGCCACTGCGGTCCGGAGGTTTTCGACACCGCAGAATCCCTGGCTGAGCCAACGCCGGTACAGTCGGTACCGTGGCAAACTCTGCAGACTCTGCTGAAAGCACATTTTGCACCGATGCCATCCAAGTATGTGCAACGGTTTGAATTCGGGGAGCGCAGACAGCAAGAAGGCGAGTCCATCAGTGCATACATGGCCGCCCTAAGAAAAGCCTCAAAACATTGCGAATATCGAGACTTGGACGAGGCATTGCTGGAGCAACTCATCCGCGGGGTCAGGGACATCCGTTTGCGGAGGCGGCTGCTGGCTAAAAGCAACCTAACGCTGGGAAACGCCCTGGTCGAAGGCAGGGCTCACGAGATGTCCACCCAAGCGGCGGAAACCTTACAAAAGCAGGTCACACCAACGGCTGGTGTGAAATCAACCCCAGTCCACAATGAAGAGGTCCAGGCCGAATCGGACGGTGAGGAGGAAGAAGGAGTCTTCCACACCGGGAGGCCGGAAAGAGACGACCGGGGCGACTGCGCAAGTTGCGGAGGACAACACCAACGACAACAATGCAGATTTAAAGATGCAACTTGTCGGCGATACGAAAGGAAGGGGCACCTAGCGCAGGTCTGTCGAGCTCCCCAACCTTCCCGCCAAAAATTCAAACCGCCAATCAGAGCGCTGAACGACGGCGGCCCGCGAGTGGTCAGTTTAAAAAGGCGCGAAATTGAATCAAACTGTCGTGAGAGTGGGTCACGCATCAACACGCCTAGAAAAGAAAATCTTCACAAAAGCAAAGATTGAGGGGGTGCCGTGCCGATTGGAGGTGGACACCGGCTCATCGATCACGATTATGTCCTGGGACAACCTCGTGAGAGCCTTACCCGCCATCGCAAAGCGCAAGCTGCAACCACAAAGACTAAAAGTACAGGACTACCAGGGGAATCGCATCCCTGTTCGAGGGGTAACGTCCGTCCACGTCGAGTATGGACACTACAAGAAAACCCTGCCCATCACCATCGTCGATGGGACCCTGCCAAGCTTGTTGGGACTGGACTGGTTCCGAGCATTGGGCATGGGAGTGACCGGAATCTTCAGAAACGAAGTCGACCTCAAAGACGCACTCACGAAGGAGTTTGAGGAGGTTTTCAAAGACTGCCTGGGCAAGTACAAGGGGACCCCTATATCCTTTAACTTAGACCCCCAAGTTGCCCCCATCCGCCTAAAGGCTAGGAGGGTCCCGTTCGCCCTAAAGCCCAGGATTGACCGGGAACTGGACAAGCTAGTAAACCAGGGAATTCTAGTGCCAGTTGACCATGCTAAGTGGGAGACCCCCATAGTCACCCCAGTCAAACCGGACGGATCGGTCCGGATTTGCGCTGACTACAAGGCAACGCTGAACAAAGCGTTGCAAAAGAGTGCTTACCCCGTTCCGGTGGTACAGCACTTACTGCACTCAATGGGGCAAGGGCAAGTTTTTGCCAAGCTAGACCTGGCACAAGCCTATCAACAGCTGCCCGTAGACAGCAACACAGCCGAAGCGCAGACAATTGTGACTCACAGAGGGGCGTTTAAGTGTACCCGATTACAGTTTGGGGTCAGTGTAGCTCCAGGGTTATTTCAGAACCTGATGGAGCGGCTATTGCAGGGCCTACCAGGGGTGGTACCATACTTTGACGATGTACTGGTATCCGCTGAAAACCTAGAGGAATTAGGGGCGAGGCTGCGAAAAGTTTTGGGCATTTTCCGGTCTGCCGGTCTCACAGTCAAACTAAACAAATGCCAGATCGGGGTTGAGTCTGTGGAATTCCTGGGCTACCGGATAGACAGGGAAGGGATTCACCCCACTGAGAGCAAGGTACGGGCCATCAGGAAGGCCCCGGTGCCCAAGAACAAAACGGAGTTACAGGCATTCTTGGGTCTGGTCAACTTCTACGCAGTATTCTTAAGGAATAAGGCAACAGTAGCAGAGCCGCTGCATAAATTATTAGCTAAGACGGCTGCATGGTCTTGGGGAAAGGCGGAAGCTAGGGCATTCAAAGGGTAAAAATCTCCTAACGAGTGATAGCCTCCTTATCCAGTACAATGGCACACTACCTCTAGTGTTAAGCTGCGATGCATCTCCCTATGGGGTGGGGGCTGTGCTCAGCCACAGGTTACCTAATGGCACAGAAGCCCCCATTGCATACTACTCCCGAACCATGTCATCAACTGAAAGGAATTATAGCCAGCTTGATAAGGAAGCCTTGGCTATAGTCGCAGGGGTAAAGAAATTCCATGAGTATGTATTTGGTCGTGATTTTGAAATCATCACGGACCATAGACCTTTGCTAGGTCTGCTGGCAGGCGACCGCCCAACGCCCGTGGCACTTTCGCCAAGACTGACCCGATGGACTATCTTCCTGGCTGCGATTCTTACAAATTGCTACACCGCCAGGAAAGGATTTAGGCACGCAGACGCATTGAGCAGATGCCCGTTACCAGAGACTATTGAAGACCCCACTCCAGGAATACCAGTTCTACTAATTGACTCTTTGGACTCTGGCCCAGTCACATCCAAAGAGGTGGCTCGGCTTCAGATAAGGACATTACAATAAGAACTGTACTTGGTTGGGTACAAGAGGGTGGCCGCTGCGCCGGGCGAGCGTTTTAAAGAGTTTGTAAAGAAACGAGGGGAACTTTCGGCTCAAGGGGGGTGCCTGCTATGGGGGGATCGAGTGGTGATCCCAGAGAGATTGAGGAAAAGGGTGTTGGATCTCCTTCACGAAGGCCACCCAGGGATCGTGAGGATGAAGGGTCTAGCGAGAAGCTATGTGTGGTGGCCCTTAATGGACTCGGAAATTGCTGAGAGGGTAGGGAAATGCCAGGCCTGCCAGGAGTCCAGACCGCTACCCCCAACGGCCCCGGTTCGGAAATGGGAGAGACCCCAAGGGCCCTGGTCTAGGATCCACATCGATTTTGCCGGCCCCTTCCACGGCCAAACCTTTCTGGTGGTAGTCGATGCCTACTCCAAATGGCTGGAAATCATTCTCATGAGATCCATGACAGCCGAGGCAGTGATCTCAGTCCTACGGCACCTATTTGTAACCCATGGGTTGCCCGACACGTTAGTATCCGATAACGCCCGCAATTCCACGGCAACCCAGTTTGAGGGGTACTTGGCAGAAGAGGGCATCCGCATGTCCTCTCGGCGCCTTTCCACCCTGCGACGAATGGCCTTGCAGAACGTTCCGTCCGGAGCGCAAAGAGGCATTGTCCAGAATCAAGCCAGGCGACTGGCAAACAAAATCGATACCTTCCTGGCAGTCCAACACAGAACCCCTGTGTCACAACTGGCAGAAGCCCAGCAGAGTTATTAATGGGCGGAAACTCAGGTGCCCACTAGACCGCTTAAACCCAACTACACACCAGACGGTTACAAGGGGCACTCGATAAAACAAGAGGGATGGCAATAGGCGATCGAGTGTGGGCACACAACTATAGCGAAGGCCCGACCTGGTTAGCAGGAAAAATCCTAGAAATAACAGGTCCCAAATCATATTTAGTGGAGATAAAGGATGGCCGGGTATGGAAGCGCCACATAGACCAAATAAGAAAACGACAACCGAACAATCCGAATTAGACGAAACAGGCCCTGACTATACAATGTTTGAATCCACAGCTGACTCAAACCCGGGGCAAACGCGGGACTTATCTGACTTCCAGGAGGTCCAGCGACGCCAACAGGTTCCGTCAGAAAGCAGCAGGGACGACTCTGCAAATAATCCAGGGCCGGATGGCCTAGAGGAGGAGCTGAGAGGAACAGACAGTCCCTCCGGTCAGCTCGACTCACTCCCAGAGAATGAATTGCGCAGGTCCGAAAGAGTCAGGAGACGCCCAGTCTACTTGCGTGATTACGTTGAAAAATAATATGTAAATCTCATGTAAATAATGGTAAAGTGTTTTCTGGGAGGGAAGGAGTGTAATGTATCTTTAAATGTTTTGGCGGGAAAAAAGCACGTTGCTGATTGGTTGAAGCATCCGGCTAAACTGTATTTAAGGAGAGGTTTTTCCCAGCCCGGGCTGCTGGGTTCACCATATAGAAAAGAGCTGTTGTCACTATCCTGGTCTCCTGCCTCGTTATTGCCCGAATCTAACACCTACTGCTACCAAATACCTCTCACCGACCCGTGCGCTCTCACAGAGAGGGACTCCTTAGGGTGCCGTCCACCAGGCAGTGCCGACTGGCGACACCCAGGGGAAGGGCTTTCTCTGTGGGGGCCCCCACCCTCTGGAACGAGCTTCCCCCAGGACTTCGCCAACTTTCTGACCTTCGAACCTTCTGCCGCGAGCTTAAGACACATCTATTTATTTGTGCAGGGCTGGCCTCGGGTTTAGTTTTAAATTTAGTTTTTAAATGGGGTTTTGTACTATTTTAACGACAGTTTTAAATTTGGCCTAATTTAATAAGTTTTTTAAATGTTGTTTTTAACTTGTATTTACTCTTATGTTTTTACTAGGCTGTAAACCGCCCTGAGTCCTTTGGGAGATAGGGCGGTATAAAAATTTGAATAATAAAATAAATAAAAAATAAGTCTGGTAGTGCATTCCAGGCATTAACAACTCTGTTACTGAAGTCATATTTTCTACAATCGAGTTTGGAGCGGTTCACTTTAAGTTTATATCTATTGTGTGCTCATGTATTATTGTGGTTGAAGCTGAAGTAGTCATTGACAGGTAGGACATTGTAGCAGATGATTTTATGAGCTATGCTTAGGTCATACCGAAGGTGGCGTAGTTCTAAATTTTCTAAACCCAGGATTTCAAGTCTGGTGGCATAAGGTATTTTGTTGCGAGCAGAGGAGTGGAGGACTCTTCTTGTGAAATATTTCTGGACGTGCTCAATTGTATTAATGTCCGATGTGCAGTGTGGGTTTTCTGAACTTGTTTCAGAAAACTTTTTTAAAACCGAACAAAGAGGCAATTCAATGGGGAATACTTTTGAGGGCTGTGATAGCTACAAGAAAAACCCATCCTGAGGTCCCATAGGTTAACTAAAATGAAATGTCTTTTTTTATGTTGAATTTGATTCCTAAGGCAGAGGTGGGCTGCTCCCGGTTGTAATAACCAGTTTGCCCGGAACCGAAAATGTGAGCACGCGTAGCTTCTGTGCATGCGCACGCCATCGAAAAATTGGCGATTATATAAGACATGATAGCACCAGGGCGGGTGGGCGGAGCCAGGCCTGCTTGGAACTACCAGTTCATCCAACCGGTCCAAACCAGCAGCGGCCCACCGCTGGCTATAGGAATACACCCACGTTGTTTTCTTGGCAATAATACAGAAAAGTTAACTGCATTATTCTAGGATGTTTACATCGACTTCCCAATCTAGTCTTCAGATCCTGGCTTTCCTGCTCTCCCAACCAAATTATAAGCAAGGTCAATCATGCTTAGTTAAGGTCAGCTAAAATGCATGTACCTAGCAAGCCCAGACTAATTACAGGTAGTCCTCAACTTATGAGCACAACTGAGCCCCAAATTTCTGTTGCTAAGCAAGACAGTCGTTAAGTCTGTTTTGCCCCCTTTTACAAACTTTCTTGCCGCAGTTGTTAAGCACATCGTTGCAATTGTTAAGGTAGCAACCCAGTTGTTAAGGGAATCTGGTTTCCCTATTGCCTTTGCTTATCAGAAAGTGGCAATGACCCCTAGGACACAGGATAAATACAAACAGTTGCCAAACCTGCTGATTTTGATCAAGTAACCATGCAACTGTTGTTAGTATGAAAAATGGTTGTAAGTCAGTTTTTTCAGTGTTGCCGTAACTTCGAACAGTCACTGAATGAATGTTTGTAAATCAAGGACTTCCTGTATAGACTAATCTTCTCAAAAAATCTCAAAAATTGAATGAGATTGCATGAAAAATTATTTCTTAAAGTGTGACCCTAGGACCCCTGGAGATTCCCAGGACCCTCTCAGAGATCTGCAAAATTGAAATCAATTTGTCAGCTTGTGCTGAAAAATAAGACAATATTAAGATACCATCGAACAATCGTGAAAAGTGGTAGCGGCAGCCAAGGCATTCATTTTCATTTTAAATAAGATAAATATCAATAAGTGTAACCCATGCAAGCAAACAAAAATCTTTTTGGAGTCCTTCATCGTTTTTAAACCTGAGGAGGGGACTTGGGAGAAAAAAGTTTAAGAAACACTGACGTACAAGAAGATATATCTTCAGGGATGCCAGCCACATAAGGCTTTAAAGATAATAATGACCGTTTTGTATCTCTCAAAGAAACCAAATGGGCGGCAGGTTTTAGCTATTCAGTATTCCATAAAGATGAAAAGTTTTCTGGAGTACAGAAGAATTTATCATAGAGATAACCAAGATCAAAATGCAGGAGCTGAGAATGTTATATAACTCCTTTATACACCTATTTGTTTGTTTTGTATCTTTTGAGTATGATTTAGCTCACCTGTTGTTGTTTTTTTCTTTTAAAATGTAAAACTACACAACACATTCCTACTCAATTAGGGATCACGGTGGGAAGACGGATTTACATTATGCTGTTAGTTTGATCTGACTATTATGCAGAGGTGGGATTCAGCCGGTTTTGCCCGGTTCGGGAGAACTGGTAGCGTCGACTGCAGGTGAGCCCACACGCCTGGATGTAATGCCATCCTATTTAGCCACATTTTCGAGGCCGGGCACATGCACAGAAGGCACGTGTGTGAGCAAAGAGCATGTGCAGAAGGCCGAGCACATGCACGGAGATGGCGCATGCACCAGGGGTGAAATCTAAAAAATTTCCCTACGGGTTCTGTGGGCGTGGCTTAATTGGTGGGCGTGGCTTGGTGGTCAGGTGACCCGGTGGGCGTGGCCAATAATAATAAAAATAATAAAGTATACAAAACTTGGATGTCCACCAGTCTACCTTCTTTAAAAATAGAGGCACCGGTCTACTAATTGCCTTTTTTTGGGGGGGGAGGCACCGGTCTACCTTCTTTAAAAATAGAGACACCGGTCTACTAGCTGCCTACAGCGCTGATCAGTTGTAGTGCGGCCCTTTGAAGCGCTGCGGCAGTCATTTAAGGCCATTTGCAGCTATATCACCACCGAGAGCTTCAGGGACAGAGAAGAGGAACAGCGAGGCGTGGGCAGGGGGGGGGCAGGGATTTTTGCTACTGGTTCTCCGAACTACCATTCCCCATCGCTACCGGATCACATGATCCGGTCCGAACCGGGAGCATTTCACCCCTGGCATGTACTCACATTTGCGAACTGGTAAGGAAGATAAGTGAATCCCACCTCCGCTACTATGCGATAGCATCTCTGCATGCTAATGAAGTTCATAACTTCTGAATATATATAAGAATGAGATGCGCCTTTTGTCCACTCAACTAGATTGCTATTCCTAGTTTTTCTGCACTTTTAATAGTAATAGTATTAGTGTTAATGTTAACTATTAATGTTAATAGTATTAGTAATGTAAATTATCAAATGTATTTGTCTCCTAAGGAAGGCATACTGTTGCCTTTCAAAAAAGCTAGCCTCCTTGCTTCCTTCTCTTACCTGTCCTTCCCTGACATCTATCCATCCATCCATCCATCCATCCATCCAGGCTTAAAGCTTTCCTAATACATATAAGTTAAAATTGATTCTTCCGGCACAGCAAGGAATGCGTTGTGACAAAAAAATGTCCACTCGTTCATACTAGTTTCCATTATTGCTTTGAGCTGGTCGCCTGATACCAAAACATTCAATGACTGAGAGGACCTTCTCAGATGGCTGCAGTTTAATTAGTGTCATAGGCCGCCAATAGGTTAATTACAAAGGTTAATTATGCTTCTTTATTTTCCTAAGCTTCCTTCCCAATGAAAATTAGGGGGTCCATTCTCCCTTCCACCTGGGGAGGAAAGCTATGGCAAACCTAGACAGCGGACTAAAAAGCAGAGACATCACCCTGCCAACAAAAGTGCGTATAGTCAAGGCAATGGTTTTCCCAGTTACAATGTATGGCTGTGAAATTTGGACCATAAGGAAGGCTGAGCGCTAAAGAACTGAGGCCTTTGAACTCTGGTGCTGGAGAAGATTCCTGCGAGTCCCTTGGACTGCAAGGCGAACAAACAAGTCAGTCCTAGAGGAGATCAACCCTGACTGCTCTTTAGAAGGCCAGATCCTGAAGAGGAAAATCAAATATTTTGGCCACCTAATGAGAAGGAAGGACTCCCTGGAGAAGAGCCTAATGCTGGGAACGATTGAGGGCAAAAGAAGAATGGGACGACAGAGAACAAGGTGGCTGGATGGAGTCACCGAAGCAATTGGTGTGAGTTTAAATGGACTCCAGAGGATGGTAGGGGAGAGGAAGGCCTAGAGGAACATTGTCCATGGGGTCACGATGGATCAGACACGACTTCGCAACCAACAACAAGAACAACAATTTTAATTGAAAATCAAGGTATAGTTTCTAACTTCATCTTTACCTTGGTTTAGCCTATTATCTTCTAAAAAGCACTGTGGGCGGGGGGGACTATGGCAAAGATTAGATCTGAGAATGAGTAGATAAAAGCTCAATTTTTGTTGGTTTATAACTGAGAAGTACAAGTGGCTGAAGCAACCTCCTTGCTGGTTACTTCTTTAAATTTTTCTATTATATTTTTTGAATTTTCTAATTTTATGAACACTTTTTTCTGCATTTTTTTCTATTTCATGCACTGAATTTTCAAAGGAGTTCAAATCCCATCCGCTTCCCTTATTAACTTTTTCATAGTTTGCACTGCCTTTTCTGTATTTTTCCACATATCTTAATTCTGATTTAGATCCGAGAGACGGACTTGTGGCAAAATTATAAAACTAATTTATGTCTTAAATTATTATGGGATCACTTAATATATCACCTTTGGGTTGTATAATATTTATATTCCACTACAAGAGATACCCGTTAAGGAAAAGATGCCAAGTCTTGCTGAAGACTTCTGAAATTGCTCTTGTGTCTAAGACCTCATTTTTCTTGCCCTCCAATTACAGAGCTAACATATTAGGGAAAAGGAAGATGTAATGAATGAGGTTACGGGATGTAACCTGTTATTTCTGCTGGTTCTAAATGGATCATGTCTAGAGTAATTATTTTGCTCCGCATGAAGGAATTGGCTGTTCTTTGTTTGTCTATGTCAGTGCTTAGTATTTTAGACTACACTGAAAAAATTCAAGCTATCTCTTCAAAAGACTTTTTGTAAGAACATTCAAAACATCAATCCAACGTTTGTCACGATAAGGATGTCCATCAGCTCTACTATTACATCTCTTCAGTTTGGTGATTGATTTCTTATTGTATCAACCAAAGGAAGCAAACCAGAGGGAACCCTCATAAGGTGTAATTCCCTCAACACTGTCAGACTATTTACTGAATCTGCACTACTATTAATCGTTTCATAGTTCCCATCACCAATCTCTTTCCACTTATGACTGTATGACTATAACTTGTTGCTGGCAATCCTTATGATTTATATTGATATATTGATCATCAATTGTGTTGTAAATGTTGTACCTTGATGAACGTATCTTTTCTTTTATGTACACTGAGAGCATATGCACCAAGACAAATTCCTTGTGTGTCCAATCACACTTGGCCAATAAATAAAATTCTAATTCTAATTCTAATTCTAATTATGAATTTAATTATATATTCAATCAATCAGAATAAAACTGGAAGGGACCTTTGAGGTCTTCTAGTCCAATCCTCTGCTCAAGTAGGAGGCCCTATACCATTTTAGGTAGGTAGCTGTCCAGTCTTTTATAACATAACATAACATAACATCAGAGTTGGAAGGGACCTTGGAGGCCTTCTAGTCCAACCCCCTGCCCAGGCAGGAAACCCTATACCATCTCAGTCAGATGGTTATCCAACATTTTCTTAAAAATTTCCAGTGTTGGAGCATTCACAACTTCTGAAGGCAAGTCGTTCCACTTATTAATTGTTCTAACTGTCAGGAAATTTCTCCTTAGTTCTAAGTTGCTTCTTTCTTTGATCAGTTTCCACCCATTGCTTCTTGTTCTACCCTCAGGTGCTTTGGTGAACAGCCTGACTCCCTCTTCTTTGTGGCAGCCCCTAAGATATTGGAACACAGCTATCATGTCTCCCCTAGTCCTTCTTTTTGTTAAACTAGACATACCCAGTTCCTGCAACCGTTCTTCATATGTTTTAGCCTCCAGTCCCCTAATCATCTTTGTTGCTCTTCTCTGCACTCTTTCTAGAGTCTCAACATCTTTTTTACATCGTGGCGACCCAAACTGGATGCAATATTCCAAGTGTGGCCTTACCAAGGCATTATAAAGTGGCACTAACACTTCACGTGATCTTGATTCTATCCCTCTGTTTATGCAGCCCAGAACTGTGTTGGCTTTTTTAACAGCTGCTGCACACTGCTGGCTCATATCTAAATGGTTATCCACTAGGACTCCAAGATCCCTCTCACAGGTACTACTATTGAGCAAGGTACCACATATACGGTACTGGTGCATTTTGTTTTTTTGGCCTAAATGTAGAACCTTACTTTTTTCACTGTTGAATTTCATTTTGTTAGATAGCGCCCAATGTTCAAGTCTGTCAAGATCTTTCTGTAACTTGAGCCAGAAAGGTTCTTATAAACCTCCAGTGATGAAGCCCCTGCAAGATATTTTCATTTTCTAATTTCATTTTATCCTAATCATAATGCTCAGAGGCAGGAGAGTCTGCAGGATATGGTTTTTAAAAAAAGTTGAATATTGGTTTTATCCAACAGTCCTTTTTCCTTCAAAACTCAGTGAAAAAGACCAAAAAAAAAAAAATTGGCCACAGTGGCTCATGAACATTTTGTGTTTTCTTTGAGAAGCTGAGCTTCTAAGGGTCTGTCCCAATTGCCAAGACATGTTAGTCTCTGGAAATTGAGGCAGTTGATCAGTGCTGTAAAACATATTAATTATTTACTTCTGAGCCACGGTTGGATTCGTGAGACTGATGCAGCTGACGTTTTGGGGGAAGGAAGAGAAGCAGTGTGCAAGCATGGAGAGCCAATTTGGCCTAGTGTTTAAAGCACCAGGCTAGAAGGGGGTTAGATTGTGAGTTCAAGTTCTACCTTAGCCATGAAAGCAAGCTGGGTGACTTTGGGCCAATCCCCAGGAGACGGTGAGTTCTAATCCCGCCTCAGGCATGAAAGGCAGCTGGGTGACTTTGGTTCAGTCACTCTCTGTCAGCCCAACTCACTTCACGGGGTTGCTGCTGTGGGAAAAATAGGATTGGATAACCATTTGTCTGAAATGGTATAGGGTAGTGAGGGCTAAAATTTTCCAGACCGAGTGCCCAAAGCACGTGTGTGTGTGTGCGAATATGCACACATGTGCCCAAACCCCCGAAATGTAATGTGCACGCCCCCCTGCGCATGCCCCTCCCGCATATGCCCCCCACACCCAGCACATGCTCGTGTGGGCCCTCACCCGCGCCCCGCATGCATGCATGCCCCTGCACGTGCCCTGTCCCCTACGCATGCGCGGCAGAGACCCGACAACCAACTGGCTGGCGGGAGGCACATGTGCATGCACAGCAGAGCTGAACTGGGGTGACGGCTTGCGTGCCCACAGAGAGTGCCCTTCGCGCCATCTGTGGCACACGTGCCATAGGTTCGCCATCACAGGTATAGGGTTTCCTGCCTAAGCAGGGGGTTGGACTAGAAGACCTCCAAGGTCCCTTCCAACTATTCTATGCTATGCTATGCTATGCTATTCTATTCTATTTTATTCTATTCTGGTTTGAGTTATTTGTAAAAACTGCAGTGATTCACTTAGCAACTGTGGGGAAAAAAAGGTCGCAAAAATCAGGCACGACAATCGCCTTGGTTAGGAATGGCAATTTTAATCCCAATTGTTGTAGGTTGAGGACAGCCTATACTATAAGTAACTGTAAGTTGAGGACAGCTTATAAGTAATTGTTTGCTTTGAGCCACCTAAGTTAATATTTTTAATATTCTTGAATTAAGCTGGCAACATAGAGATGTAAGAAAGAAGTGGTAATTCAACCTTCACTCTGCTTTCTCACAAGTACATCTTTTGTTGTCCTCTTGTTATCTGAAATTCAAAATTTAAGTTCCCCAACTACGACTTTGCTTTCCAGAGGAGCTGGCCATAACAAATGCCAGCAATGCGAGGAGGATAAACAATTTGATCAAATAAAGTTTTAATAGTAAAAAAAAGAAGCCTTAGGGAGATAGAAAGAATATTACAATGGCACATGATTTATTTTAAATGTACTCCCCTTTTTGAAAGGATCTTAGAAAATTTATATTGCTCTAATATTTTAAAAAAAAACAGAAGAAAAACGAAGGGAAATTAAAAAAAGCATTTACACAAATGCAAAACAAGAGAAAAGGATAAAAGGAAGCAATAGAAATACATTACATATAGAGAATCGTTCAGGCTACTTTTAAACATCATTAAATTTTAATCATACAGAGTAATATTGATCAGCCTTTCATTGCATCAATAGACAGTTCATAAAGAAAAACTGAACATACATTGATGATTCGAGATTGCAAATATGGGACCATGTTCTATTTCTAGCACCAAAATAAATAATTTTCGTTACCCCACCCTCTGGTTCAATAAATCTATACACCTATTTTTTTTTTATTTACAGTACACTTCTACAGTTCTAATTTTGTATGTAACTGGGAAGTTATCTTTAAGGATACAGTCACATTTTAAGACATGCCGGTCTCAATAAAAGAGAAATATTTGTAATTCAGGGTTAAACTGAGGGGGTCATTGAGTTTGGTTGTTTTCTTGCAGATATTTCATTACCCAAACTAGGTAGGTGATCGATCAATAGCACTGATGATGTTACCTAGTTAGGTAATGAAACGTTTGCAAGAAAACAACCAAGCTCAGAGAGCATCCAAGACCCTTCATATACTGCTCTTTATGACACTATAAATTGATGGACAGTAAAGAAAAGCAGGACAATAATGAGACAAACCCATATTTGCTGAATAATTGTTCCCTCATGTTACTCTTACAACATAATTTTTTCTATTTGTATTTATTTGTCAAAATTTAAGCTTCATCTATCTTGTTCTCAGAATGACTCTCAGTTAATGAAAATAATAAAGCTGTTACCCAACATTAAAAAAAATTATTTTATCTCAGGTGTCCACTAAATGTTGGGAAAAATCATGTCATCTGAAGACCCCATGACCAGTGGTGAAATGCTACCGGTTCGGGAGAACCGGTTGTGATAAAAAAACTACCAGTTCAGGTGAACCGGTCGTAAAAAAAAAAAGCTACTGGTTCCTCCGAACTGGTATTTCCGATGATCAGCTGTGCCGCGTGATTTAAAATTGCTAGAAAACAGGAAATCCTACTTTCTAGTGAATCTAAATTGTGCTGCACAGCTGTTCCCCCCTCGCTGTTCTACTTACCTTCCCAAGCCTCCTTTCTCTATGCATTTGGTGCATACGCATGCATGCGGTGCGCACTGTGCTTGTGCATGCAGCGCGCATTTGGCACGCATTTGGCATGCACGCAGCGTGCATTTAGCACGCATTTGGCATGCACGCAGCGTGCATTTAGCACGCATTTGGCATGCACGCAGCGTGCATTTAGCACGCATTGCACATGCGTGGTCAGTGAACAGGTGGGAAACTGGTTCAGATTTCACCACTGCCTATGGCACATTCTGTATTTAACTAAGATCCTCAGTCATGGATGGGATTCCCTTTTGAAATTAACTGACCCTTTAGAAAAAATAGAACACACTTTTATCAAGATGGAGAATAAAAGGTTTCATAATGCATCTATCAGAGGTCTTAATTTTGAGAGGCAGCATGGGAATTTATAAATCATGAATAGGTAGGAGAATCTGGAGCTAAAATGAATTTACTTTCTCACAACTGGTACAAAATAAAATTCACACACCCAAAAAATCACCTTGTCTGGGGCTTCTGGCAAAATATTATGCTGTAGCCTATTCTTAATAATGCCATTTATTTTTAAGCCAGCATTCAGAACTCTAAGTGACTTCCATACAGAATAGAGAATAAAAGAGTTGGAAGGGACCTTGGGAGTTCTTTGTCCAATCCCACTGCTCAAGCAGGAGACCCTGTAACAAGGGTGAAATGCTCTGAAGTCTGCTATTGGTTCACTTCACTACCGGTTTGCTTCATGTGAGCATACGTGGTGTGTGCCAAACACGCGCTTTGCGTGGAAGCGCACTGCAGGTGCTACTGTGCAGTGCTGAAAAAGGAGGATTAAGAAACCTTTTCTGAGTCTTCAAAGGTAAGTAGAACAGCGAGAGGGGAGACAGCTATGCTGCGCGATTTAGATTTGCTAAAAAGCAGGATTTCCTACTTTCTAGCAAATATAAATCATGCAGCACATCCGAACCGATAACATTTTTTTTTTTACTACCAGTTCGCCTGAATGGGTAGCATTTATTACTACCGGTTCAGGAGAACCAGTCTGAACCGGTAGCATTTCACCCCTGCCCTGTACCATTTCAGAAAATGGCTGTCCAATCTCTTCTTAAAAACTTCCTGTGTTGGAGCACCCACAACTTCTGAAGGCAAACCATTCCACTGATTCATTGTTCTCACTAACAGGAGATTTTTCTTTATTTCTAGGCTGGATCTCTCTTTGATTAGTTTCCATCCACTGGAAACTAACTAAATCACCAAATACAAGCTCAAATAACCAAATACAAATAGCTCCTTTCTACTTAATTATTACAAAGAGTAGCTTCACCATCCCCTTCATTAAGTAAGGCTGATTCTACAAAAGTGCACTCTGCTTCAAAACATTCAAAAACACCTAAATCTGCCCACCCACATTCATTCTCATTCTCATTCTCATTCTCTTTCTCTCTCTCTATGCTTCCAAGCCAACAATTGCCAAGGTCCTTCTCATTTGCTGTATTAGTGGTTTTCTGCATGGTGCAGGGGTTGAACTATATGATCTCCAAGGTGACTTCAACCCTTACATTCCCCAATTTTCCATTGGTCATGAATACTGGGAAGTAAACTGCAGCAAAATCTGAAAGCCCATAGATTCCTCTATGCTTAGTAAATGAATTATAAAATGGCTATTTTTAAGGTGCCTTGAATCTCACTGTTTATAATAAATGCTTTAATACCAAGCTTTAATACTTCTCTGATGGCTATCTATGCCACCTCTTATTTATAGGACCATGGAATCTGATAAGGGCTGAAAAATAAGGCATCCTCTTTCTTTCAGCTTTTATTCATTTTCTTGCGTGGTGACCAAGATCAACTTGGAAGCATGGACAATACACATTTTATGTATTAAATATTTGAAGATAAGAGAGGGTTCTGTACAGTGGTGAAATCCTCTACAGTTTGCCACTGGTTCTCTGCCTGTACATGCGCAGTGCGCACCAAATGCATGCTTCGCGCAGAAAAAGGAGGAACAGCTGTGCTGCGCGATTTAACATAACATAACATAACATAACATAACATAACATAACATAACATAACATAACATCAGAGTTGGAAGGGACCTTGGAGGCCTTCTAGTCCAACCCCCTGCCCAGGCAGGAAACCCTACACCATCTCAGTCAGATGGTTATCCAACATTTTCTTAAAAATTTCCAGTGTTGGAGCATTCACAACTTCTGAAGGCAAGTCGTTCCACTTATTAATTGTTCTAACTGTCAGGAAATTTCTCCTTAGTTCTAAGTTGCTTCTTTCTTTGATTAGTTTCCACCCATTGCTTCTTGTTCTACCCTCAGGTGCTTTGGAGAACAGCCCGACTCCCTCTTCTTTGTGGCAGCCCCTGAGATATTGGAACACAGCTATCATGTCTCCCCTAGTCCTTCTTTTTGTTAAACTAGACTAAGCAGGATTTCCTGCTCTCTAGCAAATTTAAATCGTGCGGCACAGCGGATAGTCAGAAATACCGGTTCGGAGGAGCTAGTAGTTTTTTTTACTACCGGTTCGCCTGAACCGGTGCGAACCAGTAGCATTTCATCCCTGGTTTTATAGCATCTCCATCAGCCAATTTTCATGAGTCCATACAAGTGTATAATGAAATGGATATAGGTAATTATATAGGTTGTCCTTGATTTACGATCACAACTGAGCCTAAAATTTCCTGTTGCTAAGCAAGACAGTTGTTAAGTGAGTTTGTCAACAGTTGTTAAGGGAATGACTGCAAGTTGTTACGGTTATTAAATGAATCTGGCTTCCCCATTGACGTTACTTGTCAGAAGGTCTCAAAAGATGATCACATGACCCCAGGACAGTGCAATCATCATAAATGGATGCCAGTTGCTAAGCATTCAAATTTTGATCACATGATCATGGAGATGCTGCAACGGTCGTACGTGTGAAAAATGGTCATAAGTCACTTTTTTGTAACTTTGAACAGTCACTAAATAAATGGCTTTAAGTCAAGGATTACCAACATACAATGCTGAAAGAAAAATGTATATAGTCTCTGTGTCTGTAAACGACTACTAAATTCATCTTTTTCATCATCGGAATTACAGGTAGTCCTCAATGTACGACCACAATTGAGCCCAAATTTTTTGTTCTTAATTGAGACATTAGTTAGGTGAATTTTGCCCCATTTTTCAACCTCTCTTGTCTCAGTTGTTAAGTGAATCACTGCCGTTGATAAGTTAGTAACCTGGTTGTTAAGTGAATCTGGCTTCCCCATGGACTGTTGTGTCTTGCCCACTCTCACAGCAGCCGGGGCCTTCTTATCTGCTCCCGAACACAGAGGAATGTATGCCTCCCGGCCCCAGTCCTGGCTCCATGCCCAGACAAGCTGAAGAGGAGGGGGCACCTCCCGGTCCCAGCCCTGGCTCCATGCCCAAGCAGGCTGCAGAGGAGGGAGCACCCCCCGGCCCCAGCCCTGGCTCCATGCCCAGGCAAACGGAGCAGCTAGACGCCTCCCCCTCCTTCACAGCATGTGAGCCTGAGGAAAGTTTATTTCCAACAGCTGCTGATTGGAGTGACCCTCACATCAGAAGACTGGATAGGCGGAGGCAACAGAAGGAAGGGAGGGGCAGGCCTTAATGAGTGCTGAGTCATGGAGCCACACCCCATGGCCTATATAAAGGATCTGCTTTCTGGCAGTCTCTGAGTCAGGCAAAGTCGAACTTATCTTGCTGAAGTCACTTTCTGGTCTCCTGCCTGCTCTGAGGACTTTGCTAGGACTTTGGGCAGAGCTGCAGAGGCAAGCCTGATTCGGATTTCCCTGACCCGGCCGTCAGTGGAGGAGTGGGACACGACATGGACTTTGGTTGCCAGAAAGTTCAAAAGGTGATCTACCTGACTTGGGACATAGCAACAGTCATAAATGTGAACCAGTTGCCAAGCATCTGAATTTTGATCACGTGATCATGGGGATGCTGGAAATATTGTAACTGTGAAAAACGGTTGTAAGTCACTTTTTTCAGGGGCATTGTAAACTTTGAATGTTCGCAAAGCGAACTGTGGTAAGTCGAGGATTACCTGCACTTTGGATAGATTTCCATATTAGTTTATTCCATATTATTGCAAGCGTGCAACTGATGGTATTTAGGGAGAGTCATAATCAGGCAGATGGCAGGTAATTGTAATGCAATGTTGTAATGCAGTCCTCCTTTTGAATAGGCATACAATGTTATTATTTATCCAAAAGTGGTAGGATGAGTGTGGGAACACTCCATCTGCACCTCTCTAATTTTGACCACCCTGTGTTAGTAATCAGTACTGATCTATGGGAGATTTTAGCCTACTTAGTCATCTTTCTTTGGTTGATTACACATATTTTTCGGACTATAAGTCGCACTGGTGTATAAGACGCACCAAGATTTCGAAGAGATAAGCAAGAAAAAAGTTTTTGCCCTCCCCAGCCCCCAGGAGCACTCTGCAGGCCTCCCAAACTCTCTGCATGTCCTGTTTTTCACAAAAACGGGACACGCAGAGAGTTTGGGAGGCTTGCATAGTGCTTCTGGGGGCTGGGGAGGGCAAAAATGCAACACATGGGGGGTTTCAGAGGCCAAAAATGTGCCCGTTTTTCGCAAAAATAGGGGTTTTTGCCCTCCCCAGCCCCCAGGAGCACTTTGCAGGTCTCCCAAATGTTCTGAGCACCCTGTTTTTGCGAAAAACGGGCCCATTTTTAACAAAAACGGGAAACGAGGAGTGGGGCTTTGGGAGGCCAAAAACGGCTGTATTTAGTGTATAAGACGCAACAACATTTCCACCCCCTTTTGATGGGGAGGGGGAGTGCGTCTTATACTCTGAAAAGTATGGTCGGTCCAATAGTTGAAAAGCTCCTATTCCTAAATCCCATATTCCAGTGACAGAAAGCTAGAGAAGCATGATATTGCTTATCACAAAACCAAGATGCTGTCAAACAGATTTATCAGTTGTTTAAGAGGGCAGAAATTGAAGCAAATAGGTAGGAACTTCATAAAAACAGATTTTCATAAGGCAATGGGAGAACTTACTAATCATGAGACTATAAGCAGTTGAACGGACAGCTTCAGTAGCAGATCAATAACAATAGCAACAGCACTTAGACTTATATACCGCTTTACAGTGCTTTTACAGCCCTCTCTAAGTGGTTTACAGAGTCAGCCTATTGCCCCCAACAATCTGGGTCCTCATTTTACCCACCTTGGAAGGATGGAAGGCTGAGTCAACCTTCCATCCTTCCGAGGTGGGTAAAATTAATGCTCCTTATTGGAGGGTTTTGTTTTTTTTAAAAGGGAGATGGTCTTCTCTTTGGGTCATGCATTAAATTCTGCAAAAAAAAAGTGAACCATGATGTAGACTAGATCAGGGATCCCCAACCTTTTGGACCTCAGGGACCACCAAGCTCATAATTTTAAATCCCACAGACCACTAATATTATTATTTTTTTTAAAAAAAGATAACTACGTTTGTAAAATAATGATCAGAAAACTTCCATTTTATTAATATGAAATGCACCTATTTAATATAACAAAATTATAAATGCTTATTTAATTATAACAAAATCGTAAATGCTTATTTAATCCTAACAAAATCTTTAAAAGTTGTTTAATTGTAACAAAATTATTAAAGTTAGTGTAATTATTACAAAATAATTGAAGCTTATTTAGGTATTACACCATCTGAATCTAAAACCAAACAAGAAAATCAAGCTAGCTTGACGCTGGGGTGCTGTGCGTCTGGACTAGGCACTCTCTCTCGGCCTCTGGGTGAGAGGCCCGAGAGAAAGAGCCTGCTCCAGCCACACAGCCTGGAAACCGCGCAAATGCTGATGCCGCACTAGCAGAGAAAAGAAGCTGGAGTTTGCTGTCCACTGCAGACGCTAGATCAGCCTCCTGTAAACTCTCGTCTCTCAAGGAGCCCGGCCGAAGTTTCTCACGCCCCTTCTGCGAGCTCTCCTCGAGAGACGAGAGTTTGCAGGGGACCTAGCATCCACAATGGACAGCAAACTCCAGCTGCTCCCCTAACTGGATGCCGTTTACCGCTCAGAGTCTCAAGCAGCTGAACCTCCCCCCTCCCAGGCAGCCGTTAAGCTGAGCGCGGCGAGTTCTTGGTCTTACCTTCCAGTTCTAGCTCGTGTGGTTCGCACCGCTCTACTCAAGGTGAGGTTTGCGCTCGACCTTAAGAATGGGGGTGGGCAGGATGATGTGGGCGGTGCAGCTTTGTGTTCCCACGCGGGCAGATTAATTGCTTTCTCACTTAGCAACATAAATTTTGGCCTCAACTGTGGTCCTAAGTTGAGGACAACCTATATGCTATGTGGACCTTACCCATTTGATTACTTACTCAATAAATTGCCCAGTTCCAGAACATGGATTACTTCTGAAGCCAAGTTAAATATCTTGCACAAACTCAAAAATTATTTGCTAGGACTTTAAAGGCATTCTTTGTTCACACATTGCTCTGACTTCTCTTTAAGCCTTAATTCAAAGTTGGCATCTTTAGAACTTGTGGACTTCAGTGGCCCATGGCTGACTGGGGAATTCTAGGAGTTGAAGTCCACAAGACTTAAATTTGCCAAGTCTGGAGACCCCTGCATCAATCTATGCATAGAAACTAAGCCAGAGGCATGGCAATATTTCAGCACTCCATTGCTTGCATCCATTAAATTTCTGCTGTCACTGAGATACCATTCAGATTGTAGACATCCAGGTTCCCTGTCAAAGGCTTTTTTTGGTGAGTAGATCCTATTCCCTGCTCAAAATTGCGGGTAGATCCTTAAAGGATTTTCTACTTTCAGGGGCTGATTTCTGGAGCTGGAATATAGCAAGATGAAGCTTCTTTTATAAGGAACATCTGAACAGCACAAAGGCATTTTGGAGGACAGGCCAAAGCAATTAAAAGCAATGCCATCTGTTCGTAAACCTATTTGAGAGCCCAAAAGGCTGAAAGGAATCACATGAAACTCCTGAATTTTTATCCGTGTTCTCAAAGACGAAGATTCCAGCAAATCAGGTGTGAAACTTTCTTTTAAAAATTAATTTAGTCTGGCTGTTTATTAAGATGTCCCTTTAAAAAAAAAAATCAACACAATAAAGGACTAATAATTGCAATAATTGTCCTTAAAAAACTGGAACCATTCAGGAGAAGCAATATATTGCCAAATAGATTACTGGCACAAAGTAGATAAGATAGAGGCTGTCATCACAATGTCAGATTTGGAGATAGTTTACATCTCAAAAAACATATATTTATATACTACTTGGAATGGCACTGATGGAAAGAATACTGGGTCAGAACTGACAGCAGCGAACTTCTGGAACGATATGAGTATGAAAGGAAATGCCTTGCATCGCCACAAGGTATGTAAAAAGGATCAGTTAGAATCTGTTGTGGTTGCAAAAAATAAAGTTAATATGTTTATTCATTCATCCGTTTTATGCTCAGTCAGGGTATGTCACTCGAGGCTTCTAACTTTAAAAGTAAAATTGAATTATGCATTGATAAGAGGGACAGCACTCATCTATCAGTAGCTTGGGCTACCTTAACTGAATCATATTTTCAATTTCCAAGGTATCTTTTCTGTTTTATCCTACAGGAATCAAGACACGTCCACCCCAGTGCCCTGTGGTTGTTGTTTTTTTAAGTCACGGAGAAATTGGAATGAGTTCAAATATAGGACAATGTCAATGAGGCAAGGGAGATCGGTTTTTTTTATAGGTAGATCTGGGCTCAAAACCATTGGTTTAGAACAGTGGTAGTCAACCTGGTCCCTACCGCCCACTAGTGGGCGTTCCAGCTTTCATGGTGGGCGGTAGGGGTTTTGTCCGATACTGAAGCACTTTCCTTTTTTTTAAATTTAATTGACTTTTAAAAAAAAATCATAGCATTATTTAAAAACATTTTCATTAGGTTTTCATAAAATTCCACGTGACAATTAAAATTTCTGAAAATATACTATTTGTATCGCCCGCGCATAAGTTTAGTTCACGTTACGTAAGTGAAACTAAATGGCGCTATAGTGCAACCGCAAACAAAAGAGCCTCGTCTCAGAATAGCTCGCACATCTCCCCCCACACCACCCAGCTATAACAGACAAGCAGAGCTGGTAGCCGGCGCCCCCACCCCCAAACCCAATCCACGATGTGCAAGAGGCATGTGCAGATGACGATACACAGCACGTTACTGTGAAACCGGTGGGCAGTTAGAAAATTTTACTACTAACAGAGATACAAAAGTGGGCGGTAGGTATAAAAAGGTTGACTACCCCTGGTTTAGAATGATTCAAAGTTACAAAACCCCAAAGAAAGTTTGGATGTTTGGCAACTGGTATGTATTTGGCATGGTTGCATTATCTTGGTGTAGAAAGCTAGCACCCACCCCTCTCCTGGAAGAATGAAATATTTTGAGAAATATTAAAAAGGCAGAATATTATATTTTACTGAATGAGAAACGGAGAAGCATGCTATTGGAAAGAAGCCCCCAACTTTCTTAATAGCCCTCAACAGATGTCAGCACTTAAGAGATAAAGGAATAGCTAGCTCTATTCATAAGCAATTTCCCTGCAGCAAGGTCTGAACAAGGGTAGGGGTAGCCCTCAACCACAATAGGAATTTCCCAACAATCCCCTTCATTGCATCAGCCAAACATCAAACAAACTTAGCTCAAATCCTAGGATTTGTACATGGCCCCATGGAAGTCTGACAACAGCCAATAGAATACATGTTCTTGCACAGGAATAGGAAGCTCAAGTGCAAAGCCCAAGAGAAGGTATAAATACCCTCCCCCCCCCATTCTGAACTCCATGTGGTCAGTTGCCCAGAATCACACGTGCTTGATGGTTCTGCTTCATCAATAAATAAATTCTTTCCAATCAGCCTCCAGCCTCCATTTTGTCTCCAGTGCCTTTCTCCCAGCTTGGAAGTGGACCTGGATCTTTCTTCCAACTCTGGGGTCATGTGATCACCATTTGTGTCCTTCCCAGCCGGCTTCAGACCAGCAAGTCAACGGGGGAATCTGGATTTGCTTAACAATCACACGATTCACTTAACAACTAACAGTGATTCATTTAAAATATGGCAAAGCAACATGTCAAATTGGGTTTAACCCACTTAAGAACCACCTTACTTAGCAATATTGATTCGGATTTTAATTCTGATTGTAGATTGAGGAATACCTGTACATGATTATGGGAAACAGCTGTTCTAGATTGGCATTTTTATTGGGTAATTTCCATTCTAAATTACTACAGAGCCAGGTTCCAAGAAATGAAGCAAAAGGGCTTTGGATAGTTAACCATTATGAGCCACAGGGGCATTTCACATGTGACCAGAAGCCAGGCAATCACTTTTTAGATGGACTTTAGCTTTGCATTTCCTCCACTGAACAGGAAGGTTTGGACCTGATGACCCTCAAGATCCTATCCAACTCTATGGTCTGCTTGAAACTGAGAAACCGTAGAGCTGCTTGTGTTAGCTAGAACAGCAACGGTGGATTACATGAACTCTTCTCCTAAACCGCGCTGACAGTTATGTTTCTGGGAAACCCCCATGTGGCTTATCAGGTGAACATAAATAACTCTTCACAAAATGTCCCCTTCCATCTATTCTGCACATTTATGCCTTGTAAATGACAAGTGTAAAATAATGATGAAAATTCTTTCAATTTCACAACATATTGACAGATTTAACCATAGTTTCAACTGGGAAAATGTGATAATCCTAGACCAGGGAAAATACAAAAATGCCAGGGAATTTCTATGGTAGAAACCTGGCACTGTGACAAATCAGCCATCAATAGACACATGTTGCTGTTAGTTGCGAAGTTGTGTCCGACCCATTGCGACCCCATGGACAACGTTCCTCCAGGCCTTCCTGTCCTCTACCATCCCCCAGAGTCCATTTAAGCTCACGCCGACTGCTTCAGTGACTCCATCCAGCCACCTCATTCTCTGTCGTCCCGTTCTTCTTTTGCCCTCAATCGTTCCCAGCATTAGGATTTTCTCCAGTGAGTCCTTCCTTCTCATTAGATGGCCAAAGTATTTGAGTTTCATCTTCAAGATCTGGCCTTCTAAAGAGCAGTCAGGGTTGGTCTCCTCTAGGACTGACTTGTTTGTTCGCCTTGCAGTCCAAGGGACTCGCAGGAGTCTTCTCCAGCACCAGAGTTCAAAGGCCTCAATTCTTTGGCGCTCAGCCTTTCTTATGGTCCAACTTTCACAGCCATACATTGCAACTGGGAAAACCATTGCCTTGACTATATGACTATACTTATGATTTATATTGATATATTGATCATCAATTGTGTTGTAAATGTTGTACCTTGATGAACGTATCTTTTCTTTTATGTACACCGAGAGCATATGCACCAAGACAAATTCCTTGTGTGTCCAATCACACTTGGCCAATAAAATTCTATTCTATTCTATTCTATATGCAGTTTTGTTGGCAGGATGATGTCTTTGCTTTTTAGTACGCTGTCTAGATTTGCCATAGCTTTCCTCCCCTGGAGCAAGCAACATCTATAGACTATGCAAAAGAGACAATCAACCTATTGTGGCTCCCGCTCCCGAACCTGGCCCCATGCCCGAAAGTGCCTTGGAGCCGGGCCTGCTGCCAGAAAGTGACTCAGAGCCGGGCCTGCTGCCAAAAAGTGATTTGGACAGTGAGGGAGAAGGGCCGTCAGGAAGCACTGGATCAGCTCCAGGAGCCAGAAGCAGGCCAAGTGAAAGAGATAAGGAGGCCTCCTTCTCCTGACTCTTCCCCCCCCCCAGGCCACACCTGCAGACCCAGCTGACAGCAATCAGGCTTGGCTCAATCCCAGGTTTTGTAGGCAGGAGAGAAGGAACGACAGAAGCAGGGGAGGGGCAGGCCTAGGAAGTGCTGAGTCATGGAGCCACACCCCACAAGATATAAAAGGCAGCAAGAGCTGGTGTGTCTCTTTGTATCAGGCAAATCCACGGATTGACTAGAGCTGAAGGTTGTGACTCACCAGTGTCTTGGCAGCTATCGAGGGCTCTTGGCAGACGCTGATTCTTTTGCTGCCAGAGCTGATAAGAGCCGGCTAATTAAGCCATCGTTCAGATGGAGGCGAGGAGGACACAACACAACCAGTCCAAAAGAGAACAAAAAGACTCCAGCACCTCTCCACCAGTAATCAGCAACCAGATCAGCATAGATTAACTCCAAGGTTAACTTCAGACCAACTATCAAGTAAACAACACCCCAATCAAGAAACTGCCAAAGAGCCATCAGTCCAACTAAAGAATCTCTAAAACCGCCCCCACACCCACATAGACAGGCAAGTCACCAGAATATAAACTGACAGCAAACAGCACTCCTTACTAGCACTGATAATGTTACCTAGTTGGGTAATTTATTTATTTATTTATTTATTTACATTTATAATGAAATGTCTGCAAGAAAAGAAGCATGCTCTCAACTCAGAGCCCAAAACTTTTATTGCTAAGCAAAAGCTAAGTGAGTTTTACCCCATTTTACAATATTTTGTGCCATAGTTCTTAAATGAATCACTACAGTTGTTAAGTTAGTAATGTGGTTGTTAAGAGAATTTGACTTCTCCATTGGCTTTGCTTGTCAGAAGGTCACAACCCAGGGGTGAAATCCAGCAGGTTCTGACAGGTTTTGGAGAACCGGTAGTGGAAATTTTGAGTAATTTGGAGAACTTTGCAAAAACCACCTCTGGCTGGCCCCACAGTGGGGTGGGAATGGGGATTTTGCAATATCCTTCCCCCAGGAGTGGGGAGGGAATGGGGATTTTTCAGTATCCTTCCCCTGGAGTGGGTGGGAATGGAGTTTGCAGTATCCTTCCCTGCTAGGCCCACCAAACCACGCCTACAGAACCGGTAGTAAAAAAAATTGGATTTCACCACTGACACGATCCCGAGACATTGCAACAGTCACAAAGATGAGTCACTTGCCAAGCGTTTGAATTTTGAATCACATGACCACGGGGATGCTACGATGGTTGTAAATGTTGAAAAACGGTCTTAATTTGCTTTTTTAAATGCCTTTGTAACTTCAAATGGTCACTAAATGAACTGTTGTAACTTGAGGACTACCTATATGGCTAAACTCCTACCATCAAAACAACGCTATAGAGCACTGCACACCAGAACAACTAGACACAAGAACAGTTTTTTCCCGAAGGCCATCACTCTGCTAAACAAATAATTCCCTCAACACTGTCAAACTATTTACTAAATCTGCACTACTATTAATTTTCTCATCGTTCCTATCACCAATCTCTTTCCATTTATGACTGTATGACTAACTTCGTTGCTGGTAATCCTTATGATTTATATTGATATATTGACCATCATTTGTGTTGTAAATGTTGTACTTTGATGATGGTATCTTTTCTTTTATGTACACTGAGAGCATATGCACCAAGACAAATTCCTTGCGTGTCCAATCACACTTGGCCAATAAAAAATTCTCTTCTCTTCTCTTCTCTTCTCTTCTCTTCTCTTCTCTTCTCTTCTCTTCTCTTCTCTTCCCTTCTAAAAGACAGCCTGTAACTCAGTGTTGTAAGCTAACCGTGCAATAAAGCAGCGCAACAATTTAGAACAGGGGTCTCCAACCTTGGCCACTTTAAGCCTGGAGGACTTCAACCAGGAAAGCTGGCTGGGGAATTCTGGGAGACTTAAAGCGGCCAAGGTTGGAGAAAATATGATTCAGGATCACGGGTGGTATTCACTTACCTTTGGTAGTGGTTCGCAAATGTGAGCATGCACGCCTCCGCGCATGTGCAGGGCCTTCTGAGTGTCAAAAATGTGGATAAATGGGACGTGATTACATCCGGGCGGATGGGCGGAGCCGTCTGCAGGTGCCACTACCGGTTCACCCGAACCGGATAAAACTCGGATGAATATCACCACTGTTCAAGGATAGTCAATAGTGTGGTCAAGCAATACCACTGAGAGCCACTAGGGTGAGGTAACTAAGGTCTCCAACCTTGGCAACTTTTAGACTTGTGGACTTCAACTCCCAGAGTTCCTCAGCCAGCAAAGCTCCCAGAGTTCCTCAGCCAGCAAAGCAAAGCTGGCTGAAGAACTCTGGGAGTTGAAGTCCACAAATCTTAAAAGTTGCCAAGGTTAGAGACACCTGTGCTAGACTATAAGTCCATCCTTAGCCCTGGAAGGAAGCTCTCTAAGTGACTTTAACATAACATAATAACAGAGTTGGAAGGGACCTTGGAGGTCTTCTAGTCCAACCCCCTGCCCAGGCAGGAAACCCTACACCATTTCAGACAAATGGCTATCCAACATTTTCTTCAAAATTTCCAGTGTTGGAGCAGGACTTTGGGCCTGTCCACCTCCTGTCTCAACCAATTTCATCACAAAATTGTTTTTAGAGAGGAACCTGGCAGGAAGGAGTACTACCTGAGCCATCTGAGGGTCCTGGATGAAAGACAGGGTATAAATCTAGTCAATAAAAATACAAAACTCCTCCAAGAAACGGTGAGCTTTTTGTGAGCTTGTGGTGCAGTTCCAGGGAAATATAGATGTTTGATTTAAGAAAGCCCTGAACACAGGTGCTCGTGTTCCCCCCACTCCCCGCCCCCTGCCCATCATGTGCTGCAGAATCACCTTTTCCGTTTGATGGCTCTGGATCGCTGCACAGACCTAGCGTGCAGCTGATGGTCTGCAGCTGACGGTCTGCCCAGGATTCAAAACAGGTGTGATCCCAAGTTAGGAATTGGGGGGGTTCTCATGGGTCTATCTAGCTATTCATGAAAATAGATTTGGCAGGCCTTGGAGGACAAAAAAGAGAGCAAAATGCTGACTGCCTGATATGGAAATGAAATTTGTGAAAAGGAGCCACAGAATATCATGGCATACCCAATCATCATCTTCATCTTCCTTCTGTTTCTCCTCTCCTTTTCCTCCTTCTCCTTCTTCCCCCTCCCCCTCCCTCTCCTTTTCCTCCTTCCTTCTCTCTTTCTCCTCCTTTTCTTCCTCCTCCTCTCCTCCTTTCTCTCCTTTTTCTCCTCCTCCCCTTCCTCCTCTACTCTTCTCCTCTCCTTTTTCCTCTCCTTTTCCTCCTCCTCCCCTTCCTCCTCCCCTTTACTCTTCTTCTTCCTCCTCCTCTTCCTCCTCCTCTCCTCCTTCCTCTCTTTCTTCTTCCTCTGCTTTTCCTCCTCCTTCACTTCCTCCTCTCCTTTACTCTTCTTCTTCCTCCTCCTCTTCCTCCTCCTGTCCTCCTTTCTCTCCTTCTTCTTCTTCTCCTTCTACTTCCTCTCCTTTTCCTCCTCCTCCCCTTCCTCCTCTACTCTTCTTCTTCCTCCTCCTCATTCCTCTCCTTTTTCCTCTTCTTTTCCTCCTCCTCCCCTTCCTCCTCTCCTTTACTCTTCTTCTTTCTCCTCCTCTTCCTCCTCCTCTCCTCCTTTCTCTCCTTCTTCTTCCTCTCCTTCTACTTCCTCTCCTTTCCTCCTCCTCCCTTCCTCCTCTACTCTTCTTCCTCCTCCTCCTCCTCTCCTCATTCCTCTCCTTTTCCTCTTCTTTCCTCCTCCTCCCTTCCTCCTCTCCTTTACTCTTCTTCTTCCTCCTCCTCTTCTTCCTCCTCTCCTCCTTCCTCTCCTTCTTCTTCCTCTCCTTTTCCTTCTCCTCTCCTTCCTCATCTCCTTCTTCTTCTTCCTCTCCTTCTTCTTTTCCTCCTCTTCCTCCTCTGCTTTACTTCTCTTCTTCCTCCCCCTCCCCTTTCTCCTTCTTCTTCTTCCTTTTCTTCCTCCCCCCCTCCTCCTCAATGAAACTCACAAACTGACTGTTGGCATGAAAGTCTTTTTTGAAAAGTTCCCATGGATACCTGCCTTACGCAAAACCCTCAGGGCAAAATCCTCAGCTTAACTCTTCTCTATGATCCGGGCGTCCTCCGAATAAGATGTGTCATCCTCTGAATCCTTGGCAATAAAAAAGCTTATCTCCAGTAAAAGGAAGGTTTCACAAAAAAAACGTTATACAAAGGTGGTTTTACGGCTGTTCCTTCCGAGAACTTATTAAATGAGAAGGAAATCAATGTTGTGACATGACTTTGCTTTGTAGCTTAAAAGGACATGGTTTATTCAGCAGCACTAAACTTAGCATTTTTACAGGAGAGCTGATAAAACACTTCAAAAGGGAGATACAAAACCACTGGCTTCTCTTTATTTGTTCTCTTTTACAAGAGAATTAGCAACTGTCTGAACTTCTCTTTCCCTCTTATTCCAGCATGTCAGAAACGACAGGCAGAGCAGTCCTCTAAATGGGGAAAAAATACCAGATACTCCGAAGTGACACTCCTACATGACAGCTTTCAAATTTATTCAGTTTTGAGAACTATAATAAATAACCCACTTCTCTTTAAAAAAAAAAACACCAAGAAAATCACGCAGTGAACAATCTGAAAAGGCTCCGTAACACCTCTATGCGATTCTAGTTAGATCTCTGAACTTTTGGTTGGCTGATAAGTGGCCACCAGGAAAGAGGAGATCACTATTGCAGGATACAATCAGATTGGATCCTGCAACATTATCCTGGGATATGTATATTCGCCTCCATTCGTGACATCACTACTGTTAAGAGTCTTCTACTAAAAAGATAAAGGTAAAGGTTCCCCTCTCACATATGTGCAAGTCGTTCCCGACTCTAGGGGGCGGTGCTCATTTCTGTTTCAAAGCCGAAGAGCCAGCACTGTCCAAAGACATCTCCATGGTCATGTGTTCGGCATGACTAAACACCAAAGGCGCACGGAACGCTGTTACCTTCCCACCAAAGGTGGTCCCTATTTTTTCTACTTGCATTTTTCCACGTGCTTTCGAACTGCTAGGTTGGCAGAAGCTGGGACAAGTAACAGGAACTCACCCCGTTATGCGGCAGCACTAGGGATTCGAACCGCTGAACTGTCGTCCTTTCGATCAACAAGCTCAGCGTCTTAGCTGCTGAGCCACCACATCTTTCGATCGACAAGCTCAGTATCTTAGCCACTGAGCCTCCTTTTATTTTTCTACTACGCCTTCCTATTTCAGAACTCTATGGAAGAGAGAATAGCAGTTGTTAAGATGCAGTCAGGTTCCTACTGTGTTCTATTTCCCTCCATTGATACAGTTTGCCCGCGCAAATTCATTGCTTTGTCCAAGACAAAAAACCAGGAAGTCCCGCCTCCTATTTATAGTCTCTGCAGATGTCACTGCATGACAATTATGACTTGGCTTTATCCCAACGCTGCTTCTGCTGCGCGCACCGATCACGCCTGCGCAGACTTGCATCACTCCAAAACTGTTCTTGGGGCATTGCCAAATCAGAAGAAGGCTCCAGAGAATCAGGTCTTGCCGGCCCCTCCTCCTCCCTTTGAGTGGATGCCAGGGAGGGAAAGGGCTCAAGAGAAGCAGGGCTTGCCAGGTCTTCTCCCTCACTTTCTGAATCATCCGAGTCCAGGAGTCCGGGTCCAGGAACCTGGGTCACAACATACTGGCTAAGATAAACTTCCCAATAATATGGACCTCAGAAAAGAGGCCTATCACAGAATGAACTCTTAAATAAAAATGGCTAGAAAAAGCACTTGCATTAGTGCAAATGTTGTCATGTGAAGTATTGCAAAGCAATTTAGTTGGCCAAATATGGATGTAGACAGAATTCTATTTTGTGTCTCCATCTATTCAAAACTCGACGATATAATATAGAATATAAAACATCAACTTAATTTGGAGAGTGCATTCTCCAATTTAAAAAAAAAAAAGTAAAATGACAAGCTTTCCAGGTGGCCAGATTACTTGATGGTCATTCTTGCTTTTATACCTGACCTATCTTGCCTTCTTTCCCAATTTCCTTTTTAATTATATATAAGGATCTTAAAATCTGGGTCTGCCAATTGGCTTGGGGACACCCCCCCCCCCATAAGGCATAGTCGATGCTGGAGGTGGCTGGTGAGGTAACAGAGTTGATTCCACCTTTCCACCATTTTGTGCTCTTGGTTTATAGTTTCTTGGTTTGATTCTTACTACATTTTAATGTTTTTATATTTATGTTTTCATTGTATTATAAGCTGTCCAGAATCTCTTCGGATACTGTAGCCGGTAATTTAATAAAGAAAAATCATTATCACCCTAGAAGTAAGGGTATCCAACCTTGGCTGCTTTTAAGACCTGTGGACTTTTAAGACCTGTGGACTTCAACATGGCTGGCTGAGGAATTTTGGGAGTTGAAGTCCACAGGTCTTAAAGTGGCCAAAGTTGGACACCCTGTTCTAGAGAGTCAGGTCAAATAGTTGTGTTCTTCTGAGGTAGGGCCAAAGTCCTGGACTTGTTATGCCCTTACAGCAGGGGTGAAATGCTCCCGGTTCAGACCGGATCCCCCAATCCGGTAGCGATCGTGCCGGGTGGTTCGGAGAATCGGTAGCAATCGCGGTGCGAGGCTCCGTCCACCCGCCTGGCTGTTGTTACTTCCTGGTTTTAACCAGGAAGTAATGTGTTTTGTACCCTCTGTGCATGTGATCTGCGTGTGGGTGTGCGCGTGTGCGGCATGTGCACTTCCGAACCAGTAAGGAAGGTAAGTAGATTTGACCCCTGCCCTACGGTGTTCAATTACTGAGATAAACCCCAAACCATGTAGGCTTGGAAAATACCAAATCCAGCATGTTTTCCCATTTTCCTCCTTCTAAAAGCCCTAGGGAAGGATGGGAAGAAGATAAACCAATATTTAAAAAATGGGAACGCTGTTCTCCTTGAGAAGAAGGAAACCACACTAGGAATTGATTCCTTTGAGATTTGGTGCGGCAGTCAGCCAAGGAAAATAGCTATGGGGTAGGAACTGGAAGGATTAACATTCATTCTGCTACAATTAGTGTGCCAAGCCTTCTATAAATCAAAGTCTTAACCAAACTACGTTAGGCTCTCCGAAGCATTTAGGGAAAGGCAGCAGATGATTGCCAATCCATCTGATACTTTATACCAGCGGTTCTCAACCTGTGGGTCGCGACCCCGTTGGAGGTCGAATGACGATTTGCCAGGGGTCGCCTAAGACCATCGGAAATATGGGAAGTATACTTGCGAGTCGAAGAATCGCGCTCCAATGGTTGACTCCACAAGCCAGCTGCAGGCTCTTCAAATCGCGAGCCGAATTCGGCTTCAGGCGCGATGAATTAAAAAAGAGAGAAATCTTTGCTCTGATGTCTCCCTCTCAAGCCAGCTGCAATCACTCCCAATCGCTAGCCTAATCTGGCTTCAGGCGCGATAAACTTAATAGGGGAGGAGTCTCCGCTTTAATGCCTCCGTCCTGTATTAAAGGGGTCACAGCACTATAAAGGTTGAGAACCACTGCTTTATACTCCCCTCTTCCTGGGTGTTACAGGTAGCTCTCGACTTACAACCACAACGGAACCCAAAATTTCTGTGGCTAAGCAAGGGAGTCGTTAAGAGAGTTTTGCCCCATTTTTGACACAGTTGTTAAGTGAGTCACTGCAGTTGTTAAGTTAGTAACGCGCTGTTGTTAAGTGAATCTGGCTTCCCCATTGACTTTGCTTGTCAGAACGTCGCAAAAAGAGATCACATAACCTGGGATACTGCAAGTGTCATAAACGTGAGTCCGTTGCCTGGCACCCGGGTTTTGATCACGTGACCATTAAGTGTGAATATCAGTCATAAGTCACTTTTTTAAGAGCCGTTGTAATTTTGAACGATCACTAAATTAATGGTTGTTAAGTCGAGAATTACCTATATTTAATAGAGAAAATAATGGGGAGATTTGCAGGTTTGCTTTCCCCATGTCCCAGAATGTCTAATGCAGGCATGGCCAAAGTCCAGCCCTGAGACCAATTGCAACCCGTGTTCAAATTTCAAGTGGCCCGCAGCCTCTTCTCCCTGCCGGCTCAGCCTGTCAGTCATCCCCGCCTGCCGGCATTTTTCCCTTCACCGCACAAAGGTTCCCGCAGCTGTCCCCTGCTGCCTCCTGCTCCACAGCCACCCTGCTCTGCAGAGCATCTCAGCCATATTTTTCACCAGAAGATGGCAGGAGACCTGAGTCAGCACTCTCGCCATGTGACCCTTGTGAGCTTGTGTGCCCTTTTCTATAATGGCGACTGTAACTAAAAAAAGGAAAGTTGACAGCGACGGTCGCCGCTTCCAGGACAAGTGGAAATTAGAGTATCTAAAATGGACAGCTAACATCAAAAATGTCATCAAAAAGGGCCTCTGGTGGCTCAGACTGCTAAGACAGTCTGTTATTAACACAGCTGCTTGCAATTACTGTAGGTTCACGTCCCACCAGGCCCAAGGTTGACTCAGCCTTCCATCCTTTATAAGGTAGGTAAAATGAGGACCCAGATTGTTGGGGGCAATAAGTTGACTTTGTATATAATATACAAATGGATGAAGACTATTGCTTAACATAGTGTAAGCCGCCCTGAGTCTTCGGAGAAGGGCAGGATATAAATGCAAATAATTAAAAAAAAGGACAACAAAGAATTTTCTTTCTGCGCCAACTCAGAAAACTCAAACTGCCCAAGGAGCTGCTGATCCAGTTCTACAGAGGAATTATTGAGCTGTCATCTGCATCCCTACAACTGTCTGGTTTGGTTCTGCAACCCAACAAGGCAGACACAGACTTCAGAGGATAATTAGAACTGCAGAAAAAACAATGGCTACCAACCTGCCTTCCATTGAGGACCTGTATACTGCACGAGTCAAAAAGAGGGCTGTGAAAATATCTACAGACCCCTCACATCCTGGACATAAACTGTTTCAACTCCTACCCTCAAAACGACGCTATAGAACACTGCACACCAGAACAACTAGACACAAGAACAGTTTTTTCCCGAAGGCCATCACTCTGCTAAACAAAAAATTCCCTCAACACTGTCAAACTATTTACTAAGTCTGCACTACTATTAATCTTCTCATTGTTCCCATCACCCATCTCCTTCCACTAATGACTGTATGACTGTAACTTTGTTGCTTGTATCCTTATGATTTATACTGATATTGATTGTTTCCTGATTGCTTATTTGTACCCTATGACTATCATTAAGTGTTGTAAATGTTGTAACTTGATGAAGGTATCTTTTCTTTTATGTACACTGAGAGCATATGCACCAAGACAAATTCCTTGTCCAATAAAAAATTCTATTCTATTCTATTCTATTCTATTCTATTCTATTCTATTCTATTCTATTCTACTTCTTCACTGAAATACGAAACAACTGTGTCTGCCTAATTGGCCAAGAGACTGTGGCTGTTTGCAAAGAATTCAACATCAAGAGGCACTACCAGACGAAACATGCTAACTGCAACAACCCAACTGGAAACGAACACGGAGAAAAATGGAAGGGACTAGAAGCCGCTTTAACGGCATACCATCACTTTTTCACAAGAGCCCGTGAGTCAAATGAAAATGCCACAACGGCGAGCTATGAGGTGGCAACGCTGATTGCCAAGCACTGCAAATCTTTTTATTGAATTTATTAAAGACTGCGTGATGAAAATGGTGGGGAAAATTTTTCCTGAGAAGAATGTTAATGGTTCAAAGAATGTCAGGCTGAATGGTCGGCGCCCACACATTTTCACCTCACCAAATCTGGCGCCCCTCGCAAAACGTTTGGCCACCCCTGATCTAATGGGTCTTCAAACGTCCAGAAATTCCATAACAGGGAAAGTCATCTTGGAATGCTTTTCCTGAACGGAGAGATTACGTAATTAAAAATTCTGCTTAAGAGGAATATGGAAGATAGAAAAAGGACAAAAGGTTGCAAGACACCAACAAACCAAATCAGTAATGATTATTTTCATATATCTGTCTTCCTATCCATCTTTGGCAAGCAACGAGAGAAACTCTAAATAATCTAATGCAACATTTGTACGTGAATCACTAACAGTTTTATGTGAATGGGTTTTATATGAAACCTGAACCAGTAACTGTAAATGTGATACCTTAAAGCAGTTTTTTTAATATTCCTTTGAGCATCAGCATTTGGAATCATGTGTATCCACATTCATTTGCTTGTTTTCTATAGCAAATTATAATCTTAATTGTCAGGCTCAGATTTTTAGAGGTTTGTAAACCAATGTACATGTTGTGGTCTGCCAGCAGCCTGTGGAGCTAGCAACGGAGTCAGACAGCGATGAAGCTGAGGAAGAGCGTGGGCCAGTCCTGGAGGTTGGGGAAGGCCCGGATGAGGGCTCTGCATTGGAGGCTGAGGTGGGGCCAGGGCCATCGGGGAGTTTTTTTATTTTATTATTTACATTTATATCCCGCCCTTCTCCGAAGACTCAGGGCGGCTTACATTGTGTAAAGCAATAGTTTCATCCTATTTGTATATTTATATACAAAGTCAACTTATTCCCCCCCCCCCAACAATCTGGGTCCTCATTTTACCTACCTTATAAAGGATGGAAGGCTGAGTCAACCTTGGGCCTGGTGGGACTCGAGCCTGCAATAATTGCAAGCAGCTGTGTTTAATAACAGGCTATCTTACAGCCTGAGCTACCCACGCAGTGAGGTGCTGACTCGAGAGCTTCCAGAGACTGACAGTAGTGAGGCAGAGGAACAGGAGGAGCCTGTTCTTAATGCATGCATGAGAAGAGCTGCCAGAAGGCAAGAGCAGCTCAAGCAAAGAGGACGACTCGGGAATAGGGCCAAGAGATGATTGGCCCCTCCCATAAGGCTTAAAAGACCAGCAACGGTGTTTGGGCTTTGCCGGAAAACAACATTGGTAGCTTCATCTTCTTGCATTTATTTTTGTATCGGTGTTTTCTGAACGTTTGCCAAGAAAGGCCTTTGGCAGTTTGCCTAATTGGACCAAGGTTTATGATAGGACTGAGGAATTTGTGTTGAGAGGAATTTGCTTTAATTTAGTTGAACTATGCTGAGAATGAAGTAATTCTTAGCTAAACTTCGAATAAAGTTTGTTTGTTTTTTCACTGGCTGAGTTTCCTACTACCTACTTGGGCCTAGGTCACAACAGTACACACCTCTAAAGTAGATTGGTACCAGCATCTCTAGTATTTATTTTATAAACATACCTAAGGGTATTCTGGGGGATTCAGGATGATACCAATATTTGGTGCTTTGATTTGCTGCATAGAAGCTTGCCTTTATTATTTTAATTTAAAGGCCTTTTAAAAAAAAATAGTGTCAAATAGGAGAATATATTTGGCAGGGGCCGTGGGATCTACAGTAAACCTCTGGTCTTTTGCTTTAGCTGTCCTACTTTCTACTTGTCTTCTTTTGGGCTCAAGTGCCATCAACAAAAGTTCCTTAGCATCATAGAACTATCAACAATTCACCAAGGATTTCAAAATACTCAGATTCCAAAAAAGAAGAAGAATTACATTCCAGATTGGCTTGAGGTATAGCTGCAACCACAACCACACATTTGCTCCTCCTGTTTTAATCAAACATTTCCCGTTGTGTAAATATCACCATCCATGTAGACTTTCTTTATCTTCCCTTAGTCAGCAAAATAAGTCCTCCTATTACTGGGTCTTGCCTTTGTCTCTCGGGCATTTATGGTTCTCCCAAAGTGGTTGGTGTTTAAAAATAACTTCGCTAATTAAGAGTCTAGGGCTTTTAAACATGAAGCAAAATATCCTCATGAAACCAAGACTTTAAGACCTCAGAGGGACTCCCTTCATTAAGCCTAATGATCATTCTAATCAGAAGCCTTAATAAAGCTGTTAATCAATCTTTGTCTAATGGACCAAAAAGTCCACTTTCATGCTGTGAATTCCGAAGTTCTGGTTAAAGCAAGGCTGGAAGGGACAAGATTGAACACAAGAGTTCAAAGGGAACAAACTGGCTGCCCCACCTGTGCATGAAACCTTCCAGTGATGGAGTACACACAACTTCAGGAGACAGGTTGTCTCACTGCTTAAGAAGGAAATTCCTTATTATTTTGAGTTTGGGTCTCTCTCTGTAAAGCTTCCATGACTAGTTCTTGCCCAGTGTTGTGGTCCACTGGCAGCCTGCGGAGCTGGCAGCAGAGTCGGACAGCGATGAGGCTGAGGAAGAACATGGGCCAGTCCTGGAGGCTGGGGAAGGCCCAGATGAGGACTCTGCGTCAGAGGCAGAGATGGGACCAGGACCATCTGGGAGTGATGTGTGGACTCCGGAGCCTCCAGAGGCTGACAGTAGTGAGGCAAAGGAGCAGAAGGAGCCTGTTCCTAATGCACACATGAGAAAAGCTGGCAGAAGGCAAGTGCAGCTCAAGCAAAGAGGACGACTCGGGAGTAGGGCCAAGAGATGATTGGCCCCTCCAGTAAGGCTTAAAAGACCAGCAATGGTGTTTGGGCTCTTTGTCGGAAAAAATGTTGACTTGCTCATTGATTTCTGCTTTGGAACTTTTGCCAAGAAAAGCTTTTGGCAGTTTGCCTAATTAGACCAAGGTTGGTGATAAAACTGAAGAATTGTGTTATGAAGAATTTGTTTTGCTTTAGAATAGAATAGAATTTTATTGGCCAAGTGTGATTGGACACACAAGGAATTTGTCTTGGTGCATATGCTCTCAGTGTACATAAAAGAAAAGATACGTTCATCAAGGTACAACATTTACAACACAATTGATGATCAATATATCAATATAAATCATAAGGATTGCCAGCAACAAGTTATAGTCATACAGTCATAAGTGGAAGGAGATGGGTGATGGGAGCTATGAAACGATTAATAGTAGTGCAGATTCAGTAAATAGTCTGACAGTGTTGAGGGAATTATTTGTTTAGCAGAGTGATGGCCTTCGGGAAAAAACTGTTCTTGTGTCTAGTTGTTCTGGTGTGCAGTGCTCTATAGCGTCGTTTTGAGGGTAGGAGTTGAAACAGTTTATGTCCAGGATGCGAGGGATCTGCAAATATTTTCACGGCTCTCTTCTTGATTCGTGCAGTATACAGGTCCTCAATGGAAGGCAAGTTGGTAGCAATTATTTTTTCTGCAGTTCTAATTATCCTCTGAAGTCTGTGTTTTTCTTGTTGGGTTGCAGAACCGAACCAGACAGTTATAGAGGTGCAAATTTTAGTTTGGACTATGCTGAGAATGAGTTAATTCTCAGCTGGTCTAATAAAGTCTGTTTGTTTTTGAACTAAGTGCGTCTACTACTACCTACTTGGGCCTGCGTCACAACACCCTTCTCTCTGGAACTACGGAGAATAAATCCACATTTCTCTGTGCCAACCACAGGGGAAAAGGTGTGGATTTATCCTGAAGAGCATCAATGATATTTCATCTGCTTGAGTCACCCACTCATTTAGCCCTTACTTCACCCCTAGAAATTTTCCCACATCCAGTCATTCTCAAAAAGAGCATAAGAAACATATACGTGAACATATACAAAAGAACATATACATATCCATCAAGTCCCTTAACTTTAGCCACAGAGCAGAAATTGTTCCTGATTCACTGAAGATGAAGCAAGTTAATGCAATAAGTTGATTATATTATCTATACCCGTGATGGCGAACCTATGGCATGTGTGCCCAATATGGTACACAGAGCCATTATTTCCGGGCACGCGAGCTGTCACCCCACTCACCTGCAGCTGCGCATGTGCACGCGCCCCAGCTGGTATTACGGCCTCCATGTGCATGTGTGCAATTCAGGCGATCCAGCTGGTCTTCGGGGCTCTCCTGCGCATGCGTGCACATTTGCGCATGCATATGAGAGTATATGTGTGCAGCACATATGCACAGACAGCGTTCGTGTGTGTGCATTGCATGCATGAAAATCACACACATGCACAGATGGTGTGACTGCACACAGAGTGCATAGGGGAGCCACGCAAAACCTGCACGCATGCGATATGGTGCGATTGTGCGTGCAGTGCACGGGAGGAGCCATGTGAAAGCACAGATGGTGTGGTAGCATGCACAGCACACAGGGGAGCACAAAAGCTGTGCGCATGCACAGATGGTGCACTTGTGCATGCAGCACATGGAGGAGAAGCACGGATGGCATGCACGCGCGCAAAAACCGGACCTGTTTGGCACTCGGTGAGTAAAAGCTTCGCCACCACTGATCTACACCATTATATGTTCAACTTTCAACATCTATAAACTTCTAATATGCCTAGGTGTAAATTCCTCTGATCATTATTCTCATACTCATATAAACTCATATCAACTCTGAGTGATACATAAGCTAAAAGTATATTCAAAGGTATATGAATTTATTTCATATTTCATTTGCTTTTATCCATTTCATTGGAAGCCAAGCACAGAGGGATAGCTCTATAAATCAAATCAAATCAATCAAGAGCCAGTTTGGTCTAGTGTTTTAAAGCACCAGGGTAGAAACCAGGAGACTGTGAGTTCTAGTCCCACCTTAAGCATGAGAGCCAACTAAGTGACCTTGGGCCAGTCACAGACTCTCAGTGCAACTCACCTTACAGGGATAGTTGTGGAGAAAAATAGGAAGAGGGAAGAGTATGAATTACATTTGCCACCTTGAGTTATACTTTTAAAAATAATAAAGGCAGGATAAAAAATAAAAAATGAAAGCATAAAGAAGGCAGTGACTCCGGAACTACAGGTCGTTCTAGACTCACAATAATTTGTTTAGTGACCGTTCAAAGTCACAACAGCATTGAAAAAAAGTGACTGGTGACCATTTTCACATTTACAACCATGGCAACCAGAATTTTGGGCTCAATTGTGGTCATTTACCTGTAATTATATTATTTTTTCCTTTTATCTGAACTAATTATGACTCTTGAGTTTAATTTGCTAATCTACGATCAAATAAAGATTGACTTGACTATATTTGAGAAGCAGACCACAGCATGGACAATGCCTGGAATGCACTACCTGACTCTATGGTTTCTTCCCCAAATCCCAAATACTTTAATCTTAGACCGGCTACTGTTGACCTCACCCCATTCCTAAGAGGTCTGTAAGGGGCGTGCATAAGAGCACTAGCGTGCCTACCTTCCCTGTCCTAATGTTCCCTTTAATTGTATTCATTTTATGTATTCAGTTCATGCTTATACTTATATATATTATCTAATATGTACTCGACAAATAAATAAAATAAATAAATGGGGAAAAAAATAACAATAAATAAATCTGTGAATCAGAAGGGAAAAGTTTGCAAATCGGAGCAAATGCATGAGTAAGAAGATATAGGCTAAACCAGTAGTGGGATTCAAATCCTGTCGCTACTGGTTTGCTCGTGGGTGCATGGGCGCTCACGTGCATGTGCAACGCTTCTGTGCATGCGCAGAGATGTCCGGGGAGGTGGGCGGAGCCTCCCGCTGCTACCAGTTTGCCTGATCCAGGGCGAACCGGTAGCAACCCACCACTGGGCTAAACGTAAGTATAGTAATGAGGAAAGTATAGTAATAAATGAATGGAGAGAGGAAGGGTGGCCTGTGCATTTTTGCTTTTGCAATTTAGATTTCACTGCAACCAATGCCTGTGTGGGAGTCCCAGGTACTACAGCCTTAAACACAGGGATGGGCAATTAACAACCTGTGGACTTCAACTCCCAGAATTCCTGAGCCAGCCATGCCAGCCAAGCTCAGGAATTCTGGGAGTTGAAGTCCACAGGTCGTAAAGGGCCATAGTTGCCCACCCCTGCCTTAAAAAAGAAGAGAACTTTTAATATCTAAACAGTTTTGTATTTATACTATTTGACTCTTTGTACCACTTTGCTTTGGGCAGCAAAATGGCAAGAGGCATTAAAGCTCTTTCTTTTTTTTCCAACTTGAACTATTTACATAACCCTATTCTTTCATCTTAGGGTTACCTGCTTAAATTCTATTGTCCTGCTTACATTGGAAGGATGTGTTTGCATTCCGTGAGTTAATTTTGTTTATTTTAAAACCAAGAGGCTCAATGAGGCATTTGTGAGCTTTAAAAAAAAAAAAAGAACCAACAATAGACAGCGCTCAAATAGATTTTCTCCTCACTGTAATTTCATTAATTCCATTTTCATTACAGAGCCACGCACCATGTGCTATTACAAACAGCCATTGTATTGGCAGCCAGTCTAGGGTTTTTAGCTCGGCCTGCATAGGAACATCCGAAGGCATTTTATTCTAAAATCCACCGCAGTGGGGAAATGTAAAATTTGTTACTGTGGGTAACAAATTTGTTCTGTGGGTGTGGCTTGATGAGAAGGGGGTAATGTGACTGGGTGGGCATGGCCAACTTTTTTTTTTTTTTTTACTTTTTAAAGCATTTTTTCTACAACCTCTTCAGCCGAAGAGGTTGTAGAAAAAATGCTTTTAAAGGGTTCTGACAACCCCAGCTGAGCCGCGCGATCATCAGAGGCTTTTTTTTTTACTTTTAAAAGCATTTTTTTCCTCAAGCAGGGAACTAACCTTGAATCCTTGTGTTGCTACAAAAGATCCAGAACTGACTCCCTAAACTCCATAGAGGCTTCTCTATCTGTTCCTAAGAGAAGGTGAGCAGTCTGAGAAGATTCCTGTATAATAGGTAGAAAATAATAAAGTACCGTATATACTCGAATATAAGCCGATCCGAGTATAAGCCGAGGTCCCCAATTTTACCCCAAAAACTGGGGTAAACTGGGGACTCGAGTATAAGCCGAGGGTGGGAAATGAGGCACCTACGGTTGAAACCTCCTCCCTCAGCTGAGAAGGCTGGCGGCTCCCCCGCCCCGCCCTCTCACTGCACCGGCAGGGCTTCAGTCCGGTAAAATGTGAAAAAAAGAAAAAGAAAAAAACTCGAGTATAAGCCGTATATACTCGAGTATAAGCCGAGGGGCTTAAAAAAAAACAAACTCGAGTATAAGCCGTATAGACCCGAGTATAAGCCGAGGGGACGTTTTTCAGCACAAAAAATGTGCTGAAAAACTCGGCTTATACTCGAGTATATACGGTAGTTAGCTTGAACTCTATGTGTGTGGGTCTGGCTGCTTGTGACTGACACCTGGTCATTCAGATCTTCCCAAAGGGCTCCCACTGCCTCTGTATTCGAGTCCATCCACTTTGCTGCTGGTTATCCTCCTTTACTTTCCATCTTTTCCAAAATTACACACTTCTCAGAATAATACTGGTGATTTTATCTTAATGACAGGCAGGTAAGAACCTTATCTATGCCCAAAGTTCACACCCTAACACTAATTTTAAAAATTCCTGTTTTAATTTTATTCTTAATGTTTTGCAAGCTATCAAATATTATGCGGTTAAGAGGAACTGTCCTGGTACAACCTTTCCTTTTTCATATATATGCACATTCTTTTATCCTGGTTTAGGTACGATTATTAGTACTAATTATAGAGGTTGGAGAAAGCAGGATTCAAAATAGCTCAGTCACATCATTTTAAAAGTTATATGTTTTATTACAGAAAGCTTTGGAATGTAGTGTAATTGACCTTGTCTTTTGAACCTGGGGCTTTGATAGAGGAAGTGCTAGTGTTTATTAAACAAATTGTGACTCTCAAAGACCTTCATCACCCATAGTGTTAAATTAATAGAATAGAATAGAATAGAATTTTTTATTGGCCAAGTGTGATTGGACACACAAGGAATTTGTCTTAGTGCATATGCTCTCAGTATACATAAAAGAAAAGATACATTCATCAAGGTACAACATTTACAACACAATTGATGGTCAATATATCAATATAAATCATAAGGATTGCCAGCAACAAAGTTACAGTCATACAGTCATAAGTGGAAAGAGATTGGTGATGGGAACGATGAGAAGATTAATAGTAGTGCAGATTTAGTAAATAGTTTGACAGTGTTGAGGGAATTATTTGTTTAGCAGAGTGATGGCCTTCGGGAAAAAACTGTTCTTGTGTCTAGTTGTTCTGGTGTGCAGTGCTCTATAGCATCGTTTTGAGGGTAGGAGTTGAAACAGTTTATGTCCTGGATGTGAGGGGGTCTGTAAATATTTTCACGGCCCTCTTCTTGATTTGTGCATTGTTTACATTTTACAATTTACATTGTTGACTTATTTATTTACATTGTTGACTTATTTCTGTGTCTATATCTAATGTGTGAAGCTACTTTCCATGGCAAATCTGGATGACCAATAGTTCCAGGCCACATAACACCTTCAAATTTTTGAGTATTGTTAGGCACAAAAGATCAGGACCATATGTTAAATTGTATTTCCAATTTAAGATTATACACAAGAATCTAGTCAACTAAAGTTGAAATCAGAATCAGAATCAGATTAGATAAGGGTCAAAAAAACTTGGGTGGTGGTGGTGCTTGGATTGTTTATGTCAACATAAGAAATCTAAGCTACTGACATATTTAACTCCACCACCACCACCCAGCTCTGCCTGCTCTTCTCCTACAGGTATGGGCTCTTGAACCCTTCCCAAAACTGCCATCAAGCTGGAATGTGGGATATGATACATTAAACAATTATTCAATGCAGGCAAAGTAAGGATGTGAATGGCACTCAATTTACACATAAATCAACCAGAGTTAATTTTTTTATCGTAGGTTTCTCTATTTTAGGAAGAGTGGAGCTTTGGGCTCACTACTACTTAAAGATCATTTCAAGTTCAGCCTAAGAAAGCTATCGCATTCTATTTTATGGCTTAATTTTCTGTATGAACTTCTCTGATTTGCTTAACAAACTGTGAATAAAATAGTCCTGGATCAATGCACTTTTGAATAAGGCCTCATAATACCAATTGGTTATTTGGTTTAGATAAACTTAAACTCAATAAACAGCTGCCAGCTTTAACAGTGGTGGGATTGTGTATGACTAACAAAGGACCAAAACTCCAACCATCAATTTTTCATATTGAAAGACTCAGATCCAACAGTGAAGCTTAAAGGACCAGGAAATATCTCTAGTGGCGCAGTGGTTAAAAATGCAGGCAAGCTCTACCCACAGCCTGGAGTTTGAACCTGACAGGGCTCAAGATTGACTCAGCCTTCCATCCTATCAAGGTTGATAAAAGGAGGTCCCAGATTGTTGGGGGCAAATGCAAATAATAATGCTTCTGCATTGTAAATCATTCAGAGAGTGCTATGCAGCAGTATATGAGCCTAAATGCTATTGCTACGTACAATATTTTTGAGCATAAAACATAGTGAAACAGTGATTGTTGAACATTTTGGTTTAAACTTAGGACATCTAGGTCAAATGTGCCCTTGGATTATAAAGTCCATACATTTAAAAACAACCAGACGCTCTACAAATAAACCCAAAGTCTCATAATTGTTGGATAAAGCTTTTGCCGTCATTACATTTAAGAAAAGAGCATGCCGGGATAACAGGAAGTTAAAACGGGAAAAGTCATCCCATAGTTTGATAAAAATCTGAAAAATCCAGATGAGCCTACCAGTGGTATCCTCAGGTCATTGATAGACAGTGGTGGTACTCAGCCGGTTCTATCCGGTTCAGGCGAACTAGTAGCAGTGGTGGCGGGAAGCCCCACCCACCCACCCAGACATCATCATGTCCCATTTTTGACATTCTGCGCATGCGCGGAAGGTCCTGCACACGCGCTCACGGTACCAAAGTTAAGTGAATAGCACCCCTGCTGGTAGACCTCTTATAGTCTTGAACCCAAGGAGGGAAAGTCAATTAACCCATAGATCCACCCCTTGTTGCCCATCCCTGTTCTTCCTAGAAACCAACCAGTTGTTATTATGTCATATTACAAGTTTTGTTTCACCGTCCTTTTGCTCTTTTTTTCTTTGCAATCTGTTTTACAGACTGTAGAGTTTGCCCTTAGCTCTCTCTTCAAGGAAGTTGGGAGCGTTTAACACACATCACCAGGAAGTTATTTCAATACTGCAGGGCGAGACAAGATGAATGAAACATTATACCGCTCTCCTAAGCGACAACATTCCAAATACGCACAAGGAACAAACAGCACATTACGGAAGGAGGAGAAAGCCTCCGTGCCCATTTTTATTCAAAGCAACAGAAAAGAAATTGGAAGGTAATTCTAAATGCAGAAGAACCGAGGAGAGAAGGAGGAAATTGTTAGCTCTGTTCCTACAGACAGTTTCTGGACACAGTTTCATCCTAGAAGGAGCCTTAGCTACCACAAGGAACAAACTGCAATTTTCAACTACACCAAGAAAAAAAAATGTTTGCCTTTTTTGATTACAATCTCCAGGGAAAACAAGTAAAAGCAGGAGTGGGCTCCAAAAATTTTAGCAAGGGGTTCTCTGCCCAGTTGCTGGGTGGGCGTGGCCATAGCGGCCATTGTGGGCGTGATCGGCCTTCTGCACCACGGCAGGGGGGAGCATTTTTGCCCTCCCTGGGCTCTGAAGGCTTTCCTCAAGCCTCTGGGAGGGCGAAAACAGCCTCCCCAGGCCTCTGGAGGCCGGAAGTAGGCCCATTTCCGGCCTTCCTAAACTTCTGGCAGGCCTGTTTTTCACCCTCCCCAAGCCTTTGTGCGTGCCCTGCACTTACCTGCATCCAAAAGGGGCCATGTGGGAACTCCTGGGAGAGGCAGGGTGAGGTGGGCAGGGCCAGCCAAAAGTGGGATTTGGCGGTTCTCCGAACTGCACAGAATCTTAGCTAGAATCTCCTGAACCCCTGCGAACCCCAAGCAACCCTTCAGAATCTCCTGAACCCCTGCGAACCCCAAGCAGCCCAGCCCTGAGTAAAAGGATCTCAAATCATGCAGAACTGAGATATTCAGATTGAGGAGAAACTAAAAAATATTCAAGTTGTTTTCCTATCTTGCTCCGCAGCTGTACAGGTAGTCCTTGACTTACAACCCACAATGGGGATCACACTTGGCCAAAGTAAAGTATTCAATTCAATTCAGTTCTGTGGATTTGAACAAGGCTCCACACCCATTTGCATGACTTCGATGACCCTGAGGACACAGACAAACCTCCAAATGGCCTCAACGATTCTTGAAAAGAATGCAAAGGACCAGCTGTCTGCAAGGAAGATAAATCCTTCCATTCCGCACTATCCAGTCACAGCTGAAGAAGCTTCTTGGATGAGAAGCGAAACGTCTTCAAAAAAACACAAGGAAGTCCAGTGGCCACTTAACAACTGCAGTGATTAACTTACTGAGAATTCCCAGCCAGCCTGGTATACAGGTAGTCCGCGACTTACGACCATAATTGAGCCCAAAATTCCTATTGATAAATGAGACAGTTGTTAAGTGAGTTTTGCCCTATTTTATGACCTTTCTTGCCACAGTTGTTAAGTAAATCCCTGCAGTTGTTAAGTAAATAACACAGTTGTTAAATGAATCTGGCTTCCCCATTGACTTTGCTTATCAGAAGGTCACAAAAGGTGATCACATGACTCCCGGACACTGTAACCATCATAAATATGAGCCAGTCGCCAAACATCTGAATTTTGTTGATGTGACCAATTCAAAGTGTGAAAGACGGGCATAAGTAACTTTTTTTCAGTTCCTTTTAAGTGAATGGTCACTAAATGAATTGTTGCAAGTCAAGGACTTCCTGGATTGTGTTCAGGCAGATCTTGTATTCCTGCACCACTCTTGGATTATTATTTTTTTAATTAAATATGCTTATTCAACATCAACAGTTCCACCAGAGAGTGCAACCTTGTGGTGCAACCAAAACAATCTGGAACTGAACACACTCAAAACCGTAGAAATGGTGGTAGACTTTAGGAAAAACCCTTCCATACTTCCACCTCTCACAATACTTGACAACACAGTATCAACAGTAGAAACCTTCAAATTTGTGGGTTCTATCATATCGCAAGATCTCAAATGGACAGCTAACATCAAAAACATCATTAAAAAAGGACAACAAAGAATGTTCTTTCTGCGCCAACTCAGTAAGCTCAAACTGCCCAAGGAGCTGCTGATCCAATTCTACAGAGGAATTATTGAGTCTGTCATTTGCACCTCTATAACTGTCTGGTTCGGTTCTGCAACCCAACAAGAAAAACACAGACTTCAGAGGATAATTAGAACTGCAGAAAAAATAATTGCTACCAACTTGCCTTCCATTGAGGAGCTGTATACTGCACAAAGCAAGAAGAGGGCCGTGAAAATATTTGCAGATCCCTCGCATCCTGGACATAAACTGTTTCAACTCTTACCCTCAAAAGCGCTATAGAGCACTGCACACCAGAACAACTAGACACAAGAACAGTTTTTCCCGAAGGCCATCACTCTGCTAAACAAATAATTCCCTCAACACTGTCAGACTATTTACTGAATCTGCACTACTATTAATCGTTTCATAGTTCCCATCACCAATCTCTTTCCACTTATGACTGTATGACTATAACTTGTTGCTGGCAATCCTTATGATTTATATTGATATATTGATCATCAATTGTGTTGTAAATGTTGTACCTTGATGAACGTATCTTTTCTTTTATGTACACTGAGAGCATATGCACCAAGACAAATTCCTTGTGTGTCCAATCACACTTGGCCAATAAAATTCTATTCTATTCTATTCTATTCTAAATGTTTCTAATTATGCAGAATCCACCCTATTCTTAATTTCACTTGAAAGACAAAAACTGCAGCAGAAATCCCTACGATCCACCCAGGACAACCCACGGATCACTTTGGACTGCAATGCAGGTCACTTTCAGTACAGGAGTGGATGGATAAAACCCTCATTAAGTCTGAAGAGCTACTCCTGCTCATCACAATTCTGAATCTGGCTCAAGTGTGATTGATGATAAAAGTTATACAAAAAGAACCAGTCCTAAAAAGAACAAGTAATGAAGCTAATAAAAGGGAAGCAACTAATGAGGGCGAATGAAAAGACAGAGAAATAAACCATCGCTGCAAACCTTGGTAGGGTCTCTTCCATTTTCTCTCGACCTTGCAAGGTAGGCAAGAAGCAGGGCCAGCAGAACTAATTCTACTTTATTGAAAGGTGAGATTAATCTTGAGCGTCAAAGATGAAAGTGAAAAATTTGGGCTGCACCTTAAACACCAAGAAAACAAAGATAATGACAAGTGCAGAGAACACACTGGGCAGAGGGCGGATCGACAATGAGACCATAGAAACAGCAAAGGAATCCATCTTCATGAGCTCTAAAATCCACCAACATGGTGATGCAGCCCTGAGATATAGCCCTGCAGCCCTGACATATAGCACTTGGAAGAACTGCCATGTCTGGCATGAATATCATCTGGAAGAGTAATGTTGTGTCTCTGCCCCCCCCCCCGAGCTGGGCCCCCTGCCAGAAAGTGATTTGGACAGTGAGGGGGAAGGGTCATCAGGACTTACCTCGGGAGCACCAGCTTCCCTGGCTCAGCTCCAGGAGCCAGAGACAGGCCAGGTGGAAGAGATAACGAGGCCTCCATCCCCTGACTCTTTCCCCCCCCCCCCCGCCATGCTTCCAGACCCAGCTGATGGCAATCAGGCCTGGCTGGACCCTAGGTTTCATAGGCAGGAGAGGTGGGAACAACAGAAGCAGGGGTGGGGCAGGCTTAGGAAGTGCTGAGTCATGGAGCCACACCCCACAGGATATAAAAGCAGCAAGGGCTGCTATGCCTCTTCGCAGCAGGCAAATCAATTGCTTGACTAGAGCTGAAGTACTGTTTGTTGACTCATCGGCATCAAGGGAGATAACAGAGACACTTGGCAGACACTCGCTAGTTTGCTGCCAGAGCTGATAGTGCCGGCTACTTAAGGCATCGCTCAGACTGAGACAAGGGGGACAGCACAAGTAAAGACATCAGCAACCCAACCAAATGCAGATTAGTTAACAGATTTTTTTTTCCCAGTTGCTACTTAATGGCTGGGAAACGTGGAATCTGAAAAAGGCAGATAGGAGAAGGTGGACCTTTGAGCTGTGGTGCTGGAGGCTCCTATTACGCATTCCAAGGACTGCAAAAATCACAAAGAAGCCCTAGACCCGTGATGGCGAACCTACGGCACGTGTGCTACAGATGGCACGCGGAGCCATCTCTGCAGGCACGCAAGCTGATGCCCAGGTCAGCTCCACCGCACATGCCTGTGCACCTCCCCCCCAGCCAGCTGATGTGCATGTGCGGGAGGTGGGGGCGTACCCCCTACCGACCATTTTTGTGCTAGCAGGCCTCCCTGAAGCCTCTTGGGACCAAAAATGGGGCATGTGTTGGGGGGTGCAGCGTACCCCCCCGGCCCGTTAATGGTCCTGGGAGGCCTCAGGGAGACGTGCTAGCACCAAAACGGGTTATGTGCACATGCGTGGGTGGCAGGGGGGAAGTGCAGGTGTGTGTGTCGGCACACGTGTGTGCGCTGTTGCTCACGTGCGTGCACTTTTGGCATCCAAGGAAAAAAGGTTCGCCATCACTGTCCTAGACTGAACATCATCAAAAAAATATCACCAAAAATATCACTTGAAGCCAAGATTGCCAAACAGAGGACATCATACTTTGGAAATGTCATGAGTGGACTCACTCAAAAAGTCAGTCATGCTGAGGACAATCAGTGGAAAAAGGAGAAGGGGCCCATTAGAAATTCTGTTTATATAAAACACCACACAGAGCAAACAAAGAGTACAGTCACCATGTGCTTTACTGCTCAACTATTTTTCTGTAACAGGAAACTATTTAGTACAAAAGAGCATAGAGTATATACCATAGATGATAGATCCAAACTTATAAATACTGCCATCTACTCGCTGAATACTACTGTAGTTGCTGCACAGAAATACATTCCAACAATGAATTCCAACAAGGCTGCCCTAGCACCCACTGACTGGACACTATAAAGGATGACAGTGGGATGACCATGGAGGATTACTGAAGGAGGTGATCGAGACAGAGGGGCATGGAGAGTCCTCATCCATAGAGAGAGTGAGGGTCGGACTGAAAGGGTCAGACATGACTGATGACATTAACAGAATCTTGGAAGTCTGAAAGTATAAATCTCCCCTTCCACCGTTACAGCCTGAGAAACTAGGGAGGGTCCCTTCTAAGGCATTTGCCGTGCCCACAATGACTACTGTGGGTTAAGCTGCCTTTTACCTGAGCATTCCCTTAGCTGCATCTCTTCTCCCTGTCTCTCAAGGTCATTCCCACATACCTTACCTTCTCATTCTCTGCCAAGACAAGAATTCTTAAAAGTAGATCAGTCAAGAGGAAGAGTAAAGCAGAAGACTTTGAAAGTTAAAACCACAGGCTCAATGGACAAACAAATGGGAACACCTTATGGAACTTGGTTTTTATACATGATAAGGTTTTGAACCTACCCAGCCCAAATTCAACAATAACACTGATTTATTATTTAGCAAATTTTTATTGCTACCTATCTACCAAAAAGAACCTTGGCAGGGAACAAAATCAAAGCACTATACAATGAAACAACTACTTAAACCAATAAACTACATTCAGGGCCTGATAAAAACACATTTCCATCCATCAACATCCTGGCCCCGGACATCTCCAAGACATCCTTCGCAGATATCTCAAAAGCTTGTATCATGTTGTTCCAACACGCAAGTGTTGTGGGGGAAAAAAGATGAAATATGTAATCAGAAGGACAGAATATTAAAACAAAGGAAATTCTGAGCAACCTCAGCTTTTACGAAGCATTTTTAATTCACCAGAAATGAATATGAGGAACCAACTGCCCTGCAACCTAACTGGAAAATGATACTCTCCATCATCAAGGAACGATGGGAGTTGAAGCTTAACCACATTTAGAAAGCATCAGTTTGAGGAAAACTGAATTAGGCAAATGATCTTCACGCCAGTTGATATGGCGTGAAGATCCATTCTCACGTTTCTATTTGTTAAACCATGAGGACCAGGATATAGGTTAAGAAATAACTAAAAACAGGAATTAAATGGAGCTTCTCAGAGTTGTCAGGCATTCTGTTTTGCCCTCATTCCAAGATTCATTGTGAAGATTTCTAGACACTTAATCATAGTTTACCTCCTAAATTTGAATCTATTTCAGCGGTTCTCAACCTGTGGGTTGCGACCCTGTTGGGGGTCGAATGACAATTTTCCAGGGGTCACCTAAGACCATCGGAAATATGGGAAGTATACTTGCGAGTTGAAGAATCGCGCTCCAATGGTTGACTCCACAAGCCAGCTGCAGGCTCTTCAAATCGCTAGTCGAATTCGGCTTCAGGCGCGACGAATTAAAAAAGAGAGAAATCTTTGCTCTGATGTCTCCCTCTCAAGCCAGCTGCAATCACTCCCAATCACTAGCCTAATCTGGCTTCAGGCGCGATAAACTTAATAGGGGAGGAGTCTCTGCTTTAATGCCTCCGTCCTCAAGGCAATCGCAAGCAGGTCAGATCACTAGCCAATACGGCTTCAGGCACGGTAAATTCAAAATGAAAATAATTTTACGGTTGGAGTCGCCACATCGTGGGGAATTGTATTAAAGGGGTTGCCATCGTGGGGAATTGTATTAAAGGGGTCGCAGCACTATAAAGGTTGAGAACCACTGATCTATTTGTTCATTTAGGGGTGTCAAACTCAAGGCCCATGGGCCGTATCTGCCCTGGAAATGGCAAAGGACCAGTCCGCAGCGCCTCAGCCTGGCTCAGGCCAACCCGGGCACTGATCTGCAACCTTGTGGTGGCCATCCGGGCTGGACCGCCGCCAGCCTTACATCCACAGTGGTGCTTCAGCCCTGCCCACTGGGCATGCACACAGGAGGCCGTGAGCGTGCTCAGGGCCTGGTTTCCCTAGGAACTGTGTTCTGAGTGCTTTCCTTCACCCAGGACACGAATGCTTGCATGCTTGTCGCCTCCTGCACGGACACCCAAGGGGGTGGGGGGCAAGGCAGCACCATGGATCTAAGGCTGGCTGTGGTCCTCCCCGGATGGCCGCCATCAGGTAGCAGATCAGCACCGCGCCCACTCTAGTGTCTCTATGCCCGAACGATGCTGAGCTGACCACACTCACCCCAGCCACACACATACTCCCCCGGCCCCCGAGATCAACCACAAGCCTGATGTGGCCTTCAATGAAATCAAGTTTGATACCCCTGGACTAGGGTAACCTCAGTCTCCATTTAAATACACGTATCAGTAGAAAGGAAGAAAGTTTTGCACTCACCTGGCCATTTGTTTATATGCTTCTTCCGCGACTGCGAAAATATGAGGATCCATATCACCCATGTTTTGGCCACTGTAGGCGTAGATGACATCTTGTCCATAAATTGGCAATTGTTCATAAGGATTTATGGCAACAAGTACGATACCTTAAGAATAACGAGAATGCAAACTCTTTAAATGATACAAAAACAAGAAAGGCACAAATATCCACAAGCAGAGTAATTTAAATATGACTCACTGGTCACTTCATATGTAAACTTTTTTATTGTGCATCAATTTACAAGTTCATTGCAGCCGGCTATTTAAATAAATAAGCAAGCAACCAGAAGCACTCGCCCTTACTTTTTGTTTTATAGGTTCAGCAGGTTTGAAGGTCTTCGAAATTAAAATTCGACTGCTACAAGTTTCCTAAGCTAGCAAAGTTAAGTCTCAATCAGAAAATTCTCTAAATTTTCTACTGTGGAACTCAAAATAACAGAGAGGCTAATTTGTATAAAAACTACAGGAAGTCCTCGACTTAGGACCATAACTCGGCCCAAAATTTCTGTTGCTAAGCCAAGGCAGTTGTTAAGTCAGTTGCGTCCCATTTTACAACCTGTTTGCCACAGTTGTTAAGCGAATCACTGCACTTGTTAAGTGAATCATGCAATTGTTATGTGAATCTGGTTCCCCCATTGGCTTTGCTTATCAGAAGCTGGCTGGGAAGTTACAAATGGTGATCACATTATCCCGGGACAGTGCAACTGTCAGAAATACATGCCGGTTGCCTAGCACCCAAATTTTGATCACATGACCACAGAAAGGCTGCAGGGGTCCTAGGTGTGAAAAACGATTGTAAGTCAACATTTTCAGTGCCGTTGTAACTTCGAAGAGTCACTAAACAAATGGTTGTTGAGGTCTACCTGTAACAAAAAAGTAACCAGTCGCTCATGCTGTGGTCATCTCAAGTTTGGACTACTGCAATATGTTCTACACAGGGCTACCCTTGAAAACTATCCAGAAGCTTCAGCTTGTACAAGATGGGTGGATGGATGGATGGATGGATGGATGGTTGGGATGGGATGGGATGGGATGGGATGGGATGGGATGGGATGGGATGGGATGGGATGGGATGAGATGGTGTTGTGGTCCGTCAGCAGCCTACAGAACTGGCAATGGAGTCGGACAGCAATGAAGCCATCGGGGAGTGAGGTGCAGACTCCAGAGCCTCCAGAGACAGATAATAGTGAGGCAGAGGAACAGGAGGAGCCTGTTCCTAATGCACACACGAGAAGAGCTGCCAGAAGGCAAGAGCAGCTCAAGCAGAGAGGACAACTCGGGAGTAGGGCCAAGAGATGATTGGTCCCTCCCATAAGGCTTAAAACAGACCAGCACCGGCATTTGAGCTTTGCCGGAGACAAAGTTGTAGCTGCGTCTTCTGCTTCGTCTACATCTTTGTTTTTGTGGCTTCTGGACGTTTGCCAGAAAGGGCCTTTGGCAGTTTGCCTAATTGGACCAAGGTTTGCGAGGTAACTGAGGAATTTGTGTTGGGAGGGATTTGTTTTACTTTGAGTTGAACGATGCTGGGAATGAAGTAATTCCCAGCTGTTCGAATAAAGTTTGTTTGTTTTTCCAAGGATTAAGTTTATTACTACCTACTTGGGCCTGGGTCACAACACAACTAACCTCACAGGGTTATTGTTGTTGTGGGAAAAAGGAGTCTTAAGTATGTTCAATTATTATTTATTAGCAATAATATTAGTGAAGTGAATTTTGCTCCATTTTACAACCTTTCTTGCCGGAGTTGTTAAGTGAATCACTGCAGTTTTTAAGCTTGTCACAAGGTTGTTGAGTGAATCTGGCTTCCCCATTGACTTTGCTTGTCAAAAGGTCACACAAGGGGCTCCAATGACCCCAGGACACTGCAACCGTCATAAATATGAGTCAGTTGCCAAGCATCTGAATTTCGAACACATGACCATGGGGATGCTGCAGTGGTCGTAAGTGTGAAAAATGGTCATAAGTACTTTTTTCCAGTGATGTTGTAACTTTGAACTATCACTAAACAAACTGTTATTATCGTATTTTTCGGAGTATACGACACACCTTTTTTCCCCCAAAAAAGAGGGTGAAAATCTGGGTGCGTCTTATACTCCGAATGTAGCCCCGCCTAGCTTCTCAAATGGAGGTTTCAGAGGCTGAAAAAAGCATCAGAACGAAGCTTCAGAGAAGAAGCCCCCAAACAGAGCTTCAGGAATGAAGCCCCCAAATAGAGCGTCAGAGGCTTTTTTTCTGAAGCTGTTTTGGAGGCTTTCAGAGGCAGAAAAAAGGGTTTTTCTGAAATGGAGTTTCAGAAGTTTCAGAGGCAGAAAAAAAAGCACAAAAAAAAAGCCAAAAAAAGCAAGGCACAGAGCTCACAACCAAGGAACCTGTTGCGATAATTCACTTCTGGGAACAGCTGATTGGTGGTATTCCGGGAGGCCGATCCACCTGCCAATCAGCTTTTTTCTTATTTTCCTCCACAAAAACTAAGGTGTGTTTTATACTCTGAAAAATACGGTAAGTCGAAGCCTATCTGTATTCTTTCCAAAAGCAATGCCTATGGCAATACTCACCACAATAGGTATAGATGTGATTTGATTCCAAAAAGCGAACTTTTAAGTTATGCAAGACGGCCGGTTCATGGAGGTAACTCAAAGCTGTCAAGTCATTTTCTCCAACCAAAATATCTGGATTACGCAAAAAAGGAAACTTGTTCTCCTTAGGTTCGACAGGATATTCCAGGATCTGAAATGGTAAAGGGAAAAGTCATTTAGCAAAAGGTCTACCTGGGACATTTTTACATCTCCATAACCTGTCCAAAGTAATGTTTTAGGATACAAAAGAAGCGGGAAAAACAAATGAGGGGTGACCACATTCATAAAACAGAACCTTGAGGGGGGGAAAGTTGCATAAAATAGCGCGACAATGTACCCTTTAAATTAAAAAGCTTTTCTCATGTGATCAGTTCATTTATCTGCAAAGGAAAGAAAAGCATTTTTACAAAAAAAATAAATCCAACTGTATTGCTTGTTTTTATTCAATTTGCATAAAAATTAGATCAGAGCGCTATAATTTTATAGAGAGTTGCTTTTAACTGGTCATCGCCTAAATTTTTAATACAGGTAATCTGTCAGGCCTGGAAACCATACTAGACTTTAGGTTTCCAGACGCTGCCACTTTTTTCCCCTGAGGGGAAGAAGGGGGGCTGAGGGGTATGGTAACATTCTTCAGGCGGTCAAGGTCGGATGGTGTTCACATCTGCAGGAAGAGTGACGAGAAGATATTCGAATGAACTGGGAGAACGTGGGACCATGTGACCATCAAAGGGGTCAGGGGGGTGGGACTCTTGGGGTTTGTATAAGTGGGAAAAGAATCCGGAAGTTCAGTTTTGGAATTTCACTCATCGTGTGCCAGTTTCCTCATGCTAGTAAAGAACTCTTAAAGACAATGGCTTCTGAGTTTTCTTTATGCAGAAGAGGTTTTTCTGGAACCTTGACATTATTCCAAAACTCCTAATTTTCTTTTGCTAACGGTACCCTCTCCTCCGCTCAGAGGGGGCCCGTTAGGGGGGTGCTGGGCCCCAGCCTCCGCAACCTCCACAGCGGTGCAAAGACCCAGCGAAGAGAGAAAAAGTGGCAGCGTCTGGAAACCTAAAGTCTAGTATGGTTTCCAGGCCTGACATAATCCTTGACTTACGCCCACAATTGAGCCCCAAATTTCTGTTGCTGAGTGAGACATTTGCTAAGTGAGTTTTGCCCCATTTTACGACCTTTCTTGCCACCGTCAAAAGGTTGCAAAAGCGGATCACATGACCACGGGACACTGCAGTTGTGATAAATATGAGTCAGTTGCCAAGCCTCTGAATTTTGATCACGTGACCATGGGGAAGTTGCAATAGTCATAGGTGCGAAAAACGGTCATAAATCACTTTTCTCAGTGCTGTGATAACTTTGAAGGGTCATTAAATGAACGGTTCACTAAACGAACTGTCAAGGACTACCTGTATTCGTGGCAAATGTTTCACAATCTCTTTGTTCCTTGTCTGTCGGCAAACTGCAGGATCTCCTGTCTCATTAGAAAGCAATTGACCATGGAGAAACTTCAATGGTTGTAAGTATGAAAAATTGTCATAAGTGAGTCATATGACGAGTCGCGGTGGCGCAGTGGTTAGAATGCAGAACTGCAGGCTACTTCTGCTGACTGCCGGCTGCCAGCAATTTGGCAGTTTGAATCTCACCAGCTCAGGGTTGACGCAGTCTTTCATCCTTCTGAGGTCGGTAAAAGGAGGACCAAGAATGTTGGGGGCAATAGGCTGATTCTGTAAACTGCTTAGAGAGGGCTGTAAAGCACTGAGAAGCAGTATGTAAGTCTAAGTGCTATTGCTATTTGCTAAGCAGGGGTGAAATGCTCCGGGTTCGGACTGGATCGACTGATCCGGTAACAATGGTGGCGGTGGTTCAGAGAACCGGTAGCAAAAATCCCTGTCCTCTCCCCACCCAGCTGAGCCACATGATCATCAGAGGTTTTTTGTTTTACTTTTAAAAGCATTTTTTCTTTGGCTGAAAACATGCTTTTAAAAAAAAAAAAGCCTCTGATGATCGCGCGACTCAGTTGGGATCGTTAGAACCCTTTAAAAGCATTTTTTCTACAATCTCTTTGGCCAAAGAGGTTGTTAAAAAAATGCTTTTAAAAGGTTCTGGCGATCAGGCAACTCAGCTGGGATTGTCAGAACTCTTTAAAAGCTTTTAAAAGGCTCCTCTGGTGATCCCAGCTGAGTTGCCTGATCGCCAGAGGCTTTTAAAAGCATTTTTTTACAACCTCTTCGGCCAAAGAGGTTGTAGAAAAAATGCTTTTAAAAGTAAAAAAAAAAAAAGTTGGCCACGCCCACCCAGTCACATAACCCCCACCCACCCACCAAGCTATGCCTACAGAACCGGTAGTAACAAATTTTACATTTCACCCCTGTTGCTAAGTCATTTTTTTTTTTTTTGGTGCCATTGTAACTTTGAACAGTCACTAAACGAACTGTTGTCACTTGAGGACTACCTGTATATATGATGTGTGCATACAACCAGACTTCTGTTCAGCCATTTTTTAAAAACAAGGATGCATACAGAAGAGAAGATACATTTTGTTTTCCCATCACTCATCGCTTCCGGACCTGTCGTGTCCCACTCCTCCGCTGACGGCCGGGTCAGGGAAATCCGAATCAGGCGTGCCTCTGCAGCTCTGCCAAAGTCCTAGCAAAGTCCTCAAGGCAGGCAGGAGACCAGAAAGTGACTTCAGCAAGATATGTTTAGACTTTGCCTGACTCAGAGAATGCCAGAAAGCAGATCCTTTATATAGGCCATGGGGTGTGGCTCCATGACTCAGCACTTATCCAGGCCTGCCCCTCCCTTCCTTCTGTTGCCTCCGCCTATCAAGTCTTCTGACGCGAGGGTCACTCCAGTCGGCAGCTGTTGGTAATTGACCTCCCTCAGGCTCACATGCTGTGGAGGAGGGGGAGGGGTCTAGTTGCTCCGTTTGCCTGGGCATGGAGCCAGAGCTGGGGGCTGGAGATACTTCCTCCTTTTCAGCCTGTCTGGGCATGGAGCCAGGGCTGGAGCCAGGAGGCATACTAGGACATTCCTCCGTGTTCGGAAGCAGATAAGAAGGCCCCGGCTGTGGTGAGATCGGACGAGACACAACAGGACCATTGAACTAAAAAATTTGCAAAGATGCTAAGCATACTTTTGCCTTGCTATAATAAACCCAGGTCTAGGACCACACATAGCCATACAGGTAGTCCATGAGTTATGACCAGGGGTGGGTTCTACTTACCTTTACTACCAGTTCACAACGGGACCGCACACACGCACGAGCGAATGCACATGCGCAGAAACTTCCTGATGACGTCCAGGTCTGTGGACAGAGCCTCCCACCGGTTTTACTACTGGTTCTTGTGAACCGGTCCGAACCGGGGGCAACCCACCACTGCTTATGACCATCTGTACAGCGATCATTCAAAGTTACGACAATCCTGTAAAAAATGCTGGCTGAGGAATCCTAGGAGTTGAAGTCCACACATCTTAAAGTTCCCAAGATTGAGAAACACTGCTGTCGATAAATTGTCTCAGTAATCAATCAGAATAGAGAAAGAAGGGACCTTGGAGGTCTTCTAGTCCAACCCCTTGTTTGAGCAGGAGACCGTATATGATTTCAGGAAAATGGCTATCCAGCCTCTTCTTTAAAAACCTCCAGTGATGAAGCACCTACAAATATGAAGGCAAGTTGTTCCCCTGGTTAATTGTTCTCACTGTTAGAAAGTTTCTCCTTAAGTCCAGGTTGCTTGTCTCCTTGATTAGTTTCCATCCGTTGTTTCTTGCCTTCTGGTGCTTTAGGAAATAGGTTGACCTCCTCTTCTTTGTGGCAATCCCTGGCTGACCTTGCTTTGAGTCCACCCTGGTTACAATTTGGATGTAACCACCATGAAATCTGTGCTGGCCAGCCACGTTTATGCAGTTGCCGAGAAAATTACGAGGAGACACCTATCCGCATATCAGTTTCCAGGTTTCAAACCTGACCTTACTTTTTATCATACCGTTGCCAAAAGGCATCTGGCTGGGCCTGCTAGAAATGATAACCTTCCGCCATGCTAATGGGGAATCTGAGGAATTGCAACCTGGGTGGGTGCCAGGTTGGGCGAGGCTGTTGGCATCGGCGTGCTTTGATGTTCTTTGGCACGTTGTTTTCTGTTCTCGGCACTGGCTAACTCTGTGCTCATGTGTGCCCTCTCGCTCTTGCTGTCTTACATCCATCATGCCCAATCTAATAAACGGGAGTGACTTGTCAACTCAGCTGAAAGCAAAATGAAGGGAATATATCTGACAGAACTAGGGTGAGAAAATAAGAACACTCTGAAAGGCTTGTACCTTGTTGGGGACGGTTGATTCCAGCCCAGAAATGGGGATGGCATTCACACGACATACAAAACTACCCTGTCATTCACCTTGGTTAGGGGGAAAAGCCCGCTACCCTCACACAGTCTGTCAAATCATAACCCTGATAGCAACCTCTGCCGGCCCTGACAATTAAGAGACCAGCTACCACAGCAATTTTTGCACTAATCAGCTATTTCTAATTGTTGATGCTGTTATAATTGGCGTGAGGGGAGGACACAAAGGGATGAGGTGGCTCTATTAGCACTGGACTCACAATGTGGAGAAAGTGGAGGATTAGACCTTGAAGTCCTTTATGGGGGGGGGGAAGAGAAGGGGAAAATGGGGAGAAGCGGAGAAGGAGAAGGGAAAGAGAAAGAGAAAGGAAAAGGGGAAAGAGAAAGGGGGAAAGGAAAGGGAAGGGAAGGGAAGGGAAGGGAAGGGAAGGGAAGGGAAGGGAAGGAAAGGAAGATAAAACAAGGGAGGGAGGGAGGGACATGGAGGAAGGAAATGAAGGGAAGGGGTGGGAGGGAAGGGAAGGAAGGAAAGAAAGGAAAGGAAGGGAAGGGAAGGAAAAGGAGAGGAGGAGAGGAGAGAGGAGAGGAGAGGAGAGGAGAGGAGAGGAGAGGAGAGGAGAGGAGAGGAGAGGAGAGGAGAGGAGAGGAGAGGAGAGGAAAGGAAGATAAAACAAGGGGAGGGGAGGGAAGGGACATGGAGGGAAGGGAAATGAAGGGAAGGGGTGGGGAGGGGAAAGGAAGGGAAAGGAAAGGAAAGGAAAGGAAAGGAAAGGAAAGGAAAGGAAAGGAAAGGAAAGGAAAGGAAAAACAAGAGCAGGAAAGTTGGGGAAGGGGAAGGCTTCTGAGCTGCTATTCTCACTTCATTTTCCTGGAGGACCAATGGACCACTTAATCCAGGAAATGTCTACATTCTACCAACCTACATCCAGCATGGTTACAAACTGATGTTAACACAATTTCCTTTCATTACACTCTGGCCCAAAGTCTGCATTGGCATACAACAATAAGCCAAGCTACTGTAGGGCTTAGGTCTATGGATGGCTCTCAAGTCACACCAAAGCCCTAATTTTTCCCCCAACATGGTTTATGGAATAAACCAGAGTTCACACTCCAAACCAAAATCAAACCAACCAACATTAAGGCTTAGCAAAGTGGACGAACCTCCAGTGACTAACCTTTTATTCAGCCCTTGACTTTTACTGAATTTGGAGTCAGGGGATCTACAAACTGGTTTTAAGAAACTAATTAGTAATATGGTAGAGATGGAGATGGGAAAAAAAACCCAGGTAGATCTAATAAAATAGAAGCCTACAGTCAGCTATTATGGTCCTCTAACTGACCAAATTTTCTATATGAGCCACAGTGGGGGGAGGGGTCCAACCTTGGCAACTTTAAAAACCTGTGGTCAAAACCTGTGGTCTTCAATTCCCAGAATTCCCCAGCCAGCCATGCTGGCTGAGGAATTCTGGGAGTTAAAGTCCACAAGTCTTAAAGTAGCCAAGGTTGGATCCTCCCAATTTAAATTATGATGCCCTTTCTCTTTTCAGTTCCTTAAAGAATTGAAGCAGCACCCTAGGAGACCACCAGTAAAGGTGTTTAAGGATAAAAAGAAAACATACCATGAAGTTTTCTCAATTTAAACTCACAGCTGCTCAACTGAAACAGAGCCAAAAAAATGTGTTACCATCTGGCCATCCAGATGCTGGAAATGCCAGGGGCGCAGTGCATAATTCCCCACTGTTTTAGCTTTGTGCGTGTTAAAAAAAGGCTTCATTTTTTAAAAAAACAGATGGCGTGTTTATAGGTATGTGTACACATCTATTTGCACACATGCAAAGTGAGATAAGGCAGGGTGATGCGAAGGTAGTTTTACTTTGATGAAAAAAATCGGAAGATCTAAGTTGTTGTGATTTACTAATTTGTATTATTGGGTTTCTGTTTTATGGCCACCTAAAATATTTTGCTTATTATAATCAGTGGTGGGATTTAGCCAGTTCGCACCACTTCGGGAGAACCGGTTATTAACTTTCTGAGCAGTTTGGTGAATTGGTTGCTGGAAGAAATCATTAGGGCAGAGAACCGGTTGTTAAATTATTTTAATCCCACCACTGATTATAACCAATGCATTTTATTCTCAAATCTCCGTGGCGCTTGCTTGTTCGCTGTGCCAGTTTAATGTTCCTTCAACTATGAACTGAGCTCTGATCTTCACCACAGTTCCTCTGTGTATTTCAGGCATGTGTGAGTTATTTATTGCTGCAATTTATATGACCTTTTTCTACACGCTGAAAACTCAGGGCAGTGAATGATCTAAAATAAAACATAAATAATTAAAAAGCACTAAGAGATAATTTTTTTTAATTCACCCAGCTCAAAAGGGTCTGGATCAACAAATGTTGATTTCCTGACAGAGGCAGGAAAAAATGAAAATAAACAAAATTCCCGACCGAAATGAAATCTACAACCTAAGAACTAGATGAGATTTATTAAGATACATGACAATCAGTGGTGGGTTTCAAAAATTTTTACTACCAGTTCTGTGGGTGTGGCTTGGTGGGTGTGGCAGGGGAAGAATACTGTAAAATCTCCATTCCCACCCCACTCCAGGGGAAGGTTACTGCAAAATCCCCATTTCCTCCCAATCAGCTGGGACTTGGGAGGCAGAGAATATATGGGAACAGGGCCAGTTCTCTGTCAGCGAAAACGGAGCTTGGGAGCCCGTTTTCGCTGGCACAGTGCTCAGGCCACTACAGGCGCCCCCAGGATGAGTGAGATCTAACTGGCCATGCCCACCCCGGCCCCCCAAGGTCAAACACAACCCTGATGCAGCCCTCAATGAAATCGAGTTTGAGATCCCTGGTCTAAATCTTTTATATTTTTCTGGATTGCTTCTAATTTTTTCACCTAAAAATCCTTGTAATTTTTCAACTTCTCCTTTCAATTTTTCACTGACAAGTGTCACACAGTTGGGAAAGATCCCAAGGTATTTAAGCCAAGGTGTTCTTAATACTTGGTGCAGTAAATGCGGAATCTTGGAAACCGTAATAAATTTTTCCCAGCCTCCTGTAAGGTAAAGGTAAAGTTTCCCCTCGCACATATGTGCTAGTCGTTCCTGACTCTAGGGGGCAGTGCTCATCTCCGTTCCAAAGCCGAAGTGCCAGCGCTGTCTGAAGACGTCTCCGTGGTCATGTGGCCGGCATGACTCAACACCAAAGGCACATGGAACGCTGTTACCTTCCCACCAAAGGTGGTCCCTATTTTTCTACTAGCATTTTTTACGTGCTTTCGAACTGCTAGGTTGGCAGAAACTGGGACAAGTAACAGGAGCTCAACTTGTTATGCGGTACTAGAGATTTGAACTGCTGAACTGCCAACCTTTTGATCGACAAGCTCAGCGTCTTAGCCCCGGAGCCCTTAGCCTCCTGTACAGTGAGTTAATTAAGGTGGAAATTTTTTTTGAAAGCTTTGAGATGCTTCTTTCCAAATTTCTCTTCACTTGAGCTAAACTATTGTTTATAAGGTAAGCTGACAACTGACTCATCTGTGGTGTCTTGTTTATAGCTATCATCTTTTTCATCCCTTTCCACAATCTCCCCACAATCTGTCTCAATTACTGCTAGTCCTCAACTTACAACCAAAACTGGACCCGCAATTTTTGTCATAAAATCATCACAGTTGTAAATCAAGACATCCTGTAACCAGACCCGATTCTATGACCAATTTTACCATGGTCGTAAGGTGAATCAAATGGTCATTGAGTGAATCCTGCTTCTCCAATTGACGTTATTTGCAGGAAACTGACTGGGAAGGTCACAAACAGTAATCATGTGACCCCAGGACGCTGCAACTGGTCATAAATGCGAGTAGTTGCCAAGCGCCTGAATTGTGATGATGTGACCTTGGGGGATGATTCACTGGTTGTAATTGTGAATCACTTCCCACACAAGTGTCAGTTTTGAAATGTTGTTAAGTGAATGGTCTCAAGGCAAAAACCACCTGTACTATCAGAAACACAAAAAACATTGTGCAGGGAATATTTCTCATTAAGGTTTCTAGATTAAGACTGTAATTTTAGACTTGATTATTTTTTCTTTACACAGATTGCTCCAAGGATGATCCATTCTAGAGAGTTGGAGAAAGGCCAAATCCAACTCTCTGCTCAGACCAGGAATCCAAATTTATGAATTTCACGGATGATTCACAAAAGGGCCTCTGGTGGCTCAGATTGCTAAGACAGTCTGTTATTAACAACAGCTGCTTGCAATTACTGCAGGTTCAAGCCCCACCAGGCCCAAGGTTGACTCAGCCTTCCATCCTTTATAAGGTAGGTAAAATGAGGACCCAGATTGTTGGGGGCAATAAGTTGACTTTGTATATAATATACAAATAGGATGAAGACTATTGCTTGACATAATGTAAGCCGCCCTGAGTCTTCGGAGAAGGGCGGGATATAAATGCAAATAAAATAAATAAAAAAAAAAATAAAGATATCAGCATTTTAGTTAGAATTCAGATATCATTTATAACCAGTTTTCATGAATCAGGGGATGTATATGTAAAAAAAAATGAAAACACTACTTTTGTACATAAAAAATTAGGAGCAAATAAATAAAATTAAATGAGTATTATATGTGTATTATTTTACACTCAAACATGAACTTCAGAATTAGTGAGAAAGTTTGGTCTAGTGGTTAAGATACCAGGCTAGAAACCAGGAGAAGGTGAATTCTAGTCCTGCTTTAGGAATGAAAGCAAGCTGGGTGACTTTGGGCCAATCACCAGGAGATGGTGAGTTCTAGTCCTGCCTTAAGCATGAAAGCTATCTGGGTGACTTTGGGCCAATCACCAGGAGATGGTGAGTTCTAATCCAACTTCAAGCATGAAAGCTGGCTGGGTGACTTTGGGCCAGTCACTCTTTCTCAGCCCAACCCACCTCACAGGACTGTTGTGGGGAAAATAGGAGGAGGAAGGCATATTATGTATGTTGGTCACCTTGAATTATTTATGAAAAATAATAAAGATGCGATAGAATAAAAAAAAATCCTTACATTTATTATTACTATTATATATTTATATTGTAATCTCTCCTAATTGAGCTTTCTAGTTACAAAGCATATCCCATCAACTCGATTAGTTCACCCATTTCAGTCATTTTCTAAATTTTTAGCTTTTTGGGATGGGTGATCTAAAATCTCTCTCACATCTCAGAATTACCATAATTTTAATAAATGTCTTATTTAGCAGCTATGTGCATACAGCATGTTACCAAGTATTTGGTCTTTCAGATTCAAATTCTGAAAGATGCTTCAAAATACATGGAGCATCCTTCAGCACTGCATAAGTCAAATATGCCTTTCCCTGGACTAAGCCCAACTTGTTTCATTTCTGGGAAAAGACACAGTTGCTTTAATGTGTTTCAGATAGGAATTACCTTTCGTGTGCACCAGTGGTGAAATCTGAACTGGTTTGCTACCGGTTCGCTGGCCATGCATGCGCGCTGTGTGCACACATCCGCACCAAATGCACGCTGTGTGCACATGCACAGTGCGCACCAAATGTGCACTGCACATTTATAAACCTTGATTTAGCATGCACAGTACGCACCATAAGTAGAACGGGGGGGGATTTTACCGTGCGGGATTTTCTGCTTTCTAGCAAAGCTAAATTGAGCTAAATCGAGCAGCACAGCTGATCGTCGGATCGTAGCTTTTTTTAACTACAGATTCCCCCGAACCGGTAGCTTGTTTTTACTACTTGTTCATCCGAACCGGTAGTTTTTATCACTACCGATTCACCCGAACCAGAACGAACCAGTAACATTTCACCCCTGATGTACACCTATTTGCCTTTAAATCTGACATGTCCTAATCTTCATAATATTAAAATCCAGGAAAATGGCCTCCCAAATCAGCATGATCTATCAAATTAGTATGGTCTATAAATAGCCAAGAAGCAGTGGATGGAAATTTATCAAGGAGAGATCCAACCTAGAAATAAGGAGACATTTCCTGACAGTGAGAACAATTAATCAGTGGAACAACTTTGCTCCAGATTATGCTAAAATAGAAGTAATGAAAGTGATGATTATACCGTTTTTATTATTTTAAAAAAGAGTCCGCTTTTGTGGAACAGCTTGATTGTATTTTAATTATCGGAGCAAGAGTCCATCTCATATGTTACAGTATATATATGAGGTTGAGTCAGGTTTGCCATTATTTTATGCAAGCTATTTCTATAGAGCTGGGAATTAATAAGACCATTTTAACCAGTAGTGGGATTCAAATAATTTAACAACCGGTTCTCTGCTCTAATGATTTCTTCCAATAATCAGTTCATCAAACTGCTCAGAAAGTTAACAACCGGTTCTCCCGAAGTGGTGCGAACTGGCTGAATCCCACCACTGATTTTAACCCAGTTAGTACTTGCAAGTAGGAATCCCAATCACCTTTTTTGGATCTGGATCTGGCCTGCATTCAGGGACAGTTCAAATTCATATGACCTTTATTAATTAATAGAAACACCTTTAATGAGGGACAGTAGAATCCCAGTGAACCAATGGTCTAAAGGACAGGAACTTTCGAAGACATAGCAATTAACTCTTGAAGATCTCTTTCAAACATATTCTCTTCCACCCATGGTGATTCCTATACAGGAAGAGTGTCAAACTCAAGGCCCGCGGACCGGATCCAGCCTATGGGGTGCTTAAATCTGGCCTGGAAATAACAAAGGACCGGCCCACAGTGCCTCTGGCAGCCAAAACATTTTCGGCCTGGAGGAACCTCCTCTAGCATTTTGCCGGCCAAATGCCTTTATGCCGGTGTTTCTCAACCTTAGCAACTTTAAGCTGTGTGGACATCAACTCCCAGAATCCCTCAGCCAGCACAGCTGGGGAATTCTGGGAATTGAAGTCCACGCAGCTTAAAGTTGCTAAGGTTGAGAAACACTGCTTTCTGTTACCTCTTTTATAAGGGTGAGATACACCTTGTATAAACAGTGACAACTTGGCAGGCTTAAAAATTAGTCACAATGTAGACTTGGTAGATTTTGCAGACAGTGAAAGTGGCATCTGCTAACTCATTGGTTATCACAAATGATCTGATACTCAACAATGATAGATAAAGAATTTCTGTTGCCACTAAATTGGCCAGCTAGGTAACACCACACCATATCTTAAATTAGAAGCACTTCCATGAAAACTGCATTTATCAGATGAATTGGTGTTATTCGTTTATTGGTATCAGCAGCAAAAACACTAAGTTTTTTTCAGAAGTTACTGGAATTTTATTCTAATGAATTTCCAATATTGTTTATGATACATCCTATTTCAATCTCTGCTGTTTGATATTTTTCAGGCCAGTGAGACAGAATAGATACTTATAGGTGTCTGTTATATTTAGGCCCAATTATTCAAACCACAGAAGTTGCCAACACAATATCCAAAGATGTCAGGTGCCATTGAATACTTAATTCATGCTTGCATCCTCTTCAAACTGTTAAAAAGAATCACATTTTAAAATAATTGCCTTAAAGGATGTGACTTGAAAACACAATGGCCACTCATAATAATGCTCAAATGAAACAGACAAAATGTTAAAAAGTTATGATATTTATGTAGTTCCTTACCAAGCACATCTAAATGATGTTAAAGTAACCAAAATATCTACCTCCCAAGGTATGTCACAACTTTGGAGCATCCCTAATGTTTGGAAATGGAAAGTTGAAAAATTTGACACGCCCTAACCTTGCTCATTGAGTATAATGATAAAATCATATTAATAGGGATTCAATTGAGTGTAATCGGGCAACAATTCTCAGAAACACTGAATCTCTTTTTCTGTATGGTGCAATAAGGTTTCTTTAAATGAACAATTAGCTTAGCCCTTGGATGAAACACGGCATATCCAGAATCACAAGCACTGAATTTTACAGTCGAAGAAAACAAATTGTAAGAAAAGAAAACCTGCAAAAAAATAATTACACTGTGAAAACGGGCAATGAAAAATACCTGCTTTAACTCTTCACTTCCCTATGTACACTCCCCCCCCCCAAAAGAGGGTGCAAATGTTGGTGCATCTTATACACCGAATACAGCCATTTTTGGCCTCTCAAAACCCCGCCCCGTGCATCCCGTTTTTGCCAAAAACAGGCCCATTTTTAGCAAAAATGGGATGCGTAGAGGGTTTGGGAGGCCTGCAGAGTGCTCCTGGGGTTGGGGAGGGCAAAAACATGATGCGTGGGGGGGTTGGGAGGCCAAAAAGGGACGGTTCCCGTTTTTGCCCTCCCCAGCCCCCAGGAACACTCTGCAGGCCTCCCAAACCCTCTGCGCATCCCACTTTTGCGAAAAACAGGCTCGTTTTTGGCCTCCCAAACCCCCCACATATCACATTTTCCCCTCCCTAGCCCCCCAGGAGCCCCCCAGAGGGTTTGGGAGACCTGCAGAGTGCTCCTGGGGGCCGGGGATGGCAAAAACTATTTTTTTTCTTGTTTTCCTCTTCGAAATCGTGATGTGTCTTATACTCCGATGCGTCTTATAGTCCAAAAAATACGGTATAGGTTCAACGTTATTCATTTTTAAAACCTGTTTACATCTCTTCTAGGAATCTCTGCCAACGGGGAGAATTACAGTATTAAAATTTCAGTGCTGTTTAACCATCAAATTACTTTCCCAGCCTTCCTTTAAATAACAATTCATAAGATAGGCCTACGATAGAGAACTTTACAAAGGAGAAAAAACAAACAAAACACAAGCCAAATACCTACCGTTTCATCTTCAAGTTTCAGGCGGAGAGTTTTATCCCCCTCTTTGTAATCTCTGATGATTTCAGCTGATTTCCAGACTTCTTCTGGGTCAGGAATCCAAACTCTTGTATACTACAAAGGGAAAAACGATAAGGAAGAAAGCAGGATGATAAGTTGAGCACCAGGAAATGAACACAGGTCAACAAAGGAAATACAGGTAAGTCCTCAACTTACAACCACAATTGAGCTCAAAATTTATGTTTCTCAACAAGACATTTGGTAAGTGAATTTTGCCCGTTTATTACCTTTCTTTTGTTAAGTGAATCATTGTAGTTGTTAACTTAGTAACATGGTTTTTACGTGAATCTGGCTCCCCCATTGTCTTTGCTTGTCAAGAAGGCTGCAAAAGGTGATCACATGACACCAGGACATTGCAACCGTCATAAATATGAGACAGCTGTCAAGCGTCTGAATTTTGATCACATGATCATTGGGATGCCACAATGGTCATACGTGTGAAAAGTCATTTTCAGTGCCACTGTAACTTCAGTGACACTGTAACGGTCACTTCAGTGTAACGGTCACTAAATGAATTGTTATAAATTGAGGACTACCTGTAACTGTCAGCTCCTGAACTCTAACTTTAATGGTACCCCAGCGTAGCGCCTATGGGGAAAAGGACCCCCCCCATAAAATAATTTAATATTGTCATTCAAAGTATATATTGTTCTCAATATAGACATTTTTAGGATTTCCAGGCTACTGGTAAACTAATTCAATGCTAGGTTAGCTCACGTCCCTACTCTATATGGCTGTTGTGTCTTGCCCACTCTCACCGCAGCCGGAGTCTTCTTATCTGCTTCCGAACGCTGAGGAATGTCCTAGTATGCCTCCCGGCCCCAGCCCTGGCTCCATGCCCAGACAGGCTGAGGAGGAAGGGGCACCTCCCGGCCCCAGCCCTGGCTCCATGCCCAGGCAAACGGAGCAACTAGACCCCTCCCCCTCCCCCACAGCATGTGAGCCTGAGGGAGGTCAATTACCAACAGCTGCCGACTGGAGTGACCCTCGCTTCAGAAGAATTGATAGGCGGCGGCGTCAGAAGGAAGGGAGGGGCAGGCCTGGATAATTGTTGAGTCATGGAGCCACACCCCATGGCCTATATAAAGGATCTGCTTTCTGGCATTCTCTGAGTCAGGCAAAGTCGAACATATCTTGCTGAAGTCACTTTCTGGTTTCCTGCCTGCCTTGAGGACTTTGCTAGGACTTTGGCAGAGCTGCAGAGGCACGCCTGATTCGGATTTCCCTGACCCGGCCGTCAGTGGAGGAGTGGGACATGACAATGGCAGGAGTTAGTTGGAGCAATAGGAATTCTGTAACATTAATCAAACTATCCAAAATCTATTGCAAGGAAGCTATTTCAATAAAGCCGTTGTTAGATAATATAATAATGATGTCTAAAGTGTATGGATCGTGGACATTGCTGTACCAGCAGACAGCAAAATAAAAGAGAAAGAAATGGAGACGATAACAAAGTCCAAAGTCCTGCAAACAGAAATACAACAACTGTGGCAAAAGAAAGTAAAGGTTGTATCAATTGTCATAGGAGCCTTGGGTGCAATCCCAAAACATCTGGAGCACCACTTGAACATCATCGGCAATGACACATTCACCCATCAATTGCAAAAGGCAGTTTTACTTGGAACAGCTTACATCCTGCGACAATATCTTTAATACCATCAAACAAACACATCTACCTATCTCAGGTACTTGGGAAGGGCTCGGTAAGGTGGACAAAAATGTCAAAGCCAGTCTAAACATCTGGCTGACTGTATAACCAACAACAATAACCTTGCCCATCATATGGAATGTTCTCCCCCACATTAGGTCAGACTGAATCCATCCATCTAACCATTCTGGAAGCCCTTCAAGATCTGTTTGTGCCATGAGGCCTCAAGGCCTCAGGGAACCAAAGATGTTCTTAGATGAAAAACAGAATAGCAGAATAACAGAATTGGAAGGGACCTTGGAGGTCTTCTAATCCAACCCCCGGCTCAAGCAGGAGACCCTATAACATTTCAGACAAGTGGCTGTCCAGTCTCTTCTTAAAAGCCTCCAATAGTGGAGGCAACCACAACTTGTTAAAGGCAAGCTGTTCCACTGGTTGATTGTTCTCACTGTCAGGAATTTTCTCCTATGTTCTAGGTCAGGGGTCTCCAACCTTGGTCCCTTTAAGATGTGTGGACTTCAACTCCCAGAGTTCCTCAGCCAGTTTTGCTCTGGGAGTTGAAGTTCACACTTCTTAAAGGGACCAAGGTTGGAGACCCCTGTTCTAAGTTGCTTCTCTCCTTGATTAGTTTCCACCCATTGCTTCTTGTCCTGCCCTCAGGTGCTTTGGAGAATGTTGACTCCCTCTTCTTTGTGGCAGCCCTTCAAATACTAAAACACTGCTATGATGTCACTCCCTAGTCTCTTGATGGCGAACCTGTGGAAAGCGGAGCCGTATCTGTGGGCACGCGAGCACTACCCTAACTCAGCTCCAGTGCGCATGAATGCACCGGCCAACTGATTTTCAGGCCTTCCGGGCCCACCAGAAGTCAGGAAACAAGGTACTTTCCAGCTTCCAGAGGGCCTTTGGGGGGGGAAGGTCATTTTTGCCCTCCCCAGGCTCCAAGAAAGCCTCTGGAGCCTGGGGAGGGTGAAAAGCAGGCTTACCAGGCCCACCGTGCCATTGCATGTCAAAAGCGGGGGAAGTGCGGGGGGTGGGGGTGTCACGTGCACATGCGTGGGGGAATAGGGTGCAGGGGGCATTAAATTATGGGTGTGGGCACACACGCGACGCCCCACGTGACCCCCACTTTTGGCACGCAACGGCAAAAAGGACAGCCATCACTGCCCTAGTCCTTCTTTTCATTAAACTAGACATACTCAATTCCTGCAACCGTTCATCGTATGTTTTAGCCTCCAGTCCCCCTAATCATCTTGGTTGCTCTTCTTTGCCCTCTTTCCAGAGTCTCAACCTCTTTTTTATATTGTGGTGGCCAAAACTGGATGCCATATTCCAAATGCGGTTTTACCAAGGCATTATAAGGCGGTAATGTTTTCATTGTAGTTAATTGTTTCTTCTCTTCGGATGGTTTCTATATTTTTAGTGTTTTGTGTGTTAATTTACTTATTGCTTTTACAGATTGTTGCACACTGCCCAGAGTCACTTTTTGTCAGGTGGACAGCCATATAAATGTGAGGAATAAAGAAAATAAATACCGTAAATGTTCCTGAAAATAAGGAGAGGAAAGAATCGGGGAAGAGAACTAAGCTGCTGTGACAACCTGAATCAATACTTCCAAGCTCTTGAGATGCTGTTAATGCTCTTATTTCTAATTATACAAGGAAAAATTGCCATGAAAGAATCTTGACATTTATAGCTCACAACGGGCTCATTTAATTCCCACACATAGCCGTTTACCTTCTGTGGTTCTGGACCTAGAATGCAACCCTGCTGGCTATCACATACCAAAAGACTAGGAACAATGAACTTTTAAAATAAATCAACAATGAAGTTACTAATTTTTACCAGGAGAGACTGAAAATCTAAATCTGACACTAAGTAGGCAAGTCATTCATTTATTATTAATGTGAACAATTTGCTTTTGGCTTAAAGTGACTTAGAAATTCATTATTGTGGATTTGTACTACAGGTAGTCCTTGACATATGACCATAATGGAGCATGCCTATTATAGTCCTATGTCATGACAGACATGAAACAGGTTGGTTCTGTGACCAACTGGATTTTTGGTTTTTCTGTGGCGGTCATTACGTGAAAGCCATAGTCGTTAAGCAAACCAATGGTTCGCTATGAGCATGGTTTTCCAAAAATCAGAAGTACAAGTTACATGACTTTGGAGAAGGCCGTACTGTTGGATCTTTGAATCCGAGTCATAAGTCCCCTTTTTTCGCATCAGTCGTAACTTCAAACAGTCTCTAGGACTATCTACGGCAGAGGTCACCAACCTTTCAGACCTCAGGGACCACTAATAAAACCCGTGGACCACTAATAAGATCTGCCTAATGACCGGCTGGGTGGGCGTGGCTAGGTGCTCATGTGACTGGATGGGTGTGGCCAAGTCAATATCATTCACATGGAGGGGTGCCTCGCCAGCCTCTACTTGCCCCTCCCCTCCTAGCCACTCCTCGCCTGCCCGCCCGGGCTCCTTAGGGCCCCAACAGGAAGCAATTGTCAGAGCTAAGCAGCCACCATGAGAAAGAGTTGGCAAAACAGTTGGCTCAGTTCAAATTGGATCTGACTGAGAAGGAGGCTCAGCAGAAGCACCTCACTGAGGACTAGGAGCATAGGCTTTCCAAGCAGAGGGAAGACCTGCGGGAGTGCAAGGCCAGGTATGGTGCCTTTTGGCTCAGCGGGGCTGAGATGGTCAGCCAGTTCCAGGCCATGATGCAGTCCCACTGGAACAAGGCCCTCCGGCTCTTTGCCACCAGCGGCGCTTCCCTCCAGCCTTCACCAAAGCCCCACTCCAGGAGGCCGAAGCAGACCCCAAGTCGGAATTTCTGCTCCCCTCCGACCCACACAAGGGGAAGACTCTCTGCAGCAACTCAACCATTCATTACACATATCTGGCCCAGGGGTCGTAGTTTGAGGAACCCTGATTTAGTGCAATATTAAAAAATGCAAATAATTTTTCTGAGGACTACCAAAATTTTCTTGTGGACCACCAGTGGTCCATGGACCACCAGTTGGTGACCACTGTGATAGACTGTAGTTAGTGAGATCTTGAAAATGCAGGTAACCCTCGACTTAGTTCGTTTAACAACGGTTCAAAATTATGGCAGCCTCAGCCTCAACCCACGTTACAACGTACAACTTTCCCCTCTGGGAAGCAGAACTGAAGAATTTGCAAGCTCTGAGTTTCTACATGTGCTTAATCATAGGGTGACCATCTGGAAATTGCTATGACTTTTGGATGGGAGGCCAAGCAGTAGCATTTCAGGATTGTTGGGTTTTTTTAAGTCTTATTAGACAAATCTCCCTTCTTTCCTACAAAAGCAAACTTTGCTATTCCCTTTTTCCCAGCATTAAATGGAAAAATAGAGTGTAAATTATAGCTACAGTTACTTTCTTCACAGGTGATTTTCAGACTGTTTATATACCTTAATCTACAGGTAGTCCCTTAGCGACTGTACAAATAGTCCTCAACTTACAACCATTCATTTAGTGACTGTTAGAAGTTATAGCAGCACTGAACAAAGTGACTTACAACTGATTTTCACATGACCGTTGTATCATTCCCCCATAGTCACATGATCAAAATTCAGAGGCTTGGCAACTGGCATGTATTTATGACAGTTGCACTGTCCTGGGGTCATATGACTGTCATTTCTAACCATTCCAGACGGCTTCTGAGAAGCAAAGTCAATAGGGAAAGCCAGATTCACTTAATGGCCACATGGTTCATGTCAGTTTTGGAAGGCAATTTTCTTTTTGCTTCTTAACTGCCACATATTTTAGCTGGGGAAGTTGGGAGGGGGTTGTTGTTGGAGCGGTAGAAAGTTAGTCATAACAACATTCCGTATTCAAGGACTTTTGCCTGCGTCTGATGTAGATTGCCTGAAGATTGTATCCAATTGAGTGTGAAGAGTTGATTGGACAATTTGATGAATTTGTAGGTGTGGGCAGGGTTGTGAACTGTCAACTGGGTGTGGAAAACCTGGAAGCTTTCAGTTTCGGGTTTTCCCAGCTGTGCCAACATGACATCTCTAATAAATTGGAACTTTGAGGAACCTCAAGCCTCAGAGCTTTATTTCGTTGGGGGTGTTCCTTGGAACCCTGAAAGTTCACTTGACTGTGGCAAAAAGTTCATAATCCAGGGCAAAACTCACTTAACAACTGTCTTGCTTAAAATGGAAATTCGGGGCTCCATTGTGGTTGTAAGTCAAGGACTACAGTTCTGACTGACATCTCCCCTAAAGGTAGTTATGACCCAGTTCCAAAGTTCTGACAATCACCATATCCCCCAGACCAGTGGTGAAATGCTGCCTGTTTAACAACCAGTTTAGTGAGCGCACGCGTGTGTGCTAAGGCGCTTGCGTGCAGCGCTGAAAATGGAGCAGTTAGAAGCTCAGCTGCTTAGCTTCCAGGTCAGCAACGGTAAGTAGAAAAGCGAGGAGGGGGGGGAAGAAATCAGATGTGCTGCGGGATTGAGATGAGCTACAAAGCAGGAAATAAAAGACAGGATAGGGCGGGGCCAGGTGGGCGGGGCCAACTGAATATACATTCTACCGGTTTGCCTGAACCGGTCTGAACCAGCTGAATTCCATCTCTGTCCCTCATAGAAATATGACCGCATATTAGGATTGCAGTAACTGGCCGACATTTATTGCCATTTGCAGTATCCCGAGGTCACCTAACTGTGTTTTTATGGCATATCATTAACTGAAAAACAGCATTTACTTCTGGTTTTAGCAAAAAATGCCCCATTGTTACAAAACAATGGGTTCGCTTTACCACAGCCGTGGTCTCACTCGATCGATCGCCCTGTTTGCTTAACACTCTCTACAAAAAGTTTGTAAAAACTGCTCCAGTCATGTGATGACCTACTTTACAACTTATGACCGTAATGGGCAGGTTCTATTATGGCTATAAATCAAGGACTACTTATGTAGAAACAGCCATTAGCAACAGCATCACTAAAACTAACGGAGAAGAAAAGTATAGTAGTTTGCATTTTAATTTATGTGTACAAAACTTTCCCAGCACGCAAATCCTCCAAACATTCCCATTAAATATTGTAAGTATTTCTAATTCCACCAAAGGGAAATATTACTGCACAATTGTACAGACCAGAGAGATGAGCTGTATTTAATTCATGCTGTTTTACCACTAAACAGCCTAATTCTTACTTCCCAAATTATTATGTGAGCTGGGAGAAAGGTATCCTTTGGGTTTTATATGCCTCTGAACTCTCCTTCCCAGTTCCACCATTCAAAAGTGTGTACAAAAATGAGATTAGCAACAATCACATCGATAGGGAATATTGCTTCACATAACTGTGCATTTCAGGGCAAATGTATAAAAAGGTGCATAATTTTTCACACGCAAGGCTTCCTTCCAAATTCCCAATGCGGTATCAAATAAAATAAGACATGAAACATTTTTTTTCCTTCCATCCAAGCTAAGCACCTTGCATTTATATCTATAACTATTTTTAAAGCCACCGGATTAAAACTGTCTGCTTAATGAAAAATCAGGGAACCTTACCGTTCTTTTGCTAAGATTTTACAATATTTTAGGAAGAAAGATGAGAAGAGGTTGCATGAGCTAAGATTGGCAGGATTTCTTATTATTCTAGCTTTAAAGAAGAACCTCCGACACCATGCACACCAACAGCAAAAGCCACCAGAACTGTGATGGCGAATCTACGGGACGCGTGCTACTTGTGGCACGCAGAGCCCTCTCTGCTGACACGCGAGCTGTCGCCCAGCTCAGCTCCACCCCACATGTGCATGTGCCTCCTGCTGGCCAGCGGATTTTCAAGCCGTGTATGCCAAGGAGCAGGGTACATGCAGGCGGCGCATGCGCATGCCCGGGGAGGTGGGGGGTTCACACGCACATGTTGGGGGGGGTGCCGCGCCCTTCCACACTCCATTTTGGGCCTAGCAGGCCTTCCTGCGGCCTCCTGAGACCAAAAATGGGCTGCGGAGGGGTGCTATACCCCATCGCGGCCCATTTTTGGTCCCAGGAGGCTGCAGGGAGGCCTGCCAGGCCCAAAACAGGGCACGAGGGGTGGAGGGAGTATAGGGGAGTCACGCGCACATGTGTGGGGTAGCAGGGCACGGGGGGGGGTTGCCCATTTATTGCATTATGGGTGCAGGCATGCACACGCGCTATGGCATGCGATTGCGCGCGCTTTCGGCACACAACAACAAAAAAGTTAGCCATCACTGCACTAGAATATAAACGGAGAGTAAACTCCACTCCCTAGTAGCACTGATGATGTTCACTAATTTGATAATGAAACGTCTGCATAAACACAACTAAGCTCAGAGACTACCAAGGACTCCCCTTATTCTAGCTTTAGTGCTAAGTATTCTTTTCCAAATGTTCCAATATTCAAGTGCTTTTCAAATGCTTGGGAAATCATCTAAGTATCTGAAGAGAAATAAAGTTATAGAATCAGTTCTTTTTTGGGTGGAAAGATGGTTGCAAAAAACAGTATGTAACCTCTTCTATTTTATACAGGTAGTCCTCGACTTGTGACCACAACTGAGCCACAAAAATGTCCATTGTTGAGACATTTGCTAGGTGAGTTTTGCCCCATTTTACGACTTTTCTTGCCATGGTTGTTAAGTGAATCATTGCAATTGTTAAGTGTAACTGGCTTCCCCATTGACTTTGCTTTTCAGAAGGTGAGCACATGACCCCGGGACACGGCAACCGTCATAAACAGGGGTCTCAAACCTTGGTCCCTTTAAGACTTGTGGATTTCAACTCCCAGAGTCCCTCAGCGAGCAAAGCTGGCTGAGGAACTCTGGGAGATGAAGTCCACAAGTCTTAAAGGGACCAAGGTTCTCGACCCCGGTCATAAATATGAGTTAGTTGCCAAGCATCTGAATTTGGATCACCTGACCGTGGGGATGTTGCAATGGACAGAAGTGTGAAAAACAGTCATAAGTGTGAAAAACATAAGTCATAAGCAAATGCTCAGTCTTACATATAGGAAAAAAGAACCCAAACACTAAGTACATACTAGATGGACATTACCTTACAGACGACCCCCATCCCGTTAAAGACCTTGGAGTTTTCATGTCAAATGATCTAAGTGCCAAAGCCCACTGCAACTACATTGCAAAAAAAGCTCTAAGAGTTGTAAACCTAATCTTGCGTAGCTTCTTTTCGAAAAACACCACACTACTAACCAGAGCATTTAAAACATTTGCTAGATCAATTCTAAAATACAGCTCGCCTGTTTGGAACCCTCACCACATCTCTGACATCAATACAATTGAACGTGTCCAGAAATATTTTACAAGAAGAGTTCTCCATCTCTCTGAAAACAACAAAATACCTTATCCCACCAGACTTGAAATCCTAGGCTTAGAAAACTTGGAACTCCGTCGCCTTCGACAAGACCTAAGTTTTACTCACAGAATCATCTATTGTAATGTCCTTCCTGTCAAAGACTACTTCAGCTTTAATTGCAATAATACTAGAGCAACTAATAGATTTAAACTTAATGTCAACCGCTTTAATCTAGATTGCAGAAAATATGACTTCTGTAACAGAATCATCAGTGCTTGGAATACTTTACCTGACTCTGTGGTCTCTTCCCATAATCCTAAAAGCTTTAACCAAAAACTTTCTACTATTGACCTCACCCCATTCCTAAGGGGACCATAAGGGGCGTGCATAAGCGCACAAACGTGCCTACCGTTCCTGTCCTATTGTTTTTCTTTTCTTCTTCCTATATATATATATATGCTTATACCTCCTAATATTTACTCATATAAGTGTTTATATACTATATAATCTTTTTGTATGATACCTACATATATTGTTGTGACAAATAAATAAATAAAAAGTTACTTTTTTCAATGGTCACTAAATAAACTGTTATAATAGTTGAGGACTATTTCCATTGGCTTTTACCTTTAAAGAGCTTAGCACTCTGCACACTCCCAGAATTTTCAGGTTCATCTATATCTGTCTCCTATATTAACGAAGAGTTCACACCATCTCAGTACAGGCAGTCCTCAGCTTGTGACCATTCATTTAATGACTGCTCAAAGTTATGATGGCGCTGAAAAAAAAAAAGACCTGACCACTTCTTGACTTATGACCGTGACAGCATCCTTGCATGGCGGAGAGGCAATCTGAGCATTTGACAAAACAGCGTCTTTTTACAATAGTTGCAGAATCCCAGGGTCATGTAATAATTTTCTTAGCCGCCTTCCCACAAGTTTAGTCAATGTGGAATGCTGGGTTTGCTTAACGAACACTGATTCACTTCACAACATTTTTTTTTTCTTTTTGGCAGCGAGGGATGCCTTAAATTCAGAGTTATAAATACAACACCGATTTACTTAACAAAATATGCAGCCTACCCCAATCCTGATGCTGAGTAGCATGTCACGTAAGACACACAAGAAGCATACAAAAATAAATTCATCTTATCCTTCTTAAGTTCTATCAGGGTTGGGGACCTATGGCCCTTTTATGGACTTCAAGAGGCTCAGGAATTCTGGGAATTGAAGTCCACAAGTTATAAAAAGACCTGAGTTCTATCTTGTTAACTCAGGGGTCTCCAACCTTGGCCACTTTACGACTTGTGGACTTCAACTCCTAGAATTGGGAGTTCTGTCCAGAATTGGACTTCAACTCCAAGGTTGGAGACCCCTGTTCTAACGGACCTCCCCTTCAGGCTGGGCTGAAGACATAATAGAACGAACCATGTTTTAACCAGTTTACTAAAAAAAAAGGAAGGAATATGCAGACCGCCTCATTCCTGCAGGGAACAGGCCTATTACAGAGAAAATCTGTTTTTCTATCCACCCTCTTACATTGTATGTGTCTGAAAAGTCTTTCCCTTAATGACCAGATGGGCAGAATCATTCCTGACAAGCTAATCCCATTAAAAAGGGTTTTGTTCAGATGCCAGAAGTGTCAAAATCCTGCCCTGTTCATCCTCTTAAAAAAAAAGAGAAAAAAAAAGAACAGACTTCTACTCTCCGTGAATCCCAACACCAATTTGTACTGTACTTACAAAATGAGTGTAAATACTTTACAAAGTATATTGGAGCACTTTAAGAATCAGCCTTTCTCAAAGGTGAATTAGTAGATTTGCTGAAGTACACCCACGTTACTAAAAAGCTTGCACTAACGTCTGGGTAACCACCTTGTGAAAGCTCACACACACACACACACAAAAACAAAACACTTCACTTTGAGCCTTTAAGCTGTACCTATAGTAACGGTTTTAAATTAAGGCAGTTGATGCTTCCTACTTTCTAAGTGCAATTCTCGAGAGCAACGAGGAAGAGAGAGCAATGTCTAGTCACAGGTTTCTGACACTAAATCCATCTTCGAAGTGGATTTAAATTCCTCTTCGAGAGCTAACATTAAAGGTCAGGGAGTGTTCTAGTGGACTCCAAACATTTCAGCATCTTCCTATAGCTTGGTATTTCAGTTCTCACACTGGTTAAGTGTTAATTCTCAAACAATTCTATAGTAGAGCAGCTACTAGCAGGAATAAATTAAGCAATTTGTTATAGGAATCTGTGGAGTCAAAACCACTCACTTCCAAGGAGGCTTACCACTGTACCTCTGTTTGATTCAGTGTCCTGACTCGAGTTCTTTCCATTAGCCTCCCCAAAGATGGGCTGTTTTTTTTTAATTGGGTCTGAATTTCAAATTAAAGAATGCCATAGAATTTCCCCCTTTTTTAGAAGAGTTCGTCAGATCTTTCTCTGTACTAATTATTGCAAACATACTAGATAAAGGTAAAGGTTCCCCTCGCACATATGTGCTTGTTGTTCCCGACTCTAGGGGGCGGTGCTTATCTCTATTTCAAAGCCGAAGAGCCAGCGCTGTCTGAAGACGTCTCCGTTGTCATATGGCCGGCATGTCTAAACACCAAAGGCGCATGGAATGCTGTTACCTTCCCACCAAAGGTGGTCCCTATTTTTCTACTTGCATTTTTTACATGCTTTCGAACTGCTAGGTTGGCAGAAGCTGGGACAAGTAATGGGAGTTCACCCCGTTACGTGGCACTACGGATTCGAACTGCTGAACTGTCGACCTTTCGATCAACAAGTCTTAGTCACTGAGCCATACTAAGCTGTAGTATATCAGCATGTCCCAGTCTTTCATACTCTAAAAGTCCTTAGTTTTTCCCAAACTGCTCTCCAGCCCTTTTAATTCCTCAGGTGCACTTCACAAACCTGAGATAGGACAATGGTTGTTTTCCATATTAACGGCAAAACTCTGCAGCATATAACACAGTTTGTCTGAAAACACCTTGAAACAATACAATGGTTGGTTACTAGAATAGGGGTCTCCAACCTTGACAACTTTAAGCCTGGCGGACTTCAACTTCCAGAAAGCCCCAGCCAACAAAATTGGCTGGCTGGAGCTTTCTGGAAGTTGAAGTCCACCAGGCTTAAAGTTGCCAAGGTTGGAGACCCCTGTACTAAAAGTCAGCATGGGTTTGTCAATAACAAAACTTAGTTCATTTGGGATTGGTTAGCTTGTTTAATAGATTGTGGGAATGTTGTGAATATAATACCTTGCTATGAATGAAGCATTTGCAAAACAATTCCATGCCATTCTGCTCAGCATGAACTGGGTGGCCTATTAGAGCTGTACCTGGCTTGAAAACCATGATCAAAGAAAACCCAATAACAATTTCTTGTCAAACTAGAGTAAGATATCAAGTGGAGTGACTCATGGTACATATTCCAAAATTTCTGCTTTAATATAGAAAAACAAGTTCTAATTACACTTAAACTTCCAACATCCCTCACCATTGAGCAGGCTAGCTGGGGCTATGAGGAATTGCAATTCAGTATAGGAAGACAATTGTAGTCAGTTTAACAAAAGACTTTTGAGTTGAGTTTTGAGTTGCTGATGCCTTTTCATTGTTCCTACAATACCATTTACATGTACCTCAAGCATATCTCAGTTCCAGTTGAAACTCCAACACCATCCTTGCCGGGGCGGGCTTCAAAAATTTTAGCAAGGTTTTTTCTGCCTGGTTGCTGGGTAGGCATGGTCATGGTGGGTGTGGCCTGATGCAGGGGTCTCCAACCTTGGCAACTTTAAGCCTGGGGGACTTCAACTCCCAGAACCCCCCAGCCAGCAAAGCTGGCTGGGGAGTTCTGGGAGTTGAAGTCCTCCAAGCTTAAAGTTGTCAAGGTTGGAGACCCCCGGCCTAGTGGGCCTCCTGCACCACAGTGGGGGAGGGGGGCGTTTTGCTCTCCCCAGGCTCTGGAGGCCCTGTGGAGGCCAGAAATGGGCCCGTTTCCAGCCTTCCCAAATGTCCGGAAGCCCATTTTTCATCCTCCCTGAGCTTCCACGCACACCCTGCACTTACCTGCATCCAAAACGGGCCACATGGGGACTTTCGGGAGGGGTGGGGTGGGTGGGGCCAGCCAGGAGAGGGATTTGGGGGTTCTCTGAACTACACAGAATCTTAGCTAGAGGTTCTTCCGAACCCCTGTGAACCCCCAGCAGCCCACCCCTGCATCCTTGGATATTTCAGAACCTGAAGCAGATTTAAATATCAGGAGTGAAGCTTGAATTCATTGTGTTTTCTTTCGTATTATTAATCTCTTTTCTCTTTCCAACATTTTTTAATGCAGTGTACTGTACCTTCTTGCACGTGTGATCCATTCAGGGAATAGGAAAATTATTTTTCTTGCCATTTTTGCTCCAAACTGAAAACTATTTTTTTAATATTTGATTATTTTTTTCCAACGAGTTTTGTCATAATCCTCATATTTATGATGGTCACCATCATTTCAGTGACATTATTAATGGTCCCTTGTAAGATCAAAATTTGAAAAGTAGAATGTAAATGAAAGTTATCCCATCACTAATATTTTTATTCAACGTTCTTAACACCCTTTAAAGACATCTCTTTTGTGCCAGAACATTTTATTATGGACCATCAGAGGAAGGCGCAAACAGATCATAAGTGTTCTCCTGGATGGACAGCTGTCCTTTGAAGATCATTTGACGGCCGTCTCCAGGAGAGCCTTTTACCAGGTTCGCCTGGTTCGCCAGTTGCGCCCCTTCCTAGACCGGGATGCCCTATGCACAGTCACTCATGCTCTCGTGACATCTCGCCTGGATTACTGCAATGCTCTCTACATGGGGCTTCCCTTGAGGAGCACCCGGAGGCTGCAGTTAGTCCAGAACGCAGATGCGCGGGTGATAGAGGTAGCCCCTCGAGGCTCCCATGTGACACCACTCCTGCGCAGACTGCACTGGCTGCCTGTGGCTTTCTGGGTGCGCTTCATGGTTTTGGTAACCATCTTCAAAGCGCTCCATGGCTTAGGGCCGGGCTACTTACGGGACCGTCTGCTGCCACCGATTGCCTCTCACCGACCCGTGCGCTCTCACAGGGAGGGACTCCTTCGGGTGCCATCCACTAGGCAGTGCCGACTGGCGACACCCAGGGGAAGGGCCTTCTCTGTGGGGGCCCCCACCCTCTGGAATGAACTTCCCCTGGGACTCCGTTAACTCCCCGACCTTCAAACCTTTCGACGCGAGCTTAAGACACATCTATTTATCTGCGCAGGACTGGGCTAGGTTTTTAATCAAACGTAGTTTTAATGGGGTTTTATTATTTTAATTGTAAATTTTAATTCGGCCTTATCTAATAAGTTTTTTAATTAGTGTTTTATTTCTGTATTTATAGTTATGTATTGGTGTTTTTAATAGGCTGTAAACCGCCCTGAGTCTCTTGGGAGATAGGGCGGTATAAAAATACGATTAAATAATAAATAAAATAAATAAAATAATAATAATAATAATCACTCAATTATCAATGAGTAATAATACTCACCTTCACAAATCGATATAATTTGGAATATGAAGCTCAACAGTTTGTAAAATGGCCAATGAGCTTTTTGCACCAAAAAAACGACTTGCCAATCAAACCTGACCTTACAAGAGATCAATTTTATCATTTTCAAGATGATTTGAGGAAACAGCTGAGCTCCACCTTAACTAACCAGCCATGGATATCTGCTAACATACTAACAGAAGTAAAACTTTTGAGAAGCAAGGATGTCGGCCAACTAGCCAGCCAGGCAACTGGAAGAGGCAGCACTTGGGAAGCGAATGGAGGTGACCATGCAGAAATGAGACTGCCAGAGTCATCAAGTCTTGGGAGTTTAAGGAGCTCTGTTGAAAGGATTGACCTACATTCTTTTTACATTTGTCTCTGTTCTGTCCCCCCTCGCCTCCGTCCGAGCGATGGCTTAATTAGCCGGCACTATCAGCTCTAGCAGAATAGCAAGTGTCTGCCAAGTGTCTCTGTTATCTCCCTCGACGCTGATGAGTCACCCAGGAACAAACAGTACTTCAGCTCTTAATTACTCAGTTGATTTGCCTGTTATGAAGAGGCATAGCAGCTCTTGCTGCCTTTATATCCTGTGGGGTGTGGCTCCATGACTCAGCACTTCCTAGGCCTGCCCCACCCCTGCTTCTGTTGTTCCCGCCTCTCCTGCCTACGAAACCTAGGGTCCAGCCAGGTCTGATTGCCATCAACTGGATCTGGAGGTGTGGCCTGGGGGGGGAAAGAGTCAGGGGACGGAGGCCTCGTTATCTCCTCCACCTGGCCTGCCTCTGGCTCCTGGAGCTGAGCCAGGGAAGCCGGTGCTCCCGAGGTAAGTCCTGACGGCCCTCTCCCCTCACTTTCCAAGTCACTTTCTGGCAGGAGGCCCGGCTCGGGGGGCACAGACACAACAGTCTCTCTGATTAAAAGAAGGAAGGGGAGGATCACTTTTGCTACTGTAATCTAATGATACCTGCAAATGTTTGGAATGGGAATGGTTTCAGGTCTGCCAGGATTCACCTAGATGTACAACCATGATGATCACAAGGATCATCTACCTTGAAGAGGCCCTTTGCTTTGTGCCCTATCTAGTGAAGGAAAGTAGTATGACTGCTTCATAGTTTAGACCAACTTTAAGACTTGTGGACTTCAACTCCCAGAATTCCCTAGCCAGCCATGAAGTTCACAATGTTGTGATCCAGGCCCAAGTAGGTAGTAATAAACTTAGTCCCTGGAAAAACAAACTTTATTCGAACAGCTGGGAATTACTTCATTCCCAGCGTTGTTCAACTCAAAGTAAAACAAATCCCTCCCAACACAAATTCCTCAGTTATCTCCCCAACCTTGGTCCAATTAGGCAAACTGCCAAAGGCCCTTCCTGGCAAACATCTAGAAGCCACAAAAACAAAGACGTAGACGAAGCAGAAGATGCAGCTATAACGCTGTTTTCCGGCAAAGCTTAAATGCCGGTGCTGGTCTGTTTTAAGCCTTATGGGAGGGGCCAATCATCTCTTGGCCCTACTCTGGAGTTGTCCTCTCTGCTTGAGCTGTTCTTGCCTTCTGGCAGCTCTTCTAATGCGTGCATTATAATATACAAAAAAATACAAAAATACAAATACATGGACATTACCTTACAGATGACCCCCACTCTGTTAAAGACCTTGGAGTTTTTATATCAAATGATCTAAGTGCCAAAGCCCACTGCAACTACATCGCAAAAAAGGCTCTAAGAGTTGTAAACCTAATCTTGCGTAGCTTCTTCTCCAGAAACACTACACTACTAACCAGAGCATATAAAACATTTGCTAGACCAATTCTTGAATACAGCTCGTCTGTCTGGAACCCGTACCACATTTCAGACATCAATACAATTGAACGTGTCCAGAAATATTTTACAAGAAGAGTTCTCCACTCCTCTGAATACAACAAAATACCTTATGCCACCAGATTTGGAATCTTGGGTTTAGAAAACTTAGAACTCCACCGCCTTCAACATGACCTGAGTTTAACACACAGAATCATCCATTACAATGTCCTTCCTGTTGAAGACTACTTCAGCTTCAATTGCAACAATACACGAGCACACAATAGATTTAAACTTAATGTTAACCGCTCCAATCTTGATTGCAGAAAATATGACTTCAGTAACAGAGTTGTTAATACTTGGAACACACTACCTGACTCTGTGGACTCTTTTCAAAATCCCCAAAGCTTTAACCAAAAACTGTCTACTATTGAGCTCACTCCATTCCTAAGAGGTCTGTAAGGGGCGTGCATAAGAGCACAAACGTGCCTACCGTTCCTGTCCTATTGTTTCCTTTCATTATATCCAATTATTATAGTTATTACATACTCATACTTATATCTATGCTTATATACTGTATAGTTATTTCATGCTTAGGCTTATATATACTGTTGTGACAAATAAATAAATAAATAAAAATACATAAATAAATAAATTAGAAAGAGGCTCCTCCTGTTCCTCTGCCTCACTACTATCAGTCTCTGGAGGCTCTGGAGTCCGCACCTCACTTCCCGATGGCCCTGGCCTCATCTCCTCCTCCTCCTCCTCCTCCTCCTCCTCCTCCTCCTCCTCCTCCTCCTCCTCCTCCTCCTCCTCCTCCTCATCATCATCATCATTATTATTATTATTATTATTATTATTATTATTATTATTATTATTATTTGCATTTATATCCCGCCCTTCTCCGAAGACTCAGGGCGGCTTACACTATGTCAAGCAATAGTCTTCATCCATTTGTATATTATATACAAAGTCAACTTATTGCCCCCAACAATCTGGGTCCTCATTTTACCTACCTTATAAAGGATGGAAGGCTGAGTCAACCTGAGTCAATCGCTGTCCGACTCCGTTGCCAGCTCCGTAGGCTGCTGACAGACTACAACACACGAATTTTACAGTTGCTAAGGTTAGACACCCCTGGTTTAGACATTAGGCATTCCCTTTGGGATTATTATTTATGGTACTGATTTTACTCATTTATCACAACTCAGCAACCGCAAGCAGGCCAGCTAAACCCACGCGTGCAAGCCTTGACTCTAGACTATATAGAGGTCAATTACAATATTTAGTCCACTGGAAGGGATATCCATTATCTGAATCTACTTGGGTCAAAAGTTGGAAAGTAAATGCGGACAATTTGATTAAACAATTTCACGACACTTTCCCTGACAAACCTAAAAAACCTCTTGGAGAGGGGAGGGGGGGGTAGAAGGGAAGTGTGGACCACTGACACTCTTCTTTATCGACTCTTTGTTTTCTTTCCTAGGATATAGCTTCTTTTCGAAGGGGGGACGCCTGTCAGGCCTGGAAACCATATTAGACTTTAGGTTTCCAGACGCTGCCACATTTTTCCCCTGAGGGGAAGAAGGGGGGCTGAGGGGTATGGTAACATTCTTCAGACGGTCAAGGTCGGATGGGGTTCACATCTGCAGGAAGAGTGGCAAGAAGATATTCGAATGAACTGGAAGAATCTGGAAATTCAGTTTTGGGATTTCACTCATCGTGTGCCGGTTTCCTCATGCTAGTAAAGGACTCTAAGGACAATGGCTTCTGAGTTTTCTTTATGCAGAAGAGGTTTTTCTGGAACCTTGACACTGTTCTTGTTTTCCAAACCACGCACTTGAGGAAATATTTAAATCCATGGGTGATTTAAATAGGTATACATTCATTTAGTAGGTATGTGTCTATACATATTTATATAACTAATATGTATAGATACATACCTAGATGCATCTAAACATATCAGCTATATTACAATTATATGACATCAATCTATCTATGCGGTTGCTAAGAGTTGACACCAACTAAATGGCTTGTAGTCCTACATACACTAAATACACCAGGCAAGTAGTCCTCAACTTATAATCAATTATTCAAAGTTATGACAGTGTGGAAAAAGTGACTTACGACTGGTCCTTACACTTATGACAGTCACGTCTCTGCAGCCACATGATTAAAATTCAGGCCCTTGCCAACTAACCTGGATTGCTGCAGGATCCCAGGGTTACCTGCTCACCATCTGCAACCTTCCCAGCCAGCTTGCAACAAGCTAAGTCAATGGGGCAAGCTGGATTTGCTTAGTGACCACATGCTTAATTTAATGACTATGATTCACTTAACAACCATAGCAAAAAGGGTCATAGAATCAGGTGCAACTCATTTAACAACCATATTGCTTTGCAACAGAAGCCCCACTATTGGGGCTGTAAGTTTAGTTTAGTTTAGTTTAGTTTATTTAGATTTTTATACCGCCCTTCTCCCGAAGGACTCAGGGCGGTGTACAGCCAGAGTAAAACAATAATATACAAAATTAAAATAACAATTAAAATACATATTCAAAGATGGCCGAAAATTAAAACCGTCAAATTGACCTATACTAAAATACCCCAATCTAAAATTAATAAAAAAACAGAAATTTGAAAATTTAAAAATCAAGCCAGTCCCGCTTAGATGAACAAGTATGTTTTCAATTCACGGCGAAAGGTCCAAAGGTCAGGTAATTGGCGTAAACCGGGGGGGAAGTTCGTTCCAGAGGGTGGGTGCTCCAACAGAGAAGGCCCTTCCCCTGGGGGCCGCCAGCCGACATTGTTTGGCGGACGGCACCCTGAGAAGACCCTCTCTGTGTGAGCGTACGGGTCGGTGGGAGGCATACGGTAACAGCAGGCGGTCCCGTAAGTACCCGGGCCCTAAGCCATGGAGCGCTTTAAAGGTGGTAACCAACATCTTGAAGCGCACCCGAAAGACCACAGGTAGCCAGTGCAGACTGCGCAGGAGCGGTGTTACCCGGGAGCAACGTGTGGCTCCCTCAATCACCCGCGCAGCTGCATTCTGGACTAACTGGAGCCTCCGAGTGCACTTCTGGGGTAGCCCCATGTAGAGAGCATTGCAATAATCCAGACGAGAAGTGACGAGAGCATGAGTGACTGTGCATAAGGCATCCCGGTCAAGAAAGGGGCGTAACTGGCGCACCAGGCGAACCTGGTAAAAGGCTCTCCTGGAGACGGCCGGCAACTGATCTTCAAACGACAGCCGTCCATCCAGGAGAACGCCCAAGTTGCGCACCCTTTCTGTTGAGGACTACCTATACATATCCTAGATCTGGATATCCTTATTCATTCTGTTCGTGGACTAAGTAAGTTATGAGTTACCAAAAAAACCCAGCCCACATTTGGTTAGGTCAAAACAATTCATAAACCATGGTTTCCAATCCCTTAGAAGGCAAGTCTGTGTAGCACCTAAGCCAAACCAAATAATATTCTAACTCAATGAAGTTTGTCTCAGTTGGACCCTTCCACGTAAGTTGGGCTTACAAATTCCCAGAAGTCTTAGTTCAGCACAGTTGCTATGACAGCTGGGAAATTCTAAAGCTGAGCCTCAACGCCTATGCAAGTTCCCAAATTGAGGAAACCTGACTTACAATAGTGTGTGGATTTAGACACTGTGTATCTTACTCACTCCCTGCTTTGTTGTATTTTAAGCTCAGGTTGTAATTCCAGTTCTTAAAAGGCTTTAAGTCAACACAAAGAATGTAATACAGTATTTCGTTTCTCCTACTGTTGTGATTTTAAACAGCTCTTTCAATTATATTGTTGAGTGTCTTGTTTGGAATGCAGGAGCCATAAGGGAACAGATGCATATTTTAAAAAGCAGCGCTGCCTACATTATCTACAGACCACTCACATCCTGGACATAAATTGTTTCAACTTCTACTCGCAAAACGACATTATAGAGCATTGCACACCAGAACAACTAGACACAAGGACACTCTGCTAAACAACTAAGTCCCACAACACTGTCAAGATATTTACCAAGACTGTATTACTATTATTCTTCTTATCCTTCCTATTACCTTATTCCTACTTATGACTATAACCTTGTTGCTTGTATCTTTACGGTTTATATTATTTTATTTACCTTCCTAGTATGATTTGATTGCTTATTTAGTATCCTATGACTATCACTATGATTCTTGATAAATGTACTTTTTATGTACACTGAGAGCTTACGCACCGAAGACAAATTCCTTGTGTGCCCAATCACACTTGGCCAATAAAGTATTTATTCTATTCGAATGGTCATCAATTGGTGGTCCGCAGACCACTGGTGGTCTGTGAGAAAATTTTGGCACTCTGTGGAGAAATCTTTGTATTTTTGCCAGTCCACCCTGGTGGAGGAGCTACGGCGCAAGCGGGCCGAAGCAGCGATTGCGATGGCTGGAAGCTGTGCGAGCGAAGCACTACTTGCACTTGCGCCTCGGTATATTTGCCCAGCCAGTGGTGCAAAGCAGCCCTTGTCTCCTGCCACTTGGGACTTGGAGCGATAAATGGCAACTGGTCTGGGGAGCAGCCAGATTTTGATCTCTATATCGGATGCCAGATTGGCTTCCTGCAAGCTCTCGTCTCACGAGGAGCGCTCACTGAAGCAGTGCGGGAAACTTCAGTCGGGCTCCTTGAAAGACAAGAACTTGCAGGGGGCTGATCTGGCAAAAAGGAGGAGCCTGGCAACAGAGAGCAAAATCCGGCTGCTCCCCTGATCAAACGCCGTTTACAGCTCCGAGTCCCAAGTGGCAGGAGACGAGGGCTGCTTTGCTCCACTGACTGGACAAATATACTGAGGCGGAATGCTGATGCTGCGCAAAATGAAATAGAGAAAAAGAGACAGAATGAAAGAGAAAGAATGAGAAAGAGAATCAGAGAGTGAGAGAGAGCAAATCAGAGAGAATCAGAATGAGAGAATGAGAGACAGAGAAACAGAATAAGAGAGAATGAGAGAGAGAGAGAGAGCACCGCCTTCTTGGAAGAAGTGCGGGGGTGGGGCCGAAGGAGATTTCTTGCATTAAGTATTGACACACACCCCACCTCAATTTCGCAAGGTCAGCACAGCAGGCAGTGGTCCTTCCCAGTGTGCCATGTTTCTCTGGAGCCCTTTGCCCCCCCTCCCGCTTCTGCCCGCCTCCTCCTCCTCCTCCTCCTCCCCCTCCTGAAGTCTCTGGGCTGCTTACTCAGCTGGAGGAAAAACTCAAAGGGTACTCCGCCACCCGTCTTGCCCGCCTCCCCGGGGATGTCGCTTGGGGGGCCACTCTCTTCGCAGCTCTTGCTCAAAGCCACCTGGCTCTGAATGGGACGCACAGAGAATCAGAATCAGAGGGGGGGGGAGAGAGAAAGAGAGAATGAGAGAGAAAGAGTGGGCGGAAAGAGAAAGAGACTGGGGGGAGAGAGAAAAAGAGAATCAGAGAGAATGAGTGGGAGAGAGGGGGAGAAAGAGAGAGAAAGAGAGAGAGGGAGAGAGAGAGAGAGAAAGAGAAAGAATGAGAGAGAAAGTGGGGGAGAGAGAAAGAGAGATGAGAGAATGAGTGGGAGAGAGAGGGGAGGGAGAGAAAGAGATGAGAGAGAGAGAGAGAATGAGTGGGAGAGAGGGGGGAGAAAGAGAGAGAGAGAAAGAGAGAGGAGGGAGAGAGAAAGAATGAGAGAGAAAGTGGGGGAGAGAGAAAGAGAGATGAGAGAATGAGTGGGGGAGAGAGGGGAGGGAGAGAAAGAGATGAGAGAGAGAGAGAGAATGAGTGGGAGAGAGGGGGGAGAAAGAGAGAGAGAGAAAGAGAGAGGAGGGAGAGTGCCTGAAAAACTCCATCCCATCACTGGAAGTCCAGGTGCTTCAGCAAACGGCGTGCTGGATTCGTATTAGTGGTCCGCGGGATTTAAAATTATGAACTTGGTGGTCCCTGAGGTCCAAAAGGTTGGGGACCCCTATTCTATTCTATTCTATTCTGTTCTGTTCTATTCTATTTATTCTATTCTTCTTCCTTTAACCATCCTGTGTACATTCTAGCAGCTTTTAGGTTTCTGTATTTATCAAAGCAACATCACCATTAGGCCTTTATAACACGTAGTTACAAGATCTATAATCTAAAGCAGTTAAATCAGGTTAATCTTTTCAGTTTACATCCAAATAGTTTATGAGTCTATAAATCTCAGGATGCTTATAACTTTCAGTAATATTCACCATTTTATTACTTTCTTCTGGATAACTATTTACTGAATGGCAGAGAACGTTATTCCCGTAACCATTTAGTCTTCCTTAAAAAAGAGGTAATCTTAAATTACCACTGTAGTACTTTTCTGATTTTGCATTTCTTTGGGGGGAAACGTTTAAATATTTTTATGCCCTTCTAGGGTTGTTTAATGTAGTTATGGAAGACACTTTCTGGACTTTGGGAAGGGTGCAAATATATGACAGCTGCTTAATAATTGCCAAATAAGATCAGTGATTGTACAACTGCATTGGCAGGTGCATAAATCCCAGCTCTGCAGATATCACAAACCTGACAAAAATTCAGAAGTTGAGTAAATCAGCAACATAACCTGCCTTGCCATTTTTAAACAGCTTCTTCTGTTTAAAAGAAGCAGAAAACCTGACAATTTATTCCAAATTTATCCTAGCAGAGTTTTGGGTTTACTTAATTATTGGAAAGGGTAGAAGCCGTGCTATTGCTCTTGTTGTTTTATTTTTCCACCATTTTCCACATGTTTTGGCTTTGACTCCTTCCCAGTTGAGATAAATGGAGCATTTTGTTCTAGATATTTTCCAATAGGTTTAATAGAATTAGGCTTCAGTTCTAAACCACTACGGTTGCCTAAATCATTACCGGTAGTTCTCAACTTGCAATCATTCCTTCGGTGATCATCTGAGATTATAAAACCACTGAAAAAAAGTGACTGGGGACTAATCTTTCACATTTATATTGATATATTGACCATCAATTGTGTTGTAAATGTTGTACCTTGATGAACGTATCTTTTCTTTTATGTACACTGAGAGCATATGACCAAGACAAATTCCTTGTGTGTCCAATCACACTTGGCCAATAAAAATTCTATTCTATTCTATTCTATTTACAATCATTGCAGCAAACTGATGGTCATGGGATCAAAATCTGGACACTTGGCAACCAGCTCAGATTTACCGTGTTTCCCCAAAAACAAGACCCTGTCTCATGTTTTTTGAACCCGGTAATAAGTGCTTGGCCTTATTTTCAGGGCGCGTGGAGCAAGATGGGGCTTCTCTTGCCATCTTACCTGATTTCCAGCTCTGTTTCCCTAACCCTAACCAGAGGAAATGGCGGGGACCAGCTGCGCATGCATTTAAATATTTTCGGGGAGGGCTTATTTTCAGGAAGGGCTTATTTTTTGGGGGGGGCTTATTTTAGCACATACGCTCAAAAGCCCGATTGGGCTTATTATCAGGGGATGTGTTCTGTCCCCCTCACCTCAGTCCGAGCAATGGCTTAATTAGCCAGCCCTATCAGATCTGGCAGCAAAATAGCGAGCGTCTGCCAAGTGTCTCTGTTTTCTCCCTTGAAGCCGATGAGTCAACAAACAGTACTTCAGCTCTAGTCAAGCAGTTGATTTGCCTGCTACGAAGAGGCATAGCAGCCCTTGCTGCTTTTATATCCTGTGGGGTGTGGCTCTATGACTCAGCACTTCCTAGGCCTGCCCCACCCCTGCTTCTGTTGTTCCCGCCTCTCCTGCCTACGAAACCTAGGGTCCAGCCACGCCTGATTGCCATCAGCTGAGTCTGGAGGCATGGCCTGTGGGGGGGAAGAGTCAGGGGACGGAGGCCTCGTTATCTCCTCCACCTGACCTGCCTCTGGCTCCTGGAGCTGAGCCAGGGAAGCCGGTGCTCCCGAGATAAGTCCTGATGGCCCTTCCCTCTCACTTTCCAAGTCACTTTCTGGCAGGGGGCTCGGCTCGGGGGGCGCAGACACAACAGGATGTCTTATTTTAGGGGAAACAGGGTATGACGGTTGCAGCATCCTGGAGTCATGTGATCACCTTTTGCAACTTTCTGGTGAGCAAAGTCGATGACTTGACTTGATAAGGAAGCCAGGATTAGAAGCAAATATGTCACTAACTTAACAACCGTGGCAAGAAAGGTTATAAAATGTGGCAAAACTCACTTAATAACTGTCTCGCTTAGCAATGGAAAAATTGGGCTCAATTGTTTTTTCTTTTTAAAATAGTATTTATTGAAGTTCCCAACATTTAAAACACAGTACAAAAGTACAACACAAAAAGAAAAAAACAACATAAAACAACAACATAAAAAAAAATTCCACTAATAACAGCTTTTCTATATTGGTATCTCTATCATAACAAGCGTATTTACAAAAATTCTATATCTCTCTATCATAAATTACATCCTTATTTATATTATAATTACCTCTATTCATAGTTCAATTTCATACCCTCTATTTCGTCAACAATTTTACCTTCTACTTATTATATTTAACAAATTATCCCTTATCTTTTTCGTCTCCTCTCAAGCCAGGAATACCATCTGTTCCAAATTTGGTACTCAGTTTCTTTCCTCTCCTTCATTTCCATGGACAGTCTGTCCATTTCTGCACAATCATAGATTTTTTATTATTATTATAATTTGGTCTGGAGGAATATCTGGTTGTTTCCAGTTCTGTGCTAGGACAATTCTAGTTGCGGTTAATATGTGTATTATGATATATTGCAATTTTTTCTCCATTTTCCCTTCGAGGATGCCCAAGAGAAAAAGTTCTGTTCTCTTATCCCCTCCTGACATTTTCTTATCTTACACCAGTATTTTCTAATTTTAGGGCAGGTCCACTACATGTGGTAGAAGATTCCTTGTTTATAATCGCACCGCCAACATTCCAGGGACCTGTTCAAGAACGTCTTGGCCAATCTCACTGGTGGCAGATGCCATCGATAAAACATAACATAACATAACAACAGAGTTGGAAGGGACCTTGGAGGCCTTCTAGTCCAACCCCCTGCCCAGGCAGGAAACCCTACACCATCTCAGTCAGATGGTTATCCAACATTTTCTTAAAAATTTCCAGTGTTGGAGCATTCACAACTTCTGAAGGCAAGTTGTTCCACTTATTACCGTATATACTCGAGTATAAGCCGAGTTTTTCAGCACGTTTTTTGTGCTGAAAAACGTCCCCTCGGCTTATACTCGGGTCTATACGGCTTATACTCGAGTTTTGTTTTTTTTTAAAGCCCCTCGGCTTATACTCGAGTATATACGGCTTATACTCGAGTTTTTTTTTTTTCTTTTTTTCACATTTTACCGGACGGAAGCCCTGCCGGTGCAGTGAGAGGGCGGGGCGGGGGAGCCGCCAGCCTTCTCAGCTGAGGGAGGGAGGGTTTCCCCAACCGGTAGGTGCCTCATTTCCCACCCTCGGCTTATACTCGAGTCCCCAGTTTACCCCAGTTTTTGGGGTAAAATTGGGGACCTCGGCTTATACTCGGATCGGCTTATATTCGAGTATATACGGTAATTGTTCTAACTGTCAGGAAATTTCTCCTTAGTTCTAAGTTGCTTCTTTCTTTGATCAGTTTCCACCCATTGCTTCTTGTTCTACCCTCAGGTGCTTTGGAGAACAGCCCGACTCCTTCTTCTTTGTGGCAACCCCTGAGATATTGGAACACAGCTATCATGTCTCCCCTAGTCCTTCTTTTTGTTAAACTAGACATACCCAGTTCCTGCAACCGTTCTTCATATGTTTTAGCCTCCAGTCCCCTAATCATCTTTGTTGCTCTTCTCTGCACTCTTTCTAGAGTCTCAACATCTTTTTTACATCGTGGCGACCAAAACTGGATGCAATATTCCAAGTGTGGCCTTACCAAGGCATTATAAAGTGGTACTAACACTTCACGTGATCTTGATTCTATCCCTCTGTTTATGCAGCCCAGAACTGTGTTGGCTTTTTTAACAGCTGCTGCACACTGCTGGCTCATATCTAAATGGTTACCCACTAAGACTCCAAGATCCCTCTCACAGGTACTACTATTGAGCAAGGTACCACCTTTACATTTTGTAAAGGTTCTCCTTGTAAGCAGCTGACATCGTTAGTCTGTAGTTTCTCTCCCACAATCTATCCCATTGATCTAATTGAATATTATGCCCAAAATTTCTCGTCCAACTAATCATTGTCTGGGCTCAATTGTTATTGTAAGTCAGGAACTACCTCTATAGGACTACAATTCATGAGAACTGTTTTATAAATTGTGTGTGTGTGTTACTAGTTGAATAAAATACATAGCCTTTATCAACAAAGTCTGTATTCACACATCAGCCCTTGTTGGATGTGAATGAACCACGTGCATTTCATTCACTTCAGTTAGCTAAACAAACCAGGATTTGGCATTTAAATATAGCTTCCGGAGGCACAGTTAAATGCTTACAGGCAAAAGTTGGGAGGATGAAAATAACATTATAAAATAGATTCTGTGTGACAGTAAAAGAACAAGAATTAAGTGATGATTCACAACCAAGCTTTACACCAAATATGACTATTAAAACACACAATTCTGCAGCAGCATTTTTCCAGATATGGAATGATTTTCAAACCTCCCTTTGCTTTTGGGAAATAGAAAGTCTTGACACTTCAAAAAATTAAATTCTAACAATTTCTATCACCTGAGAGGTGTACAGATGCCCCAGTAGGCAGAAAAAGAAAACCAATTGTGATGCTTTAATAGGAACAAAACAAGAAATATCTTTAGGTGTATTAGTAGATTTATAAAAGATGTATGTTTTTTAAAAAAATATAGATCAGAGCTAAGTCACATACAACCAGCAAGTCTTAGAAGAACTTAAGCGTTGTAGGAGCTTCGGTGGAACTTTCAAGTCTCTAGCAAAATTAATTCCTCAGCAAAATGCAAGAATTGACAGATCTGCTTCAATGAGAGGTTCCAAAATGATTTCATTAAGTTTGTCTCCCAGTGTATTTCCAGAACCAAGGCTGGCCAAGTAATTACCAATAGTAATACTTCAGGGGCAGGTCAAAAGCACTTTCAATCAAAATGTGCTAATTATCTGAGGCAAGGTAAGATGTTCCATAAATCTGGTCAGTGAAACCAAGCTCTGACCTTTGGCAGGGAAATACTCCTTGCTGAGCCAAAGAAGGTTCCTCCACTTAGCTTGCTTCACTTAACAAGATCAACAAAAGTCCTTAACCGTGGTCCTAGGATTTTTTTCAACCTGTAGGTTACTTCTCTGCTTTCTGACATTAAAACACAGAGGGCATTTACCCTTCTTGTGCTACTCCACCTCAAGAGGGTGGCACCCAGGGGTGGGATTGAAAAATTTTAGCAACCAGTTCGCTGCCTGGTTGCTGGGTGGGCGTTGTCATGGGGGCGTGGCCTACTCGGCCTCCTGCATCATGGTGAGGGAAGGCTTTTCACCCTCCCCAGGTTCCAGAGGCTTTCCTTGAGCCTCCAGGAGGGCAAAAACGGCCTCCCCCAAGCTCTGGAGGCCCTCCAGAGGCCGGAAATGGGCGCATTTCCAGACTTCCGGTACTTCCGGTAGACCCGTTTTTCACCCTCCCCAGGCTTCGGAGGATTTCCTCGAGCCTCCAGGAGAGTGAAAACGGCCTCCCCCACGCTCCGGAGGCCCTCCAGAGGCCAGAAACAGGCCCATTTCTGGACTTCCAGTAGGCCCATTTTTCACCCTCCCAGAGCCTCCGTGCAGGCTCTGCACTTACCTGGTATCCAAAACAGGCTGCATGGAGACTCTTGGGAGGGACAGAGTGGGCGGGGTCAGCCAGTCCTCGCAACTACCAGTTCAGCGAACCAGATTAAAATTAACATCCGGTTCGCCCGAACCAGTCCAAACTGGCTGATCCCACCCATAGTGCCACCGGCCTTCTGAGAAAGAACATATTACAGAAGTGTTTTGCAAGGTTGAGGCTGGTCTTGAAGGCTGGTAGAAAAGCAATTGGACATTAAACATAGGGGGAGTCCTTGCCTTACAACAATTCATTTAGCAATTGTTCGAAGTTACAACAGCAATGAAAAAAGGGACTTATGACAATTTTTCACACTTACGACTGTTGCAGCTTCAAAATTTGGATGCTAGGCAACTAGCTTATATTTATGATGGTTGTAGTGTCCCAAAATTATGTGATCAGCTTTTGTGACCTTCTGACAAGACTAAATCAGATTCACTTAACAATCGTGTTACCAACTTAATAACTGAAGTGATTCACTTAATAACTGTGGCAAGAGAGGTCACAAAATGGGGCAACACTCACTTAACAAATGATTCATTTAGCAACAGACATTTTGGGTTCAATTGTGGTCGTAAGTTGAGGATTACCTGTACATTGGATGAAAGTTTACCTCTAATATAATGCTGGTTGGCTTTGAAGTTCCTCCCATGTCAACAATAGGTATAACAGAGTTGGAAGGGGCCTTGAAGATCTTCTAGTCCAACCCCCGGCTCAGGAAGGAAACCCTATATCATTTCAGACAAATGGTTGTCCAATCTCTTCTTGAAAACTTCCAGTGTTGGAGCACCCAACTCTGGAACTGGATGCTCCATGTATATAATGTATATGAAATCTAGAGTCATGGTGCAAACATCTTTATCTATCTGTTTCTTTAAAATGCTGTGAATTGGCTGCATTTGCAACACCAGTCAGGAACACTGGAAATTAAATGTGCCTTTGGATTACGTAGTGTCTTGCAGAGAACTGTCTCAAGAGCCCAAAAAATGATGCAGCTGCTTTAAGATGACCTTAACAGATGCTATATGCTCAGTTACAGGTGCTTCAAATCATATTTTGTCTTTTGAATCCAAAGCCCTGGACAGCCCTCCTTGAAAATGTAGGTTTTTCTCCTGAAAAGCCGGGAAAATACAGTATAAAATAAAGATAGCCTCGCATTTCTGCATTATGTATATCCAACAATAAATGGTGATGAACTATCTGGGATCTTTTCTGCTATCTCGACTTATGTCCTTTTGGCTAGGCAAGTACACCCCATAATTTCTTAGCTTATGAGATCCAGAGGTATCTGTGCAAATAAAGAAGTTATATGAAGACAGAACTTTGCAATATGTCTGTTTTCTCCAAACTGCTCTAAGCCAGGTGACTTGGATCACAAATCACATCACCCTATAACCAGCATTTCCTTTAGAGAAATTATAAAACCCAATATATCAGGTTGGAACAGACTGATCTAAAATCAACTAATGAACTTCTTAGTTGCGCAAGGCCTACAAGCAAAGTTCTCCACATCTAAACCTTCTAAAATGTCCTGTGTTTTACTAATTTTTTATATATTAGAAATCCTTCAAAGCAGTGGTGGGTTTCAAAAATTTTTACTACCGGTTCCATGGGCGTAGCTTGGTGAGCGTAGCATAACTTGGTGGGCGTGGCTTGGTGGGTGTGGCAGGGGAAGGATACTGTAAAATCTCCATTCCCTCCCCACTCCAGGGGAAGGTTACTGCAAAATCCGCATTTTCTCCGGATCAGCTGGGACTTGGGAGGCAGAGAATAGATGGGGGCAGAGTCAGTCAAAGGTGGTATTTACCGGTTCTCCGAACTACTCAAAATTTCTGCTACTGGTTCTCCAGAACTTGTCAGAACCTGCTGAAAGCCACCTCTGCTTCAAAGCATGCATGCCGAAAATGGACACTTGGACTAGCACTGACGGATGCATTTTAAACTTCTAGTTTTTATAGATCTATGTGAATTGTCCAAAACCTAATTACCCTCTAGCTATGCCCCTGTATCATAGGGTGACAATGGGAATTGTAGACTATCTGGTTGTAGAAGGCTAATTGACAGTTTTCTGTATTAACTAAGTTTTACATGCTACAATAGTATACTTTTATCTCTTATGGATAATGTATGAATTCCTCTGGAAAGAAGATCTTTATGGGTGGAGAAAGAAACTTCATCCAAATCCAAGGGAGAGATCTGTACCCTAAGCATGATTGTCTACACAAGTTATCTTTTGTGAATTTTTGCTTTGAGGTCTTACTAGTTTCAAGATTTGGGCTCCGTCTGTCTGTTCTTATAACTTTCTGTTACCCTTTCAAGATTAACAAATTGAATTTTAATCATTTTTTTTAATCTTCAATCATGTTTAAGGCTAATAATGTGACTCCTGATGTCTCCCCTATCAATCTTTCTGCCTTACCCAATGTACTTAAAAGCTGTCTGTTTAAAAATAAATATTGTATTCGTTCAGGCTTATTATACTCAAAGCAGACTGAAAACCATTTGAACATATCTGTAGTGCATGCAAGATTGGAAATATCTGTTTAAAGATAAAGACTTATAAATGCAAATTTTAAGTACTTGGCAGTCTTCATCTACCCTTAATCCAAGTTTCCAACCATTTTCACAAATTTCAATTAAGACTTACAGCAACAGACCCTGAGGATCTTTAAGTATAATTGTTCTTCACATGATAATAGTACAGCTTTATCGCAACATTGCTTCAATATAATTTAATGGTAACGTATAGAATTGGTAATGCAGTGGAATGCTACTCTAAACATTATACATATTTTTCTCTTCGTGTAATCACGGAATTGTAGATTGGAAGAAGCCATCAAATCTATCTCATTGATCAGTGCAAGCATCCAAATCCTTGACAAAATATTTAGCTTCTGTTTGATGACATCTAACCAAAGAAAGTCTTCCTACAGCCTTCAGGAATTGGTTCTACTGTCCAGCTACTGTCCATTGCAGTCCTATAGTTTTTCTAACATTCAGTCTTTCTGAAATTTAAAACTACAGTGCTGTGTCATTCACATTAGGGTATCAGAATCTGGGGGATCTCTCTGAGGGATTGCTTTCTAAGGGTTTCTACATGTCCAATTAGATCAGGGGTCGGCAACCTTAAACCCTCAAAGAGCCACAAAGGTTCTAACCGGAAGCCCCCTGTTCAATTGTGGCAAAATTAGTAGACCAGAGGAATGCTGTCGATATAATTTACTTGGACTTCAGTAAAGCATTTGATAAAGTAGACCATAACCTACTACTAGATAAAGTAGAAAAATGTGGGTTAGACAGCACCACCACCAGATGGATTCGTAACTGGCTGACCAACTGCACTCAACGTGTAGTCCTCAACGGAACTACATCCACATGGAGGGAAGTATGCAGTGGAGTACCCCAAGGCTCTGTTTTAGGCACAGAACTCTTCAACATCTTCATCAATGACTTGGACAAGGGGATAGATGGGGAACTCATCAAATTTGCAGATGACACCCAAGCTGGCAGGAATAGCCAACAGTCCAGAAGATAGGCTCAAATTACCGAAGGATCTTGACAGACTTGAACATTGGGCGCTATCTAACAAAATGAAATTCAATAGTGAAAAGGTAAGGTTCTATATTTAGGCAAAAAAACCAAAATGCACAGGTACCGGATTATTTTCCTTGATCTCTTCTCATAGTTTCCAATCCTCTGATAACTGCATTCTTCAGTCCATTGAATGTAGCAGCATCCAATGGCAAACTGAAGTTCACCATTTCAGCCTAATACTCGTAAACCCTAAGCAAATTCACTTTGACGCCACCTTAGATAGAATGTGAAGTTTAGACACTCCTACAGGAAGTAACCCTTCTCAAATGATGGCTTCTATAACTCCGAACGTAAATGAAAATTATTATTCAATTCTCCGAATTGCTTCTAGGGCACCAAAGAACCGAAGCAAAGAGGAAGATTATGTGATTTTACCATAGCTTGCCACTAAAGACAAAAAAAAAAGGTGCCATCTATTACACAGGAGTCGATCTACCAACTCACATTTATGATGACAACAACCTGTCTTCTACAGTAAGAGTCAAGACAAGAGATTAAGGTCAAAGAATAGAGCTTTTTGCTGGTTTTAGTTTTAGTGGAGATCATTTTCAGACAATTTGGTATAGTTAGTTTCTTTTCTAGCATATTTCTGAGCCTTGGTTCTTGAAACCTCAGCTTGAATTTGAACCTTGGTGGGTACCTGTAGAGTTTTCCATCAAAGTTCTAACAGGGCTGACCCTGATTAGCTTTTTCAAGATCACTCAAGGTTGGCTAGGTGTGGGAAGCCACCCTCCTCCTAGAAGAATGAAATATTTTGAGAAATATTTAAAAAGGCAGAATAAAATATTTCCCCTAAAAGAGAAATAAAAAGACTTAAGGGAGACAGAAACCCAGAGCCCCAGCTCCCTCCCCCCAGCAGATATTTTGTGCTCATTAGGAAAGACTAGGAAAGACCATCCTATCTACAAAACAAAAGACGTTCAGTTCCAGGATGACAGGATTAAGACATGGCCCTTCAGGATATAACAGGATTAACCAACTACCATTTAGCAGCAGAGTTCACTACATTGCACAGTCTCCTAAGGACAACGCATCACCCTCCAAACTTCAACCAAACCTAGCTCAGACAACCTACAGAGCCAGCTATGACCCCTACAACAGCCAATAGAATACATGTTCTTGCACAGGAACAGGAAATTCAAGTGCAAAGCCCAAGAGAAAGTATTAAAACCTCTCACTCTCAACTCCATGTGGTCAGCCGCACCAGAACCAGAACCTATGTGCTTCTGCTTCATCAATCAATGGACCCTCTTTTCAATTAGCCTCCAGCCTCCATTTTGTCTCAGTGCCTTTCTCCTAGCTTGGAACCGAACCAGATTTCCAACACTAGGAATTCGCAATTCATAGCTAGGATTGGCCAATACTATTCATTTGTAAAGTGATTGCTTTAAAACAGTGGTCCTCAACAATTGTGACTGGGCAGCCTGGTGGGGCAGGAGGGGAATCGAGCCATGCTATCTGCTCATGCAGTAAACACACACCGGCATGCCGTTCGCACAAATGGAGCTGTGTGCATGATGCACACCGACCCGCTGCTCACGGGGCCCGGTTCCGAATAGGCTACGGCCCAGTAGTGGGCCACAGCCCAGGGATTGGGGACCCCGCTTTAAAATATTTTGCAACGTAGTGGAAGAAAGAACTGTTCATCAAATCATGGCAAGTCCTTAGAAAGAGAGGGAGAGTAAGTGCACAACTTGTGATGAACAAAAGAACACAATATCTAGAACCTGGATAACCATTTTTTGCATGAGTAGAGCTTCTCTCACTCTTTCCAAAGAGTGCAGAAGAGCATCCAATTTCTCCAAATAACTTAATTAAATGGCTTGAAGCTTAGAGAAAGGTCTGGAGAAGACTGCATTAATTGCCTCTTTTACCTCCCTTCTCAGAGAATCTGGAGACATTTTCACCCGCCCTTCCATAAATACATTTTAAACAAGGCTTGAAATAAAGTAGGAGATGGATGTTGAGGTCCACTACCTAAAGATAATTACCATGTACTTTAAGAACTAACTGAAGGCTTAGGAAAAAAATTGCATGTCTATAGGCTTCCAAAGCACTTTTGTCAGGAAAGAAAGGGAATTGGGGGGTGGGAGAAATGTAATTTTCAATTTATGACTGTTCATTTGATGATGGCCCAAAGTTATAAAAGTGATGTTTGACTTCTCCTCAAAGTTATGACCGTTGCACCGTACCATCGTCACACGATTGTACCATACCATGGTCCCACGACTGCAATTCAGGTGCTTGGCAACTGGCTTATATTTATAGTGTTTGCAGTATCTTGTGGTCACGCAATCATGAATTGTAACCTTCTCGGTGAACTTCTGACAAGCAAATTCAGTTAGGGAAGACAGGTTTGCTTAACAACCATGAGATTCACTTAACAGCCATGAGATTCACGTAACCATGGTAAAAATGTGATAAAATGTGATCTGGCCATGTGATGAATCGCTTAATAACCGCAACCAAAATTTCCGTCCCAATTGTGGTTGCTTCCTTATGATTCCCATGGCGCCGCAAGTGGTAGAATGAAGTATTGCAGGCTAACTGACTGCTCACTGCCAGGAGTTCGATCCTGATCGGCTCAAGGTTGACTCAGCCTTCCATCCTCCTGAGGTCAGTAAAATGAGGACCCAGATTATTGAGGGCAAGAGGCTGATTCTGTAAACCGCTTAGAGAGGGCTGTAAAACCAGTGGTGAAATCCTACCAGTTCGCACCAGTTCGGGTGAACCAGTAGTAATAAAGGTTACTAATTTGGGCGAACTGTTAGTTAAAAAAGCTACCAGTTCGTCTGAACTGGTATTTCCGACAATTAGCTGTGCCGCACAATTTATATTCGCTAGAAAGCAGGAAATCCTGCTTTATAGCGAATCTAAATCGCACGGTACAGCTGTTCCCCCCTCATTGTTCTACTTACCGTGTTAAGTGACCTTTTTCCGTGCAAAGCACTCATTTGGTGTGCATGTGCACACAGTTTGTGTTTGGTGCATACTGCACATGTGCATGCAGTGTGCATTTGGTACGCACTGCGCATGCGCGGGCAGAAACCCAGTGGCAAACCACGGAGGATTTCACCTCTGTGTAAAGCACTGTGAAGTGGTAGTCTAAGTGCTATTGCTATTGCAAGAGAAATACAGGTCCTCGACTTACAACATGTCGTATCCCATTCCCCCTCCGACGACTGGGTCTAGGCAGTCCGCATCAAACGTGGCAACGAAGCCTCTGCAGCTTATCAAAGTCTTTCGAGGTTTATCAGGGCAGGCAGGAGTCCAAGTTGTGACTTCAGCGACAGAGTCCGATAACAGCAAACTAGATGAGACTTTGCTTGACTCAAGGTTGGAATGCCAAAAGCAGGTCCTTTATATAGGCTGTGGGGTGTGGCTCCATGACTCAGCATTTATCCAGGCCTGCCCCTCCCTTCCTTTTGCTGGTGTCACCTCTCAGATCTCCGGAAGCAAGGATCCTCCCACTTTGAATTCTCTTCAGCTGGATCTGCTGTCAGTAATTCCAGCACGTGGCTGGCTACCTGCTCACACACTGTAGGAGTGAGGTTTGTTTGTTCATTCCTGACATCCTGTCCGGGCATGGGGCCAGGGCCGGGGGCTGGAGGCATGACAGGCCATTCATCTTCATTATCACTCGGAGTCTGATAACAGGCCCGGGTGTAGACGGGAGGGGCCCAGCTGAGGAGAGGAGGGACGACGAGGCACAACACAACAGTTGGTTTAGTGACCATTTGAAGTTACAACGGCACTGAAAAAAGTGACTTATGACCATTTTTCACACTTAGGACCGTTGCAGAATCCCTGTGGTCACATGATTTATATTCGGATGCTTGTCCACTGACTCACATTTATGACCGTTGTAGTGTCCCAGGGTCATGTGATCGTCTTTTGCGACCACCTGACCAGCAAAGTCAATGGGGAAACCAGATTCACTTAACAAACTGTGTTACTAACTTAACAGCTGCAGTGATTCATTTAACAACGGTGGCAAAGAAAGTCGTAAAATGAGGCAAAACTCACTTAACAAATTTCTCAGCAACATAAATTTTGGGCTCAATTGTGGTCGTACGTTGAAGTTACCGCCTGTAATATATAACAGAGGAGTTTTGCTAAGATGGTCACGCCCATGGTCCGTTCTGTAAGGCATCAAGATCACCAAAACCATTTGTCTTGAGGGGAGAGAGGAAAGCCGATAAGCAACGCAAGAAATGAACTAGCTTTAAGTTTGTTCCAAATTCTACCAGAAGTTCCACAATACGACAACAAAAAAAGTGGGAAAGGACTAAAACCAGCAGTAGGAACCATCATGACGAGAACCTGAGAAGAAACACTGTAGAAGTTACAACTTCTTAAGTTCTTGTCATAATGGTTCCTAATGCTGGTTTTAGTCAGAATCAGAATAGAGCTGGAAGGGACCTTGGAGGTCTTCTAGTCCAGCCCCCTGCTCAAACAGGAGAGCCGCCTCCTTTTTTTTTTTTTTTAATATTTTTATTACTTTTTTCTAACATTACAAACAAAAAAGAAAATACATTATTCCACCCTTGTGCTATACATAAAAAAAAGGAAGATTTGGGTCTTCGGATATGTCCTCATGATTGCCAAAATCCACGTTCTCGAGGTACAGGTACCGAAGCGTCCAATGTTCCAAGCGCATAGTCCACGAATGGTTTCCAAATCTTCCAGAAAATATCTTCTTTATACACACCACTTCTAATTTTAATATCACATGTCATTTTATCATTTAAAGCTAATTTCCACATTTCAGAATTCCACTCTTCTATTCTGAAAATCACATCTAGTTTCCAGTATCTAGCTATTATAATTCTACCTATTATAATCATAATTCTAATCAATTCTTTTTAATATTTTGTTAATTCTATTTCCTTAATTACCAACAATAATATTTTTTTTTAATTTGCATTTATATCCCGCCCTTCTCCGAAGACTCAGGGCGGCTTACACTATGTCAAGCAATAGTCTTCATCAATTTGTATATTATATACAAAGTCAACTTATTGCCCCCAACAATCTGGGTCCTCATTTTACCTACCTTATAAAGGATGGAAGGCTGAGTCAACCTTGGGCCTGGTGGGACTTGAACCTGCAGTAATTGCAAGCAGCTGCTGTTAATAACAGATTGCATTAGCCTGTTGAGCCATCAGAGGCCCCTTCTTGAGCAGGGGGCTGGACTAGAAGACCTCCAAGGTCCCTTTCAGCTCTATTCTGATTCTGATCTTCTGATTGAGCAGGGGTGAACTGGGGTGAAATGTAAAATTTGTTACTACCAGTTCTGTGGGCGTTGTTTGGTGGTGGTGGGGGTAATGTGACTGAGTGGGCGTGGTGAACTTTTTTTTTTAACTTTTAAAAGCATTTTTTCTCCAACTTCTTCGGCCAAAGAGGTTGTGAAAAAAATGCTTTTAAAAGCCTGCGATGATCAGACAACTCAGCTGGGATCGCCAGAGGAAAAAAAGCTTTTAAAGGGTTCTGACAATCCCAGCTGAATTGCCTGATCACCAGAACCTTTTAAAAGCATTTTTTCTACAACCACTTTGACCGAAGAAAAAATGCTTTTAAAAGTAAAAAAAAAACACCCTCTGATGATCGCGCAGCTCAACTGGGGCGGGGGGAGGGATTTTTGCTACCGATTCTCCAAACCACCCACCACCATCGCTACCGGATCAGGCGATCCAGTCTGAACCAGGAGCATTTCACCCCTGGGCTGGACTAGAAGATCTCCAAGGTCCCTTCCAGCTCTATTCTGATTCTCACTAAAACCAACATCATGAGAAGAAACACTGCAGAAGTTGTTCGTTCTACTAAACCTGCTTGTCAAGCGCTCATTTGATCCAGAAACAGCCCGAACAGGTAATACCAGAGTGAATGTAATATGAAGGTGTAATTAGATCAAAGGGTTTTTGACCGCTGTCCTTTGCATTTTAGGACAAGTCTATTTTCTAACCATTTTTACCATAATTTTACCATAATTGCTACCAACTTGCCTTCCACTGAGGACCTGTATGCTGCACGAATCAAGAAGAGGGCCGTGAAAATATTTGCAGATCCCTCGCATCCTGGACATAAACTGTTTCAACTCCTACCCTCAAAACGACGCTATAGAGCATTGCACACCAGAACAACTAGACACAAGAACAGTTTTTTCCCGAAGGCCATCACTCTGCTAAACAAATAATTCCCTCAATACTGTCAAACTATTTACTAAATCTACACTACTATTAATCTTCTCGTTTCCATCACCAATCTCTTTCCACTTATGACTGTATGACTGTAACTTTTTGTTGCTATCACTAAGGGTTAAATTGCAACCTATGACCATCATTTGTGTTGTAAATGTACCTTTGATGAAGGTATTTTTTTTCCTTTCTTTTCTTTACTTTTATGTACATTGAGAGCATATGCACCAAAACAAATTCCTTCTGTGTCCAATCATACTTGGCCAATAAAATTCTATTCTATTCTATTCTATTCTATTCTATTCTATTCTATTCTATTCTATTCTATTCTATTCTATTTTTGATCAGATCACGGTGGACGCAAATCATTTTTGCTTTATATATTTCTGAAATATATTCCCAGCAATACAGACGGTCCTGACCATGCAACAGTTTGTTTAGTGACTGTTCAAAGTTGCAACAGTAACGAAAACGTGAGCTGTGACTATTTTTCGCACTTACAACTGTTACAGCATTTCCCACGGACGCATGATCAAAATTCAGATGCTTGGCAGCTGCCTCACATTTATGACCTATATTGCAGTGTTCTGGGGTTATGCGATCCCCTTTTACGACCTTCTGACAAAGCAAAGTCAGTGAGGAAGCCAGATTCACTTAACAACCGTGTTACTAATTTAACAACTGCAATGGTTCACTTAACAACTGTGGCAAGAAAAGTTATAAAATGGGGCAAAACTCACAGCAACAGAAATTCTGGGCTCAATTATGGCTGTAAGTTTTTAAATGGATGGGGAAAACCGCTACTGATGTTCATTTAATAGATGTCTGCACAATTAAGACAATGTAGTTACAATTAATGAGACAGGTAGTCCTTGACTTACAACCATTCATTTAGTGACCATCTGAAATTACAAAGGCAATAGAAAAAAAAAGTCTTATGTCCTGTTCCCGCACTTATGACTGTCACAGCACACACACACACATGATCAAAATTTGGGCACTTGGCTGCTGGCAAGTATTTAAAACAGCTGCAATATCCCAGGATCAATGCATTGGCTGTTTGCGGCCTTCCAGGCTGACTTGGAAGCAAAGTCAATGGGAAAAGCCGGATTTATTTAACAACAAGAAAGTCATTTAACAACTGCAGTGATTCACTTAACAACCAAAATTTCTGTCCCTGGCAAAAAATAATAATCGTAAAATCGGGCGTGACACATTTAACAACTGGCTTGCTTAACAATAGTCCCAGTTGTGGTCATAAGTTGAAGACTAAAGAAGAGGTGCAAAAACTCACAACTCAATCGGACTTGATTAATAGCTGGATGGGAGATCACCAGGTAAAGACCCCATAGCAAGCCTACTTCTATTCTGTTGTCATGAAAATGCTATTTGAGGGAGTCTACTTAAGGGCAACAAAATAACATATTTTAACATGATTTAAAATTTTCAATATTTAACGCCTTGCATCTCAACTCCTTCTGATACCAGCCATCAAAGACCACAATACCCTATAAATAAAGGGACAAAATTCAAGTTTTCAAGCCTTCCACAATTTTATCGGTTTTGTTTTCCTTCTATACAGAAATCCCTAAAAACATTTCCTTATCGCGACATGTCAGCAGTGGAGTTAAAAGAGGATAATTCATTGGCTCTTTGGAAGCCTAGTTAGCCACTTTATGCACAAAGGAAACCGTAACACAATAATTTGTCATATGGAAAGAGACAGAGTTTTGGAACGGAATTTGAAATTTGTCTCTCTCTGTATGAGGGTAACATATCAAAAGCAAAGACAGACACTAATAAGCAAAGTTGTTCTGAATCTATAAAAAGGAACATTGGCTTACCTGAAGGTTCCTTCTATGTACGCTGCGTGAGAGTCCAAAGCAATGGGTTGTTAACTTCATCTGATTGGCCAGAGACTGAGTTGAATTTGTTTAAACACACCTCCTCTTCCTGTTTAGCTCCAGTTTATTAACGAAGAAGCGGTATTGGAGAAGACGAACTCAATGTGAAAACTGGAAAAAACGGAACAATAACCTCCAGATCCCTGTATATAGACAAAAACAATAAGTGAAAATAGGGAGGGGTTGGACTCTCACGCAGCGTACATAGAAGGAACCTTCAGGTAAGCCAATGTTCCTTCTCCTGTACGCTGCTAAGAGAGTCCAAAGCAATGGGATATACCCAAGCTAAATATCCCTAGGGCGGGAAAGGAAAGATTAGGAAGACTCAGCAACAGGAAGAACTCGCTGCAGGACCCTCCGTCCGAATGAGGCCTCGGCTGAGGCAAATTGGTCCATCTTGTAGTTTTTAATAAATGGCGAAGGAGAGGCCCACGTGGCTGCTCTGCAAATGTCCAAGATAGAGGCCTGGGTGGCCCAGGCAGCTGTGGTGGCCGCGCTGCGGGTGGAGTGTGCAGTGATGCGGCCTGGAAGATGGTGTTTCTGCTGGTCGTAGGCCATGGAAATACAGGCTTTTATCCACCTGCCTATGGTGGATGGGGAGACTTTGGTGCCCAGAGCCCTTGGTTGAAAGGAAACAAATAGGGATTCTGTCTTCCTGAAAGGAGCTGTTCTGTTGAGGTAAATACGCAGGGCCCTTCTTACGTCCAGCGTGTGCCATCGACGCTCGATGGATGCTTGGGATGAGGACAAAATCCGGTAAGATGACTTCTTGAGATCTATGAAAGCTTGTGTTTATTTTAGGAAGAAAGGTAGGGTCTAATCGGAGAATGACTCGGTTAGAGTGAAAAATCAATAAGTCCTTCCTGACCGAAAGGGCAGCGATCTCGGAGATCCTGCGGGCTGAGGTTATGGCTATGAGAAAGGCGACCTTAAAGGTTAAGAGCTTGAGACTGGAGGAGCTCAAGGGTTCAAAAGGGGAAGACGTAAGCTTCTGAAGGACAAGGGTCAGGTCCCAGGTAGGGTATCTGTGTACCGGAGGCGGTCGCAGATTATAAGCTCCCCTCAGAAAACGTCGGATACGGGGGTGTTGAGAAAGTGTGGAGGTCCCGTCACAGAATAAAACAGTGGCAAGAGCTGCAACCTGCCGGCGGATGGTGTTGGTGGCTAAACCCTTGTCCAATCCGTCCTGGAGGAATTGCAGGATATGTCTAATGGAGGCAGAGGTAGGTTCTATTCGATGTCTAAGACACCAGCGATGGAATGATGACCATGCGGCCTCGTAAATACGCGTTGTGGATGGGCATCTAGAAGCCAGAAGGGTGGAGATGACCCCCATGGAATGCTTTTCTTTCTTTAGTATCTCCCTGTCAAGTGCCAGACGGCTAGTTGGTAACATTGAGGTTCTGGGTGGAGAATGGCTCCTTGGCGTAGGGAAATCTGATCCGGTGGAATTCGCCAAGGTGGATTGATGGACAGGCTCACCAGATCTGCAAACCAACTCCGTCGAGGCCAGTAAGGGGCTATGAGGAGAACTTCTGCCTTCTGTTCCAAGATCTTTTGTATGACCCTTGGCAGAAGGGGAGTCGGGGGGAAGGCATAAAGAAGGCCCCGGGGCCACTGACATCGTAGAGCATCTGTTCCTTCTGCTCCTGGGGTTTGGAACCTGGAGAAGAACCTTGGAAGTTGTTTGTTGGTCGGGCTGGCAAAGAGGTCTACTATGGGTTGCCCGAATTTGATCGTGATTGTGAGAAACAGATCCGGATGCAGTTGCCACTCTGATTGATCGATGGTCGTCCTGCTCAGCCAATCCGCTTGTGTGTTGGCGACTCCGGATATGTGGGCTGCCTGTAGTGAGAGAAGATGTTTTTCTGCCCACAGGCCTATGGCTGCAGCCTCCTTCATCAATATGCGGGATCGGGTGCCTCCTTGACGGTTCACATGGGCCTTTGTGGTAGTGTTGTCCGTCAGCAGTAGCACATGATGGTTTGATAGCTGCGCTTGGAAGTACCTGAGAGCTAGATGAGCAGCTCTCATTTCCAACCAGTTGATGTCGTTCTTGAGGTCGTTGGGGGACCAACGACCCTGAGTTACCTGGTCTGATAGGTGGGCACCCCAGCCGTAGAGGCTTGCATCCGTGATGAGGACGAGACGGCAATGTTCCTGGAATGAGCAGCCCTTTGTCAGGGCTGGAGACAGCCACCACTGTAGAGACTTTCTGACCTTTGGGGGCAGAGGAATTCTGATATCGGTATGGCTGTTGCCTGTTCTTTGGTGTGGGAGAAGTAGCCATTGTAGGGGTCGTGAGTGAAGACGTGCCCAGGGCACGATCGACAGACAAGAGACCATCTTTCCCAATAACTGTGAGAGCAGTGAAAGTGGAACCCTCTTGAGTGTCTTTACCTTTTTTGTCGTGTCTCTCATGTTGAGGAGACGGTCTCGGGAAAGAAACACCTGGCAGGATCTGGTGTTGATTCTTGCTCCCAGATGGACAATTTCGGTCGTAGGCACTAGATGGCTCTTTGCTTTGTTGACCGAAAAGCCGTGATCCTGTAGGGATTGAATTGTTACCTGTAAGTCCCGTAACGCCTGCTGGGTGGAGGACGACAGAATCAATATATCGTCCAGGTAACATTGCATCCTTACGGGATTGGTGGGAAGGTGCCCCGCCACAGCATCCAGAATCTTGGTGAAGGTACGAGGAGCGGAAGATAGACCGAAGGGCAGGGCCCTGTATTGAAAATAGGCTCCGGCATAACTGAACCTGAGAAAGCGTCTGTGGGCTGGTCTGATGGGTACATGTAGATAGGTCTCCTTGAGGTCGATGGATGTTAGATAGTCCCCTCTTCTGATGCTTCCTAAGATTGAATTGAGGGAGTGCATCTTGAATCTGCGATATTTGATGTGAAGGTTCAGTTGCTTCAGGTCTAAGATGGCTCTGGTGCCGCCTGATATTTGTCCACTAGGAAAAGAATTGAATAGAAGCCGGTCCCCTGGTGAGGCGTGGGAACCAGTTCTATGGCACTGATGGACAACAGGTGTTGAATCTCGTCTTCCATTTGAGCCCTCTTGGTGGGTTCTTTGGGAATCTGGCATTGGATGAATCTCCTCGGAGGATTTGAATTGAATTCGAGGGAGAGACCAAGGGTGATGGTTTGCAGTACCCAGGCATCGGTTGTCGTGTGGGACCAGGTAGGGACGAACTTGGTGAGACGACCGCCGATGGGATCCTGGCCGGGATAATCATTTGTTCCTGCGATAAGGTCGGAAGCCGGATTCATGGTAGGGACGTCTGGTCTGGGATTGCCTGGTCCTGTCACGAAAGGACTGTCTGTCCTGAAACCTGTCAGGGGGAGGTTGGAAGGAACGTTGATAGGCCGGGGATTGGAACCCGGGATCCTGGGTGCGAAAAGGCTGTCTGCGGTAAGGAAGAGAAGGACGTCTCTCTGAACGTCTAGAGACGAGGGAAGGATCTTACGTTTGTCTTTTCCTCAACTAAAATAGGGTCTAGGGCTTCACCAAAGAGATCCACCCTTAAATGGGCCAGCCACTAACCGCCATTTGGTCTTCATGTCGGCTTGCCATTGTCTGAGCCATAACAGCCTCCTGGAGGTGATGCTGGAGGCAAGGGCTCGGGATGCAAATTTTGCAGAATTAAGGGTGGCATCCGCAGTGTATTCAGCAGCCGCTATCAATTTATTTATGTCCTGATGTAATCTGGAATCATCCTGAGGAATCCTCTCCTGCATTTGTCTGAGCCATATCAAAGAGGTTCTAGCAAAGAATGAAGGCTGCTGTGGCAGATCTGATAGCCCAGGCAGCCGCTTGATGGGTTTTGCGGGTGGAGAGTTCCGCTCTGCGGTCTTCCGTTCGGAGACCGTCTGCTGCATCTGAAGGTATAATGTTGGAGGAAGAAGCCAAGGTGGCAATTGGGGTGTCTGGTAGGAACCTTGAGGAGGTCCTCAAGATCTTGATCCGTCGTGTACATCTTTTTGTCTGAGCCACTAGGAGTAGGAATGGCACCAGGGTGACCCCATTGACATTGGATGGTGTCCAAGAAGAGCTTGGGTGAAGGAATTACCCATTGCTCTGAGACTGGTTCAGTAAAGAGGAATATGTTGGGGTCTGACAGATCTGAAGCTCCCTCAGATTGGCGTAAGGCAACCCCCATGTTGGCCGTAACTTTTGCCTTGTGTAGTAATGTGTAGAAAAACTTATGGTGAAAAAGGCCGGTGGGAGCAGGTTTGTCTGGGGCAGACTCTTCGTCTTCAGACAGATTATACTCTGCTATGTCTTCCTCACTATGGTGTGAGGAAAAGGAGTCCTCACTATGGTGTGAAGGAGTTGGAGAGCGTGTGCGCAGCGCGCATAGTCTGGGTGGGTGGCTATCAGAATGGGGTCTTTGGTCAGAGCTGCTCGAAGGAGATGGAGCTGGGAAACCTCTCTGAGTGAAGGCATTGTCAATGCCTTGAGAAATGGTTTGCATGATAAGATGACGTATATCCTGAGAAATGGCAGGATTACTGTCCTCTCTGTGGGAGACTCCCGCTGCTGTGGGAGTGAAGGTGGCAGAAGGTGCCTGATGTGGGGGCTCAGGCATGGCTCTAGAAGAATCTCCAAAAACTGTACAAATTGTTTCCTGGTTTTCTCCTGAACCACTAGGGATAGTGGGAGACCATCCAGGCTGATTTAATAAAGGAGAATCTTCAGTTAGTGGAACAGAAGTTTCCCTGCCTTCCTCTGCTAATCTTTGTTTTGCTTTATCAAATTGCCTATCCAAGGCCCGTTGTCTTCTGGAGGCATCTCTCTCTGCAGCAGCAGAGGTTTGGAGAGAAGTAGAAGACTTAGATTTGGTGGCAGAAGCCCTTGATTTGGATCTGCTCTTGTGAGGGGGAGGAGCCACGCTAGTAAGGTGTCCTTGGGAGGGCGAGGCAGAAGCCCGGGAAGGAGATCTGCTGCGATCCGCCATCTTGGAAATGAGGCCTAGTGGTTATCAGAGGCCTTGGAATATATGCCCAAATAATATAGTGGCCCTGATCTGAGAATCCTGGAATAAGATCAAACAATAAGGGCCAGTTAGCACCAAGCTGACACCACAGCCGGATTCAAAGCATTCAAAGGCTGCATGGGGGGTTGCTTTGGGGTCCCAAATGGCGCAAGCAGGCACCACTGCTCCTATAGCGCCCTTTTTACTGCAGCGTTGGCAGGGGGAACTAGCCTCCGACACCACGGATCTTTTCTCCACCCCTGCAGGCGCGAAGCCGACACCACGGCTTCTCCTGCGCTCCGCTGGCCTCCACTTACAGTTTGGTGAGGTCCAGCGATGTCCGTTCCTCAAACCGGCGATTCTACGAGGCTTGAGAGGCTTGGAATGTGAAAAAATGGCCGCCGGCCTTCGGGCGGCTCAGCTGAGCGGCGCTGGGCTACGCGCGAAGCACGAGCCTCTTTCCTTGCCGCTCCGGCTCCCAGCAGTCAAGAAAAAACAATTGGACACTTTAAAACTTTTTTTAAGAATTTTTCCTAATTTATTGAAGTCCTATGAGCTGATAAAAGAGTCAAAAGCAATGGAGCTAAAGGAGGTAGTCTCTCTATGGCCGACTGAGTTAATAAACTGGAGCTAAACAGGAAGAGGAGGTGTGTTTAAACAAATTCAACTCAGTCTCTGGCCAATCAGATGAAGTTAACAACCCATTGCTTTGGACTCTCTTAGCAGCGTACAGGAGAACGTAAACATTTTCCCCTGCCTGGTTGTATCCGACTCTGGGGGGGGGCGATGCTCATCTCCATTTCTTAGCCAAGGAAGCCAGCATTGTCCGAAGACACTTTCATGATCATGTGGCCAGTGTCAACTCGCAAATGGGAGCTCACCCCATCACACAGTGCTTGAGTCTTGAACTGGCCTGCTCTTGAGCTGCTGTAGGCAAGGGAGATGGGAAAACGGCGAAGCAGCACAAAAGCACATTCCAGGCATATCTCTCTCAAGGCTGTCTCCCAGGGTTACCCACAGCAGCTGGAGGGGAGTGATCTCTACAACCCGCGAAATTGCTCTGTTTGCAAATGTGACTGATGACACACCCTAAGGGGAGGAGGGAAACAGGGTCAAGCCTGGGTCGTAAATCACATAAGGTCAGACCTGAAGCTCCTAATAAATAACTGGATTTCTTTTGAAGTTTGGCTCCAGGCTCATGATTTAATTAGGGCATCTGTTGGAACCCTGACAGCCAGCATGACTATACATCAAGGCACATGGAACGCTGTTACCTTCCCACCAAAGTGGTACCTATTGATCTACTTGTATTTGCAGGCTTTTGAACTGTTAAGTTGGCAGGAGCAGGAACGGGAGCTCACCCCATCACACAGTGCTTGGGTCTTGAACTGCCAATCTTCCAGTTGACAAGCCCAGCATGTTAACCACTGAGCCACCATGTTTAAATTAGAGATCTACAGATAAAATAATTAAAGTCTCCCTTCCTCACCTGGGTGTTAGGTTTGAGGTTAACAAACACCAAGTACGCAAACCTGTACAAAAAAAACAGAACAGCAAAGCTTGGAAGAAACCAAGTTCAATTCAGAAATCAGAACTGCTGTGAGTTACAGTTCAGCAACATCATAAATTAAGATTCAGAGACTCTTGAGTTAAATTACCAATCAGGAGGGTCAGATCAAGACAAGTTCAACCTTCATCCATCACTATCGATTCAAATAAAAAGTCACTTCTGGTTGCAGGACAATTCAAGGTAACTTACATAAAAGATATATTAATAGGTCATCACAACACATCTGCAGAGATGAAAGGTAGAGTGATTTGAAGTCATTTCCAAAATATTTACAAACCCAAAACATTTCGGCTGCCAATTCTCTTTATTTTTACAGGACTTGGAATTCTGCCACTCAGCATTACTGCCAATGTAAACAGTTCTCTATGCAACATATTACAGACTGCGAGGTCCCTGCTGCTCTTTGAGCCTGTTTCAACTCTACAGTTCAATCCTACTATGGATATTTTTTTTTCTATATTTCAGATTTTTAAACACACATGAAAGAAATACATAGATTTGTTTTGCATACACTTCTTGTAAACAAGAAATATACATTGAGCTGGCCAGCCAGGCTGAGTTTGGGGCAGGTGGACGAGGTGCCGTGGGGACGGTCCTGGAGAACCTTGGCAGAGGTTCAATGAGGGACAAAACGTGGACAGAAAGGAACTTGACATCAGTGGGACGCAGGGATGGGCTGCTGGGGCTTGACAGAGGTTTGGGAGAACCTCTAGCTAAGATTCTGTGCACTTAGAATAGAATAGAATAGAATTTTTATTGGCCAAGTGTGATTGGACACACAAGGAATTTGTCTTGGTGCATATGCTCTCAGTGTACATAAAAGAAAAGATACGTTCATCAAGGTACAACATTTACAACACAATTGATGGTCAATATATCAATATAAATCATAAGGATTGCCAGCAACAAGTTATAGTCATACAGTCATAAGTGGAAAGAGATTGGTGATGGGAACTATGAGACGATTAATAGTAGTGCAGATTCAGTAAATAGTCTGACAGTGTTGATGGAATTATTTGTTTAGCAGAGTGATGGCCTTCGGGAGAGAACCCCCAAATCCCATTCCTGGCTGGTCCCACCCCACTCCACCCCACCCCTCCCAGGAATCCCCACACAGCCCATTTTGGATGCAGGTAAGTGCAGGGCGCATGCGGAGGCTCAGGGAGGGTGAAAAACGGGCCTTCCAGAAGTTCGGGCAGTCGGAAACGGACTCGTTTCCGGCCTCCAGAGGGCCTCTGGAGCCTGGGAAGGCCATTTTCACCATCCAGGAGGCTCAAGGAAAGCCTTCAGAGCCCGGGGAGGGCAAAAACACCCTCCCCCACCATGGCACAGGAGGACGACTAGGTCATGCCCACCATGGCCACACAGAGAACCCTTTGCTAAAATTTTTGAAGCCCACCCCTGGTGGGATACCTTTCCTTCAGTAGTTGTGGGTGCTCCATCACTGGATATCTTTAAGAAGAGACTGGACAGCCCCTTTTCTGAAATGGTATCCTGTTTGAGCAGGGAGTTGGACTGAGATTTGAAGTAAGAAGTAGTGGGTGGAAGCTTATTAAAGAGAGATCCAACCTAGAAGCGAGGAAAAATTTTCTGAGAGTGAGAACAATTAAACAATGGAGTAGCTCGCCTCTCGGAGGTCTGGGTGCTCCATCACTGGAGATTTTCAAAAATAGACTGGACAACCATTTGACAGGGTTGTATAAAGTCTCCTGCCTTTAACAGGTGGTTGGACTAGATGATCTTCAAGATACCTACCAGCCCTATGATTCTATGTTCCAGTTAGAGATAATGGGTGATACACATACATTAAAATGGAATTGCAGATTGCTATTTTCCAAACAAGCTTGTTTGCTTAAATCAAACAAGCCGGACACTTTCTGAAGATGATCCCGCCTACTGCATCTTATTTATTTATTTATTATTATTTAGATTTTTATACTGCCCTTCTCCCGAAGGACTCAGGGCGGTGTACAGCCAAATTAAAACAATACAATATACAATTTTAAAACAACAAATTAAAATAACATATTCTATAATGGCCGAAAAATTTAAAAACCGTCAAATTCGACCCAATAAAACAGAATACCCAATTTAAAATTATTAAAATTCAAAAAATTCAAAATTTAAAAATTAAGAATTAAGCAACCTTAATCTTATAGCAACCTTACAAATACAAAAGTCAATAAGCCACAGCTTGGTGCGACTTTCATTTTATTAACTGTAAACTATACCAAACTAAGCAGAAAGAGGTTATTTCAAATGCTGCCATTGTCACCACCTCCTATTCCTTCCTCCTTTGATTATTATATCAAACAAAGCTCACGTGTTTTTCAAACCACTGGAGATGATCTCAAAGTGTTAGAAGCACCATATGTAATGTTAGACCAAATTTATGATCACAGTTGTCAAGACTTTACATTAGCCCAGGGGTGAAATTCGGCCGGTTCTATCTGGCTCTGGCGAACTCGTAGCGGCGGCTGCAGGAGGCTCCGCCCACCCACGTGAACGTCATGATGCTCCTTTTTTGCGATGATTTTAAGCCTCTGCGCATGCGCAGAAGGCTTTGTGCATGCACAAACAATGGTGCACAGATTTGCAACTGGTAGGGAAGGTAAGTGAATTTTATCCCTAAATTAGCCTTAGAAATAAATCTCAGTACACCAGGCTCAGCTCCATACTCATGGAGTTGCTTATGCCTAAAGCTCATGGAGAAAGCCCAGCTTACACAATTGATTTAGAATAGAATAGAATAGAATAGAATAGAATAGAATAGAATAGAATAGAATAGAATAGAATAGAATAGAATAGAATTTTTTTATTGGCCAAGTGTGATTGGACGCACAAGAAATTTGTGTTGGTGCATATGCTCTCAATGTACATAAAAGAAAAGATATCTTCATCAAGGTACAACACTTACAACACTTAATGATAGTCATAGGGTACAAATAAGCAATCAGGAAACAATCAATATCAATATAAATCGCAAGGATACAAACAACAAAGTTACAGTCATACAGTTTTAAGTGGGAGGAGATGGGTGACGGGAATGATGAGAAGATTAATAGTAATGCAGACTTAGTGAATAGTTTGACAGTGTTGAGGGAATTATTTGTTTAGCAGAGTGATGGCGTTTGGGAAGAAACTGTCCTTGTGTCTAGTTGTTCTGTGTGCAGTGCTCTATAGCCTCGTTTTGAGGGTAGGAGTTGAAACAGTTTATGTCCAGGATGTGCCTGGACATAAACTGCTAACACATATTGCTGCCAACACAGAAGTCATACAACTTCAGAAGATCCATCTAATACTTAACGCAAAAACAAAGCCAACTTCTTTCTTCTGTTGCAGAATTTAAATCCTCTGTCTCCTTCCGGTTCTACCCAGTCTGAGAGACACCTGTTGTCACCTTGCTAATTTTGGCCCTTACAATGATCTTATATCTAATACAGAAACATAAGATTGAATTTAGTGGTGTGTTCTGCCTCCAGCCTCTTTTGAATGTGGCACAATGCTCTCACGTGCAAACAAAGTTCAAGATAGTTTAAATTTTAAAGGTTTTTCCGTTCCCTTAGCTGAACTTGGTGCTCTCGAAAGAACTGATTAAGAAATACAAATTCAAATATTTCATCAAAGTGTACTGCGTGTTTTTGAAAGCAATCCTACACATACCCAAGAGGAAGTGGGTTTTAGTAATAAGCGTACAATACTTTGCTTTTAACTGAAAATGCTCTCTTGAGCTTATCTCATTGTTTTCTGGTGAGGAAAAAAGTTAGTGCATAAGATATACAAAACTGATTGCCAAGCTGCACAGAATTTTAATTTGCAACCAGTGACCACAACAATCGCAATAGCTAAACCTATTTAGTAACAGTAAGAGTAACAGAGTTGGAAGGGACCTTGGAGGTCATCTAGTCCAACCCCCTGCTCATACAGGAGACCTGTACTAGGGATTCGAACCGCTCATCTGCCGACCTTTCTGACCAATAAGCTCAGTGTCTTAGCCACTGAGCCACCTAGTCAGGCTATACTGGATAATCGTCAATGATCTAACAATTCATTAATCAAACCAACATCACTGAAACTACTCAAGAAAGGACATTTTATAGATTATTCAATAGACTATACCAGTCATGGCTAACCTTTTTGCCATTGAGTGCCAAAAGCGGGGGGGGGCGCGGGGGGGGCGTGCGTGTGTATCTCCACACCCATAATTCAATGTGCCTCCCCCCCTGCGCACTCCCTGCTTTTGGCACGATGGGCCCAGTAAGCCTATTTTTCTCTCTCCCTAGGCTCCAGAGCCTTTCTAGGAGCCTGGGGAGGGCAAAACCGGCATCCCCCACCCCCCCCAATGGCTGGAAATGGCCCATTTGCCGACTTCCGGTGGGCCTGAAAGGCCCGAAAACCAGCGGAACTGAGCTAGGGCAATGCTCGCATGCTCACTGATATGGCTCCATGTGTCACATGTGGCTCGCGTGCCATAGGTTTGCCGTCACGGGTCTATACAGTGCAAAACTAATTGTTACTTATCCCAAGTACCATGGATTCTATTTCTCAGTAACTTTTCAGAAAAGTTCATCATCATCATCATTTTAGCCATAGTCTATCCACTGCAGGATAAAGGCCTCTTCCACATGTTTCCAACCAATACGATCCTGAGCTTTCATTTGCCAATAGAGCCTGCAATACTTGATGATGTCATCAATCCATCTTGTTTTAGGTCTCCAGTAAAAGGACTCCAATTTCCCTCTCAACTACTATTGAACCAGGTACCACCTATTCTATATCTGTGCCTTTGATTTTTCTCACCACTGAATTTCATTTTGTTAGATAGGGCTCAGCATTCAAGCCTGCTGATATCGTTCTGTATCTTGAGCCTATCTTCTGGATTGTTGGTTATTCCTGCCAGCTTGGTGTCATTTGCAAATTTGATGAGTTGCAGTTAAAAATTTTAAATATTTCATCATCTAGAAGGACAGGGATGAGAAGCGAAACGTCTTCCAAAGAAAAAAACAAAGAAAGACCAGTTGCCTCCTGAAAAAGCACCTTTGGGACAACCATGACCTGGATGACTGAGAATCTCTACAGATTCACTTTAGATCTAGAAGCACGTTATCAAAGTACTTCCAATTCTGCGGTCCTTTAGCTACCCTAAAAGCCAAAAAGATAAAAAAGAAAAGGAAAATAATTTGAATTTTTAAAGCAAAAATAAACCCACCAGAGCTGAACATTCCTGATTGCTTCACGTGATCAGTGAATCATGATAGAATTATCTAACTGATTAATAACCTTAAAAAAAATCCACCTTGCCAATAAGGCTGACACATCTATCTCCTGCTCCATCTGTCTCCAATTTACAGAGTTAATGGAGGGACAATGTTTTTCAACATGTGGCAACTGCTTACCAATGCAGGTATCAGCTTTGAAGCTAGCCTGAGGCCATTTTCCTTCCTGATGCTTCAGAGGTGACATGTCTATGGCCGTGATGTCGAACCTGTGGCATGCATAGCCATATCAGTGGGCGCACGAGCTCAGCTCTGGCCAGCTGATTTTCGGGCCTTCAAGAAGTAGGGAAACAGGCTATTTCCTGCCTCCGGAGGACCTCGGGGTTGGGGGATTGGGGAAGGCCCATTTTTCTCTCTCTCCCAACCTCCAGAGCCTTTCTAGGAGTCTGGGGAGGGCGAAAACGGCCTTTCCCACCACCACCCAGGAGGTCCCACCAGAAGTTGGCAAACGGGCCGCTTCTGGCCTCTGGACGACCTCCGGGGGGGGGAGGAAGACCATTTTCATCTGTGGAGGCTGGGGAGAACAAAAAATGGGCCTACCGTGCCATCACATGCTAGGAGCGGGGGGAGTGGAGGGGGTAATGCCCGCATGCGCGGGGGCAAGACACATAAAATTATAGGTGTGGATATGCACAAATGCATGCGACCCCCCCTCCCCCCCGCTCCTGGCACACAATGGCAAAAAGGTTAGCCATCACTGGTCTATGATGTTGAGGGGCCAGGAGGCGGGAGAAGAGATAGCCGGGGTGTTGTAGACAAAATAAAATACTTTCCCCTGGGAACCAAGGGCATTTAAGCAGATGTTTGGAAGATGGAGACTGAGGTCATCAAGCAACTAGACTGTACCCTGATTGAGCCGTGTGACTCCTGGTTTGGGGGGAAGTGACAAACTCTTGCTTTTACTCTGGAAAAAACGCGGGAACAGTTAGATCCAGTTTTCACCAGCACTGTTCTTTAAGGATGCTCCCTGCCTCAGAGTTCTTTATGCCCTGGATGTATTAGTCAGAACCCTGACAGCAAGAACATTATGGGATGTTCTATACAAGAAAGAACAATCAACTTCCTATATCGTATTACTTAAAGTATAGGGTTTCTTGCTTGAGCAGTGGGTTAGACCAGGGGTCTCCAACTTTAAAGACTTGTGGACTTCAACTCCCAGAGTTCCTCAGCCAGCAAAGCTGACTGAGGAATTCTGGGAGTTGAAGTCCACAAGTCTTAAAGTTGCCAAGGTTGGAGACCCCTGGGTTAGACTACTAGAAGATCTCCAAGGCAGGGGTGAAATCCAGCAGGTTCTGACAGGTTCTGGAGAACCGGTTGCGGAAATTTTAAGTAGTTAGGAGAAATGGTGAATACCACCCACCAGAGGTGGGTGGGAATGGAGTTTTTGCAATATCCTTCCCCCAGGAGTCGGGAGGGAATGGAGATTTTGCAGTATCCTTCTGCCACGCCCACCAAGCCACACTACGCCCACCAAGCCACACCACACCCACCAAGCCACGCCCACAGAACCAGTAGTAAAAAAAATTTAGATTTCACCACTGCTCCGAGGTCCTTTCCAGCTCTGCTATTCTGTTTTAAAGCCTATACGAATCAGGTATCCGAGTGGAGAAACAAATCTCTTCGGAATGGGTACGTGAAATGAAGTGCATGAACAAGCTTTGAAGGGCTGCCTTTTTGTGTAAATCTACGACAGGCCAGAGGAATTCGTTGTCACAATATTTAAGCTGCCATGGATTCAACCTGCCAAATTGTAAATTAGCTCAAGAATCACGGGGGGGGGGGGGGACGGACAAATAGTACTTGTGCTCTTTTTTGATTCCAAACGAAAGCAGCCATTCACCCTAAAAGGTCCTCCCGTCTTTGGAAGAAAAGGCACCTGCACCAAAATGTGTGTAGTAATGAAATGTTTTTAAATGTAGTAAAGCTGGACCTCTCAAAAAATACTTTGCGGTTCAGAAACATTTTGTATTGTCCAATCCCCTTCCTTTTTGCTGTTATAGGAAAGGGGAACAGCAACTTCTACCTTCAGGGGGCTATCTGGGCTGCCTTAACAAAATAAAGGAAGGAAGGAAGGAAGGAAGAAAGGAAGGAAGGAAAGAAGGAAGGAAGGAAGGAAGGAAGGAAGGAAAGGGGAGAGGGAGGGATGGAGGAAGGAGAAACAAGGGGAGGGAGGGAGAGAGGGAGGAAGGAAGGAAGGAAGAAGGAGGAAGAAAGGAGAAACAAGGGGAGGGAGGGAGGAAAATGGCTTAGGACCCGGGTACTTACGAGACTGCCTGCTGTTACCCTTTGCCTCCCACCGACCCGTACGCTCTCACAGAGAGGGCCTTCTCAGGGTGCCGTCCGCCAAACAGTGTCGGCTGGCGGCCCCCAGGAGTAGGGCCTTCTCTGTGGGGGCAGTGATGCTCTGGAATGAACTTCCCCCTGGCCTGCGTCAAGTGCCTGATCTTCGGACCTTCCGTCGTGAGCTCAAAACATATTTATTCATTAAAGCGGGACTGGCATAATTAGCGATGAATTTTAATTGGGTTTTCTTAATATTTTAAAATTTTAAATCTAAATTTTTAATTATCAGCCTTTATAATTTGCTTTTTTTAAATGTTGTTTTAACTGTATATCTTTCGTTTTGTTTTGGCTGTACACCGCCCTGAGTCCTTCGGGAGAAGGGCGGTATAAAAATTTAATTAATTAATTAATTAATTAATTAATTAATTAATTAATTAATGGAGAAATAAGGGGAGGAACGGAGGGAGGGAGGGAGGAAGGCAGGAAGGCAGGAAGACGAAACAAGGGGAGGGAGGGAGGAAGGAACGAGAAACAAGGGGAGGGAGGGAGGGAGGGAGGGAGAAGAAGGAAGGAGAAACAAGGGGAGGGAGGGAGGAAAGAAAGAGAAACAAGGGGAGGGAGGGAGGGAGGAGGAGGAGAAACACGGGAGGGAGGGAGGAAAGAAAGAAAAACAAGCGGAGGGAGGAGGAGGAAGGAAGGAAGGAAGGAAGGAGGAAAGGGAGAGGGAGGAGGGAGGAGGAAGGAGAAACAAGGGAGGGAGGGAGAAGAAGGAAGGAGAAGGAGGAAGGAAGGAGAAACAAGGGAGGGAGGGAGGAAAAGGAGAAATAAGGGAGGAACGGAGGGAGGGAGGAAGGAAGGCAGGAAGGCGAAACAAGGGAGGGAGGGAGGGAGAAGAAGGAAGGAGAAACAAGGGGAGGGAGGGAGGAAAGAAAGAGAAACAAGGGAAGGGAGGGAGGGAGGGAGGAAGGAGAAACAAGGGGAGGGAGGGAGGAAAGAAGGAAAAACAAGTGGAGGAAGGAAGGAAGGAAGGAAGGCAGGCAGGCAGGCAGGCAGGCAGGCAGGCAGGAAGGAAGGAAGGAAGGAAGGAAGGAAGGAAGGAAGGAAGGAAGGAAGGAAGGGAGTTGTAGTGAAGTGGAGAAACCTACTTCTCTTCCTCCATTTTAACAAGATGTAAGTGGCCCCAGATTGCAGGCATAAAAAGGCAACAAGTATAAGGATGCAAATCTTCCATGTTTGAACTTCCAACTGGAAGAAAAACATCTGAAACAGAGTGGTCCAACCTTGGCATGGCCGGCTGGGGAAATCTGGGAGTCGAAGTCCCCAGTTCTTAAAGTTGCCAGCGTTGGACACCCCGATCTAAAAGGAAACCATGTTCTGCTTTTCTTATCACGACTCCATGTTCGTGGCCAGCTGGAGGGAACCTTGGGACCATCAATTATACAAGAATCTTTTAAATTAAAGAAAAGCACATGGATCACAGATGGAGAACAATTCTCCACACTGGATTACATCTGTGATTTTCTTTCACCAAGGAAAGGAAATAAACGCAGAGGCATGGAACAGACATTTTGGGAGGCCTCATCAGAGCTACTCGGTTAATAATTGAGCACATACCACATTCAGTCAACCATGTGCCTCATTTGAACATCTGGAGCAAAGGAGAGCCATCATCTTACTACGCTGATACAATAATTAAGTGTCCCTGAGTCAGGTTTGATTCCTGATGACTTCGTGGGCAAATTGCTCATCACCTTGACCCGTTTTTAGTAATAGATAGAAATCAGATAGAAATTCTACAGATATTTAAATTCTGAGTGTGCTTTCTAGATGATGCAGGACTTCAGATTCAACAGCAAAAAGTTGTTTTGTTGCACAGGCGAAGCATCTGTTTGCAACTCCTATTCCCAAAGCGAAGTAAATCACCCAAAATTGGATTAAAGTGTTTTATTTCTTTGGGTAACAGCGCATAAACTCATTACCCAATCATGACAGGGACATTTAAATTGACTTAAAGTGTTCTACCTGTTTTGGGTAAGAAGACATTCTGATAAGCTGGTAATGAATGTTTAGGAAATACTATTAAGATAAATCCAACCCTTCTTCGCGGGATGAAGAGCTGCAAAGACCATGAGCCATGGTGGCACAGTGGTTAGAGTGCAATACTGAAAGCTACTTCAGCTGACTGGTAGCTGCAGTTCGGCAGTTCAAATCTCAGCAGGCTCAAGGTTGACTCAGCCTTCCATCCTTCCAAGGGGGGTAAAATGAGGAGCCAGATTGTTGGGGGAAACAGGCTGACTCTGTAAACCCCTTAGACCAGGGGTCTCCAACCTTGGCAACTTTAAGACTTGTGGACTTCAACTCCCAGAATCCCTCAGCCAGCAAAGCCAAAGCTGGCTGAGGAATTCTGGGAGTTGAAGTCCACAAGTCTTAAAGTTGCCAAGGTTGGAGACCCCTGTCTTAGACAGTGCTGCAAAGCACTGCGAAGCGGTATATAAGTGTAATTGCTGTTGCTAAGCAACTGCAAGAACAAAGTACGTTTATTTTAAAGAATTACAGACTGGTACAATGTTCGGATCCCATCTGCTCCAAAGCACCATTTTCCCTTTGAACGGGAAGCACAACACAGATAGTCCTCAACTTACGGCCACAATTGAGCCCAATATTTCTGCTGTTAAGCGAGACATTTGTTAAGTGAGTTTTGCCCCCTTTTTACGACCTTTCTACTGAATTAGTAATGAAGTTGTTAAGTGAATCCGGCTTCCCCATTGACTTTGCTTGTTGGAAAGTCACAAAAGGTGACCACATGACCCCGGGACACCGCAACCATCATAAATATAAAATCAATTGCCAAGCATCTGAATTTCGATCACGTGACCATGGGGCTGCTGCGACGGTCATGTGAAAAACAGTCATAAATCACTTTTTTTCGGTGCCATTGTAACTTTGAACAGTCACTAAATGAACTGTTGTAGGTCGAACACTACCTGTTCAGGTAGTCCTCGACTTACGGCCACAATAGAGCCCAAAATTTCCATTACTAAGCAAGGCAGTTGTTGAGTGAAATTTGCCCCATTTTATGACATTGCTTGCCATGCTGGCTCGGGAATTCTGGGAGCTGAAGTCCACAGATTGTAAAGATACCATACTTACCCACCTGGGTCCTAAATGCTGCCACATTTAACACTAATCCCTGGGCCATGGACCAGTACCGGTTAATGGCCTGTGTTGTGACCCAGGCCCAAGTAGGTAGTAGTAAACGCGATCAGTTCAAAAACAAACAGACTTTATTAGAACAGCTGAGAATTAACTCATTCTCAGCTTCGTCCAAACTAAAGCAAAGCAAATTCTTCATAACACAAGTCTTCAGTCTTATCACCAACCTTGGTCGAATTAGGCAAACTGCCAAAGGCTTTTCTTGGCAAAAGTTCAAAAGCAGAGGACGCTGACAAGAAATAAATGCAGCAAGACAAGAAACAAGTCTATCAACGTTGTTTTCCAACAAAGAGCCCAAACGCCGTTGCTGGTCTTTTAAGCCTTATGGGGAGGGGTCAATCATCTCTTGGCCTTACTCCCGAGTTGTCCTCTTTGCTTTAGCTGCTCTTGCCTTCTGGCAGCTCTTCTCATGGGTGCATGCTGTTCCTCTGCCTCACTACTGTCAGCCTCTGGAGGCTCCGCAGTCTGCACCTCACTCCCCGATGGCCCTGGCCCCATCTCTGCCTTCAACGCAGAGCCCTCATCCAGGCCTTCCCCAGCCTCCAGGACTGGCCCATGTTTTTCCTCAGCCTCATCGCTGTCCAACTCCATTGCCAGCTCTGGAGGCTGCTGGCAGACCACAACAGCCTGTTAGGAACCGAGCCACAAAGCTGGAGGTGAGCGACAGGTGAACAAGACTGGACATGCATGGGATCTAGGTTGCATGCTCTTCTTCCCCCTCCCCTCCCAGTCCGTAGAAAAATTATCTTCCGCAAAACCGGTCCCTGGTGCCAAAACGATTGGGGACCACGGGCTTAGCTGCCTTAGTTTGCACCAACTGATCAGAAGCATCGAATTGGTGCAAAAGAAGGCAGCTCATCTATTCGTTTGGAAGGTCTTAGACTCGTGAACAGCCATCCCACGTAAAGGCATTTTTACATTCGCGGCATTTTTACGACTCTGTGACCAAATCAAGGCAATGATTCCCAAAACCAATCAGCTCGGGAAATGCTGCAGCTGCCATACCAGACCTAGCTGGGGACACAGATTTCCTTGCCAACGCTCCTCCCTGGAGATTTAGACCCAGCCAGGATGAAGGAATCCACCAAAAAAAGCTGCACCTGCTCGTTCAGCAAAATACAACCCCATCTATTTATTTAGTGTTTCATGCCACCCATCGGAGTTTCTTTCTCCAAATAGGATTATTTTCTCTCTCTCCTCTGCATGTATGTTTTCTGTCTCCTCTGCTCAAAAATCTACCCATTCGATATGGTTAGATAAGACGTTTGATTGCCTCGCCTTACAATCATTCGTTCAGTGACAGTTAGAAAATTTAGAACTACGCCGCCTTCGACATGACCTGAGTTTAACTCATAGAATCATCTATTACAATGTCCTTCCTGTCGAAGACTACTTCAGCTTCAATAGCAACAATACACGGGCACACAATAGATTTAAGTTTAATGTGAACCACTCCAATCTTGATTCCAGAAAATATGACTTCAGTAACAGAGCTGTTAATGCTTGGAATACACTACCTGACTCTGTGGTCTCTTCCCAAAATCCCAAAAGCTTCAACCAAAAACTATCTACCGTTGACCTCACCCCATTCCTAAGAGGTCCGTAAGGGGCGTGCGTAAGAGCACAAACGTGCCTACCGTTCCTGTCCTATAGTTTTCCTTCATTATATCCAATTAATATAGTTATTACATACTTATACTCATATATGTGCTTATATATTGTATAATTATTTCATGCTTATGCTTATATATACACTGTGTGACAAAAATAAATAAATAAAATAAATAAAACAATAGCACTGAAAGAAGTGACTTTCGGACCGTTTCTCCCATTTATGATGATCGCAGCATGATCATGGGACCAAAGTTCAGGAACTTAGCGACTGGCATATATGTATGATGGTGAAAGTGTCCCGGGGTCATGAAATCATTTTTTGCGACTTTCTGACAAATTCAATGGGGAAATCAGATTTGATTCACAATCATGTGAAGAGAGCTTCACTTAACACTGTAACTTACGATACTTACGGGACTGCCTACTGTTACCTCATGCCTCCCACCGACCCGTATGCTCACACAGAGAGGGACTTCTCAGGGTGCCGTCCGCCAAACAATGTCGTCTGGCAGCCCCCGGGGAAGATCCTTCTCTGTGGGGGCTCCTACCCTTTGGAACGAACTTCCCCCTAGTTTACGCCAAATATCTGACCTTCGGACCTTTCGCCGCGAATTGAAAACGTATTTATTTATTCGCGCGGGGCTGGCTTAAATTTTGTTGTATTTTAAATTTATATTTTATATTTCTAAATTTTATATGAATTTTAATGGGTTTTTAGAATTTTAAATGTTTTAAAGTTTTTCGGCCAATTGTATAATAAGTTTTTTAATTTTGTTTTAATTGTATATTGTATTGTTTGGGTTTTTATTCTGGCTGTACACCGCCCTGAGTCTTTCGGGAGAAAGGCGGTATAGAAATCTAATAAATAATAATACTAATAATAATACTAATAATAATACTAATAATAACAACAACAACAACAACTTAACAGCTACCGTGATTCATCTAACAACTGTGGCAAGAAAGGTCGTAAAATGGGGACAAACTGACTTAACAACTGTCTTGGTTCGCCAACGGAAATTTGGGGCTCAGTTGTGGTCATAAGTCAAGGGCTACCTGTACTACAAAGAAGCCATTCAATTGTTCTCTGCTTCAGTCATTGAACTTGGAATCCATCCTTTCTCTTTCCTCTACACGGCCTTTTCATGTCGTAATGCACCCCTTGCTTTGGGCTTCTTAGATTTAGACTTAGATTTAACTTTGTCACTTTAAATCAGGGGTGTCAAACTGGATTTCTTTGAGGGCTGGATCAGCATTGTAGTTCTCCTCTGCGGGCCGGTGGGGGGAGGGGGGGGCGGAAGCCTCCTGCAGAACCCTGCTGGCCAAAACGGGGCACGGGAGTCCATGCACGGCCTTCCGCAGGACTCTGTCCGCTGTTTTCGAGGCCGTTTTTGGCCCATTTTTCAGGCTGTTTTTAGCCGGCAGAGTGCTGCAGGAGGCCATGGAGGGTGAAAACGAGTGCGGTTTTGTGTGTGCGTGTGTGCGCACAGCCCGCTTTAGCTGCCAGAGGCACTGCGGATTGGTCCTTTAATAAGTCCAGGCTGGCCCCACGAGCCGGATTTAAGTACCCTGCGGGCTGGATCCAGCCCACGGGCCTTGAGTTTGACAACCCTGCTTTAAATGTACCCTAATCGGCATACCTGAAAATGAAATTTTGTTGTATACAGCTCTCAAAGGGTCACCACCTCCAATATACACTACATAAACGTGACAAAACAAATAAATAAATGCAAAATAATGCATACCCACCTATATTATATGACAGAGAGAAACAGCACAGTCTAGTCCGGATGTATACATATACATGGTAAGAAAAACGAATCTTGCGAGTTTGCCAGACGGATGACATAGGGAACAAAGCTGTTACAGAATCTGGTAATCCTGCTAGAAATACTTCAAAACCTCCTCCCAGAGGGGAGCAACAGAAACAGACCATGAAGTGAGTGCGTGGGGTCTCTAACAGTGTTTTGAGCTCTAAGTATATAGCGCTTATAAGCAGTATCCTGAACAACAGGAAACGAGCTTCCTATAATCTTCTCGGCTGTCCTTACCACTCTCTGTATGGACTTTCTATCAGAGGCCCTACTGCCACCAAACCAAACAAGGATGCAGTTTGTTAAAATGATCTCAACTCTGCCTATGCAAAAAGTGGCCAGGACAGAAGGAGAAAGATGTGCTCTCCTCATCCGATGCAGGAAATGCAGACGTTAGTTTGCACGCTTCAGTAAGGATGATGTGTGGAGAGACCAATTCAGATTGTTGGTTATCTGGTGTGGTTTGTGTGTTGCCTGCATCCCACAGATGGGGCTTCGCTTGTTTCTATGGTCCAGTTTCTAGCATGCCTCAGACCGGTGCCGATCCATGGACCAGGGATTGGGGATCCCTATCCTATGGCTTTGGAGTTCTTCTAAACCTCTTATTGGCTTGTCTGTTTGCCCAAAATAAATGGATGCCCAGAAAATGAGCTCTCTTTTAGAATATGGGAAGATAACTTGCTTTTTAAAAAAAAAAAAACTATTTGAAGGCGAATATTGAAGAACATATCCTAAAAGGAAGACAGATTAGCTTTCAAGATGTGAAGAAGTTAGAGCTGCCGGATAACAGATGATTCCAGCCACAAAGAGAATTTATCCATTTAAAGAAGGTATTAAGACATACTTAAGTAGTGTATGGCTCACACATCTAAATCTTTTAGTGTGACCAAGTGGTAAAGTGCTGCTTCCTTCATTTGGGGGCAATGTTTGATAGCATGACTCTGGATAATTAAGGCTCCTGGGACAGGATTAATGTGCCAGTCACAACTGTCATAGGATAATGATTCATCTGCCTTTAAGCCACACTGTTCTGTTGCTATCACTTCCTAACCTTACTTCAAAGAGTATGTCTCTGCTTCAAGCTTGACATTTGAACAGTTTAACTCTTGCCCTGGAATTAGAGAAGCTACACTTTTAATAGGCTGAGAATTCCATATTCTGATCATCTCGGTTAGATTTACCAAAAGGAAATGGATGATTATTAAGCCAGATTTAGTATGTACTGCAAGGTAATCTTCGACTTACAACCACAACTGGGAGCAGAGTTTTATTGCTAAGTAAGCGAAGCGATTGTTAAGTGAATCATCCCTCATTTTGCAACCTTTTCTGCCATGCTTGTTAAACAAAATCACGGCAGCTGTTAAGTGAATCATGCCGTCATTAAGCAAATCCAGCATCGCCCATTAACTTTGCTTGTCTAAGAAGATCACAAATGGTGATCTACATGACTCTGGAGGGCTACAACCATTGTAAATATATACCAGTTGCCAACTCCCCAAATTTTGATCATGTGACCTTGGGGATGCTGCAATGGTCATTAAGTGCAAAGACAGGTTGTAAGTTACTTTTTTTCAATGCTATTGTAACTTTGAATAGTTGTTAAATAAATGGTTGTAAGTCAAGGACTACCTGAATAGTTGCACTCCAAGCTTCTCTGCTTTAAAATTGCTATCTGTCAGAGTCTGGCTGCGTTCCTGGGTGGGAGCTTGGCTGTGCTCTGATTGGATGGGGGTTTTTCTGTGCTCTGATTGGCTGGGGGTGTGTCCTGTGTTGGTGGGGGCCTGGTTGTGCTCAGTCTAGTCTGTGCTGCAGGGGGATTTGAGCTGGTGAGCTGCATAGCTGTTGTTTGGCTTTGTGGTCGTGCTACATCTTCATAGTGGGTGTCAGTCTGCTGCATGTATGGATTGGAGGGGTTTGAAATGGCTAATGTTGCAGCTGCGGTCTGGCTTCTGGTCCTTGGTCGTGCTTCATGATCAGTGTGGGTTTGGGTCTGCTTTCTGGGTGGATGTGCAGTGGTGACATCCTGTGTGGACCTTGTGAGTGTGGGTCTGGTGTCCTTCCTCGTGTTAGGGACTCGTTTGTCAATAAGGGCGGGTTTCAGTGCACGCATTGAAGAACACAAGAACTCATTCAAAAAAGAGGAACCAACTTCTTCCCTGGTCCAACACTTTAAAGTCACAGGACATGATATTGACTTTAAAAAGACCAGAACTATCGCCAAAACTGAACACTTTAACAACAGAATAATCAGAGAAGCCATTGAGATAGAAAAACGCCCACACAGCATGAACAAACGAGATGACACCTCCCGCCTACCAGCCATTTGGAAACCCGCAGGGGTGAAATGATCCCGGTTCAGACTGGATTGCCCGATCCGGTAGCGATGGTGGCGGGTGGTTCAAAGAAACCACCCCCCGCCCATACCCAGCTGAGCCACACGATCATCAGAGGTTTTCGGCTGAAAAAATGCTTTTAAAAGTAAAAAAAAAAGCCTCTGATGATCGCGCGGCTCAGCTGGGATCGTCAGAACCTTTTTTCTACAAAGAGGTTTTTGTAGAAAACCTCTTTAAAGCATTTTTAAAATGCTTTTAAAAGATTCTGACGATCAGGTAACTCAGCTGGGATCATCAGAACCTTTTAAAAGCATTTTTTCTACAACCTCTTTAGCTGAAAAGGTTGTAGAAAAAATGCTTTTAAAAGTTTAAAAAAAAAAGTTGGCCATGCCCACCCAGTCACATTATTCCACCACCACCAAGCCATGCCCACAGAACCAGTAGTAACAAATTTTACATTTCACCACTGATTTGGGGGAATATTAAGAGGCAGAATATTATATTTCCCTAAAGGAGAAATGGAGAAGCATGCTCTTAAAGGCAGAAAGCAGCCCCAATTTCTTGCATAGGAGAACAGCCTCCAGCAGATGCCTGAAATCTTTAGAGATGGAGATTTTCTGCCCATTAAGAAACCCAGGCCAATCTATTCATAAACAAAACATCTTTAGCTCCAGGTGATGGGATTAAGGAGGACAGGAGGTGACCTTTTAGGACATAATAGGATTAACCCACCACCAGTGAAATAACAAGCGACACAAAAGCCCCTTCACTGCACAATCCCAAGAACAGTTCAAACTTCCAAGTCACAGAAACCTATAAAGATCCATCCTCTCATTCCACCAATTTCTCAGCTGTCCCAGAACTGCCTGCTGTAGTTCTGATTCCGATAGACAGAATCCTTCTTTCCGATCGGCCTCCATTTTATTTCCAGTGCCTTTCTCACGGATTGGAACCATGCCGGATTTTTCTTCCTACACTGGGAAGCCCTAATAATTAAGGTAAATCTGACATAATTTGGATACATCATGAAAAAAATGAGAGACATTGGAAAAGAACGATGTTTGGAAAAATAGAAGGAAGCTGGAAAAGAGAGTGAGAGAAGATGAAGTGGTTAGGTATTATCGCTGAGGTCACCAACATGAGATTATTACAAGAATTCAAATAATTACTGATAGTCCAGGTAAATAATATCTATTGGCTTACAAGCTGCTGAAAGTGACTGAATTGAAAAGTTTTTTTAAAAAATATAGCAGGGCCTAGTCTATGGAGATTCTCATTATCCAGATTGTCCCAAAGGTGCTTTTTCAAAAAGAATACACATGACCAGCTGTCTGCAACGAGTATAAATCCTTCCATTCCCCTGTAGGAAGTTAGCACCCACCCCCCTCCTAGAAGAATGGAAAATTTTAGAAAATATTAAAAAGGCAGAATATATTTCCCTGGATGAGAAATGGAGAAACATGTTTTAAGCACAAAGCAGCTCCCTGCAGCTTCCTGCCTCCCCTCCACCTTTGTCAATGAGCCATCATCTGCAACACAATGGGACCCACCTAGCAACAGAAATTCACCACATGACACCTGGGAAGATTACATCAGCCAGCAAGGCTAGCTAAGACCCCCACCCCCTGGGAGTCTGACAACCAATCAGGATACTCTTCCTGTGCCCCAGAAAGTTCAAAGCTCAGAGAAAAGCATAAAGCCAGGGAGCGCACAGGATCTCACCCCTTTTCTGTTCAGGAACTCAAGCCATGTGATCCTGACCACCATTAAACCATCTTCCCAAGCAGTCTCCATGTTTCCAGTGTCTTTGTCCCCACTTGGAACAGAGCCCAGATGGACATTTTCTTCCAACACCCCACTATCCAGTCAGAGCTGAAGAAGCTTCTTGGATGAGAAGCGAAACCCCTTCACAGAAAAAAAACGAAGTCCAGTTGCCTCCTGAAAAAGCACTTTTGGGACAACCACGACCTGGCTGACTGAGAATCTCCGTAGACATTTAGCTATGCATTTTGAGATGAACACACTTCGTATGGTACTGGAGTATAAACGGATTTCCAGAAAAAATTGCAGAGTACAAGAACCAATTGCACTTCAGTTTGAGATACAGACAACAATGTATTGTCTGTATCTCAAACTGGGGGCCGGGATAGCTCAGGCAATAGAGAAGCCTGTTATTAGAACACAAAGCCTGCAATTACTGCAGGTTCGAGCCCGGTCCAAGGTTGACTCAGCCTTCCACCCTTTATAAGGTAGGTAAAATGAGGACCCAGATTGTTGGGGGGGCAATAAGTTGACTTTGTAAAAAATATACAAATAGAATGAGACTATTGCCTTATACATTGTAAGCCGCCCTGAGTCTTCGGAGAAGGGCGGGGTATAAATGTAAACAAACAACAACAAAAAAACACTGACTCGTCTCCAACAGCCTGCACCTGGGTTCAACAGTGAAGTTTTCAGCAGTTCCAAGAAGGCTCCACACCCATTTGCACCACTCAGTTGACCCTGAGGACACAGACAAACCTCCAAGTGGCCTCAGCGACTCTCTGAAACCATGCAGATGATCAGCTGTCTGCAAGGAATGTAAATCCTTCCATTCCCCACCATCCAGCCAGAGCTGAAGAAGCTTCTTGGATGAGAAGCGAAACGTCTTCAAAAGAAAAACAAGAAAGTCCAGTTGCCTCTTGAACTATTTGTCCAGGTTCACTGACTACTATTCAATGAAGATACCGAAAGTTTGGAAAAACTGCAAAAAGGGTATAAAAAAATAAACTAGATTGGATCAATTTTCATATGGGGAAGAACTTAAATTTACAAACAGAATTTAAGCTATGTAAAGGCATACAGAGAAGATCTAGGGGGAACTGAGGAATGCTGTAGCACCCACCATCAGTCTATCCTTCCCTTCTATCTCATTGTGGGAAGCCCCCCCCCCAGAATGAAATATTTTGGGGAATATTAAAAGAGGCAGAATATTATATTTCCCCAAAGAAGAAATAGAGTTCCTGCCATAGGAAAGTAGCCTCAAGCAATAGCCTCAAGCAGAAGCCTCAAGCAGAAGATTCTACCTGGGCCAATCTATTCATAAACAAAATGCCTATAGCCACAAGCGCCTACCGAAGGCTGGAGCTGATGAGATTAAGAATTTACATTCCCCCGTCCAGATTCTAAGGACAGGACCGGACCTTTAGGACATAATAGGATTTACCCACCAGCATTAGAATAGCAAAAGACAAAAAAGGCTCACTACATTGCACAACCTCCTGGAGCATCTCAATCACCAAACCCCAGAACCCTATAACAACCAATCCACTCACTCAGCCATTTTGTCAGCCACCCCCAGAAATATGCTGCTGTTACAGAAGTTTCTGGAAACCAAATAAGCAGAGACCTTCTTTCTTTGTAGCCAGCCACCATTTTATTTCCAGCGTTTTTCTCCCGACTTGGAACAGGACTGGATTTTTCTTCCTACATCACCCAGATGTGTCCCTAAAGGTCCTGAGCCATGGCAGGTCATTTGTGAGCTGCCATGAGGGCCTGGGTCTACACCAGCCCTCCCAGGCCTCACCTACCCTCTGAGGCACCCTGTTTAACAACTACAACACGGAGAGCAGGGATTGTGATCAATAAGCAAGGCAGTCATATAGGTGCCTCACTTAATGACTGCTGTGAATTATTACCATAATTAATCTGGGCTCAGCTGTGTCTGTAAGTCGAGGATTAGCTAGACTTGTTGGGTAGCTGAATTTTGCGTTGAATTTTTGTTGTACGGCAACTCTTGTTTTTATTGAACGGTACCCACAGACGCGTTTTTGCAAGTTACATAGCCACAGAAATACCTTTAAATAAATAAACAAATCAGCGCTTTCCCTGTATTTAAAAAATAATAATGTTAGTAATAATAGCTGTTTTAGGGAATTACCGGCCAGTCTCCAATCTTCGCTTTACGGCGAAGGTTGTAGAGAGTGTGGTGGCATGTCAGCTACCCCAGTACCTGGAGGAATCTGTCTATCTAGACCCGTTCCAGTCCGGCTTTCGGCCCGGATACAGTACGGAGACAGCTTTGGTCGCGCTGGTGGATGATCTCTGGAGGGCCAGGGATAGGGGTTATTCCTCTGCCCTGGTCCTATTAGATCTCTCAGCGGCTTTCGATACCATCGACCATGGTATCCTGCTGCGCCGGTTGGAGGGGTTGGGAGTGGGAGGCACCGTTTATTGGTGGTTCTCCTCCTACCTCGCTGACCGGACGCAGACGGTGTTGACAGGGGGGTAGAGATCAACTCCGAGGCGCCTCATGTGTGGGGTGCCGCAGGGGTCGATTCTCTCACCCCTCCTGTTCAACATCTATATGAAGCCGCTGGGTGAGATCATCAGTGGCTTTGGGGTGAGATACCAACTGTACGCTGATGACACTCAGCTGTACTTTTCCACCCCGGGCCACCCCAGCGAAGCTGTCGAAGTGCTGTCCCGGTGTTTGGAAGCCATACGGGTCTGGATGGGGAGAAACAGGCTCAAACTTAATCCCTCCAAGACGGAGTGGCTGTGGATGCCGGCACCTCGGTACAATCAGCTGCAGATGCGGCTGTCCATCGGGGGCGAGTCGTTGGCCCTGATGAAGAAGGTACGCAACTTGGGCGTGCTCCTGGATGGTCGGTTGTCCTTTGAAGATCATTTGGCGACCGTCTCCAGGAGAGCTTTTTATCAGGTTCGCCTGATCCGCCAGTTGCGTCCCTTCCTGGATCGGGATGCCCTATGCACGGTCACTCATGCTCTTGTTATCTCTCATCTGGACTACTGCAATGCTCTCTACATGGGGCTCCCCTTGAAGAGCACCCGGAGACTTCAGCTAGTCCAGAATGCGGCTGCGTGGGTTATTGAGGGAGCGGTTCGGAGCTCCCACGTAACACCTATCCTGCGCAGACTGCACTGGCTACCTGTTGTTTTCCGGGTGCGCTTCAAGGAATTGGTTACCACCTTTAAAGCGCTCCATGGCTTAGGACCGGGCTATCTACGGGACCGTCTACTGCCGGCCTCTATCTCCCATCGTCCGGTGCGTTCCCACAGAGAGGGACTCCTCAGGGTGCCGTCAGCCAAACAGCGTCGACTGGCGGCCCCCAGGGGGAGGGCCTTCTCTGTGGGGGCTCCTACCCTGTGGAACGAGCTTCCCCTCGGGCTCCGACAACTACCTGACCTTAGGACCTTTTGCCGCGAACTTAAAACCTATTTATTTCATATGGCTGGACTAGCTTGATTTTTACTTTTAAATTTTAATTGAATTTGATGGGTTTTTAAAGTTTTGTAATTTTATGGGGGTGTATGTTATTTTAATATTTGGGCAAATTTAAATCAGTTTTTTAAGGGATGTTTTAACTATTGTGTATATCTGTATTTTATCTGCCTGTTCACCGCCCTGAGTCCTTCGGGAGAAGGGCGGTATACAAATTAAAATATTCATTCATTCATTCATATTCAATAATGACACGTTTAATCCTGAACAATAGAAGATTCACAATGCAACATGTCCCTGGAATTAAAACAGCTGCAACAGTTCATACGCTTCATACATAAACTATTTTACTTCAGGCAAAGATTCAACCAGCCCACATCAAACTTCAAGTAAACGCTGTTGATTTTCTAAAAATTTAAACCAGTCAATTTTTCATGAAAAGAATTCCTTTAGCATTTCTGTGAAAGATTCAAGTGAGGTTTAATTTCTGTCTAAAAGAGAATTTTGTCATCAAGGAAAACTTGCATCTTAATCTTTCCTGGGGATTTTTTGCTTCCAGATATGAAACCGCTGTTATTATTTTGTTCCTCCTTTGTTTTTTCTCTTGTTCTTGCTTTCTCTTCCTGAAATGAAACCCACTTTGAATGTATTTTCCCCCTTTGCACCATTTTCAAAGCATTAAGATGGCAAGAGATTGATATTTTTTGGCATATGCGTAAGCATAATGTCAGAGGGAGGGTATGTTTAAACAAAAGGCTGCAAAACTGCTTCTGGTTTGGATGGAGTTTCCAAGAAATAGTAATAAAACTTACCAAAAGTTTCTTAGCCTCTAAATCTTGATGAGAAGAGGAAGGAAGGGAAGAGAAGAGAGCTGGAAGGGACCTTGGAGGTCTTCTAGTCCAACCCCCCTGCTCAGGCAGGAAACCCTTATACTATTTCAGACAAATGGCTATTCAATCTCTTCTTAAAAACTTCCAGTGTTGGAGCATTTACAACTTCAGGAGGCAAGTTGTTCCACTGGTTAATTCTTCTGTCAGGAAAATTCTCTTTAGTTCTAGGTTGCTTCTCTCCTTGATTGCTTCTTGTCCTGTCCTATAAAGCTCAGTAGGGCTCTAAATCAAGGAAGAAATGGCTTGAAATTGTGTGATGCAAGTTAAGTTTTGCAGGATCTGGATTATTTCCTCAGCAAAAGCGCAAGATACACCCCGGAGGGCCTTCATAGGACATTGTGTGCTATTGCAGCTGCTCATGCTGTAAGTGAACGCAGAAGGAACTTGGAATTTATTTGCACATTTTTTTACTCAAAGTGCCTGGCTTAGTTCACGTCTTCCTATTTATGCAATGCAAAGCTTCTTCTCTGAAAACGATGCAGATGTAAAGTCTCATAATATAATCATCTTGGCCTTTATTATTTTTCTCTTAATTTCTCTTAATTTCTACTCAAATCACTGCTGTTGTGCCATAAATTCCGTTGTCACCAATAATTAAGTATGAGCATTTGCGTCAGTGATGAAATCCAATTTTTTTTACGACCGGTTCTGTGGGCGTGGCTTGATGGGCGTGGTGGGCATGGCTTGGTGGGCATGGCAGGGGAAGGATACTGCAAAATCTCCATTCCCTCCCCACTCCTGGGGAAGGATATTGCAAAATCTCTATTCTCACCCCACTCTGGGGCCAGCAAGAGGTGGTATTTGCTGGTTCTACAAACTGCTCAAAATTTCCGCTACTGGTTCCCCAGAACCTGCTGGATTTCACTCCTGATTTGCGTGTATCGGGAATCCTTCCAACCAGCAACGAGTCCCTAACTTCTTTCCAATCATTTCTTGTTTGATAAGAAATGGTCAACGACAGAAAGCATTTTATATGTAGAAGAACTGAGGTCCCCAGTCTTTTGGGGACTAGGGACAGTTAGGTGGAAGATAATTTTTCCATGGACTGGGGTGGGCGGAGAAGAGGAGTGTGCAACCTAGATCCCATGTATGCACAGTTTCCAGTAGGGTTCACTTGCTCACTGCTTACCTTCAGCTGTATGGCCCAGTTCCTAACAGGCCACGGAATGGTACTAGTCCGCGGCCCAGGGGTTGTTGAGACTTTGGAAAAAGTGCAAAAAAGAGCAACTAAGATGCTTAAGTGACTGGAGATAAAAATATATGAAGAACGGTTGTAGGAATTGGGTATGGCCAGTCTAGAGAAAAGAAGGACTAGGTAGGACATGATAGAAGTTTTCCAGTATTTGAGGGGCTGCCACAAAGAAGAGGGGGTCAATTTATTTTCCAAAGCATCAGAAGGTAAGACAAGAAACAATGGATGGAAACTGATCAAGGGGAGAAGCGATCTAGAACTAAGGAGAAACTGCCTAACGGTGAGGACAATTAACCAGTGGAACAGCTCACCTTCAGAAGTTGGGTGCTTCATCACTGGAGATTTTTAAGAAGAGACTAGATAGCCACCTATCTGAAATGGTATAGGACAAGGGTGTCAAACACAAGGCCCACGGGCAGGATTCGGCCCACAATGTGTTCAGATCCAGCCCACGGGGCTGTCGTGGAAAATGTAAGGGGCCGCCCCGTGTCACTTTGGCCCGGTCTATCCAATGCAAAGAGGAAACATGCCAGCAGTTTGTGGAGTGGCGTCAACCTGGCCACGCCCACCCAGTTGGCCACACCCACCCAGTCAGCCACACCCACCTGGCCCCCCAAGGTCAACCCCAGTGCTGATGCGGCCCTCAATGAAACTGTTCTGTCCCCTCCCTTCCTCCCCAAAACAATATGCCAGCCAAGGCCATCTGCCAGCAATTTATTTACACTTGGCCGGGTTTCTTCTGGCAATGAAAAGTTCTGGCAATGTTCCTTCACATGCCAGCCAAGTCCTTATCAAGTAGCAGCGTGCCGACAGACCATTGCCAGGGAAACCAGGAGTCTGCAGGATGATCTAAAGTACTCACAAGAAATCCCAGCCTTCAGTCCAAAGCACTCAAAGAGCCAGTCGTCCGTAACTTTGTCCGACACAAGGGCCTACGGAGCACTCTCCCTGCTTTTATCCCTTGTGGGGTGTGGCTCCATGACTCAGCATTCCCTGGGCCTGCCCCACCTTTTCCTCTGCTGCGCACGCTTATCTCGACGTCGCTGTTTCGCATCTAGCCAAGATTGATCCTCAGCAGCTGGTTCTTGGGGCATTGCCAGGGAGGAGGAGGGGTCGGGGAAAAGAGGCCTTGTCAGCTCCTCCTCCTCTTCCCCCTGGCCTGTAACTGGAACTTGAGACGGTGCCAGGGAGGAGGAAGGTCCGGGGGGGAGGAGGCCTTGTCAGCTCCTCCTCCTCACTCTCCGAGTCATCCGGCTCCAGGAAGCCAGGCCCAGGGGGCGGAGCCACAATAGAAACTGAGTTTGACACCTCTGGTATAGGGTCTCCTACAGGCTCTGACGATCGCGCGGCTCAGCTGTGATTCAGACGCTTGGCAACTGGTTCATATTTAATATTTCAATTTAATATTCATATTCATATTTATGACAGTTGTAGTATCCCGGGATCCTGCAATCCCCTTTTGCAAACTTTTGACAAGCCAAGTCAACGGGGAAGCCAGATTCACTTAACAACCATGTTGTGAACTTAACTGCCGAGACTCACTTAACAACAGTGGCGAGAAAGATCATAAAAGGGGGGGGGGAAATTTCACTTAAGATCCGTCCCGCTTAGCAATGGGAATTTTCGGCTCGAGTGTGGTCCTAAGTCAGGGACTAACAGTTTCCAGCAATAAATGTCATAAATTTCACTAATGTGACCATGGGAAGTTGCAATGGGTAGAAACTAATCAAGGAGAGAAGCAATCTAGAACTAAGGAGAAATTTCCTGACAACTACAACAATTAACAACTTGCCTCCAGAAGTTGTAAAAGCTACAACATTGGAAGTTTTTAAGAAGAGATTGGATAACCATTTGTCTGAAATGGTGTAGGGTTTCCTGCTTAAACAGGGGGTTGGACTAGAAGACCTCCAAAGTCCCTTCCAACTATGTTGTTCTATTCTATATGCCACATATGTAGGCTGGTTGCTGAGCTGAGCTGCAGTTGGGGCAGCTGTCAATCTGGATCATAAGTACCTTTTGGGTGGGCTGTTGTAACTTTAAATGGTCGCTAAGTGACCGTTCGTAAATCGAGGACTACTACCGTGTTTTCCCGAAAATAAGACCCTGTCTTATATTTTTTTGAACCCCAAAATAAATGCTTGGCCTTATTTTCGGGGAGGTCTTATTATTTTGGGGTGCGTGGAGCAAGATGGGGCTCCTCTTGACATCTTACCTGATTTCCAGCTCTGCGTTTAAATATTTTTGGGGAGGGCTTATTTTCAGAGGGAGGCTTATTTTAGCGCATGCATTCAAAAGCCCGATTGGGCTTATTATCAGGTGATGTCTTATTTTCAGGGAAACAAGGTACCTGTATCCAAATCATCAACCTGGAAATGAAGAAGGCTTGATAAAGCCAGGAGCAACGGCTTGGCTTGGCTCGGCTCGGCTCCCATACTGGGCACAAAGCAGGCTGCCTCAATTGATCTAATTATGCCTTTCAAAAGATGACTCAGCAAAGTGGCAGGTGGAAGCACACAGACCTGGAGGCTGCTAAACCAGTTTTGCAAGCAAGCCTTGGTTTGCAGGAAGAAACCATGGAGACTGAGCTTCCAACTTTTGCTCGCTGGGGATTTACTAAAACTTGGCCCTGCGCAGAGGAAAAAGCTACAAGTTCCCCCCCACCGCCTCTTCCTTTGTCTACTCTCTGGTTACAACACCTGTTTGAATTATCTACTTGCGAATCCTGTTAGTCAAACGGTATCTTCCCTTCCCTGTCTGTCTCTTTTCTCTTTTAAAGTAAGTTTTAGGGGCTGTTCCTCTGCCCTGGTCCTATTAGATCTCTCAGCGGCTTTCGATACCATCGACCATGGTATCTTGCTGTACCGGTTGGAGAGTTTGGGAGTGGGAGGCACCGTTTATCGGTGGTTCTCCTCCTATCTCTCCGACCGGTCGCAGACAGTGTTGACGGGGGCAGAGATCGTCCGCGAGGCGCCTTACGTGTGGAGTGCCTCAGGGGTCGATTCTCTTGCCTCTCCTGTTCAACATCTATATGAAGCCGCTGGGTGAGGTCATCAGTGGATTCGGCGTGAGTTACCATCTGTACGCTGATGACACTCAGCTGTACTTCTCCACCCCGGACCACCCCAACGAAGCTGTCGAAGTGCTGCCCCGGTGCTTGGAAGCCGTACGGGTCTGGATGGGGAGAAACAGACTCAAGCTCAATCCCTCCAAGACGGAGTGGCTGTGGATGCCGGCACCCCGGTACAGTCAGCTGCAACCGCGGCTGACTGTTGGGGGTGAGTTATTGGCCCCAATGGAAAGGGTGCGCAACTTGGGTGTCCTCCTGGATGGGCGGCTGTCGTTCGATGATCATCTGGCGGCTGTCTCCAGGAAGGCCTTTTACCAAGTACGCTTGGTCTGCCAGTTGCGCCCCTTCCTTGACCGGGATGCCTTATGCACGGTCACTCACGCTCTGGTTACATCTCGTTTGGACTATTGCAATGCTCTCTACATGGGGCTGCCCTTGAAGTGCACCCGGAGGCTGCAGCTAGTCCAGAATGCAGCTGCGCGAGTAGTAACGGGAGCCACTCGTTGCTCCCATGTAACACCATTACTACGCAGTCTGCACTGGCTTCCTGTGGTCTTTCGGGTGCGCTTTAAGATTTTGGTTACCACCTTTAAAGCGCTCCATGGCTTAGGGCCCGGGTACTTACGGGACCGCCTGCTGTTACCTCATGCCTCCCACCGACCCGTACGCTCACACAGAGAGGGTCTTCTCAGGGTGCCGTCCGCTAAACAATGTTGGCTGGCAGCCCCCAGGGGTAGGGCCTTCTCTGTGGGAGCTCCTACGCTTTGGAACGAACTTCCCCCTGGTTTACGCCAAGTGCCTGATCTTCGGACTTTTCGCCGTGAGCTGAAAACGCATTTATTTATCCAAGCGGGACTGGATTAAAAGTATTACTTAATTTTAACTGGGGTTAATTATTAATTTTTAGGTAATGGGGTTTTATCATTTTAACTGTAATTTTAAATTCTGGCCTATTTAAATAAGTTTTTTAATTAGTTTTTATTATGTATGATTTCTGTATTTTTATCTGGCTGTAAACCACCCTGAGTCCTTCAGGAGATAGGGCGGTATAAAAATTTGATTAAATAAATAAATAAATAAAAAATATTGCTGAATCTATAATTTGTAGTAAATTATGGTGGTAAGTTGAAGTCTACCTATAGTCATTCATCTGAATGCTCACCTTGAAGAGATGGGAAAGCATAGGACACATGAGCCAAAGGTGACATGCCAACATTCACCAACATTCAATAACTATTTTTGAAAACACCACCTCGTGTTCGCGGTATTTTCAGAGACCGTGGAGGCTGCATGAGAATGGGGTGTATCAGGCACAAGGAATCAGGGCCATGGGTTCCAGATAAGTGGGTTTATTGATTATACCTATTCACAAGAATCTAGTCAACTAATGGTCAGCACTAAATTGGCGCTTGATAAGCATCAATGGAATCTGAGAGGGGTTGGACGTAGACCGTTTGTGGGAATGTAACGACTCTAGACTGATGACTTGCTTGACTCCACCCCTTCTCTGCCTGCTCTTCTCCTACACAAGGCCCGTCGACGGAAAAAGAGCATTGCCTGAACATAAGCTGCACAATATAAATTCCAGGCGAGTGCTGGGCTATTGAATTATTCTTCAAGACTCATGCGCACTGGGAAAAAACATAAGGTTTTGCATGGCAGTCGGCCACCAGGGCAGAAGCCAATGCCCATGCCTTTGCATCAGGCCCATTCATGACGCTGCCGCTGAGTAAACTGTTCAGGGAAGTCTAGATGGAGGAGGAGATAGGGAATTGTTTCTCTTTTGTTTGTGGCTGGGTGAGTGTGACACACCAGCAGAATCAACTTAGACATTTTTTAAATTTTTTACACACCGATTCCAAAGGATTCACCACCTCACTTCTAGACTTCAATGAGCTATCTACTATTTGGATAATCTAATGATGGTTAACCGTTTTGGTGCTGAGTGCCCAAAGCGTGTGCACGCAAAACCCCAAAATGCAATTCGAACACCCCCACACATGCACCCCATCCCCATGCATGTGCATGCATCCCCATGCATGTGCATGCATCCCCAGTATGGTGCAGAAGGCCTTCCAGGCCCACAATGCAATGCAAGCGCCCCCGTGCATGCATGCACATGTCCCCCAAAGCACACATGCGCGGCAGAGACCCAAAGACCAGCTGGCTGGTGGGAGCCATGCACGCATGTGCAGTGGAGCGGGGCTGGGGCGCCGGCTGGCGTGCCCACAGAGAGGGCTTTGCATGCCACGCGTGCCATAGGTTTGCCATCACGGATCTATGAGTTCAATACAAGTAGTCCTTGCTTAACGACTGCCCAGTTTAGCAACTTTTCAAAGTTATGATGGCACTGAAAAAGTCAACCAGTCCTCAGATTTATGACTGTCACAGCATCTCCATGGTCAGGTGCTCAAGATTCAAGCACTTCACAACCAGTGGATTTTATAGCATCCCCTTCACACACTTCACAGCCAGTTTCCAATCAGCAAAGTCAATGGAGGAGACAACTAAACAATCAGAGGTCACAATCATGTAATGTCTTGCTTAATAGTGGGGCGGAAGTGAGGACATAAGTCCACTGTGATCACGGGATTTCTCATTTAATGACTCTATCTTTAGCAGTAAAATTGCCAGGCCCATTTGTGGTTGTTAAGCAAAGGGCCTCTGTGGCTCAGACTGCTAATGCAGTCTGTTATTAACAGCAGCTGCCTGCAATTACTACAGGTTCTAGTCCCACCAGGCCCAAGGTTGACTCAGCCTTCCATCCTTTATAAGGTAGGTAAAATGAGGACCCAGATTGTTGGGGGCAATAAGTTGACTTTGTATATAATATACAAATGGATGAAGACTATTGCTAACATAGTGTAAGCCGCCCTGAGTCTTCGGAGAAGGGCGGGATATAAATGTAAAAAAAAAAAAAGACTGCTTGTATTCTCCCAGTCAACTGTATGTTTATTATTATTATTATTATTATTATTATTATTTATTCAATTTTTATACTGCCCTTCTCCCGAAGGACTCAGGGCGGTGTACAGCCAGGATAAAAAACAGTACAAAATATACAATTTAAAATACTAATTAAAAAACTTATTATAAATGGCCACATATAACTAAAAACCCCATTAAAATTAATAATAAATTTAAAACCAATAAAAATAAAATTTAGATAAAATTTAGGCCAGCCCCGTGCGAATAAATAGATGAGTTTTCAATTCGCAGCGGAAGGTCCGAAGGTCAGGTATTTGGCGTAAACCCGGGGGAAGTTCGTTCCAGAGGGTGGGAGCCCCCACAGTTTAGCTGCAAAAATGTGTGTGATTATACATTGGTGCATAAACCAGTCTACAAAACTGCAACCAAAATACCAGGAAAAATAGAATGCTCTGGAAAACAGCATTTACAAACTTGTTTTTCACGTACGTCAAATTCTCTGGAAGAATTAGAATTGTTTGTCTCCCACTCTACCAATAAGGTTTAGCTTGAAAACTACAAGGTATGATAATCGCTAGCAGTTTCCAGACATGGTGATTATCTACCTAACAGAAATGTGTGCTGTGGTAGGCAGGAAGCTATCAACTTTTACGTCAACGCTTAAAGCCTGTGATTTCTGTAAAAAAGAAAAAAAAAAGAAAACCGTGAAATCTGGTCCGTGGATAAGCTGAACCCAATTTTTGGCATGTATTCTGGAGTCAAAGTTCTTAGCTTATATGCGAGTATAGAGTATACAGCAAGGGTGTCAAACCTGATAATTTAACAACCGGTTCTCGGACCTAATGACTGGCTGGGTAGGCGTGGCCATGGTGGGCGTGGCCAGGGAGTGCGACAGGCAGCACTCGGCCTCCTGCAGCCCCCTGGGAGCAATAATGGGCCGCAGGGGGGGCGCACCACACCCCCACGCCCCGTTTTGGACCTAGTAGGCCTCCTTGTAGCCTCCTGGGAGCAAAAACAGGCCACAGGGGGGGCGTGCCGCACCCCCCCACACACACCCCATTTTCGGCCTAGTAGGCCTTCCTGCACTTACCTGGGAGCCAAAACAGGACACATGGGGACTTGTGGAAGGGGCGGGGCCAGCCAGCAATTTAGCAACCGGTTCGACTGAAGTGGTGCAAACCGGTTGAATCCCAACACTGCATTGCGGGCCGTATCATGACATATCAGGATGTTTTTTGCCTTTGCAGAGCCAGGGTAGGAGTGGCCGGGGCAGGCCCAGGCGTGGCTCTTACAGGCCATATCCAACCCGCAGGCCACCAGTTTGACAAGCCTGGTATACAGTATTGGTGGCGCAGTGGTTAGAATATCGCATTGCAGGCTGACTTTGCTCACTGCTACGAGTTCAATTCCGACCAGCTCAAGATTGACTCAGCTTTCCAATCCTTCTGAGGTGGTTAAAATGAGGACCCAGATTGTTGGAGGCAATATGCTGACTCTATAAACCGCTTAGAGAGGACTGTAAAGCACTATGAAGCGGTATATAAGAGCTATCGCTATTTACAATTCTGGGTCTTTAATGCAGTATTGGACTCCTCAGTTCTTAGAAATGTCCTGCTTTTCCTATGTAGTACTGGTTGCCATCCAGAAAGATAACTTTGTACATGGCATTATCTCTCTCTTTGGTTGGAGTGTGTAGTTGTGCGTTGGCACAGTCTTCTTCATTTTGTGGCCCTGAGAGATGGTCATCCAGTGTTTCCACCCACTCTCACACTCCCTGTTTCATTGCTGAAAAGCTCCTAAATTATTTTTTTCCCCGAAATCTTCATTCCTGTTATAGATAGTTCTTGAATTATGACCAGTCACTTAGAGACCACTCAAAGTTACAACAACCCCCCAAAAGGTACTTATGATCCAGACTGACAGCTGCTCCCACTGCAGTCATATGATTGGATTCTTGGAGCTCAGCAACCAACCCACATATGTGGCATATGCAGCATCCCATGACCACATTAGTACGGTGTTGTTGTGGTTTTTTTGCCAGAAACTGGTATCTACTTCTCGTTTCCACCAATTGTGGAAAATGTGTTTGTTTAAAAACCACTACATTCGCTTAAAGATCATCACAAATGTTGCAAACTTACAACCGTCAAGATATACAATGGAAAATCCCAGCACCATTATGGTTGTAAGTCAAGGACGTCCTGCATTTAATCATGTCTTCTGGAATAAATCTCAACAATTATTTTACATGGCAGTCTTCCAGATATCAGCAACAACTCCAATGTCCTGCGGTGAGGGATAGTGTTGTGTCTTGTCCGCTCTCACCGCAGCCGGGGTCTGCTTATCTGCTCCCGAACACGGAGGAATGTATGCCTCCCGGCCCCAGTCCTGGCTCCATGCCCAGACAAGCTGCAGAGGAGGGAGCATCCCCCGGCCCCAGCCCTGGCTCCATGCCCAGGCAAACGGAGCAGCTAGACCCCTCCCCCTCCTCCACAGCATGTGAGCCTGAGGAAAGTTTACTTCCAACAACAGCTGATTGGAGTGACCCTCGCATCAGAAGATTGGATAGGCGGAGGCAACAGAAGGAAGGGAGGGGCAGGCCTTAATGAGTGCTGAGTCATGGAGCCACACCCCATGGCCTATATAAAGGATCTGCTTTCTGGCAGTCTCTGAGTCAGGCAAAGTCGAACTTATCTTGCTGAAGTCACTTACTGGTCTCCTGCCTGCTCTGAGGACTTTGCTAGGACTTTGGGCAGAGCTGCAGAGGCAAGCCTGATTCGGATTTCCCTGACCCGGCCGTCAGCGGAGGAGTGGGACACGACACAATCCAACCAATTCTCCCTCTGCCCCCAACTCCTAAAAGAAAATGGGACTCAGTTTCCAGAGCTCAGTCAATTTAAATTTAAAAATTTAAATCTCACCTCTTGTGGGTTAAACAGGAAACTTTAATCGTGTTACAATTAAATTGCTTTTAGTGGTAACACGTGTTAATTCAACGCGCCAGGGAATGGATGCTATCAGCTCATTGTTTTATGAACAGTCACAATTAATCCTATAATTATCACTCTGTAATATCTGAATACCATTTCTCTCCAACTTCACTATCTTTTTTCAGAGCCTCTCTAGAGCTGGTGGAACCGTTTTGGGAAGCTGTCTGATACCAGCTTCAATTTAGGTTCTCCTGGGGTTAGACAAGGATGGCAACATTTATTATTATTTACACATACTTGCTTATACTGATAGACCTTTCATTCAGCGATCATTCAGCTATAACAATGCTGATTGAAAGATATTTAGGACCGGTCTTCAGAGTTACACCTATTGTAGTGCCCCTAAGTCAAAATGGATCAAAATTCAGGTACATGGCAGTCCGCAACGACAACAAGAGTAACAGCAATAGCGTTTATATATCGCTTCAAATGCTTTAAAGCCCTCTCTAAATGGTTTACAGAATCAGCGTATTGCCCCCAACAATCTGGGTCCTTGTTTTATCAATCCCGGAAGGATGGAATGCTGAGTCAACCCTGAGCCAGTCAGAATTGAACTGCCAAACTGTTGGCAGCCAGGAGTCAACAGAAATAGCCTGCAGTACTGCATTCTAACCACTGCACCACCACGTCTCTTGGCACCTCAGGTGCATCCGGCTATAGCAATTACTGGTGTTTTGTGAGACCTTGCACCACTTCTATGATGCTTCACAAGGCTGCGCAGAGATGTCACTCGTGAATACGAAATGCTAGATTAATGCTTAACACTAAATACTAAGTTAACAGTCATAGAATGTATCACACTTGATAAAAAGCATCCATGAAAGAGACCTAGAACAAGATGGAGCACCAGCCAGTACTGCGGGCCTAATTGGTAAAAGAAAGTTCAGGACCGTATAGGTTGGAAACATACAAAAGAGGCCTTCCTGCAGTGGATAGACAATGGCTAAAATGATGATGACTAAATTAACATTACTTAATACCAGTGGTGGGATTCAAGTAATTTAACAACCGGTTCTCTGCCCTAATGATTTCTTCCAACAACCAATTTGCCAGACTGCTCAGAAAGTTAACAACCGGTTCTCCCGAAGTGGTGCGAACTGGCTGAATCCCACCACTGCTTAATACTCAGTGTTTCTTAATACTAAATATTGTACTCAATTAACATTTCTTAATATTAAATATCAGTATTACAACTTCAACTTAATGGCATACAAATTTGCACACAACATGCACAGTACTTCATGTATCTGATGTTGCTGTTGTGTTACTTCTAACCTATGTGCTATTTCACATTTGACCAATGTAATATAATTGGATTTGGGGGTTATCATTTTAATCTGGCTATTGCAACTTTGCTTTACAGCAGCGGGTCTCCAAACTTGGCAGCTTGTGGACTTTAACTCCCAGAATTCCCCAGCAAGCACATTTGGTGGAGGAATTCTTGGAATTGAAGTCCACAAGTCTTAAAGTTGCCAAGTCTGGAGACCCCTGCTTTACAATACGGTTACTTAGACCATCATTTGTGTTGTAAATGTTGTACCTTGATGAACGTATCTTTTCTTTTATGTACACTGAGAGCATATGCACCAAGACAAATTCCTTGTGTGTCCAATCACACTTGGCCAATAAAAAATTCTATTCTATTCTATTCTAGTTGTTTAATGTCCTCTCTTTGAAGGAAAGGTGGAATTTAGGTTGCAAGATACAACAGATCCAAAAGTAGCACGACAAGATATAGAATGAAATAATAATAATTAAGGTATCAAAAAGGTAGGAGTCGTGCCGCAAATAGCTAACATGGAAATAATAATGAATTTAATGGAAATAAAGCTACAGAAATAAATAATACTGAACTGCAGAGACACGTGGCGGTGGGAAAACAACACAAATTTCTATCCCTCATGATGCGGACACTTAACTAAATATCCTTGGGATGATCTATCATCTAAAAAGATGCCTTTTCCACAAGACCACTAAAATCCACATTTAAATTTCACCATGTGCTGAATCATATTTCTGAACGTCTTAGTCAGCAGGACCAGGAGATATCAACTAGAAAAACAGGATGTGGCTGTCCCCAATACCCCAGCATCAGCCATGTCCAATCAAATTATGTACTCAACAATGCATGATGCAGACAAATTAGAGCCAGTTCCACGACTTCCCACACAGTGGCTGGAGCAGCTTCTGACACTTGAAGCTGTGCCGAAAGCTACTCATTAAATGCTACAAACAAGCCAAATTTCTCAGATTATTCTGCTATCACCTCCCTTTAAAAAAAAAAAAAAACCAGGTAGATTTGGAAGAAGTCATGATTTTCCTAAGATTAAACTTCAATCGTTTTTATTAACCCATTTGCTTTCCAGGTTAATTCTTGAAAATCTGGGGCGAACTCTGGAAAATTTCCAGTTAAATAATAATAAACCAGTGCTTTAGCCCTATTCAAAAGACATTGTTCCCCGGGGGAAGAAGAAAAACAGAACACATGTGATGTGCCAGGGCAGTGAGGACTTGAATCAATGAATTACACAAGCTAATATTCCCTGGCAAGAGGTGGCCACAAAGAGGAGGGGATCAAGTTCAATTTATTTACCAAAGCACCTGAAGGCAGGACAAAAGACAATGGATGGAAACTAATCAAGGAGAGAAGCAACCTGGAACTAAGGAGAAATGTGCCAACAGTGAGGACAATTAACCAGTGGAACAGCTCGCCTTCAGACATTGTAGGTGCTTCATCACTGGAGGTGATGTAGGTGCTTCATCACTCTTTGACTGGACAGCCACTTGCCTGAAATGATAGAGGGTCTCCTCCTTGAGCAGGGGGTTGGACTAGAAGACCTCCAAGGTCCCTTCCAGCTCTATTCCGGTTGGTTGGTTGGTTGGTTGGTTGGTTGATTGGTTGGTTGAGTTTCTGGTAGAACTATTCTAGAACTAGTGTCCAATTATAAAATGATCTTTAGCCAGGCGACAACCCCTCTAAATCATGTATCCTCCCCAGCAATATATCCAGGTGGTCCTTGACTTACAACCAATTATTTAGTGATCATTTGAACTTACAATGGCACTGAAAAAGGGGCTTACAATCGGTCTTTGCTCTCATGACCACTGCAGCATCCCCATGGTCACGTGATCAAAATTTGGGCCTTGGCAACTGGCATGTGTTTATGATGGGTGCAGTGTCCCAGGATCATGTGACCCCTCCATTTTCGACCTTCCCAGCCAGCTTCCAACGAGCAAAGTCAATGGAGGAAGCCAGATTCACTTAATGACTGCATGATTCACTTAACAACTGCAGCGATTCGCTGAACAACTGCAGCAAAAAAGGGCACAAAATAGGGCAAAACTTACTTAACAACTGCCTTGCTTAGTATACAATTTTGTGTGCTAATATGGTTGTATGTCAGCCTATATTAACTAAACTTCTCAGTGGAGCATTTAATGTGAACACAGCCTACAGCTTCTATCGTATACATTATGCATTGTACTAAAAGCTGGATTAAAAAATTATTTTTCTTTAAATCAGTCCTGAATTTCCTAGTATTCATTTGGAATGCATTGTGAATATTATGTGTTGTGCTCTGATGTCAGAGAGCAAATTATTCACTTATCCTGGTCTAGTACCTCTTAATATATGTTAACACAGCTGGCAACATTACATCACAGCCAGCTATTTTATTTTATTTACATTTATATCCCGCCCTTCTCCGAAGACTCAGGGCGGCTTATAGTGTGTAAGGCAATAGTCTCATTCTATTTGTATATTTACAAAGTCAACTCATTGCCCCCACAACAATCTGGGTCCTCATTTTACCTACCTTATAAAGGATGGAAGGCTGAGTCAACCTTGGACCTGGTGGGACTAGAACCTGCAGTAATTGCAGGCAACTGTGTTTTAATAACAGGCTTCTTACAGCCTGAGCCACACCACGGCCCTTAAAATGATGGGCTAAAATGATGACCAACCCTCGGGTTACAAAAATAATCCAAATTAGGGGCAGGGTGTCCAAACATTTTCCTTCTGATCAGGATACTTCCAAAGAGTCCAATACTCAAGCATATAACTCTGCAACTGAAGAAGGAATACAAGGGCAGCTTTGTGAATACTAGTTTAGCCCTGGAGAAGAAGTGAGGTGAGAAAGTAACTCTAGATTTCATTGCCTTGATTCATTTGGGCATAAGTGGTAGAAAGAAAAACTCTGGCTTTCGAGTTTCTGTTATTATACCCTAAAGTCAATTTCATTGGGGGACGCATTAGGATTATGTTTGACCTCGAGGGGCCGAGGTGGGTGTGGCCAGGGTAGGCATGGCCAGCTCAACGTCATTCGTGTTGGGGGCGCCTGTGGAGGCCCAAGCGCTCTGCCAGGGAAAATGGGCTTGTGAGCTACATTTTTGGCTGCGATGGCCTCCTGCAACCCTCTGCCAGTGAAAAAAGAGCTCGGGAGAGCCACGGGCCGGTTCTTCGCTGTTTCCCGTGAGCCAGACCTAAGCATCCTGCGGGCCAGATCCAGCCTATGGGCCTTGAGTTTGACACCCCTGCCCTAAAACAATAAATTACACTTCCAGCAGTTTTTGTCTCTGTCTTCTGACTAGGCCTACCTCAAAGGGCTGACATCTTCCCAGCTTCACCTGACTGCTTGGCCTTATTTTCGGGGAGGTCTTATTATTTTTGAGGTGCAGGAGGTGACGAGCATGGTCACCTCATGGCTGCTGCTGACACAGCCGCTCGTCAGCTGTTCACCCCTGAGGCCGTGCACGTGCTTCCAGACATGCTTCCCAGGACTCTGCACCATGCCGTCAGCCGACCACGCTGCTGCGACCGGATGTCCCATCGCCGCTGTCGCCTCCCTGCTCTTCGCTAATGGCTTTTGTGGCAGCCATTAGCGTGACAGGGTTGCGGGAGCGGCTGTTAGATAAGGGCATGTTCCCCACTCCTTTCCCTCCCTCTGGCCTCGCCTCCTCACCTCGTGTTGTTTGCGCGGCAAGCAACCACAGGAAATGGCAGGGACCGGCTGCGCATGCGTTTAAATATTTTCGGTGAGGGCTTATTTTAGCACATGCGCTCAAAAGCCTGATTGGGCTTATTATCCAGGGAGGTCTTATTTTTGGGGAAGCAGGGTAGGTACCACTTTACTGGAAAGGTAACAGTGTTCCCTGCACCTTGGCATATAATCATGCCAGTCACATGATCAAGGAAAGGGTCTTCAGATGATGCTAGAGAGTCAGACACAACTGGCCACAACTTACTCTCTCTCTCTCTCTCTTCCCCCGTTCTCTTCCCAACCCACCTCCCAGGGTTGTTGTTGTAGGGAAATCAGGAGGATTGGATATGTTTTTCACTTTGACTTATTTATAAAAATAATAAAGGAGAGCTTAAATTAATAAATAAGTAATCAGATGTACAGCTGGTAATACTGCATATTTGTTATTCAAATTCTGACATCAGCTGCAACCTTCCCTTGTGGGGCAAGTCCAACAAGTCTCATCACATAGGAAATGCAGATGTCTAATTTTATTTTTTTTTTAAAATGATATGCTACTATTTGTTATGATTGGCACCCATGGGATGTTTAAAAACACTCCCCAAAAAAGGAAAAATTCAAGACTACACTATAGGGTAAATACAACAGTTCTAAAAGCATTTAAAAAGCACTATTAAATCTATGCATTGCAAAATAAAATAACGCCAAATAAATTAAACAATCTCCAGTAGAAGAGTTAGTTATTTGAAAGAGAGATTCAGACTCAAAATCAGGGGAGCTGTTAAGCAGTGGAAGAGCCTGTTTTATGGAGTCTGGGGGCTGCATCACTGGAGGTATTTCATTTACAGGAAGTCCTTCACTTACAACAGTTCCTTTAATGAATGTTTGAAGTTCACACTTATGACCATTGCAGCATCCCCATGGTGACATGATCAAAATTTGGATGCTTGGCAACTGGGTCATATTTATGAACCAGTTGCAGTGTCCCGGGGTCATGTGATCCCCTTTTGTGACCTTCTGACAAGCAAAATCAATGGGGAAGCCAGATTCACTTAACAACTGTGTTACTAATTTAACAACTGCAATGATTCACTTAAGAACTATGGCAAGAGAGGTCATATATGGGGCAAAGCTCACTTAACAAATTGCAAGTGTGAGATTGTATGGCTATGTCAATTAAATAAATACATCCAGAAGGTAGATGCTCGCTAAGCTCAATTGTGGTCATAAATTGAGGACTGCCTGTATCTGGGATTGTCCTCTTGCCCTGGGCAGGGGTCACACTAGAAGCCCTTCAAGAGCCCTTTCAACCCTATAATTCTATGAAATCTACCTTCTGCTTCTAGCTTCAAAAACAGCCCTGTGTAGCTGCTGTCCTTGCTTTACAGTAGCGGTTCTCAACCTGTGGGTCGCAACCCCGTTGGGGGTCGAATGACGATTTGCCAGAAGTCGCCTAAGACCATCGGAAATATGGGAAGTATACTTGCGAGTCGAAGAATCGCGCTCCAATGGTTGACTCCACAAGCCAGCTTCAGGCTCTTCAAATCGCTAGCCGAATTCGGCTTCAGGCGCGATGAATTAAAAAAGAGAGAAATCTTTGCTCTGATGTCTCCCTCTCAAGCCAGCTGCAATCACTCCCAATCGCTAGCCTTAAGGCGCGATAAACTTAATAGGGGAGGAGTCTCCGCTTTAATGCCTCCATCCTCAAGGCAATCGCAAGCAGTTCAGATCGCTAGCCAATACGGCTTCAGGCGCGATAAATTCAAAACGAAAATAATTTTATGGTTGGGGTCGCCACATCGCGGGAAATTGTATTAAAGGAGTCGCCACATCGTGGGGAATTGTATTAAAGGGGTCGCAGCACTATAAAGGTTGAGAACCACTGCTTTACAGTAATCCATTGGAGAGGTGATGATGGAATGAGTGACTCAGACTCCCAAGCCAAGAATGGATACCACTGGTGCACAACACAAAGTTACACAAAGGCTCTCCTAGACTTGGCTACCACTTCCTTTTGGCAGGAGTCATGAGTTCAGAAAGGCACCCAATATTAAAGATGGTAAAGTCCTAGATCCAAAAGATCCTAAGCTCCAATGGCACTCAGTCTTGCCAGAGTTGAGTTGGGGAACCTATTATTTCCCATCCAAACTGCTACAGCCCCCAGGTATTGAGACAGAACATCAACAGTGTTGTTTACTTTGCCAAAGATGAAGATGTACAGTTGGCTATCATCAACATGGGGATGGTACTTCATCCCCGGTGATAAATGACCTCACTCAGCAGCTTCATGTAGTTAGGAGTGGAGAGAGAACCAAAGCCAGCATCTTACTTTAGAGGGGACCAGGGGCAGGACTTTCAGCCCTTATCAAGAGTCCCGGAAGGATTGCATGGTATCAAAGACCACTGACAGGTCATGAAGAGCAAAGATGGATGCACTACCCCCATCCCTTTCCTGCCAGAAATGCAACCAATTCCATCCCATATGGAGGGATGAAATCTGACTAAAAGGTGTCCAGATAATCCACTTCATCAAGGATCCTCTGAAGCTGTTGCATGATCATCTTCTCAACACCCTCCCTAAAATGGAAACATTGGATACTGGACAAAAATTGTCCAGTTCAATGAAATCTAGCAATGACTCTTTGAGGAAGAGCAAACTAACACCTCTGAAGCTAAAACCAGAGGTTGGCTGCTGAAGGTTCACAGAGGTTCGGGAGAACTTCTAGCTACGATTCTATGCAGTTTGGAGAATCCCCAAATCCCATCCTGGCTGGCCCCATCCTCCCCACTCCTCCCAGGAGTCCCCACTCGGCCCATTTTGGATGCAGGTAAGTGTAGGGCATGCGCAGAGGCTCGGGGAGGGCAAAAAACAGGCCTACTGGAAGTTTGGGAAATTCGGGTCTGTTTCTGGCCTCCAGAGGGCCTCCAGAGCCTGGGGAGGGCAAAAACACCCCCCCACACTGTGGTGCGGGAGGCCAACTAGACCACCCCCACCATGGCCACTCCCACCAGGCAACCGGGCAGAGAACCTTTTGCTAAAATTTTTGAAGCCCACCCCTGAACAAACACTCCTCTCAAGGAAGACTTTACCACCAGAATTCAACCACAAGTCCTTAGCCAGTGGGTGGCTGAGGAATTCTGGGAGTTGAAGTTCACGCATCTCAAAATTGCCAAGATTGACAAACACTGATCTGAGGCACATTCCAGTTCAACTGGACATTCCAACCACTGCCTCCCATAAGCTATTCCTGATTTACTATCAAAGCATTTATTGGGCATAAAGAGAGACAATGATCAGCAATGGAGGCAGTAGAATTTTTAAAAAAATGTAATCCAGTGACCATCTCTTCCTAATTTTGATATCCTTTCAAGCTTATTATCCTACACTTACTATTCTCCATGTTACAGACAGGGAGGGAGCACAATATTTTAACCGGGGTTTCCTGGAACACAGTTCGCTTAGAATTAAGATTTTCCTGAGGGGTTTTTTAGAAGATGTCTCGAAATGAATGCTTCCTGGCCTCAGGACATCAACAAGAGAGCAATTAGAGACATAAGTATGTGAAAAAGGTGTTATGGAATGTGGGGAAGACCTTGGGAGACAAAGCAAACAGATGCTGCCAAGGGAACAATCAGATAAGAGACAGCACAGTCTGCAGCTGGATAGTGGCCAAAGCAAGAAAACCAGAAGAGACCTTCCCTAGATGGTTGAGTAGTAAAGGAGATGGAGGGGGTGAAGTGAACTGTACTCTCAGACTTGCAAGTTTGAAGTTGGCCTCGTGGATAAGGAGGGAGGGATAGAATAGGAATCCTGACCAGGTAAACTATTTCTATTTTGTTGCGATGCTACATTGACTGAATCTTGCACGTCGGAAAATAACCCTAAAGGTGCTGTTCAAAAGACAACTGGACTTTGTTGTTGTTTTTTTACCTTGAAAATATTTCGCTTCTCATCCAAGAAGCTTCTTCGGTTCTTGGGATGAGAAGCGAAACGTTTTCAAGGGGGGGAGGGGAAACCAAGAAAATCCAGTTACCTTTCGGAAAAGCATCTGTGGGACAACCATGACCTGGATGACTGAGACTCTCCATAGATAAGTCGGAAAGTACAATTCTTCCCCCACTCCTCCATCTCCTTTACTGCCTGAGAAACTTGGGAGGGTCTCTTTTGTGCCTATCTGTTCCACTGATCTACATTGACAGGTTGCCCATCAGAGTATCTACAACTGAAAGGAGGTGTAAATGCTTATATCAAAATATCTGGTGCCAGTGGACTCTGCCCATCCATTTTTTTAGGGATTAAAAAAAAGTCCTTTTAATTATAACAAATTAAGTGAATTTTCAAGCCGAACATTATCACATTTCCAAATAGGCTCCTGGTTCCCAGTAGCATTGTGAGAAATTAAAAACTGTGAGTAGTGGCATCATAAGAGCTTTGTTGAAACAAATGTCCATTAAAGTGGCAGGGAATTTTAACTGGAGAGGGAGCATCCCAAGGATTAGCAATGGAGAACAAGCCTCCTGCTTAAATGGATGTTTTATGACCAGTTAGACCAGTGTTTTTCAAGCTCTTTCCGCCCAACCCACCTTGCAGGGCTGTTGTTGTGGAAAAACTAGGTGGCAAGAGTATTATATAAACCACCTCAGATTGTACAAAATAAAGGTGGAATATAAACCAAATAAATAATCACTGCAGGACCAGCCTGCTTTTAGTTTGCCTACAGTTCTTACCTGTTTTAAGCATTTCTATACTTTTATGGTAAAGAGTTTACTTGCGACTTGACTATTCCTAAGGCTAGGAAAAGAGTTCAAGAATCTGGAAAAATGCACAGAAAATGGTGGGCGGATTTTCATGCTGCCTTTTTTTAATTGGCATCTTTTGCAGATTGATACGGGAGCACCTTAAAATGAACATCTACTAGGAAAAATGAGAAATGACGCAAAAATCAAAACTAACAAGATTCACTTTTCCTAGCACCACCTATGTTATTACTGTGATTGTTTCATTATTTCAATGACTTGTCATTTGTTGCTTTGATTCTGCAGTATTCCCCAAGGGGAAAAAATATAGAAAACATTTGAAGTACATTAATTGCATTTATCTCATGACATCACCATGCAATAATATAGTTCAGGCTTCAAGTACTGTATATAGCCATGATGGCGAAACCTATGGCACGTCTGCCCAAAATGGCATGCAGAGCCATGTCGCCTGGCATGCATGGCATTGCCCGTTTCTCTTCTGGGTTTCTGGCGCGCATGTGCGTGCGACGATCAGCTGGCCTTTTTGCATGTGTCAGTGTTGGAAACTAGAAGATCTTCTAGCCGATCTTCCGTTTTCCTGCCAGCTGATCATCGCATGCACCTGCACACCAGAAACCCAGTAGAGTAACTGGCTAAAACCGAAAGTTTAGTAGCTGAAACCGGAAGTTTATTTTCAGGCGCACTCTGTTGTGGTCTGCCAGCAGTCTTTGGAGCTGGCAACTGAGTCAGACAGCGATGAGGCTGAGGTGAGGCCAGGGCCATCGGGAAGTGAGGTGCGGACTCCAGAGCCTACAGAGACTGATAGTAGTGAGGCAGAGGAACAGGAGGAGCCTGTTCCTAATGCACGCATGAGAAGAGCTGCCAGAGCAGCTCAAGCAGAGAGGACAACTCGGGAGTAGGGCCAAGAGATGACTGGCTCCTCCCATAAGGCTTAAAACAGACCAGGAACGGTGTTTGGGCTTTGCCAGAAAACAACGTTGGTAGCTGCGTCTTCTGCTTCGTCTACCTCTTGCATTTATTTTTGTAACTTCTAAACGTTTGCCAAGAAAGGCCTTTGGCAGTTTGCCTAATTGGACCAAGGTTTGTGATAGGACTGAGGAATTTGTGTTGGGAGGAATTTGTTTTAATGTAGTTGAACTATGCTGGGAATGAAGTAATTCTCAGCTGTTCGAATAAAGTTAGTTTGTTTTTTCGCTGACTGAGTTTCCTACTACCTACTTGGGCCTGGGTCACAACACAAGCATGTGCCCTGGGCAGTTCCTCTTCCGGGTTGCGGCCCAGACGCGCACCCACGCGCTCCCTTTTCGGCACTCATTGCCGAAAAAGTTCGCCATCACTGGTATATAGAATAGGAAATGCTAACAATCTTCACAGCTCTTTGGATACTGGCACAACATAAGACTGGCAGTCTTTAAATGCTTTATTATTTAGATCAGAATAAGTCGGCTTATAAAAAAATAATACACATAGCATTTATAAAGAAAACCCAAGCAATTGCCTCTTTTTCACAATGACAACAAACCTATTCATCCCATTTTTTTTAATTTGAATTTATATCCCGCCCTTCTCCGAAGACTCAGGGCGGCTTACACTATGTCAAGCAATAGTCTTCATCCATTTGTATATTATATACAAAGTCAACTTATTGCCCCCAACAATCTGGGTCCTCATTTTACCTACCTTATAAAGGATGGAAGGCTGAGTCAACCTTTTTTTTTTTTAATTTGAATTTATATCCCACCCTTCTCCGAAGACTCAGGGCGGCTTACATTGTGTAAGGCCTTGGGCCTGGTGGGACTTGAACCTGGAGTAATTGCAAGCAGCTGCTGTTAATAACCGACTGTCTTACCAGTCTGAGCCACCAGAGGCTCAAAGTATATGAATCTGAAGTTTGCCTCTCAACCTGCATCTCTATCATACGCCAACCCTTCCTTGGATAAGCAAAGCCAGTCCTCAACTTACACTAAATGGCTGTTTAGTGACCATTCAAAATTACAACGGCACTGAAAAAGGTGACTTATGACCATTTTTCACATTTATGACCTTTGCAACATCTTCGTGGTCATGTGATCAAAATTCAGATGCTTGGCAATGGGACTCATATTTATGAAGGTCGCAGTGTCACGCGAACCGCTTTTGCCACCTTCTGATAAGCAAAGTCAAGGTGGAAGCCAGATTCACTTAACAACCGTGTTAAAACTTAGCAACTGGGGTGAATCACTTAATAACTTGGGCAGGAAAGGTCAAAAAATGGAGCAAAAGTCAATTTAACAAATGTGTCACTTAGCAACATAAATTTTGGACTTAATTGTAAGTTGAGAACTTCCCATACTTTGGAATTTCCTGTGTCCGATGATCTGTTTAGAGATGTGCAAAAATACAGGTAGTCCTCGACTTACAACAGTTCGTGAATTGACCGTTCAAAGTTACAACGGTGCGGGAAAAAAGGGACTATTTGACTGTTTTTCACACTTACAACATTGTAGAATTCCTGCAGTCACGTGATCAAAATTCAGATGCATGGCAACCACTTCAGATTTAGGACAGTTGCACTATCCCGGGGTCATGTGATCCCCTTTTGCGACCTTCTGACAAGCAAAGTCAATGGGGAAACCAGATTCACTTAAGAAACGTGTTACTGTTGTGGTCCGTCAGCAGCCTTCAGAGCTGGCAACGGAGTCGGACAGCGATGAGGCTGAGGTGAGGCCAGGGCCATCGGGAAGTGAGGTGCGGACTCCAGAGCCTCCAGAGCCTGATAGTAGTGAGGTAGAGGAACAGGAGGAGCCTGTTCCTAATGCACGCACGAGAAGAGCTGCCAGAAGGCAAGAGCAGCTCAAGCAGAGAGGACGACTCGGGAGTAGGGCCAAGAGATGATTGGCCCCTCCCATAAGGCTTAAAACAGACCAGCACCGGCCTTTGGGCTTTGCCGGAAAACAACGTTGTAGCTGCGTCTTCTGCTTCATCTTCTGCTTCGTCTACATCTTTGTTTTTGTGGCTTCTGGACGTTTGCCAGGAAAGGTCTTTGAGGAGTTTGCCTCATTGGATTAAGGTTTGTGAGATAACTGAGGAATTTGTGTTGGGAAGCATCTGTTTTACTTCGAGTTGACCGACGCTGGGAATGAAGCAATTCCCAGCTGTTCGAATAAAGTTTGTTTTTCCACAGACTAAGTTTATTACTATCTACTTGGGCCTGGGTCACAACAGTTACTCATTTAACAACTACAGTGGTTCACTTAACAGTTGTGGCAAAAATGTCGTAAAATGGGGCAATTTAACAAATGTTTCACTCAGCAACATAAATTTTGGGCTCAGTTGTAGCCGTAAGTCAAGGACTACCTGTACAGTCCCACTCTTCAAGTTTTCATTCAACTTCAAGAAACTTTGCTTCCAAAATTTAGTTTGGGGGTGGTGGAAATATTTCAGAAAAAATGCTGAGATGGCCATTAAATGTACAGGAATGTATGTGTAAACTCTCTTGAATGGGCTGCAGCTCATCATGCTTTTCAATTAAATCCTAATTTCATGGATTTCTTTTTCAGACTTAGTAACGTGGGCAGCCTGGAAGGATCCCAAATGATGAAAATCTCTATATAGTTAGTGCTCGAGTTACGACTGAAGTAGCAACCCAGAATTTCTCTTCCTTAGCAAGGCAATTGTTAAGTGAATCATGCTCATTTTTTTTTCCTTTTTTGTCATGGTCGTTACGTGAATTGCTGCAGTTGTTAAGTGAATCACGTGGCCATTAAGCGAATCTGGCTTCTCCTATTGATTTTGCTTGTGGGAAGTCAGCTGGGAAGATTGCAAATGGAGATCAGATGACCCAAGCGCCTGTAACCATCGTAAATACATACCTCCCAAATTCTATCACATGACCATGGGCATGCCACGACAGTTGTAAGTACGAGGACTGGTTGTAAGTCATTTCTTTCAGAGCCTTTGTAACTTCGAACGGTCCTCTAAACGAATGGCTGTAAGTTGTGGACTACCTTTAATAGCAATAGCATTTAGATTTATATACCGCTTCACTGTGCTTTCCAGCCCTCTCTAAGCTGTTTACAGAGTCAGCATATTGCCCCCAACAATCTGGGTCCTCATTTTACCGACCTTGGAAGGATGGAATGCTGAGTCAAGCTTAAGGCTGGTGAGAATCGAACTGCCCGCAGTACCTCATTCTAACCACCGCACCACCATGGCTCTTGCAAAATGTAATGCAAAATCTAGAACAAATCCAGCACTATCGGCTACTACCATCTTCAACCTGAAGGTAAGTCTTGAAACATCACAAAAATAAATCAGAAAGAAATGTTCAGTCACCCAAGAGGAAGCAATGTTCAATGCTCTGCTCTCTTACAGAAGAGGAAAAATTCGGAGAAACTGCAGGCAGATTTTCAGCCCTTGCTTAATTGCGTCTCTATCCTCACCTGTTCCAGGTGTTCAAACAAACCTGAACAGTTGCCAGGATGACTAAAGCTGAACTGTTAAAACCAGAAATGTTTTTGTGATTGCAAGCATCTTCTAGGGCGGAAGCGATTGTGAATAAACTGAGGGCTCTGCTCGCCAGAACATTTTAAAAGTAACTTCGCAGTGAGTTATGAGAAGCGTTTTCTCGTTGATTCATTACTTGGAAACTGCTGTAGGTGTCCTGCTAAGATGGCCTTTGTTTCACTTTCCTTGAATCAATCCCCAGCCACATTAGGAGCAAAGCCAAGCTACAGCAACAAAGGATTTTCCATAAATAACATTCAAATTTCTGAGTTTTAAAACTCAGTTCTGAAATTATTCATATAGGTAATCCTTGACTTTACAACCATAACTGAGTCCAAAATTTCTGTTGCTAAGCAAGACGGTTGTTAACTGAATTTTGCCCCATTTTATGACCTTTCTTGATACAGGTGTTAAGTGAATCACTGCAGTGGTTAAGTTAGTAACCCGGTTGTTAAATGAATCCGGCTCCCCCAATGAATTTGCTTGTCAGAAGGTCTCAAAAGGTGATCACATGACCCCAGGACAGTGCAACGGTCACAAGTACGAAGCAGTTGCCAAGCAGCTGCATTTTGATCACATGATCACAAGGGATGCTGCAAAGGTCGTAACTGTGAAAAATGGTCCTAAGCCACATTTTTCAGTGCCGTCGTAACCTCGAACGGTCACTAAACGAACTGTTGTAAGTCTAGTACTTATCTGTATTTACAGGCAGCTGAAGAACAGCCAATATAAAAGAAGTGGGGGTTTTGCATATGAGATTAAAAAATGGTGCACTTTCTAAATATACAGAAACCCATCTAAAGGGAGAATCTCACACTTTTTAAAAAATTCATGCCTAGAATTTTAAATGCAGTTAGCTAGAATGCCAACTGCCAGAGGGACAGGCGTGTTAGTCTGGTGCTTTGACATATTAAAGACCGGCAAATGTACTGCAATCATTTATAAACAAGCTCGACTTGAAAGTGCCACAATACTGTCGGTTGTAGTTAGAGAGGTATGTGTTTCCCTGCAATTTGTAGCCATCTTCATCATGAGCTTATGATACGGGAGTAAAAAATGCAATCCATAAACTGTCCCAACCACTGGAAATGACAAATACATATTTGCACTGTGGATACTATCCAGCAAGGTAGACACCAAATGTGACATCTGTCCAAGGTCTCTTGGAAAATGTTAATTTAATGTAAATAAATACATGTACAGCACAGTTAAAAGTGTAGAGCTTAAAAGCATTCAAACTGAATCAGTTATCTAATCAATAATCTAAACTGAGAAGCTGTTGAAATCCAAGCCAATCTACCAATTCTTAGAAAAACTAAGCTCAGAAAGGCGTCTACTTGCAATGCATCTGTATTACAATATAAGTATTACAATATTTAATTATTTAAAATATCACAGCTGGTTATGATATTACAGCACCCACTTGAAGTTGTCTGATCGCAAAGCACAGCAGATCACCTTGGTTTGTGGATGGAAGACCACCAGTAAATCCTCAGGGTGGGAGAGGGTCAAATAGATTAGGAAATTGGGAAAAATTCCCAGAGAAAACATTGGCAAAACACTTGGAAATTGTTGCCAACAATGAGCCTAGTAAATAACCAGGAATTAAGCTCAACTTTAAGAAATCTTAATATTTTATGGTTGCAAATACAGATAGTCCTAGTTGAGCAACGGTTTGGAATTATAACAGTGATGAAAAAGTAATTTTACGGCCAATCCTTATATTTATGACCTCCACAGGTCTGCAGAGTAAAACGGAAGTCAGATCATCAGCACAGTGATGGTTTCACTTAGTGACCGTTTTAATTAACAATCAAGGTGCCTGTCCCAATTATGATTGCTAAACGAGAACTTTCTCTATGGCAAAACTCCCACCCGATTTCCTGCTTGGGGGGGTGTGGGGTGGTACTAGCTCTTCCAACATCAGATGAAGTCATTATCACTTTTGAAAGAGACTTGGGAGTAAAACATAGCAAGAAAAAAGAGGGACAATACCATAAGCTTCAAACAACCCATATACTCTCTGTGAATATCAATATAGTCTCCATAGATCTTTATTAAAAAAAAACTTTCTCGATGATGTGTATAGGTAATCCTCTACTTATGACCACAATTGAGCCCAAAATTTGTGTTGTGAAGTGGAACATTTGTTAAGTGAGCTTTGCCCCATTTTAAGACCTTCCTTGCCATAGCTGTTAAGTGAATCACTGATAGGTTAGTAACCCGGTTGTTAAGTGAATCTGGCTTCCCCATTGACTTTGCTTTACATGAACCTGGGACACAGCAACGGTCATAAATATGAATCTGTTGCCAAGCAGCTGAATTTTGATCACATGATCATAGGGATGATGCACGGGTCGTAACTGTGAAAAAACGGTTGTAAGTCACATTTTTCAGTCCCATTGTAATTTTGAACGGTTGCTAAATGAACTGTTGTAAGTCAAGGACTACCTGTAAAGGAATGTCAGGCACAATTAACCAGGAACATGAGTCGAGTTCAAAGGATTCAGAGTTTATCACATGCTATCTATACACAAAAATCTGGCTTGGGTGAAGCGAAGTTGGCACTAAATAAGGATCCATGGAATTCATAGGAGCTGGACCTGGGACCGGTGTGGCTGCACAGCGATTCCAAACTGGTGACTCGTTTAATCCCTCCTTCTAGCTCAGCCTGTTCATCTACTACAAAGAAATAAGAATATTCTTCATTTTCCAGAGGACAATGCCTCAATCGATATCTGCTTGTACAACATCAGATGGGGGCAGATCGGTCACCCCACTCTGAGACCTTACGGAATCACCCTGGATGACCAGAGAATTAGCTGAAAAGAAACAATAGAGCCTTCTTCCAATTTGATATCTGAAAACAATAGCTAAGTAGTCCTCGACTTACAACCATTCTTTTAGTGATTGTTTGAAGTTACAACAGCGTGGGGAAAAGCGATTTATAATCAAGGTTGACTCAGCCTTCCATCCTTCCAAGGTGGGTAAAATGAGGACCCAGATTGTTGGGGGCAATATGCTGACTTTGTAAACTGCTTAGAGAGGGCTGTAAGAGAACTGTAAAGCGGTATATAAGTCTAAGTGTTATTGCTATCAGTCCTTGTGCTTACAACCATGGCAGCATGCCCACATTGATGTAATCAAAATTTGGGTGCTTAACCACTGGCATGTATTTGCAGTGAGTTGCAGTGTCCCAGGGTCACATGATCACAATTTGCAATTTTCTCAGCCGGCATCCAACAAGCACAGTCCAGCTTGATTTACTTAACAAATGCAATGATTCAATTAACAACTGGAGCGATTTGCTTACGATTCGTGGCAAAAGAGGTCATACAATCAGGCATGAATTCATTTAACAACCGTCTCGCTTAGCAATGGAAATTCCAGTCCCAATGGTGGTCAGAAGTCAAGGACTAGCTGTTACTACAGATTTCACGGACCGAATCCCATGAAATCAGTCGAGTACTCCTGAATAAATTGGTTTTCAAACAATACGTCAACAGCCACATCAAAAAGAATAAGAAAGTAGGATAAAAATGAAGGAATTGCAGACAGCTGGATGGGCAAGGTGATGTCCGAAGGAAAAGAACTAACTCTTGACTACTTCACCGCCCTGGAAAATATCTGCTCTCTGCCATAACCGTCAGAATTTCTTCAACCCATTCTTCTTAAGACTTTTTGTTCATCAATGTGGGCGTGAAGCGAATCTCCAACATCTTATTCGTTGGAATACTGTCTCATGCATCCCACCAAAGTTTCTTCTAAACCTTTTCCTAAACACACAATCCCAGGTAGGTCTGTAATTTAGCAAATGGCTCACAAAGTGTGTATTACAGAGTAATAAAATATCAACTTCAGCAAGACAGGCAAAACAAACAAACAAACAAGCAAACAACACGTGGGATGTCCCTGAAGCTGCTGTCATTCTTTGCTCTCAAAAGAGCAGATGTTCTCAAGACCTTGGCTGTGGAAAGAAGCTCTCAAAACTCAAGCTAACAATTAGAACCAGGAAAGGTTCAAAACAAAAATTACCAGAAAAAGTAATTACAATGGAGGAAAGTGAGTTTTTCTCCCCCAAAATTATTACCTGTAGCTTGGGAGGGGCAGTCATCTTGCATTCCCAGATGAGAATAGGAGAAGCTGTTGAAAACAAAGGAGTAAGGAAGAGGTACAAATGACTTACAAGCCTCTTTGCTAGGAAGGGTGGATACTTTTGAAGATTACTTTGAAGTGGCTGCTCCTGGGAGGAGCAGTCTGCCTGGTGATTTTAACCCTTTAGTAATGCCTAAGCAATCTCCATCCTTCTCAATTACTCCAGGTTTGCTCCTCCTTTTTGTACCTTTCCTTATCTTCCCAAGATATTTACACCTTCCTCTCCTCCCATCCCATCTCCATCCTGTTTTTCTTTCTTGGTTCTCCCGGAAATAAGGAAATCTCTCTGTATGTGAGAGAGGCTGACATATGCAGATAAAGTTATCCTGCTACATAGGTAATGAATTTGAATGAGAAGCAATTAATTCTAGTTCTGGTTGTTCTGGTTGAACCCTTTTTGGTTTCCAGACATACCCAGCAGGGGGCAGCACTTAGCTGACTTTGGTCTCAAAAAAAACCTAACCAGGGTTCAGACCTCTTTGATAGCTGGATAGGAGACCACTAGGAATAGACTATAGCAGGGATCTCCAATCTTGGCAACTTTAATAAGACTTGTGGACTTCAGCAAAGCTGGCTGAGGAATTCTGGGAGTTGAAGTCCATAAATCTTAAAGTTGTCAAGGTTGGAGACCCCTGGATTATAGGGTTAGATTCAGTGGTGAGATTCAAGTAATTTAACAACCGATTCTCTGCCCTAATAATTACTCCCAACAACCAGTTTGCCAAACTGCTCAGAAAGTTAACAACCAGTTCTCCCGAAGTGGTGCGAACTGGCTGAATCCCATCACTGGTTAGATTTGAAAATCAGGGAAAATCCTGAAGAAGGAAGTTTCAAACTTCTGAATCACTGACAAAAAAAATTAAAAGGCCGTGCACATGAAGTCAAAAGGAGTTAAGGTCAATGAGGAAAAACCCTACATTTTTCTCTGATAGGTATAAAAACACAGACACTTTATTTGAACAGACAATTTTGGCTCCTGCTAATGTTTTGCGGGAAGCAGAAGACATCTTAAAAGTTCAGAACTATTTTATTTTCATATTAATAAATCCAAGTTTAGCCGTATTATTTTAAGCAGACAACATACAAAAATCAACTGCTGAACACCTTCTAATATTTTCTTCATTTAATATATCCCTTTTCTGAGCCACATAGTCAGCCAGGTTCAACCGAAGATTCACAGTCAAGTCTAAATGCTTGCTTAATGCAAGGATCCAGATTACGCCTTTCTCAACAAATCGCTACCTCGATGTCTTTTCGATACAGCCAAAGAAGGAAAGACTACTTTTAAGGATGTTATGAACTATAGAAAAAGATCTTATCTTTCTTCTGTGATGCATGCTTTCAGCTATCTGAACAGTGCTCTTATTCTCACTCTTTTTTCTTATAGTTACACATTTCTACTTCTTTCATCTTTTGATGTACAGGCAGCTCTCATTTAACAACATAATTGTGAACAGGATTTCTTATCACTAAGCGATGCAGTTGTAAAGCATGACCCAGTGGTGAAATCTGAACCGGTTTACTACTGATTCGCTGGCTGCGCATGTGCGTGTGAGGTGCGCGCGCACAGTGCACGGCGAAAGGACGCATGCGGTAAGTAAAACAGCGGGGGGGGATCAGCTGTGGCGCACAATCTTTTTTTTTTACTTTTAAAAACATTTTTTAACAACCTATTCGGCCAAAGAGGTTGTAAAAAAATGCTTTTAAAAGTAAAAAAAAAAAGCCTCTGACAATCAAGCAACTCAAATGGGATTGTCAGAGCCTTTTAAAAGCATTTTTTACAACTTATTTGGCTGAATAGCTTGTAAAAAAATGCTTTTAACAGTAAAAAAAAAGGCTCTTGAGGATCGCTCAGTTGGGCATGCGTGGGGGGGGGCAGGGATTTTTGCTACCCGTTCTCTGAACCACCCGCCGCCGTCACTACCGGATCAGCCGATCCAGTCCAAACCGGGAGCATTTCACCCCTGGTGAAATGACCTCACATGACCATACTATTCAATGATGAAAATTCCAGTACTGGTTTTGGTCTTTAAGCAAATCCCATGCCATCATTAAGGGTGACATCAAATGGTTGCTTTTGTGACTTCCTGCTGGCTTCCCAATGACTTTGGCTGTACGAAGCTAGCAAAGATCGCAAACGGTATCACGTGACTATAGGACAATAGAACATGATACCGTAATTACAAGCTGGTCACTGGGTATCTGGATTGTAATCTATGACTGCAAGAATATTGCAATGGTCACAATACTACTCATTCAGTATCCTCATTAAGTCTGAACAGCCACTTAAAAAGTAGTTGTTCAGTGAGGACCACTGATAATTTCCTGCACCTTCAACATCCTTGTTATCCTTTCCTGAATCTGTTCCAATTTATTTTTAATCTTTCAGGCACAGTAGACCAGGTCTATACCCAACAGTCCAATTAAACTGTTTCATCCCCCTGCATTCCCCCTTCCTGCCCCATCTTTTAATCTCATATTACTGTGTTTTAATTGTCTACTTCATTGTTTATTTTGTTTCACTATCTTGCCACTGGTGTTTACACTGTTCATTTATTTGTTTTTACTGTTGTGAGCTGCCCTATGGTGAGATAGGTGGCAAATAAATTTAACAAATAAATAAATGTATTGCTAAAGAGCCTATGTACAGGAATCTTCTCTGCTTTGAGTTAAATAAGGGTCAAGGAATTCAAGGAAGGTTGGATTTAGTCCGCTTATGACTACGTAGGAATTCTAGGCTGATTGCTCTTTTAACTTTGCCCCTACTTCTCCTACAAAATACTTCTTAAAGTATGGTGTCCAGAACTAATATTAAGATGACATCTAATTAGTACAGAATAATGGGGAATTATTGTTTTCCATGGCTTGGAAATTATGCTGAAGTTGATGCTATCTAAAACTGCATTTAATTGCCCCTTGCCTTTTTTTTTTGCAACCACATCAAACCCCACTGATATTAATATTTCACTGAAATAACTGTTAGTGTTCATAATTTCATTACTGTCTGTAGACATTGCTGTTCACAGTATACAAATCCTCTTAATAGAAAGGTTCTAAGTAAATATATGGTACGCTTAGATGATATACTGTACAAACCTGTCATTTTTTTCACACTTTGCACGCTTGCACCCATAACCAAGCAAATGACTAATAAAACCATGATTTGTAAACTACACAGCAGGCAGGAAAAAGGACACCTATTACAGTAATATTGGATAGTCTCGAGATTCGAAAACATCACATGATAATTGAAGGCAGTGCTAATGACTGCTCTTTATTCAAAATTACAGACACCCAGAAGAAATTGTTTCCTATCCAACGCATTATCCTTGATAGAAGTTATTAAAATAATAATTTTGGTATCTTGCTTGCATTAAAAGTGAGTGAAGAGAAACCAAGTGGAAACACTTACAGTGCAGGTCAGGATAAAAAGTTGAATTAAAGTTATGCTCTACAGTATAATGCACTTAAGGCTGGTGGAAAAAAGGATTCCAGGTGCTAATAATTTCTTTGCAAGTACCTTAATATATCATTAGCTGGATTTTTTGTGGGTGAAGAAAAGATCAGCAAACTGCTTGACTGATTCATAAGGAATTTAGGGTTTTTTATATATATAAAGAAAAGGGGTGCACTAAACCTTTGATTTAACAGACTAAAGGAGAGTAGAATTTGTTAAGGCAGAATCTTTATTAAATCTGAATACAATCCTATACCTGTGTATATTTATGTATTTTACACATATGCCAAATATCAAATGGAATTTTACACATGTGCAGAAGCAGACTGTATAATTTCAGACACTTTAAAATACTTTAAAAAGCACTCTTCTGCCAATGTCAAAATTAGAACCGTCAGAATATCTTAAAATACTTGAATTACATATCACTAGTCTTAGGCACACAAATCCTTTTTTTTTCTTCATGTAAATATACAGTAGCAGTATAGACACGCACCCAAATCTGGAAACAAATTTATTTTGCCTTTGATCCAATGCTATTAGGCTGCTATGGTACAGGTAATCCTTGATTTATGACCACAGAGACTTAGCCACTGTTCAAAGTTACGACGGATCTACCTTGCGGCTACTTACAACCTGGATTTGAAGTTCTGACTGTCAGGCCCAAATCCTGGTCACGTGACTGAAATTCAGGCACTTAACAATACAGCTTCATTTATGGTGTCCCATGGTCACACATGACTGAGTTTTGTGATGGTTGGGCCCAAAACTGGCACTACTGGTTATTTGCTAAATAACCACCACAGAAAAAAATTGTAAAATATATTGGTCATGTGACTGGCCCATTTTATAACCGTCACGGCCTCTGATTATGATGGGCAGGTTCCATTGAAGTCATAAGTCAAGGACTACTTTTATTACCCACAGGTCCAATTGTCAGTTATCAAACAACAGCAATGGAGGGCTGAGATAATACTGTGCCCATCAAAACAGTCATACTAACTCTAAGCCTTCAGAAAAAAATGGTTTTATTTTAAGCATGCCATCTAACAAAAAATTCCTAGTTTCTTCAAGGATAACACTAATAAACTGGATTTAGAGTGTATGTTATGCTCTTTAATATAGAGCTAAAAATCAAAATCCAGGCTACGGTGTGTTGACATAACACCATACCACACAATCCTAAAAAAAATCTCATTTTCCAGCACACGTATATAAAGACATTTGAGACAGATTGACTGACTGGGAGTTTTCTTTTGTTCTACTATTTTGAGCTAAAACATACCCTACTTTTGCAAACATGAGATATTAAGATTCATTTATTAAATTTATTTGCCGTCCATCTGTAAGAGGTTTCTAATCAACAATAAGCATGAATATTGTGTTTTCTGTAATTAAGGAAGTCAATTTAGCTATCGCTGTAAATTTCATCTTCTTCACCGACTAGTTCTTTTTCTTTTCCGACTAGACACAAGAACAGTTTTTTCCCGAAGGCCATCACTCTGCTAAACAAATAATTCCCTCAACACTGTCAAACTATTTACTAAATCTACACTACTATTAATCTTCTCATCGTTTTCATCACCAATCTCTTTCCACTTATGACTCTATGACTGTAACTTTTTGTTGCTATCATTAAGGGTTAAATTGCAACCTAGGACCATCATTTGTGTTGCAAGTGCTGTACCTTGATGAAGGTATCTTTTCTTTTATGTACACCGAGAGCATATGCACCAAAACAAATTCCTTGTGTGTCCAATCACACTTGGCCAATAAATTCTATTCTATTCTATTTTCTATTGGGGTTAATGCCAAATCTTTCTGCTTTGCACAAATAATAATCTCCATGCACAGTTATGCTACATAAAAGCAAATGTCTTTTTTCCAGCTGTTTGTCTCTCAATCTCAAAAGAAAAACATCCGGTTTCAATTGTATATTAATCTTTAAATTCCTCCAAGTTGGTGTATGTAGGCTACTCCTTCAGGGAATTCCAAGGAAATGCAATGTTAGCATGGCACAACAAAATTAACTGAGCCTGCAGTCTTCAACAGACTGACTTGAGAATAAGTCTGTAAACGTTTACATCATAGTAACCATGCCTGGAATTATACTGAAAGAGCTTGCTGACACTTACCGTATAAGAAATTAAGGGGCTTTTTTTAAAGTGAAGATTTTACAGGACAGAGGCCACATTTTGAAAATGCATGAAATATTATTTTTGTAGATGATTGTGTCTACAGAATATATTGGCACAACAGGGTTAAAAATTGCAATAGCTAATAATAATAAATTTCAGATAATAAAATATCGAATAGCATATGAGTAAATTTAGGAAATATTTTGTATTAGATATATTTCTGAAGGAGAGGGGAATTGAGAGTGTGATTAAGTGTGGAGTGACTAGAGATTATAATTTAGGATTTATTTTAGATTATGATTGTTAGTTTTGATACCCTGCATTTTGTTCTGGGAAGTCGGGGTGGGGGTGGGGGGAGGGAGGGGAATTGGGGGTTGAGGCTAGAGATGGAGTGATGGTTAATGTACAGGGATTATTGAAGATGTATAAATATAATTAATGTAGGGTCGGGTCTGCCCAGTTACCATTTTAGAATGGTGGGAGGAGAAAAGAGAGTAGGAGGTAGGAAAGAGGAGAAGAGGAAGGAAGAGGGGTAGAAGAGGGAGAAGGAAGGTGTAGGGTGGAGGGAGGAGAGGATGTAGATAAGAGAAGGAGAGGAAGGTCTGGAAAGTAAAAGAAGGTAGAAGAGGAAGAGTGTTAAAAAGGGGGGTGGTGACTGGGCAAGCCCGACTGATTGTATATAACTGTACATTGAATGAGTTGTTTGACATGATTGTAAAAATAAAACTTTTTTTTTTTAAATTGCAATAGCTAAAACCCACAAGCAATAAAATGCATGTAAGGATTTCTGATGTTTCTGTACAGATCTTGAAACTTACAAAATAAACACAACAACACAAAATAAACACAACAATTGTGAGCAAGCCTGAAAAGTAATGATGTTTTATCGCTGCTGTTTTAATTTTACTTTATAGACACCGCAAGGCAGAATACTACTATAGATTTTCAAGATGTCTGTCGTTTTACATGGATGTGAAAACATGTCAACTGAGAATAACATTTTATGCTTTTACAGTATTTTATGGAAGTTTCCCATAATTCGTTAAAACAGTTCTTCCTAATCTGGCTTCCTCCAGGGATAAATGGACTAGAACTTCCATTTATGGCTTTACCTCAACAATAAAATAAAAAAAAATGGCTATTAATACCTGAAAGGAAAGAATAAGGAAAAGTGAGGATTGTGGGCTAAAGTGCAAAGTAATAAAAAAAAACCTTGGGAGGACAGGACAAACCACTTTTAACTGTTAAACAACACACAGTTTTATGTAATGGTAGCATTGGTGGAATAGAAATTGAAAGATTGTGAGTTCTAGTCCTCTCTGGCTGGGTGATTTTAGGCCAGTCCCTCTCTCTCAGCCCAACCCACCTCACAGGGTTCTTGTTAGGAAGAAAATAGGAAGAAAGAAAATTATGCCCAAATTAAGCTTGGATGTAAATCTAACAATAATAATGAATGTCAATCCTTATCAAGTCACCAAGGGTTGAACTTATCCCAAATGAAGCTTTTGCCTTTTAATTTGTGGTTCGGTTTGCTAGACAAATCCAGGCAATCAATTTAATTCAGAAAGCAGGGGTGCATTAACTATGGTTAATCATAATGTACAACCACCCGTTATATGAGGAATTCCAGAACTGGGAAGGCCAACATTTCAGAATGAGCTCCAGACAAGTTTAAAATGTATTGGGAAATATTCTTTCTCTAGTATAAAAATGTCTGTAATATATTAAATATATTTATTACAATTTTAACATACATTATATGTAATATGTTTTTTCATATACCGTATATACTCGAGTATAAGCCGAGTTTTTCAGCACGTTTTTTGTGCTGAAAAACGTCCCCTCGGCTTATACTCGGGTCTATACGGCTTATACTCGAGTTTTTTGTTTTTTTTTAAGCCCCTCGGCTTATACTCGAGTATATACGGCTTATACTCGAGTTTTGTTTTTTTTTCTTTTTTTCACATTTTACCGGACGGTGGAAGCCCTGCCGGTGCAGTGAAGGGCGGGCGGAGCCAGCCTTCTCAGCTGAGGGAGGGAGGGTTTCAACTGTAGTCCTCATTCCACCCTGCATACTCGAGTCCCCAGTTTACCCCAGTTTTTGGGGTAAAATTGGGGACCTCGGCTTATACTCGGATCGGCTTATATTCGAGTATATACGGTAATTACAATATCTCTTTAATATGAATCAGCGGTGAAATCCAGCAGGTTCTGACAGGTTCTGGAGAACCGGTAGTGGAAATTTTGAGCAATTTGGAGAACCGGTAAATGAACCGGTAAATTTTGAGCAATTTGGAGAACCGGCTGGTCTCAGAGTGGGCGCGGGAATGGAGATTTTGCAGTATCCTTCCTCTGCCACACCCACCAAGCCACGCCCACCAAGCTACACCATGCGTACCAAACCACACCCACAGAACCGGTAGTAAAAAAATTTGGATTTCACCACTGATATGAATGTAATTTTTCATGAAAGGACAAAAAATGCTCTTGGAGTTTCCTCTCCTATTTTCAATTTATAGCCTTTTTTGCCCTCCAAGGACATTGGGGGGACATTATATGAGGACTACAATAGTCCTCCACATACAATCATTCATTTAGTGACCGTTTTGAAGTTACAATGGCACTGAAAATTAAGTCACTTGCAACTGGTCCTCGCACTTATGACCGTCATAGAATCCCCACAGTGGCATGATCAGAATTTGGGTGCTTGGCAACTGGCATGTATTTACCCTGGTAGCAGCATCCTGGCATCATATGATCACCGTTTGAGACTTTCTCAGCTGGTTTCCCCTGCTGTTTAAGTCAATAGGGGAAGCAGGATTTGCTTACTGACTTCATGATTCACTTAATAGCTGCAGTGATTGGCTTAATAACCGTGGCAAAAAAGATCCAAGTGCAACTCACACTTAATAGCCACCTTGCTTATCAAAAGAAATTCTGGTCCCAATTTAGGTCACCAGTCAAGAACTCCCTGCACTCATTTCCCTGTTTGGTAACCAGAGCAAAAGTGAAATTGGACTAAACGTTCCATGCATTCTATGAACCTAGAACAATAGAAGTTGACCAGACCTAAGAATGCCTGTAACTCCGTTTTGTTCTTTGGAACCGGGGCCTTCCTGATGGCCCGTACCTTGCTCTCAGTGGGTGAATCCTTCCTGTCTATCCGTAGCCCAGGAATTCCACAGACTCAACCCCGATCTGGCATTTGTTCAGTTTAACCGTGAGACCGCAGACCGGAAAATGCCCAAAACTTTTCGCAGCCTTACCCTAATTCCTCTAGATTCTCAGCGGATACCAGTACATCGTCAAAATATGGTACCACCCCTGGTAGTCCCTGCAATAGCCGCTCCATTAGGTTCTGAAATAACCCTGGAGCCACACTAACCCCAAACTGTAACCGGGTGCACTTAAAAGCCCCTCTGTGAGTCACAATTGTCTGCGCTTCGGCTGTGCTGCTATCTACGGGCAGCTGTTGATAGGCTTGGGCCAAGTCTAGCTTGGCAAAAACTTGCCCTTGCCCCATTGAGTGCAGTAAGTGCTGTACCACCGGGACGGGGTAAGCACTCTTTTGCAACGCTTTGTTAAGCGTTGCCTTATAGTCAGCGCAAATCCGGACCGACCCGTCCGGTTTGACTGGGGTGACTATAGGGGTCTCCCACTTAGCATGGTCAACTGGCACTAGAATTCCCTGGTTTACTAGCTTGTCCAGTTCCCGGTCAATCCTGGGCTTTAGGCGAACGGGACCCTCCTAGCCTTTAGACGGATAGGGGCAACTTGGGGGTCTAAGTTAAAAGAGATAGGGGTCCCCGTGTACTTGCCCAGGCAGTCTCTGAAAACGTCCCCAAATTCTTTCACGAGTGCGTCTTTGAGGTTGACTTCGTTTCTGAAGATTCCAGTCACTCCCATGCCCAATGCTCGGAACCAGTCCAGTCCCAACAAGCTTGGCAGGGTCCCATCGACTATGGTGATGGGCAGGGTTTTCTTGTAGTGTCCATACTCGACGTGGACGGACGTTACCCCTTGAACAGGGATGCGATTCCCTTGGTAGTCTTGTACCTTTAATTTCTGTGGTTGCAGCTTGCGCTTTGCGATGGCGGGTATGGCTCTCACGAGAGTGTCCCAGGACATGATCGTGATCGATGAGCCGGTGTCCACCTCCAATCGGCACGGCACCCCCTCAATCTTTGCCTTTGTAAAGATTTTCTTCTCTAGGCGTGTTGATGCGTGACCCACTCTCACGACAGTCTGATTCAACTTCGCGCCCTTTTTGAATTGACCAATCGCGGGCTGCTTCGCCGTTCCCGCGCTCTGGTTGGTCAATTTGAATTTTTGGCGGGAAGGTTGGGGTGCTCTACAGACCTGTGCTAGGTGCCCCTTCCTTTCGCACCGCCGACAAGTGGCATCCTTAAACCTGCATTGTTGTCGTTGGTGTTGCCCTCCGCAACTCGCGCAGTCACCCCGGTTTTCTTTCTCCGGCCTTCCGGTGTGGAAGACTCCTTCCTCCTCCTCACCGTCCGATTCGGCCTGGACCTCTTCATTGTGGACCGGGGTTGATTTCGCACCAGCCGTTGGTGCGACCTGCTTTTGTAGGGTTTCCGCCGCTTGGGTAGACATCTCGTGAGCCCTGGCTTCGTCCAAGGCGTTTGCCAGCGTTAGGTTGCTTTTAGACAGCAGCCGCCTCCGCAAACGGATGTCCCTGACCCCGCGGATGAGTTGCTCCAGCAATGCCTCATCAAGTCTCGGTCCTCGCATTGTTTTGAGGCTTTCCTCAGGGCGGCCATGTATGCGCTGATGGACTCGCCCTCTTGCTGTCTGCGCTCCCCGAATTCGAACCGTTGCACGTACTTGGACGGCGTTGGTGCAAAATGGGCTTTCAATAGGGTCTGCAGAGTTTGCCACGGTACCGACTGTACTGGCGTTGGCTCCGCCAGGGATTCTGCGGTGTCGAAAACTTCTGGACCGCAGTGGCTCAGGAAATACGCTCGTTTCCTGTTGTCTGAAACTCCTTGAAGTTCGTTCGCCTCGAGGAAACACTCGAAACGAGCCATGTATGACCCCCATTTTTCCTTAGCTGGGTCGAATGGCGCTGGCGGTGTGTAGCCGGACATCGCTGCTTTCCGCCCCTTGTTTGCTGGGTTCGCGTCTTCCTGGTGAGTTCAGCTCTTTTCCTGGCGCTCTTAGCCTCGAGATCCCACCTTCGTCGCCAGTGTTAGATTCGGGCAATAACGAGGCAGGAGACCAGGATAGTGACAACAGTTCTTTACTATATGGTGAACCCAGCGGCCAGTGCTGGAAAACCCTCTCTTTATATACAGTTTAGCCGGGGGCTTCAACCAATCAGCAACGTGCTATTTTCCCGCCAAAACTTTTAAAGATACATTACACACACAATCCTAAAAGAAATCTCATTTTCCAGCAGACATTTGAGACAGATTGACTGACTGGGAGTTTTCTTTTGTTCTACTATTTTGGGCTAAAACATACCCTACTTTTGCAAACATGAGATATTGAGATTTTTTTATTAAATTTATTTGCCGTCCATCTGTAAGAGGTTTCTAATCAACAATAAGCATGAATAGTGTAATTAAGGAAGTCAATTTAGCTATCGCTGTAAATTTCATCTTCTTCACCGACTAGTTCTTTTTCTTTTCCGACTAGACACAAGAACAGTTTTTTCCCGAAGGCCATCACTCTGCTAAACAAATAATTCCCTCAACACTGTCAAACTATTTACTAAATCTACACTACTATTAATCTTCTCATCGTTTTCATCACCAATCTCTTTCCACTTATGACTCTATGACTGTAACTTTTTGTTGCTATCATTAAGGGTTAAATTGCAACCTAGGACCATCATTTGTGTTGCAAGTGCTGTACCTTGATGAAGGTATCTTTTCTTTTATGTACACCGAGAGCATATGCACCAAAACAAATTCCTTGTGTGTCCAATCACACTTGGCCAATAAATTCTATTCTATTCTATTTTCCATTGTGGTTAATGCCAAATCTTTCTGCTTTGCACAAATAATAATCTCCATGCACAGTTATGGTACATAAAAGCAAATGTCTTTTTTCCAGCTGTTTGTCTATCAATCTCAAAAGAAAAACATCCGGTTTCAATTGTATATTAATCTTTAAATTCCTCCAAGTTGGTGTATGTAGGCTACTCCTTCAGGGAATTCCAAGGAAATGCAATGTTAGCATGGCACAACAAAATTAACTGAGCCTGCAGTCTTCAACAGACTGACTTGAGAATAAGTCTGTAAACGTTTACATCATAGTAACCATGCCTGGAATTATACTGAAAGAGCTTGCTGACACTTACGGTATAAGAAATTAAGGGGCTTTTTTTAAAGTGAAGATTTTACAGGACAGAGGCCACATTTTGAAAATGCATGAAATATTATTTTTGTAGATGATTGTGTCTACAGAATATATTGGCACAACAGGGTTAAAAATTGCAATAGCTAATAATAATAAATTTCAGATAATAAAATATCGAATAGCATATGAGTAAATTTAGGAAATATTTTGTATTAGATATATTTCTGAAGGAGAGGGGAATTGAGAGTGTGATTAAGTGTGGAGTGACTAGAGATTATAATTTAGGATTTATTTTAGATTATGATTGTTAGTTTTGATACCCTGCATTTTGTTCTGGGAAGTCGGGGTGGGGTGGGGGTAAGGGGAGGGAATTGGGGGTTGAGGCTAGAGATGGAGTGATGGTTAATGTACAGGGATTATTGAAGATGTATAAATATAATTAATGTAGGGTCGGGTCTGCCCAGTTACCATTTTAGAATGGTGGGGAGGGAGAAAAGAGAGAGTAGGAGGTAGGAAAGAGGAGAAGAGGAAGGAAGAGGGGTAGAAGAGGGAGAAGGAAGGTGTAGGGTGGAGGGAGGAGAGGATGTAGATAAGAGAAGGAGAGGAAGGTTAGGAAAATAAAAGAAGGTAGAAGAGGGAAGAGTGTTAAAAAGGGGGGTGGTGACTGGGCAAGCCCGACTGATTGTATATAACTGTACATTGAATGAGTTGTTTGACATGATTGTAAAAATAAAACTTTTTTTTTTAAAATTGCAATAGCTAAAACCCACAAGCAATAAAATGCATGTAAGGATTTCTGATGTTTCTGTACAGATCTTGAAACTTACAAAATAAACACAACAACACAAAATAAACACAACAATTGTGAGCAAGCCTGAAAAGTAATGATGTTTTATCGCTGCTGTTTTAATTTTACTTTATAGACACCGCAAGGCAGAATACTACTATAGATTTTCAAGATGTCTGTCGTTTTACATGGATGTGAAAACATGTCAACTGAGAATAACATTTTATGCTTTTACAGTATTTTATGGAAGTTTCCCATAATTCGTTAAAACAGTTCTTCCTAATTTGGCTTCCTCCAGGGATAAATGGACTAGAACTTCCATTTATGGCTTTACCTCAACAATAAAATTTAAAAAAATGGCTATTAATACCTGAAAGAAAAGAATAAGGAAAAGTGAGGATTGTGGGCTAAAGTGCAAAGTAATAAAAAAAAATCTTGGGAGGACAGGACAAACCACTTTTAACTGTTAAACAACACACAGTTTTATGTAATGGTAGCATTGGTGGAATAGAAATTGAGAGATTGTGAGTTCTAGTCCTCTCTGGCTGGGTGATTTTAGGCCAGTCCCTCTCTCTCAGCCCAACCCACCTCACAGGGTTCTTGTTAGGAAGAAAATAGGAAGAAAGAAAATTATGCCCAAATTAAGCTTGGATGTAAATCTAACAATAATAATGAATGTCAATCCTTATCAAGTCACCAAGGGTTGAACTTATCCCAAATGAAGTTTTTGCCTTTTAATTTGTGGTTCGGTTTGCTAGACAAATCCAGGCAATCAATTTAATTCAGAAAGCAGGGGTGCATTAACTATGGTTAATCATAATGTACAACCACCCGTTATATGAGGAATTCCAGAACTGGGAATGCCAATATTTCAGAATGAGCTCCAGACAAGTTTAAAATGTATTGGGAAATATTCTTTCTCTAGTATAAAAATGTCTGTAATATATTAAATATATTTATTACAATTTTAACATACATCATATGTAATATGTTTTTTCATATAATTACAATATCTCTTTAATATGAATCAGGGGTGAAATCCAGCAGGTTCTGGAGAACCGGTAGTGGAAATTTTGAGCAATTTGGAGAACCGGCAAATAGCACCTCTGGCTGGCCCCAGAGTGGGGGCGGGAATGGAGATTTTGCATTATCTTTCCTCTGCCACACCCACCAAGCCACGCCCACCAAGCCACACCATGCGCACCAAGCCACACCCACAGAACCGGTAGTAAAAAAATTTGGATTTCACCCCTGATATGAATGTAATTTTTCATGAAAGGACAAAAAATGCTCTTGGAGTTTCCTCTCCTATTTTCAATTTATAGCGTTTTTTGCCCTCCAAGGACATTGGGGGGGACATTATATGAGGACTACAATAGTCCTCCACATACAATCATTCATTTAGTGACCGTTTTGAAGTTACAATGGCACTGAAAATTAAGTCACTTGCAACTGGTCCTCGCACTTATGACCATCATAGAATCCCCACAGTGGCATGATCAGAATTTGGGTGCTTGGCAACTGGCATGTATTTACCCTGGTAGCAGCGTCCTGGCATCATATGATCACCGTTTGAGACTTTCTCAGCTGGTTTCCCACAAGCGAAGTCAATGTGGGAAGCAGGATTTGCTTACTGACTTCATGATTCACTTAATAGCTGCAGTGATTGGCTTAATAACCGTGGCAAAAAAGATCCAAGTGCAACTCACACTTAATAGCCACTTTGCTTATCAAAAGAAATTCTGGTCCCAATTTAGGTCACCAGTCAAGGACTCCCTGCACTCATTTCCCTGTTTGGTAACCAGAGCAAAAGTGAAATTGGACTAAACGTTCCATGCATTCTATGAACCTAGAACAATAGAATTGGAAGGGACCTCAGAGATCTTCTAGTCCAACCCCCTGCTCAAGCAGGAGACCCCATACAATTTCCGGTAAAATAATTGCCCGGTTTCTTTTTGAAAGCTTTGTGAACAAGCTGAATTCTTTATGAATAATAATCTCTTTATGATTTTTATGTATATAATTCTATTTGTTAATTTAGATTCTAGGTTCAAATCCAGCTTGTTCATAGAGAGAATTCTTTATGAACAATCTGGATTTGAACCTAGATCTTCTCTTCATAAAGACAAAGCAGATGGTGTAACCATCCCGATTCACATTAATTCTGGTGGTAGAATTTTATATCTGCAAACAGGCAGCCCAGCCTGGGCTGTCCTCAATTTACGACCACAATTGAGCCCAGAATTTGTGATGCTAAGTGAGGAATTTGTGAAATGAGTTTTGCCCCATTTTATGACCTTTCTTCTCACAGTTGTTAACTGAATCACTGCAGTTGTTAAATTAATCACAGGGTTGTTAAGTGAATCTGGCTTCCCCATTGACTTTCCTTGTCAGAAGGTCAAAAAAAGTGATCACGTGACCCCCGGGCACTGCAACCGTCATAAATGTGAATCAGTTGTCAAGCATTCAAATGTAAATCACGAGATCATGGGGATGCTGCAGTGGTCGTAAGTGTGAAAATGGTGGTAAGTCACTGATTTCAATGCCATTGTAACTTTGAATGGTCACAAAGGGAACCGTTGTAAGTCAAGGACTACCCTATATCCTACAATTTCCCAGGTTCCTGAACTAGAACAGGGAGCTGGGTGTTGTGAGCATTTTAGTGTTTTGTTCTTTTAAAAGTCCTGGAGAAACAGTAGTAGCAACACACCAGAACAGTCAGCAATCACAGGCAGAGGGAATCAAACTATTCTCCAAAGCACGTGAAGGCACGACAAGAAGGAATGGATGGAAACTAATCAAGGAGAGAAGCAACTTAGAACTAAGGAGAAATTTCCTGACAGTATGACCACACCTAGAGTACTGTATCCAGTTTTGGTCACTACACTATAAAAAAGATGTTGAGACTCTAGAAAAGGGGCAGAGGACAGCAGCCAGGATGATTAGGGGACTGGAGACTAAAACATATGAAGAACAGTTACAGGAACTGGCATGGCTAGTCTAGTGAAGAGAAGGACCAGGGGAGACATGATAGCAGTGTTCCAATATTTGAGGGGCTGCCACAGAGAGGAGGGGGTCAAGCTGTTCTCCAAAGCGCCGGAAGGCCAGGCAAGGAATAATGGATAGAAACTGACCAAGGAGATTTAACCTGGAAATAAGGAGAAATTTTCTGACAGTGAGAACAATCAACCAATGGAACAGAAGTTGCCTTCAGAAGTTGTGAGAGCTTCATCACCGGAAGCTTCCAAGAAGAGACTGGACTGCCATTTGTCAGAAATGGTGTAGGGTCTCCTGCTTGAGGGGCGGGTTGGACTAGATGACCTACAAGGTCCCTTCCAACTCTGCTAATCTGTTAATTTTTTACAAATAATCCAAGGCAGTGAACGTGCCCAACACCCCTTCCTCTTCCTATTTTCCCCACAACAACTCTGTGAGGTGAGTTGGGCTGAGAGAGAATGACTGGCTCAAAGTCATCAAGCTTTCATGACTTGAACTCATGATCTCTTGCTTTCTAGCCTGGTTACCTTAACCATTAGAGCACTAGGCTCTTTGGTTTGGTTTCGACCTGTAAAACAATGTACTTTGCACCTATCCTAGACAAAGGGAGCTAATTAGGGCCACATATTTCAACTGTCAAAGGAAAGTGAAGGTCTAGCAACAAAAAGTTAAAAGGCAATAAAGCAATCAAAATCCACTTCCTTCTCAGCACCCAGTCCAATGGAAAGTAGCACCCACAAAGCCGCAGCTTAACTGGCCAGGTGATGACTTGTTACAAGTGGAATTGACAGAGCAAGAGAGAGAGAGAAAAAAAGACACTGGGACTTTATCACTGCATTTATCTTTAGAAATTGCTTAACTTCCAGCTTTAGGGATGCTTTTCAAAGGAACAATTTTTGTAATTGTTTTAATTGCTGTTTTATTTTGTAAGCCACCCAGAGTCAACCGGAGTGGGTGGTTATCTTTACATTTAAATAATAAAAACCATCACTTGCACTGCTGTTTTTCAGTAACACTAAGCGAAAGCAGAGGAAAATGAACTCAAATGCAGGTGAACCACGAACTCGGAGAGGATGGGAGGAGAAAACCCCTGAATGTTCTAAAGACGTACATTGCACCTCCAACGTTCTTCTGGCCCAGCACCACTACGGAGGAAACTCAAATAAAGCTCACTTCTGGAAATTTGCGGCCCACCACAAACCTCAGATTTCAAAGAGGCAATCTCTCTTCCAGCAGGAACCTCCGTCACCTTTGATCATCGTCAACCCTTCCCTGAACTTTGGAAGAAGTTCAGAGAAGAGCAACTCAGTCCTGGAGACTAAAACATACGAAGAATGGCCGCAGGATTTGGGTTTGGCTAGGCCAGGGGTCAGCAACTCTGGAGCCGCACGTGGCTCTTTCACCCCTCTGCTGCGGCTCCCTGTCACTCAAAATATGCGTCACAACTGCCAATGTGTGACACCTGCCAACACGCGATTTATTGAGTTTTTCAAACTCGGTAGGCCAACCGTGGATAAATCCAAGAAAAATAAAGTTTCAGAAGAAAACAGAACGTGTAATTCAACTACATATGCTGGTTTTGTGGCCGCTCAAGAAATAGCCAGGCACAGGAAGGGTTTTGTGGCTCCCGGTGTTTTCTTTTCTGTGGGAAACGGGTCCAAATGGCTCTTTTGAGTGTTTAAGGTTGCAGACCCCTGGGCTAGTCTAACAGAAAAGAAAGACTAGGGAGGACACGATAGCAGTATTCCAGTATTTGAGCGGCTGCCACAAACAAGAGGGAGTCAGACTATTCTCCAAAGCATCAGAGGGCAAGACAAGAAGCAATGGATGGAAACTAATCAAGGAGAGAAGCAACCTGGAATTAAGGAGAAACTGACTCCGTTGTTACATCCCCAAACCCCCACAGGTTCAACCTTAAACTGTCTACCGTGGACCTTTAAAGCGCTCCATGGCATAGGACCAGGTTATTTACGGGACCGCCTACTGCCGCCAATAGCCTCCCATCGACCTTTGCGCTCCCACAGGGAGGGTCTCCTGGGGGTGCCGTCAGCTAAAAAATGTCGGCTGGCGGCCCCCAGGGGAAGAGCCTTCTCTGTTGGGGCACCTACCCTATGGAACGAACTGCCTCTGGGGCTACGCCTTCTTCCCGACCTCCGGGCCTTTAAGCGCGAGCTCAAGACTTTTTCGTTTCAATGAGCAGGGTTGGCCTAAGAGTAATTTTTAATTGAGTGGTTTTATTTCTTGTTATTTTAATATTCGGCCTTATGGTTTCAGATTTTTAAATTTCAAATATTGTGTTTTAATTTTTGTATAGGTCTTTTTAACTTGGCTGTAAACCGCCCTGAGTCTTCGGAGAAGGGTGGTATAGAAATGTAAATAATAAATAAATAAATAAAATAAAATTCCTAAGAAGTCAGTAAAGGAGATTTGCATAAGCGCACCAGAGTGCCTTCCATTGAGGACCTGTATACTGTACGAGTCAAAAAGAGGGCTGTGAAAATATTTACAGACCCCTTACATCCTGGACATAAACTGTTTCAACTTCTACCCTCAACTGCACACCAGAACAACTAGACACAAGAACAGTTTTTTCCCAAACGCCATCACACTGCTAAACAAGTAATTCCCTCAACACTGTCAAACTGTTAACTAAACCTGCACTACTATTAATCTTCTCATCGTTCCCATTACCCATCTCCTCCCACTTATGACTGTATGACTGTAACTTTATTGCTTGCATCCTTACAATTTATATTGATACTGTTTCCTGGTTGCTTATTTGTACCCTATGACTATCATTAAGTGTTGTACCTTAGGATTCTTGATGAACCTTATGTACACTGAGAGCATATGCATCAAGACAAATTCCTTGTGTGTCCAATCACACTTGGCCAATAAAAATTCTATTCTATTCTATTGTCCCTGTCCTACTGTCCCCATTTATTTGTACTCATTTCCTATGTTCACGTCCATGTTTATACTTCTATCTTTTATCTTGTACATGTTTGACAAACTAACGAAATAAATAAAAATAAAAGAAATAAAAACTTCCTAACAGCGAGGACAATTAACCAGTGGAGCAGCTTGCCTGCAGAAATCGCGGGCGCTCCATCACTGGAGGCTTTTAAGAAGAACCTAGAAACCGTCACTTATCTTCAAATGGTATAGGTGAGGATGGGGCTGGACTAGAAGACCTCCAAGGCCCCTTCCCGCTCATTCTATTCAAAATTCGAAATCACTTACGAAACGTCTCACCTGCCACCCTCTGGATGAGTTGGGACTGCAATTCCCAGAATTTTATTTCCTGTCCAACGCTGGCTGGTTGTGGGTTGGGGGGGCAATTCGGAAAAGTTGTGGTCTCGGGGCTGATCAGGTCTACGTGGGGAAAAGGTTACTTGCTGCATGTTCTATTGCAGAGGTCTCCAACCTTGGCAACTTTAAGCCTGGTGGACTTCAACTCCCAGAATTCCCCAGCCAGCTTTGCTGGCTGGGGCATTCTGGGAGTTGAAGTCCACCAAGCTTAAAGTTGTCAAGGTTGGAGACCCCTGTAATCTATTGGCAAAACCGCCAAAAAAGGCTGGCCGCGGCAAGGCGGCCCCCACCCACCCCAAGAGCCAGAAGGGGCGAGGGGGTCTCTCCGAAGCCACGCGGGACTCCTCCTAGTCAGCAGAGTCGGTAGCGGCAGGAGGGCGACCCCGGGAACTCCTCCGCTTCCACGCGGATCCCAGGAAACCCGCCGCTTCCTAGCCAAGAAGTTGTTGGAAGGCGAAGCAAGCCAAGAAAAAAATAAAAATCCGGGGAAGCCCCGGAAAGAAGGAAGGGGGCTCAAGGGGGCTAAAGCCGCTGAGTTTGTGGATCCGAAAGGTCGGCAGTTTCGGCAGTTCGAATCCCTGGCACAGGGTCTCCTGGGTGAGGCGGGGGTTGGACTAGATGACCTCCAAAGTCCCTTCCAACTCTTGTTACCGTTACTGGACGGGGGAAGAGCCGGGATAGCCCCACCCCCGAGGCTGGAGATCGGCCTCGGTTCGAGCCGCACCTGCCTCCAAGTCCACCCCCAACCCGGGACTTGGGGAAACTCGCGGGTCCAGGCAGCGCTCTTCTCACAACCACCCTGGAAGAAGAAGAGCCAAGCAGGTTTTGAAGAGCCGCAAAGGAGCGTCCGCGTTCAGCGGGATCCCTCCACAAACATACACACACACATACACACATCCGTGCCTCAGTTTCCCCGTCCGGGAAATGGCAACACGAGCGATCTCTTTCCCAGCCGGGCTGCCCCGAAAGCGGGCGCAGGGCGGACTTTCACTCTCCAGGAACAAAGTCGAGCGGCCGCGAAGGCAACCGCAGGGCGCGCCGCAAGCGGGCTCCGGGGGTGGGGTGGGAAGGAAAAGAGACGGAGGAGGAGGAGAGGGGGGAATCCGATCCGGGGAGCCCCGGCCTTAAGTCTCCCACCCTACCCTCCCCTTCCCTTCTTTTTTTCCCTTTTTACCTTGCTGTACAGCTCCGTCACCGACATGTCCCGGCCGGCGATGCGCAAAGCCAAAGGGGCGCAAAGGCGAGCGCGGCGCTGGCGCCCCGGAGGAAAGTCCCGAGGCAACTCCGAAGCATGCAAGTCCGGCCGCGGGGTGGTGGTGGCGGCGGTGAGGGGTGGGGGGGGGAATACACAATCCCGGCGGCCGGCGGAAAAAGCGTCCCGCGCGACCTTTGCCCGGCCTCTCGCCCACGACTTATTTACCCAACGGCCGGCGAAAGAGCTGCAAGGCGGAAAGGTGGCGGGGGTGGCGGGTGGGGGAGAGAAGAGCAGCCGCTGCCCGGCAAAGCGGGCGGGCGGGCGGAGCCGGGCGCCGCTCCCTCGTCGCCAGGTAGGGGAGGCGCTGGTTCTCGCCGGGAAGGGAGGCGGCCGCCCGGTTCCGCTTCCCTGCGCTCGCCTGGTTGGCGCAGGTGGGGGAGAAGAGAGAGAAAGAGCCGGGCAAGCCCGCGGGCACGGCTCGCCCTCTGCCGGCCGAGCCCGGGAAGCAAGGGCCGCGCCGCTCCGTCCGGCCACTCCGCCCCCTCACCCCCATGGCGCCTCGCCGAGCTGCGGAGGGCCGGCTAGATGCCCTCGGAGGGACCCCTTCGGCTCTTCGGCCCCCCGCTCCGGTGGTCCCTTATCTTTAACTTCCCTGCGGTTCCACCCCCGGCCGTCTTCTTCGCGTCTTCGGAAGGTCCCGGGGGAAGCGCGGCAAATTTCCTTTCCTTTTTTTTTTAAATATAAATGAAAGCCTGGTGCGACGTGCTGGGGAAAGCGGGGCGCTCCGGAGTGGGGGAGACGCATCTTGCGCCCCGGTCCCATCTTTTTTTTTCCCCCCTCATCCCTCTTTTCCCAGGCAGGTTCCAAAAGATGACAACAAGCCTTAACTTGAGTACTACTTGTTATCCTAAAGATGGCATCCTGAAGTCCTTGGAGAAAACCCCCCCACACACACTTTGTCCTTCTGGGAGAACATTAGGAGCTCTGGCAAGATCCTCAGATGGTTCTCCGTAGTGTATATGAAAAGATCATGTAGCTTTCTCTATATATAAAACTCGCCTGAAAGGATCTGTCAGACTATTTTACCATCTGACCAAATGGAGAAGAGAGGAAGAGGGAAAGTAAATGAATGGGAAAGGGAAGGGGGGGAAAAATAAATGGATGGCGAAGGGAAGAACTGAGGGAGAACTGTGAGAGAAAAGAAGGAAGAATAGAATGGGAATGGAATGGAGTAGAATAGAATAGAATAGAATAGAATAGAATAGAATAGAATAGAATAGAATAGAATAGAATAGAATAGAATAGAATTTTATTGGCCAAGTGTGATTGGACACAAGGAATTTGTCTTGGTACATATGCTCTCAGTGTACATAAAATAAAGGATACCTTTGTCAAGGTACAACACTTACAACACTTAATGATAGTCATAGGGTACAAATAAGCAATCAGGAAAGAGTGGGAAGTGAAAGGAAAGGAAGGTGAGGAAAGAAGGAAAGAGAAAGGAAAGGGAGAAAGGTGGGTGGGAGGGAGGGAGGGAGCCTCTCTCCCTCTTCCTTGGATGAACAGTGGCACAGATAGGACTTCTGTACGTAAATTAGACATCCCTGCAATTTTTGAAAGACTTCTAGATAAAAGAAAGAACAAAAACCATAGTTTTGTACGGTTTTGAAATGTCTATGTACAGGAGGCGTTTCATGAATATCAGAAAGTGTTGCCTTTATTAAATCAATTGCTTCTTCGTTGCATCACATGCAGTGAGTAATTGAATTAAAGCGTGGGAAAATCAATGAATAAGAGGATCCCACGTTTTGCCCTACACGCTTAGATGTTACAGCATATGTTCATATCGAAACCATTATTTGCTGCTCTTTCTACCATTTTTGGAATGTGAACTTGCACATAAGCACACACCCACACCCCGTGGTAAGCACTGGCAATAAATATGGACTGTCTCAATCATATGCCAAATGGCTAGAAGAATTTAGAAGTCAAAGATTCTCAGTCTACCTTACCGTCCGAAGGTTAATCTCTCTCTTGGCTGTGTTCACGTGACACAATGAATCACAAATCAAGGAGCCATATTTTAGCCCAGTGTGCTGTGTGATTCCAATCTATCTGTGAGGTTATAAATCACAAGGTCCTGCACCCTACGGGGGTTTGTGTCTGTCTTGAAGGCTGGCAAAGATCTCAAAAGGGTGGAATCTGTGATCTTATATTCCGTTTACTTCAAATTGCTGCTTCTGGATTGCATTGGAATCACACACCACATTAGGCTAAAATATGGATTTTGAGAGAATTAATTGATTTAATAAGAGAAAACCCACAGTTCCTGATAGTCATGGAACACCTCCTGTACCCACACTTTCCAAAACTGTAGCAAAGCTGTGTAGGGGTTTTGTTCTTTTGTTTGCCTGGAAATCTCATTCATTACTTTAGCATATGCAATGTGGAATAGAGTTGGAAGGGACCTCAGAGGTCTTCTAGTCCAACCCACTGCTTGAGCAGGATACCCTATACCCGTGATGGGGAACCTATTGCACGCTTGCCAGAAGTGGCACGCAGAGCCACTTTTTCCGGGCACACGAGCTGTTGCCCAACTCACCTGCAGCTGTGCATGTGTGTGTGCCCCAGCTGGTGCTTGGGCCTCCAGTGTGCATGGGTGCAATTCAGGGGACCAAGCTGGTCTTTGGAGCTCCCCTGCGCATGTGCATGTGCATGTACATTTGCGCGTGTGTGCGAGAGTGCTGGTGCAGATGGCATTCACCTGTGTGCATTGGGTGTGTGAAAACCACCCGCATGCACAGATGGTGCCATTGCGTGTGCAGTGCACGGGGGAGCAGCATGAAAGCTGAACGCATGCGCAGATGGTGCAATTGCATGCACAGCACACAGTGGGGCATGTATGCAAAAGCTGTGCGCATGCTCAGATGGTGTGGTTACGCACACAGCACATGATGGGGCGGGCACAAAAGCTGCATGCATGCGCAGATGATGCGGTTCTGCGCGTAGTGCATGGGGAGGAGCCATGCATTCGTGCAGATGGCACATGCGTGCACAAAGTACGCAAAGCACGGACCTGTTTCGTACTCGGTGGGTAAAAGTTTCGCCACCACTGCCCTATACCATTTCAGACAAATGGTTATCCAGTCTCTTTTTGAAAGCTTCCAGCGATGGAGCACCGACAACGGAAGTGTTAATGCCTTGGAAAGACCACACTTGAAAACACCGCACCCAGCTTTGGTCGCCACAATGTAAAAAAGATGTTGAGAGTCCAGAAAAAGTACAAATAAGAGCAACCAAGATGATTAGGGGACTGGAGGCTAAAACATACGAAGAACAGTTGCTGGAATTGGGTATGGCTAGTCTAGAGAAAAGAAGGATTAGAGGTGACATGATAGCAGTCTTCCAATATCCAGGGCAGTGGTTCTCAACCTTTATAGTGCTGCGACCCCTTTAATACAATTCCCCAAGATGTGGCGACCCCAACCATAAAATTATTTTTTTTAGGCAGTGATCTCAGCGCGCCTCAGCAGCCGCAGAAGAGGGGGAAAAGCGGCAAACTGTTTTTTTGAATTTTATTTATTTATTTATTTTGAATTGAAGCCGTATTGGCTAGCGATCTGAACTGCTTGCAGTTGCCTTGAGGATGGAAGCATTAAAGCGGAGACTCCTCCCCTATTAAGTTTATCAGGCCTGAAGCCAGATTAGGCTAGCGATTGGGAGTGATTGCAGCTGGCTTGAGAGGGAGACATCAGAGCAAAGATTTCTCTCTTTTTTAATTCATCGCGCCTGAAGCCGAATTCGTGATTCTTCAACTCGCAAGTATACTTCCCATATTTCCGATGGTCTTAGGCGACCCCTGGCAAATCGTCATTCGACCCCCTACGGGGTCACGACCCACAGGTTGAGAACCGCTGTCTTAGGGGTTACCACAAAAAAGAAGTGGTCAACCTGTTCTCAGCCTTTCCTTTGGAGCTTCAGGGCTGACACCTGCTCTTTAAAGCAGGGGTCTCCAACCTTGGTCCCTTTAAGACTTGTGGACTTCAACTCCCAGAGTTCCTCAGCCAGCTTTGCTGGCTGAGGGACTCTGGGAGTTGAATCCTAAGTAAAGGATCAGGTGAGACCTAACTTCAAAGCACCTGAAACATGAAGAACGGTTGCAGGAACTGGGTATTAGTTCAATGAAAAGAAGATTAGAAGTGACATGATAGCAGTGTTACAATATTTGAGGGGCTGTCAGAAAGAAGAGGGAGTCAACCTATTCTCCAAAGCACCTGAGGGAAGGACAAGAAGCCACGGATAGAAACTAATCAAGGAGAGAAACAACCTAGAACTAATGAAAAATTTCCTGACTGTGAGAACAATGAATCAGTGGAACGACTTGCCTCCAGAAGTTGTGGGTGCTCCAAAACTGGACGTTATTAAGAAGAGATTTGACAACCATGTATCTGAAATGATATAGGGCAGGGGTCAGCAACCCGTGGCTCTGGAGCCACATGTGGCTCTTTCATCCCTCTGCTGCGGCTCCCTGTCGCCAATCGGCTCCACAATTGAAAGGGCTTTTGGTTAGGACAGGTAGAGGAAAAAGGACGCCACGCTAGGAGGAGACTCTATGGTGGGGGAACCGGACTTCTGGTTGGCTCTAGAATTGAACAGGGGGCTTCCGGTTAGGACCTTTGTGGCTCTTTGAGTGTTTAAGGTTGCTGACCCCTGGTATAGGGTTTCCTGCCTGAGTAGTGGGTTGGACTAGAAGACCTCCAAAGTCCCTTCTAAATCTGAAGGCAAGCTATTCCACTGGTTAATTGTTCTCTCCGTTAGGAAATTTCTCCTTAGTTCTAAGTTGCTTCTCTCCTGCGTTAATTTCCATCCGTTGTTTCTTGTCTTCCCTTTCGAGAGCAATGCACCTCTTACAGTGATTTCTGTACAGATCCTCAAAAATCATTCCAGCCCAAAGTCTGAATTTCATGAGACGTCAGGCTGAATTTTGTAGTTCAGTGGTTAGAAATGACCAGGCTTCTAACCACTAAAAATGCTTCCCTGTAGTTTTAACGATATGCCGAGTCAGATATTCTTTTCATCCTGCATCAGTGTTCCTTACAGATGCTTTTAAATTAGTTCTCTATTCTAAAGCGCTGGAGTGAGATGAAACCCTCTGAGGTTGACTTCTGGGAACAAAGAGAACTGTTTAGAAATTGCTTTGATTTGGGGGGTTAAAAGGTCTACCCATCCGCCCAGAGCCATATAGGAATATTGAATGTGGCAGCAAGCTTGCTACTCATTTGCTGAGACCAAGGATTGTCACCAGAGGCATGAAGGGACCCCAGTTTATGATGAACACAGCAAGAAACTTCACAAAATAGACGGTGGAGGAATTGCTAGGAGTAGATCAGGGATGTCAAACTCAATTTCATTGAGGGACGCATCAGGGTTGTATTTGACCTCGGGGGAGAGGGAGGGTCTTGTGGGGGGCATGGCCAGCTCAGCGTCACTCATCCATTTTTGGCCATAATGGCTCACCTGCACTCAGTTTTCAGCAGAGATGGCCTCTACCAGCGAAAACGGAGCTCGGGGAGGCCACGTGTGGCCTGCCTGGGCTTTGTTTTCGCTGGCAAAGGATTTTCCGTTTCCCGACGGCCTTCGGAGGGCCTCTGGAGGGGGGAGGCCATTTTTGCCCTCCCCAGGCTCCAAGAAAGACTCTGGAGGGCAAAAAACGGGCCTACCGAGCCCACCATATCATCGCATGCCAAAAGCGGGGGGGAGCGCAGGAGAGGTCATGCGCACATATGGGGGGGCAGACCGCATTGAACTATGGGTGTGGGCGCACGCACAACCCACTCCCCCACTCGCCCCGCTTTTTGCACGCAACGGCAAAAAAGGTTAGCAATCACTTCTAAATACCATGTCCAATCTTTTCTTAAAAACTTCTAGTGTTGGAGCACCCACAACTTCTGGAGCCGCTGTGGCTCTTCCTTAAACTTTCGGCAGCTTTTGATACTGGGGGTTGTTGTGTGGAATCAAATGCAAGACACACACACACACCCTGGAAAAGAAATAATCAAGGCTCATTACGGTAATTATTTATACAGGAGCAATTCTCTCCAGGAAATAATGGGAGGGATTCCTAGAGACAAAAGGATGCACTCATAGTTATGCATTTTAGGAAAAGAGGATAAAATAATACAATCATATATATGCATAGATATTAGATGGTATAAGCATAAATATTCCTAATTAATAAACCTCAAGTTACTTCCCCGCTCCTCTATTGTTGTTATCCTCAAGAATTATTGTCTTAATAAAAAAAAAACCACATCAGTTACATTGCCATAGCAGTTTTGATGAAACGTAAAGGTAAAGGTTCCCCTCGCACATACGTGCTAGTTGTTCCCAACTCTAGGGGACGGTGCTCATCTCTGTTTCAAAGCTGAAGAGCCAGCGCTGTCCGAAGACGTCTCCGTGGTCATGTGGCCGGCATGACTCAACGCCAAAGGCGCACGGAACGCTGTTCCCTTCCCATCAAAAGTGGTCCCTATTTTTCTACTTGCATTTTTTACGTGCTTTCGAACTGCTAGGTTGGCAGAAGCTGGGACAAGGAACGGGAGCTCACCCCGTTACGCGGCACTAGGGATTCGAACTGCTGAACTGCCGACCTTTCAGTCGACAAGCACCGCGTCTTAGCCACTGAGCCACCGCGTCCCTTGATGAAGCATACAGAGGCTCAAAAGTGTACTGAGAATGGAGGACTTCAAAGCTGTCCCAATTAGCACACATTCCTTCTATGTTTCTCTCTTGCCAATACATTCCGTTCCTCCAAGAACTTGTTTTCCTCAACAATTCAGTCATGCTGAGCCAACTGAGACATTCTTATCTGTTCCCTAAAAGTAGGGTTAGAGCAGGAGTCTCCAAACTTGGTAACTGTAAGATTTATGGACTTCAAGTCCCAGAATTCCTCAGCCAGCCATGCTGCTTGGGGAATTCTGGGAGTTAGAAGTCAACAAGTCTTAAAGTTGGCTGGTTGGGGAATTCTGAGAGTTTGTTAGGACAGAGGTCTCCAACCTTGGCCAATTTTAAGACTTGTGGGCTTCAACTTCCACAATTCCTCAGCCAGCTTGGCTAGCTGAGGAATTCTGGGAGTTGAAGTCAACAAGTCTTAAAGTGGCCTAAGTTGGAGACCCCTGTGTTAGGATATTGAATTGAATGTAGTAACTGGAAGAGTAAAGTACAATAGGCCAGAACAGGGGTCTCCAACCTTGGTCCCTTTAAGACTTGTGGACTTCAACTCCCAGAGTCCCTCAGCCAACAAAGCTGGCTGAGGAACTCTGGGAGTTGAAGTCCACAAGTCTTAAAGGGACCAAGGTTGGAGACCCCTGGGCCAGAACACACAGTTGTAGTCGATTAGTAAGAAAGAGTGCTGATTCATGCCTGAGGCAATCTATGCTGTGATTGGTTGCTGTAAGTATAAAGGGGGAGTGTCCCCCTTTTTTCCCTCCTTTTTCTTCTGTGTGTTCTATACACAGGTGGTCCTCGACTTAACAACAGTTCATTTAGTGACCGTTCAAAGTTACAGCAGCATTGGAAAAAAGTGACATGACCATTTTCCACACTTGTGGCCATTGTGTGATTTCCATGGTCACGTGATCAAAATTCAGACACTTGATAACCGATTCACATTTATGACGGATGCAGTGTCCTGGAGTCACGTGATCCGCTGTTGCAACTCTCTCACGAGCAAAGTCAACGGGGAAACCAGATTCACTTAGCAACCGTGTTACTACCTTAACAACCGCAGTGATTCACTTAACAAACGCGGCAAGAAAAGTGAGTAACACGGTTGTTAAGTGAATCTGGCTTCTCTGTTAACTTTGCTTGCCAGAAGGTTGCAAAAAGTGCTCACATGACGCCCTGGACACTGCAACCGTCATAAATATGACCCAATTGCCAAGCATCCTAATTTTGATCATATGATTAATAGATTAAACAGAGTTGAAAGGGATCTTGTAGGTCATCTAGTCCAACCCCCTCCCCCGCCCAAGCAGGAGACCCTATACCATTTCTGACAGGTGGCTTTAGATCAATGGAGTTATCGAGACGCCTCTCAAACCTGATGTCCTCAGAGTGGAAGATTATAAACACAATCCTTCCAGCAGAGGGTTGGACTTGAAGACCTCCAGAGTCCCTTCCAGCCCTATGATTATAAAGGAAGAATCTGTCTCTTTGCTAAATATTGGTGGAGGATAATGTGCTTTGCAGTTGTCCCTACCCTTGCTGAAAAATACAAGCAAAAAAAACCTGGGTCACCAAATCGTCTGTTTCATAGTCTAAATCAGCGTTTCTCAACCTAGGCAGCTTGAAGATCATGAGGATGCTGCAACGGTGGTGTGAAAAGTGGTCATAAGGCACCTTTTTCAGTGCTGTTCTGACTTCGGTTGTATGTCGAGGACTACCTGTCAAGTGGGGCCCTGATCTGGCAATATGGGAAGTGATGCAGACGGACACAGCTCTCAGATCACTGCGCTCTCTGCCAGCTGCAGTTGCTGAATATTTTTCAAAGCCACCCCATATATCGTGCACTGCAGCTGTCCAACCCAGAAGTGATGAGAATGTGGGTTACTGTTGCCGTTACCTTTCCATTTTGAGAACAGTTAGAAGTTACACTCCTTCAGAAGTTGCTATTCCCTCAATTAGAACTAGAGTGAAGTGTGCACATGCATCAAAATTACACAAAATTGGTCCCAGGTGAACAAGAACCGTTTTTTTTTAATGCTAGCTAATGAGTATTATAGAGACACAGTGGCTCAGTGGCTAAGACACTCAGCTTGTCGATTGAAAGGTTGGCAGTTCAGCGGTTCGAATCCCTAGTGCCGCGTAATGGGGTGAGCTCCTGTTACTTGTCCCAGCTTCTGCCAACCTGGCAGTTTGAAAGCATGTAAAAAATGCAAGTAGAAAAATAGGGTCCACCTTTGGTGGGAAGGTAACAGCCTTCTGTGCACCTTTGGTGTTTATTCATGCCAGCCACATGACCACAGAGACGTCTTCAGACAGCGCTGGCTCTTCGGCTTTGAAACGGAGATGAACACCGCCCCCTAGAGTGGGGAACAACTAGCACATATGTGCGAGAGGAACCTTTACCTTTAATGAGTATTATACGGCTGACATCAATAAGAACAGCCCAATGCATTGTGTTCTGGACACTAGTTAAGGCTCACCAGATGGCTACAACCTGACTACAGATCCCATTATACTAAGACCAACCAAACAATGTATTTGCTTTGCAGGTTGCATAAATCCAGGCACTGTGGCCAGTCAACCATTGTAAGTAGTGCGTGGAGAACTTTAAAAGAATTGGTGAAGCACTGTAATTCAGATAGCAATTCCAGTTTTCCTAGTCAAACAGTGCATGATGTCAGAGTTACACTGGTTGAGCCAGGGGGAGGAATCATATGTGGAATTAGTCTGGAATCTTTACATGGCAGGGGTGAAATCCAGCAGGTTCTGAAAGGTTCTGGAGAACCGGTAGTGGAAATTTTGAGCAGTTCGGAGAACTGGCAAATAACACTTCTGGCTGGTCCCAGAGTGGGGTGGGAATGGAGATTTTGCAGTATCCTTCCCCTAGAGTGGGGTGGAAATGGAGATTTTGCAGTGTACTTCCCCTGCCACACCCACCAAGCCATGCCCACCACACCACACCACGCTCACCAAGCCACATCCATAGAAGTAAAAAAAATCGGATTTCACCACTGCTACATGGGCATAAGAGGGCAAACTCTTGAATGTCATTGAAGGTAGCCTGGGAAGATTCCTGTGTTATAGGTTTGAGCAATAAAATAGCTAATTCAACACTTCATCTGTGCCTCTGATTGTTCATGTCTGACATATAGTTATTGTTCTGTCCCCCTCACCTCAGTCCGAGCGATGACTTAATTAGCCGGCACTATCAGCTCTGGCAGCAAACTAGCGAGCATCTGCCAAGTGTCTTTGTTATCTCTCTTGATGAGTCAACCAGGAACAAACAGTACTTCAGCTCTAGTTAAGCAGTTGATTTGCTTGCTACAAAAAGGTATAGCACTCCTTGCTGCTTTTATATCCTGTGGGGTATGGCTCCATGACTCAGCACTTCCTAGGCCTGCCCCACCCCTGCTTCTGTTGTTCCCGCCTCTCCTGCCTATGAAACCTAGGGTCCAGCCAGGCCTGATTGCCATCAGCTGGGTCTGGAGGTGTGGCCTGGGGGGGAAAAGAGTCAGGGGATGGAGGCCTCATTATCTCCTCCACCTGGCCTGCTTCTAGTCCTGGAGCTGAGCCAGGGAAGCCAGTGCTCCAGAGGTAAGTCCTGATGGCCCTTCCCCCTTACTTTCTGAGTCACTTTCTGGCAGGGGGCCCGGCTCGGGAGGCACAGACACAACAGTTATGGAACACTCTTGTCCTAGATGCTGAAGAACAAGTGCCATCTTTCCAGCCAGCTCTCTTTCCAAATCCTGCAGCAGTAATTACAGTTTTTATTAACAAAAAGTGAGAAATAATTGTGATCATTGGAAATGCTAATTCAGAGCATACTGCTTTGTTGTTTGAGGCTAGTTTTGCTTCTGGTGTGTAACCACAGTAGGGAAACAAAGATGAGAAAAAAGGATGTTCATTCATTCATTCATTCATTCAGCTATGTTAAATCTTTGGTTATTACACTTTACAACTTGGATCCACACAATATGTTAATACAGATTTAGCAAATAAAATTGCTATCTCCATGTAATATGCCATATTGAAACAAATAAACCATAATATAGTTTAATATGATGATCTGTTCACTTGGGATATAAAAATAATTGCTGGGTTTCACATACCGGTAAATGCCATTTTAAAAACTACCAGGTGTCTTTCTAATGTTTTACACACACACACACACACACACAAACAGAAAGAGAGAAAATTTTCAAACTACCGTGTTTCCCCAAAAATAAGACTCTGTCTTATATTTTTTTGAACCCCGAAATAAGTGCTTGGCCTCATTTTTCGGGAGGTCTTATTATTTTGGAGTGCGTAGAGCAAGATGGGTTCCTCTTGCCGTCTTATCTGATTTCTATCTCTGCATTTAAATATTTTCGGGGAGGAGGCTTATTTTAGCACATGCGCTCAAAAGCCCGATTGAGCTTATTATCAGGGGATGTCTTATTTTCAGGAAAACAGGGTATTAAATGTGTAAAGCTTGTTACTTCAAGTTACTATGGAATACTCCAGCCTAGATTTGTAATTTTTAATAAATGTAATTCCTCTATTTTTGCAGAAGCAGTAAATGAGCTGTTGGAGAGGAAGGACAATATAAAAGGGATGCAGCTGAACTTTTTAGTGTTGATACTATGAGAATGAAGCACAAAATGAATTACAGGTCTAGGAGGTAAAAGTTTAAGACACATTTTAGAATGGTTTAAAGGAGGAAAAGCTAATGTTTATAGTATTTTTCAGTAAGGCTGTGATTTTCTTGTAAAGTGGATTTTTGAGTGGGCTGAACCTGTTTTTGCAGACTGATCCAGAGGTATGAGATATCTTCCCTAGAAGTCTGGAGCCTTAAAGATGTGCTTACCGTAATTCCTGTTCCCATCATCCTTAGCCACTAAAAGCAATGGTTACGAACGTCTAATCTGGTTAGAGAGATCCAGGTTGGGGAAAGTTATCTAAAATGGAGGAAGCAGGAGTAATTTATAGCACATAACTCTCAGTTGTAATGTGGGAGCTGAGAAAACCAGATGGGGAAGAATGCTGATAAAACTTCACAGTAAAACATATGAGAAGGTTTACTTGTTCGCTGTAAATTAAATTCTAAGGTAAATCAATCACTTAATACGGCAACAGAGTAGATGCACTAACAGACACATTTTCTTGTGGGACATTTCATGCCGCCATGCTACAATCATTTATCAAGTGTTAAAATGCAATAAAAGAAATAAACTTCAATGCCTATCAGTGCCTTAAAATAATTTTGGAAACATATTGTTTAAAGTATAGGATCCTTATGATCTGCAGTCTAAAAGTGAGATGCTAAATCGAAGACACATTTGGTGGTATTTATCAGCCCTTCCCAGGGAAATTAGCTGGCAGGATTCCCCTCCTCCCCTTAGCAACACCTTAAGGCTTTTTTTAAAAAAATTGTCATTTAAAAAAAAATCTTTGCAAAGTGAAATTAATCTAATCTTAATATAAGAGGAAACAGTCTGTTAGTTTCCGTTAGATCTGTGATATGCTCACTCAGAGCCTTGCAGTAAGGAATCATGAAAATAGTGGCACAAAGTATAAAACCTCCTATTTTAATTCTTCTGTTTTAACCTTTCCTACTTTTAGGTTCATTTTCTTTTTTTTCTGCATTTTATCTGGACGTCAGGGCTTTGATTTCTGTTTTCTCAAATTGGTTTCAATATTTCACTCTGCACTGTGACTTCACCCATCCTTTATGGATATCCCTTCCCATCATTCAGACAAATATGTATATTCAGTCAGATTTTCCAAACGGCGCACTTGCTAGTTTGACAAAATCAATTTGAATGGTGCTACACAATTCACACAGGATTTACGGATATTACCTAAATTCAGAATAAATGAACTCTGCCTTTAGCAGGCTCACTTTGTCTTACTGCTTTAGTTCTACCCACTGATGGACTGTTGAGATGGTAGTTTATGTCTTTTCCAGATAATTTTTATTATTTGCTGTGACTTCTCTGTTATTTCGTAGATAGAAATCTGTAGGGCAAAGATTTATATTTCTTCAAATGTAATTAGCATGATTTCTGTAGAACCCTGTTACTGAGCAACAGCTCACAATGGTTTCCAAATCATAAGGGACTTGTTCATGTGACATAATGTGCTCTAAATCGTATTTTGCAAATAGTTGGATTCTCACAGCATGCTAAGCTAGATTTTCCAAAATGCACAGTATGATTGAAGAGTTTGTAAATGCTGCCCCTGAAATAATCAATTACTAGCAATAGATCAGGGTGGATCGTTTAAAAATGTCAAATTTAAGACTTTCAAAAACCAAACCGAACAAGATTTAAAAATGATTTACAGCAGCTCGTCTTTTAGGTTAGTATTTATTTCTAAAAGGTTTAATTGCTGGAAGACTTTATTTAAGATATAATTCTTTTAACATTTAAAGAGGGAAAAAAAGTGGTGAGGAGAGAAGTTTTTACCTGGACAAAATAATAATAATAATAATACTGAAAGGAATAATGAAGATATTCCTTCAAACTCCCCCCTTTCCTTTCGATCCCTGGGCTCAGATAGCATTGACATATCCATATAGGGAACTAACTCTTAGAGCTAATGACTAGTTGCCTCCTTAAAGGATGAAGAAATTTCAACTTCATGTATGGTCTGGAAAGGATATCTGCCAACTTTTGATGATAAAGCTTTTCCGCTTCTTCTGCCAGGGCATATTCACGGCGCTCCTCCTCCTTTTCCATTTCACGGGCTTCCTTGAGGTGATCCATCTGAGCACGGAGTTCTTCCCGGTATTGTTTCGATTGCTGCAAACGCCTGCAGGGAACATGTACAGGAGCTTGTTGGAAGAACATGATTTTGCTTGTTGGACGCCAATTGGGAAGGTCACAAAAGGCAATTTTCCCGGGGCACTGCAGTTGTGCTAAATACATACTGGTTGCCAATTAATCTGACTTTTGATCATGTGACCAAGGGGATGCTACAACGGTTGTTAGTGCAAGGACTGGTTTTTAAGATACTTTTTTCAATGCTGTTGAAACGTCAAACCTGTCGCTATACAAATAGTTATTAAGTCGAGGACTAGCTGTGCACATGGGCATTTGGCAGAAACCAGACATCACATCCTCTCATGACATCATGTGCGTGATGGTGCCCGTGACATCACTTCCCCTTCCCTGAAGATGCCCCTGGGAAAGTACAGGTAGTCCTCGACTTCCAACCACAACGGACCTCAACATTTCTGTTGTTAGGTGAGACATTTGTTCAGTGAGTCCTGCTCTGTTTTATGACCTTTCTTACCATAGTTCTTAAGTGAACCACTATACTAATACGGCTATTGTTAATCTGGCTTCCCCAATGACTTTGCTTGTCAGAAAGCTATCAAAGATGATTCCATGATTCAGGGACACTGCCAACCATCACAAATACGAGACAGTGGCAAACATGTGAATTTTGATCATGTGAGCCATGGGTCGTAAATGTGAAAAAGAGACATGAGTCACGTTTTTCAGTGCTGATGTAACTCTGAATGGTCACTAAATGAACTGTTGTAAACCAAGGACTACCTGTAGTAGGAAATGCCCCTTGATTGAGAAAAGTCAGGCCTGTTAACAGGGCCATTAGCAATTTACCTTGTGCAGGTCTCATGTTCTGTCTGTTGGTATTCCTGAATGGCTGCCTTTAATAATTCCTTGTCCTGTAGAAGATCTTCCTGCTCCTTGGCGTTTCTCTGCACTGAGAAGTGGGAAACGGCAAAAGTTATTGGCTAATGTCAAAATAGCACACGGGGCTCATTGGACAGCCATGCTCAGTAGTTCCTCCTCCCCTTTCTTAATGCAGTTTTGGTCATTACAAGATTTAACTACATCGTAAAAAGACAATCCATGTACTGTAGGGTTCTTGTTTAAAATATATGGGCAGTCCTCGGCTAACGGCCACAACTGAGCCCAAAATTTCTGCTGCTAAACAAGACAACTGTTAAGTGAGTCCTACTCAGTAGTGGGATTCAGCTGGTTCGGGCAAACCTGTAGTTAAATTGCTGGCTGAGTTGTAGCCATTTCTTTTCTCAGTCATCTAGAGTTGTCTGGAAGTTACTGAAGAAGCTCCTTGGCTATGCAGCGAAAAGGTCTGAAAATGTTTTCAAAAAGTTTGAAAAAGTTTTGCTGCTTATCCAAGTTGGTCCTTCAGAAACTTCCCAACGACTCTGGATGACTGAGAATTTTCATTGATACCGAAGGCAACTCTTTCCTAACCTTGGATGAATTTGCAGGGGGTTTACACAGTGGTGAAATTCTGTTTTTTTTAATACTGGTTCTGTGGGTGAGGCTTGGTGGACATGGCTTGGTGGATACTGGAGAATCTCCATTCCGTCCCCACTCCAGGGGAAGGATACTGCAAAATCTCCATTCCCTCCCTACTCCAGGGGAAGGATACTGCAAAATCCCCATTCCCTCCCCACTCCAGGGGAAGGATACTACAAAATCCCCATTCCATCCCCACTCCAGGGGAAGAATACTGCAAAATCTCCATTTCCTCCCCAATTCAAGAGGAAGGATATTTCAAAATATCCATTCCCTCCCCACTCCAGGGGGAAGGATATTTCAAAATCTCCATTCCCTCCCCACTCCAGGGGAAGGATACTGCAAAATCTCCATTCCTACCTCACTCCAGGGGAAGGATACTGCAAAATCTCCATTCCCTCCCCACTCCAGGGGGCTGGATGCTGCAAAATCCCCATTCCCACCCCACTCCAGGGGAAGGAAAGTGCAAAATCCTCATTCCCACCCCACTCTGGGGCCAGCCAGAGGTGGCATTTGCCGGTTCTCCAAACTACCCAAAATTTCCATTACCGGTTCTCCAGAACGTATTAGAACCTGCTGGATTTCACCCCTGGGTTGACATCATCCCTTGACCATGCCCCTGAATTGATTAAAACTGAACTCATCATGTACAATATATCAATGCAGTTAATTTGAAGATTTGCAAACAAGCTACATGGTTTTTCACAGAAACATCTTTCTTTCGGACGTCACACGGAAGGAATTGCTGATGTTTTAAATGTATGTTTGTCTATAAAACAAAAAAAACTTTTTATATAAAAAAAATCAGAGAATGAGAGATTCACCTCCAGTATTATTACCCAGTTATTTTACATCAGAGGTCTTCAATCTTGGCCACTTTAAGACTTGTGGACTTCAACTCCCAGAATTCTCCAGCCAGCTGTGCTGCCTGGAGAATTCTGGGAGTTGAAGTCCACAAGTCTTAAAGCGGCCAAGGTTGAAGACCTCTGTTCTACATGATGGCAAGCTGGAGAGAAATTGGACTTTCAGAAGATCATCAACAGTTCCTTACATTTCTCCTCAATCTGAAGTTTCCTTGTGTCCATGACTTCTTTGAGCAACCGATCTCTGGCTAGTTTCAGGGCCTTTTCCTTCTCAGCTCTCTTGGCCCACATTTTTGCAGCATCCTCGGCCCGCAACCTGTCCAGCTCTTGTTCCTGTCGTTTGTCCTCTTCCCTCCGCTGGGCCAAGTAGGCCTGATACATCTGCTGCTCTTTAAAGAGTTCCCTCTGAAAAATGCAAAAAGGGGAGAGATTTTAAAAAGGTGAGAAGAGGGTGAGAAGAGGGGAGGAGGGGGAGGAGGAGAAGGAGAAGAGGAGAAAGAGGAGGAGGAAAAAAGGAGGAGAAGGAGGGGAGGAGGAGGGAGGAGAAGAAGAAGAGGAAGAAGAAGAAGAGGTGGTGGAGGAGGAAAGAAGAGGAGGAGGAGGAAGTGGAGGAGGAGGAAGCGGAGGAGAAGAAGAGGAAGAAGAAGTGGAGGAGGAGGAAGGAAGAAGAAGAGCAGGAGGAAGAAGAGGAAGAGGAGGGAGTGGAGGAAGAGGAGGAAGGAGAAGAAGAAGAGGAGGAAGTGGAGGAGGAGGAAGGAAAAAGAGGAAGAGGAAGAAGGAAGGGAAAGAGGAAGAAGAGGAGGAAGAAGAGGAGGAGGAAGGAGGAGAAAGAAGAGGAAGAAAAGGAGGAGGAGGAAGTGGAGGAGGAGGAAGGAGAAAGGAGAAGAAGAGGAGGAGGAGGAAGGAAAAGACAAAGAAGGAGGAGGAGGAGGAAGAAGGGCAGAACTTCCATTTCTATGAATTACTTGATAGCATCCCTGCTTAAAAACCTGCAAGTTCTGGAATCCTGACAATTTTTCCATCCCCCTTTTGACTTTTATCCTTTTATGCCTTCCATATCTCATAACCGGCAAACTGAAATGTTTTCCTACAACTAACATAACTTCAGAGCTAAGGAGAATCTTTCAGGCCACCGTTCACCCATTCAGCCAATCTGCAGAAGAAATTTAGTGGTTGACACTAAAGGCTGCTTGAGGTCAAGGCATCTGAAAACCACTGGAATGACCTATCACATGGTGGGTGAGCACACATTTCCTCACGAGGCCTATTTTTATGCAACTGCCTGGCCTCATTATACTCAAGCCATGCTTTCACAACAGTATTGCCATCCTTACCCAAAACAAGGCCCGGGAAAAGGGAAGATTAAATAACTACACAGTTACAAAAGAACATTCCATTTGTATGGATATAATAACTTAAAAAGGTAAAGGTTCCCCTCGCACATACGTGCTAGTCGTTCCCAACTCTAGGGGGCGGTGCTCATCTCCGTTTCAAAGCTGAAGAGCCAGCGCTGTCCGAAGACGTCTCCGTGGTCATATGGCCGGCATGACTCAACGCCGAAGGCCAAAGGAATGCTCTTACCTTCCCACCAAAGGTGGTCCCTTATTTTTCTACTTGCATTTTTTACGTGTTTTCGAACTGCTAGATTGGTAGAAGCTGGGACAAGTAATGGGAGCTCACCCCGTTACGCGGCATTAGGGATTCGAACTGCTGACCTTTCGATCAACAAGCTTAGCGTCTTAGCCACTAAGCCACCGCGTCCCTGTTATAAGAACTTAGGTTCCACCATTTTTTTCCAGATATATGTTTGTGTAATACAACAATCTGCAAAGCTTCAAGTACGAACGTATCTCCAACTTAGTGGCACTGTAGCTCCTATAGCACAAATCACTCTTCCAATTATGGCTACATGGATAGATAGATAGATAGATAGATAGATAGATAGATAGATAGATAGATAGATAGATAGAAAGACAGACAGACAGACAGACAGACAGACAGACAAATGATAGAGAGAAAGGCAGGCTAGCAGAGAGAGAGAGAGATGATAAATGACCAATAGTAAGATAGAGATGGCTAGGTGGTAAATGATCACTAGATAGAAAAGTACATATAGATAAGTAGATATATAGACAGTGTCGGCTGGCGGCCCCCAGGAGTGTAGGGCCTTCTCTGTGGGGGCAGTGACACTCTGGAACGAACTTCCCCCTGGCCTGCGTCAAGTGCCTGATCTTCGGACCTTCCGTCGTGAGCTCAAAACATATTTATTTATTAAAGCGGGACTGGCATAATTAGTGTTGAATTTTAATCGGGTATTATTAATATTTTTAAATTTTTAAATCTAAATTTTAATAATCAGCCTTTAAAATTTGCTCTTTTTAAATGTTTTAAATTGTATATATTTTGTTTTTATTCTGGCTGTACACCGCCCTGAGTCCTTCGGGAGAAGGGCGGTATAAAAATTTAATAAATAAATAAATAATAAATAAATATAGACAGGAGAGAGAGAGAGAGATGAATGATAGATGAATGATAGTTATTCATCTCTCTAGTTCAGCGGTGATAGTTCAGTGATAGTTCAGTGGTGGGATTCAGGCGGTTCAGGCCGGTTCGGGCAAACTGGTAGTTAAATTGCTGGCTGGCCCTGCCCCTTCTCACCCCACCCCTTCCAGGAGTCCCCACGCACCCCATTTTCATTCCCAGGTGACTCCAGGGAGGCCTCCTAGGCCCAAAACGGGGGGGGGGACAGTTTGGAAGGGCAGCCTGTCCCCCCCCCAGCAGCCTGTTTCTGCTCCCAGGGGGTGCAGGAGGCAGAGTGCTGCCTCTCACGCCCCCTGGCCACGCCCACCATGGCCGCGCCCACCCAGCCAATCATGAGGGCAGAGAACGGGTTGTTAAATTATTCGAATCCCACCACTGGCTATCTTGCATAATATATCAAGCTTACAACCAGGTTCACTGTTGGCTTTACCTTCCTTTGTCTTTGGCTCTCCGTGTCCTCCAGGGATTCTTGCAGGACGTGATCCAAGATCTTCATTTCTAAAGCGAGCTCATTTTGCCTTTCTTCATTGAGACGCCTCGCTTTCTTCTTCATGGAATCCAGCAACATGTCTCTGCATTCTCTCAGTTTCTCTCGCCTTTTGATCTCGGCTTGTTCGTTCTCCAGTTTGATCAGCTGCCGTTCTTCTTCCTGTGCAAGAGGAGCAGCAGTTAGTTGGTTACTCATCACCTTCTGCCTGACAAGTTCTGAAGGAGCAGGAGTTGGACCTAATGGCCCACAACGTGCTAAAAAGAGTTAAGCGAGCATAATATATGAAGTAGGTGGGAATATGGAAGGCCGACTTCATCAAGAGGTTCTGATGAACCTGAGAATCAGCGCACAATTTCCGTTGTTTTGAGACGGACAACGAAGTGACTGTAGTGTTAATTCTACAGAGGTTTAATATAGTTTAAAGTCTTCTGGGCACCCTCAAACACCCCTCTAAAAGCTATGGAAGAATGAAAATTTTTGGCTTCAAATACAGATGATGTTTTCCTTCCCTTCCCTATTTTTTCTCCTTCCCTTCCCTTTCTCCTTTCTCCTTTCCCTTCCTTTCCTTTCTCCTTCCCTTCCCTTTCTTTCCCTTCCCTTTCTCCTTCCCCTTCCTTTCCTTTCTCCTTCTCTTCCCTTTCCTTTCCTTTCTTTCCCTTCCTTTCCCTTTCCCTTTCTCTTCCCTTTCTCCTTTCCCTTCCTTTCCTTTCTCCTTCCCATCCCTTTCTCCTTCCTTCCCTTCCCTTTCTTTCCTTCCTTTCCTTTCTCCTTCCTTCCTTCCCTTCCTCCCTTTCTCCTTCCTTTCTCCTTCCCTTCCTCCCTCCCTTTCTCCTTCCTTTCTGCTTCCTTCCTCCTTCCTTCCTTCCTTCCTTCCCTTCCCTTCCCTTCCCTTTCTCCTTTCCTTCCCTTCACATTATTACCTCTGGGTCTACAGCTGTGTATTTCCCAAAATTATTGGGCTACCCCTGTGCATAAGAGGCTGCCCACCTGTGATCTATAGGTAAAATCCATATAACCAAATGATATAGCCAACCACCATAAATTATCATCCAATCTAAACCTGAGTGCAAGGACAGCAGAAGGGAGATAATTATGCACAACAAATTATAGCAAGCCACAATAACTCAGGTTTAATTATAGGCCACTGTCAAATTGAAGGGCCACCAGTTTTCCTTTTGAAGAAAGAAGGGCGGGTGGGACCTTGGATATAAACCGCAGACTTTGGCCTGAGCAGTCCTTGATAAGAAGATTTTGAAGATACAGAGAAGGGAGTAGAAGCATAATAAATAAGTCAGAGAAGTGAGAATTGGCTAATTTCTCCTCTCTCTTTCATATAATGTCAAGCATTGTATTGCAAGGCACGATCAAGAAATCAAGTACAAATAGTCCTCACTTAACAACCGGCTGTATTATGATCATTCAGCAGTCGGTTTTATGAGCCCCAGGACAAGTGCTTACAGCCCATAAAGCAATTGTCCTAAATATACAGGCCATCCACCATGGTCATGTGACCCCATGTTAGGTGGGTCAACTTTAGGACTGGCCATGGTGATCCCATGACCACCATTCGTGATTTATTATTATTTTTTGGCCAGTTTCCGGCAAAAAAACACCCTTTAAAAAGGGCTCACTTAGCAACTCCTGCAAAAAAAATACTTCCTGTTGTGTAGGTGCCTCTAGTTGCAACTCTAGCAACTTATAGCCGTAATTCGGGGTTCCACCATAGTTGTAAATCAAGGACTACTTGCATCATAGAGACATCAATAAGAAATCTTATTGCTAGAATTGGAGGAAGAGCGCATTAAGGCTGTTCACAAGCTGGTTTCCAAAAGGCTTCAGGTGTAAGTCAGGCATCTGGCATCCGCCTTTCTGCAAGCTCTCATCTCTTGAGGAACCCAACCCAGCCATCTCAAGCATTTCGGCCCGCTTGCGCCGCCCCCTCCCCCACTGCTACAACAGCACCATTATTTCATTCCGGATGGCAAGGAATGAAATAATAATGGTGCTGTTGTTGTTTTTTTGTTTGTCTTTTTGGCATTGCATGTACCCCCCCCAGGGCACAGATTTCCAGCCCCCCATGGCCGGTCCCAAAGGTGGTTGAACCTCCCTCCACCCCCACCCGGGCAGCTGTTCAGGTGACTGTGGCGAGCTCTTCCTCTTACCTTCCAGTTCCAATTCGCACCGCTCTACTGAGGGTGAGGTTTGACTCCGCCTTAAGAGTGGAGGCTGGTGTGTGGGCGGGGTGATTTTGGGCGGTGCAGCCTTGTGTTTCTGCACGCGGGCCGGATTAATTATTCTCAGGGGCCATATCTGGCCCAGGGGCCATAGCTGGAGTGCAGTACAAAAAAATACGAAAATTTCTCAATGGACCACCAAAATTTTCTCGCGGACCACCAGTTGGTGACCACTGGTCACAGGATTTAAAATTATGAACTTGGTGGTCCCTGAGGTCCAAAAGGTTGGGGACCCCTGCTATAGAGCCCTGCACACCAGAACAACTAGACACAAGAACAGTTTTTTCCCAAACGCCATCACTCTGCTAAACAGATAATTCCCTCAACACTGTCAAACTATTTACTTTGTTGTTGTTAGTTGTGTAGTCGTGTCCGACCCATCGTGACCCCATGGACAATGTTCCTCCAGGCCTTCCTATCCTCTACCATCCTCTGGAGTCCATTTAAGCTCATGCCTACTGCTTCAGTGACTCCATCCAGCCACCTCGTTCTTTGTCATCCCCTTCTTCTTTTATCCTCAATCTTTCCCAGCATTAGGCTCTTCTCCTTCTCATTAGGTGGCCAAAGTATTTGAGTTTCATCTTCAGGATCTGGCCTTCTAAAGAGCAGTCAGGGTTGATCTCCTCTAGGACTGACTTGTTTGTTTGCCTTGCAGTCCAAGGGACTCGCAGGAGTCTTCTCCAGCACCAGAGTTCAAAGGCCACAATTCTTTGGCACTCAGCCTTCCTTATGGTCCAACTTTCACAACCATACATTGCAACTGGGAAAGCCATTGCCTTGACTATAGGCACTTTTGTTGGCAGGGTGATGTCTCTGCTTTTTAGAATGCTGTCTAGATTTGCCATAGCTTTCCTCCCCAGGAGCAAGCATCTTTTAATTTCTTGGTTGCAGTCCCCGTCTGCAGTGACCTTGGAGCCCAGGAAAATAAAATCTGTCACTACCTCCATTTCTTCCCCATCTATCTCCCAGGAACTGAGAGGGGCGGATGCCATGATCTTAGTTTTCTTAAAGTTGAGTTTCAAGCCAATTTTTACACTCTCCTCCTTCACCCGCATCAAGAGGCTCTTTAGTTCCTCTTCACTTTCTGCCATTAGAGTGGTAACTATTTACTAAGTCTGCATTAATCTTCTCATCTTTTCATCGTTCCCATCACCCATCTCCTTCTACTTATGATTGTATGACTGCAACTTTGTTGCTTGTATCCTTACAATTTATTTTGATATTGATTGGCTTCTGACTGCTTATTTGTGCCCTATGACTACCATCAAGTGTTGTACCTTAAGATTCTTGATGAAGGTATCTTTTCTTTTATGTACACTGAGAGCATTTGCACCAAGACAAATTCCTTGGGTGTCCAATTACACTTGGCCAATAAAAAAATTATATTCTATTCTACAAAGAATTGGTCTTGTAGAGCCTTTGTAGTAGGGCCTGAAAGATGGGCTACAGTCCCACCTCCTCCACCCCACAACTGTGTCCACAAAGGAGGAGACACAAAGTCCTGGAAAGATGCGAAGAGGATGCTAAAAAAAATCCAAAAGGTCCCCAACAACAGATCCACGCTCGATTGGAAAGCGAGAAAACACATGTCAGAGACCTCTGGGAAAATGCTGGCACTACAGAACAGCCCTGGGAATAGCTACTCATCTCTGCCAGGCAACGCGGAGTAAGATTGCTGTGGGAAACAAGCCTTTGGTAATGATCCTAAGGGAGATCCGTAACTAAGCGTGGCATTTCCATCAGAAGGAAAAGCATCAAGGTAGAAGGATTGATCATACTTTCTTAACGGGAACTCTGGAGAATTCCTGCCAATCGAACCCAAACTTACTGGGTGTTGTGACCCAGGCCCAAGTAACTTTGAACAGTCACTAAATAAACTGTTGTAGGTCGAACGCTACCTGTACAGGTAGTCCTTGACTTACAGCCACAATAGAGCCCAAAATTTCCATTACTAAGCAAGGCAGTTGTTGAGTGAATTTTGCCCCATTTTACAACATTGCTTGTCATGCTGGCCTAGGAATTCTGGGAGCTGAAGTCCACAGGTTGTAAAGAGACCATACTTACCCACCCGGGACCTAAATGCTGCCACATTTCAAACTAATCCCTGGGCCATGGACCAGTACCGGTTAATGGCCTGTGTTGTGACCCAGGCCCAGGTAGGTAGTAGTAAACGCAATCAGTTCAAAAACAAACAGACTTTATTCGAACAGCTGAGAATTAAAATCATTCTCAGCGTAGTCCAAACTAAAACAAAGCAAATTCTTTACAACACAATTCTTCAGTCTTACCACCAATCTTGGTCTAAGGCAAACTGCCAAAGGCTTTTCTTGGCAAAAGTTCAAAAGCAGAAGATGCTGACAAGAAATAAATGCAACAAGACAAGGAGCAATTCTATCAACGTTGTTTTCCGACAAAGAGCCCAAATGCTGTTACTGGTCTTTTAAGCCTTATTGGAGGGGCCAATCATCTCTTTGCCCTACTCCCGAGTCGTCCTCTTTGCTTGAGGTGCTCTTGCCTTCTGGCAGCTCTTCTCATGTGTGCATTAGGAACAGGCTCCTCCTGTTCCTCTGCCTCACTACTGTCAGCCTCTGGAGGCTCCGAAGTCCGCACATCACTCCCAGATGGCCTTGGCCCCATCTCTGCCTCTGACACAGAGCCCTCATCCGGGCCTTCCCCTGCCTCCAGGACTGGCCCACGCTCTTCCTCAGCCTCATCACTGTCCGACTCCCCAACACCGGGCTTGACAGCACGTCTTTGGGGAGGTGTCGGAAGCAAGACTTCTTGTGGAGCTGCTCAGCTAGTCCTCGACTTAAAACCATTCATTGAGCCTTAACTAGTGTCCAGGAACACAATGCATTGGGCTGCTCTTATTGATGTCAGCAATATAATATTCATTAGCTAGCATAAAAAAAAATAAGTTCTCATTCATCTGAGCCCAATCTTGTGTAAATCTGATTTTGACACGTTTGCACGCTTCACTCTAGTTCTAATCAAGGGAATAACAAACAAACTGCTGGGGGAGTGTGACTTCTAACTGTTCTCAAAATGGAGAGGTAAAGGCAGGGGTGAACTCTATTTACCTTCCCTACCGGTTCGGAAGTACACGTGCCACCCGCAGGTGCCACATGCGTGTGCGGACCCTCTGCGCATGCGCAAACTCTTCTGCGTATGTGCAGAGGGTAAAAAACAGGCTACTTCCTGGTTAAAACCAGGAAGTAAGGACGACTGGGTGGGTGGGCGGAGCCTCACGCTGCCATCATTACCGGTTCTCTGAACCACCCATCGCTACCGGTTTGGCCAAACCGGTCAGAACCGGTAGCATTTCATCCCTGGGTAAAGGCAACAAGTAATCCACATTCTCATCACTTCTGGGTGTGACAGCTGCAGTGCATGATATATGGGGTGGCTTTGCACAATATTCAGCAACTGCAGCAGGTAGGAAGCGCAATGGTCTGAGAGCTGTGTCCCTCTGCATCATTTCCCATATTGCCAGATCAGGATCCCACTTACAGATCGTCCTCGACTTACAACCATTCATTTAGTGACAGTTCAAAGTTACAACAGCACTGGAAAAAGTGACTTATGACAATCTTTCCCCCTTACACCCATTGCAGGATCTCACTTAATGAATGTCTCGCTTAGGAGCATAAATTTTGGGCTCAGTCGGGGTCCTAAACCAAGGATTATCTGTACCATGCAGGGGTTTAAAGTTGATAACCAAAAACCGTGAATTACACCCTGAAGTCTTTTGAAAACCAGCTTGTGAACATTAATGAGCTCGTTAATGAAGAAGGATTGGATGTTCCCAACATGTTCTTAACTTTTCCTCCAATTTGGGCATTAAATCTTCTTGCTGATGTCTACAATACCAATAGTCTCTGACTTACGACCGTAACTGATCCCGAAATCACGGCCATTATTTGTTACAGTCATAACTCGAGGCACCTACATGATGCTTGTAGCATCCTGCAGTCACGTGACCACGATTTATGACGATTTTTGCCCCAAAAAATGGCATTTACTTCCAGTTTCTGGCAAAAAAATGCTCATTGCGAACCATGGATTCACTTTATAACCACTGCAAAAATGTTATAAAATGGGGCACAGTCACAGGGTGACCCCCCTCGATGACCAGCATGATGTGCGACCATAATCCCAGACTCCACTACAGTCGTAACTCGAGGACTCCCTGTAATCAGGAAATAAGAAGCTACCTTACCATCAGTTTTGCCTCTTCTTCTTTCAGTCGCCTCGCCTCTTCCCTTTGAGCATCCGCGATGGCTTTCTGGGCGTTGAGCGTGTTAATCATTTCCTCCCTCCAACCGGATCGTTTGTTGGCCTCCTCAAAGGCTCGTTTCTCCTTGGCTAAGCGGTCCTCTTCCCACAGAGTGTTGTACATGGCCTCCTCCATTTCCTTCTGCTTGTTCAGCTCCTCCTTGAGGGCCAGCTGGGTCAATCGGTCTTTACACACCTCCTTCATGTGCTGCTGGCTCAATAATAGCCGCACCTCCTCACAAGTTTCTCTGAAACGCAAATAATAAGAAGAGAAATTTTGATTTTGGGTTGCAAGATCCAATCTGGATCGGTCCCTGGAACCAGAAGTTTTGTCTTCCGAAGCTTTCGGACTCGTACTGGAGCCCATCCTCAGGGAACTTCTCTCTACCAGAATATGTTTCGTATTTATGTGATGCTTTCGTATTGGTTGATTGATGTGTTGATGGATGGTAGACGATGGATTTAAGTTTTACTGCATATGAGGAGAGAAGGTTTTATATGCAATTGGGCAAATAACAGGGGTGCTTGTTATGTCCTCCTCGCCTCTGTCCGAACAATGGCTTAATTAGCCGGCTCTTATCAGCTCTGGCAGCAAAAGAGCCAGCATCTGCCAAGAGCCCTCGTTGGCTGCCAAGATGCTGGTGAGTCACAACCTTCAGCTCTAGTCAATCTGTGGATTTGCCTGATACAAAGAGACACACCAGCTCTTGCTGCCTTTAATATCCTGTGCGGTGTGGCTCCATGACTCAGCACTTCCTAGGCCTGCCCCTCCCCTGCTTCTGTTGTTCTCTTCTCTCCTACCTACGAAACCTGAGATTGAGCCAAGCCTGATTGCTGTCAGCTGGGTCTGCAGGCGTGGCCTGGGGGGGGAAGAGTCAGGAGAAGGAGGCCTCGTTATCTCTTTCACTTGGCCTGCTTCTGGCTCCAGGGAGGCCAGTGCTCCCAAGGTAAGTCCTGATGGCCCTTCCCCCTCACCGTCCAAATCACTTTCTGGCAGCAGGCCCGGCTCCAAGGCACTTTCGGGCATGGGGCCAGGTTCGGGGGCGGGAGCCACAACAGGTGCTATTCAGCAGGTTCTGACAGGTTCTGGAGAACCAGTAGCGGAAATTTTGAGTAGTTCGGAGAACCAGCAAATACCACCTCTGGCTGGTCCCAGAATGGGGTGGGAATGGAGATTTCGCAATATCCTTCCCCCAGGAGTAGGGTGGGAATGGAGATTTCGCAGTATCCTTCCCCTGGAGTGGGGTGGGAATGGAGATTTCGCAGTATCCTTTTCCTGCCACGCCCACCAAGCCACACCCACAGAACCAGTAGTAAAAAAAATTGAATTCCACCAGTGGCAAATAAACATGTTACGGTAGGCTATATAAGTATGGATACACATTAGGCCCAAATATATTTATTCATTGTGCTATAAACTGCCAGTAAAAGGTTCCAAAGGTGCCTTTTTCAAAAGGCAACTGGACTTTCTTTGTTTTTCCTTGAAGACGTTTCGCTTCTCATCCAAGAAACTTCTTCAGTTCTAAAGGGTGACCGAATGATGGAAAATGGAAGGATTTATGTTCGTGCAGTCATCTGGTTGTTAGCACTCTCTCTGAGGGTCATTGAGCCCACTTGAAGATCACTCTTCAGGTGACCCTGAGGGCACAGATCAGCCTCCAAGTGGCCTCGGTGACTCTGAGAGAAAGTGCTAGCAACCAGATGACTGCAAGGAATATAAATCCTTCCATTCCATTTCTCAACCATTCAGTCAGAACTGAAGAAGCTTCTTGGATGAGAAGCAAAACGTCTTCAAGGAAAAATGAAGTCCAGTTGCCTTTTGAAAAAAGCACCTTTGGGACAACCATGATCTGGATCAGGGGTCTCCAACCTTGGTCCCTTTAAGACTTGTGGACTTCAACTCCCAGAGTCCCTCAGCCAGCAAAAGCTGGCTGAGGAACTCTGGGAGTTGAAGTCCACAAGTCTTAAAGGGACCAAGGTTGGAGACCCCTGATCTGAATGACTGTTGTGTCTCGTCCAATCTCACCTCAGCCGGGGTCTTCTTATCTGCTTCCGAACACGGAGGAATGTTCTAGTATGGCTCCCGGCCCCAGCCCTGGCTCCATGCCCAAACAGGTTGAAGAGGAAGAAATACCTCCAGCCCCCAGCTCTGGCTCCATGCCCAGGCAAACGGAGCAACTAGACCCCTCCCACTCCCCCACAGCATGTGAGCCTGAGGGAGGTCAATTACCAACAGCTGCCGACTGGAGTGACCCTCGCGTCAGAAGACTTGATAGGCGGAGGCAACAGAAGGAAGGGAGGGGCAGGCCTGGATAAGTGCTGAGTCATGGAGCCACACCCCATGGCCTATATAAAGGACCTGCTTTCTGGCATTCTCTGAGTCAGGCAAAGTCTAAACATATCTTGCTGAAGTCACTTTCTGGTCTCCTGCCTGCCCTGAGGACTTTGCTAGGACTTTGGCAGAGCTGCAGAGGCACACCTGATTCGGATTTCCCTGACCCGGCCGTCAGCGGAGGAGTGGGACACGACAATGACTGAGAATCTGCATAGACATTTGACAATAACACTTATCTAGATCAAGGTAGGACTGGGCAGGAGAAGAAAGGGTATGATTTGTTCAGTGGAAAAATCATTTAAATTTTAAGCACGTACAGGCAGTCCTCGACTGAGCCCAAAGTTTCCATCAATATGCGAGAAAGGGGTTAAGTGAGTTTTGCCTCATTTTACGATCTTTCTTGCCAGAGTTGTTAAGTGAATCCCAGCAGTAGTAACACGGTTGTTAAGCGAACCCGGCTTCCCCATTGACGTTGCTTGTCGGAAGGTGTTGTGACCTAGGCCCAAGTGTTATTACCAGACACAATCTGTCCTAAACAAACATATTTTATTAGAACAGCTGAGAATTACTTCATTATCAGCTTAGTCCAAAATAATTCCAAAACAAGTCCTTCAGACAAAGTTTTTAAACCTTTGTCTTCTTCGGCACCCTGCCAAAGGCTTTTCTTGGCAAAGAAAACCCATAAAGTTCAGAAACGAGACGCGGACTCAAAACAAATGTAGCAACGTTGCTTTCCTACAAAGAGCCCAAGACTGTTGCTGCTCTTTTAAGCCTTATGGGCGGGGCCAATCATCTCTTGGCCTTACTCCCGAGTCGTCCTTTTTGCTTTAGCTGTTCTTGCCTTCTGGCAGCTCTTTGCATGCATGCACAAGGAACAGGCTCCTCCTGTTCCTCTGCCTCTCTGCTGTCTCCCTTTGGAGGCTCCGGAGATCGCGCATCGCTCCCAGGTGCCCCTGGCCCCATCTCTGCCTCTGACGCAGAGCCCTTGTCTGGGCCTTCCCCAGACTCCAGGACTGGCCCATAGTCCTCCCTAGCTTCCTCACTGTCTGACTTCACTGCCAGCTCCACAGGCTGCTGGTGGACCACAACAGAAGGTCGCAAAAGGGGATCACATGACTTCCGAACACTGCAACTGTCATAAATACGAACCAGTTGCTAAGTGGTTTTGATCATGTGACCACGGGGAGGCTGCAATGGTAGTAAATGTGAAAGCCCATCGTAAGCTTCTTTAGTGCCGTTGTAACTTTAAACAGTCACTAAATGAATGGTTATAAGTCAAGGATCCGTATCTGAATAGCAACTGTTTCTATGCTGGCACCAATCTGGGCGATGCTAGGTTCTAAAAGATCAACAGAAGAAGCCCTACAAGAATGAGGGTGAAACCCTTCCGGGTGTTCTCTAGGAATATATCCAAGTTCTCCTTCAAATGGGACTCCAAGTAGGGAAAGGGGAAATTCAATGTTTTTGTTTTTCTCTTGTCACATCTGGAAAGCTTTTGAAGGGACCCTGAAAGGGTACCACCAAAAGAAAAAAAGAAAAGAAAGGGACTGTTTAGCTCACTCCATTATTGGCATTTGTGGCTAGCAAAACACCATTTGGTTCCTCTGCGTTTACACGGTGCTCCCTGTCCAATTTTATCCTTCCAACAAGATTATTAACCAGACTATAACCATCTCTGTGGCTGATTTGTGTCGCTGTCAAAGGACATCTGGGAATATACTTTCAGCATGTTGGCTTTGTCGCTCTCCAAATGAGAAACCCAAACAACCACAACACCAACATAAATTACTGACAGTCTAAGACCGAACCATCACTGAAAAGAATTCTGTCAGAAATTACTTGGCTTTTGGGATGCAGGCTAGTATCTCTGGAAGAGGTTTTTTTTGTGTGTATAGTTTTTTATTTTTAAAACACATTAAAACGAAAGACAAAACATACAACATTTATATAGATATCACTGTTTATCAGCAATTCAAGACAGTCCTTTCCTATTATTTACACATATTTTAGTTCTATCTTACTCTACTTTTATTTGTCTACCGTTCCTATTTTCTAACCATTCATACCATTTGCTCCAGACCTTATAATATTCTATGTCCTCTTTCTCTTTAATTTCTTTTGTAAGTTTTGTCCATCTCTGCACATGCTAATATTTTTTTAATTAATTCTTCCTCTGTTGGTGGATTTTCATTCTTCCAATTTTGGGCATAGGCTATTCATGCTGCTGTTAATATATGAAATATTAAATATTGCGTATCGTTTTTATAATTTTCTGTTGGAATCCCTAATAAAAATTGTTCCGGCTCTCCCTTTATTAGTTTCTGTATTATTTCCTGTAACCACTTTTTAATTTTGGCCCAGAATTGTTTCGCCACTGGGCAGGTCCACCAGAGATGATAATATGTTCCGTAATTGCTCTTGCATTTCCAACACTTTGGTGAGTTATTGGGGAACATCTTTGCTATTCTGGCTGGTGGTAGATGCCATCTATGGAACATTTTCATCTGGTTTTCCTTGTATGCTGTCGATATTGTCAATTTCATGTTTGTTCTCCACATCTTTTCCCACTTCTCTAATTCTATTGTATGGTTAAAGTTTCTTGCCCTTTTAATCACGGTATCTTTCACTATTTCTTCTTCCATTTTGTATCGTAACAAGAAATTGTATGTTTTGCTAATTAATTTTTGGTCCTTCCCATATATTATTTTATCCAATTCATTTTGTTCCAATTGAATCTGATTAGTTTTAGAATCTTCTAAATATTTTGATCTGATTTGGAGATACGTCCACCATTTGTCTTCTTGTCTATTCAGATCTTGTTCCAATTCTTGTTTTGTTTTTAATTTTCCCAATTCATTTAATATATCCCTATATCTAATTATTTTAGTCCCATCTATTAAATTTGGGTATGTTAGTATTGCATTGGGGGAGGCCCAAAATGGTAGAGATTTAACTCAGCTGGCAAAAGAGCCATTTTGCCCATCAGGAAAGCCAAAGTGTACAGGAGTGGGTAGGAAGGATGGATGGATGGAATGGCATAACAGGAGTATGGCTGCCCTTCTATCCACAAAGTTCAGAAGGGATTCCTTGCCAGTCTCTGCTACTTCTGTTGCTCCTCTGAATCTTTATCTCCTCTCCCAAGCTAATAGTGGGAAGAAAGGGGGCCTACTGGATTCTGCACAGCTAAGCCTAAACCCCTATGGCAGGGGTGTCAAACTCAATTTCATTGAGGGCGGCATCAGGGCTGTGGTTGACTCGGGCATTGACTTCTGACTCCCTTTGGTGCAATAGAACAGGGGTCTCCAACCTTGGCAACTTTAAGACTTGTGGACTTCAACTCCCAGCTTTGCTGGCTGAGGAACTCTGGGAGTTGAAGTCCACAAGTCTTAAAGCTGCCAAGGTTGGAGACCCCTGCAATAGAATAAGATAATAGCATCAAATCTCCACTTATTACTTTTAAATAGTCATATAAACCAGCCACTTCTATAACAACAAACCTATCTAGCTGGCAAAACACAAAATCAGCATTTCATTCCCCCCCCCCATCTCAAGCACAAAGTCCAGAAGCAGTTTCCAAGTAGAAACAAAAGAAATTGTGTGGGTTTTTTTTTCCCTTTTATCAAAGCAGTCAATTTAGCCATCTTTGCTAACTCCATAAATGTTTGCAGCTATTCCTCCATTGTGGGAATCAACACTCTCTCTGAGAGCTCTTGAGGCCACTTGGCCTTTATCTGGGCCCTCAGGGTCACCTGAATCAGGTTGCCATTGCTTGTGGAATTTTCTTGGAGAGAGAACTATCCAAGACAAGTCAAACATCAAGTCATATTTGAGACAACAATGACCTGGATGACTGAAAATCTCCGCAGACATTCCTAGAGGGACGTTCCTAGATTTGGCTCACTTACCGGAACTGCTGTTCCCGTTTTTCCGCCACTAGTTTCCGCCGAGCCTCTTCCCTCTTCTCCCTCAGCTCCTTGGCTTTCATTCTCATGCTATTCTGACGACCCTCAATGGTTTCTTCCTGTGATTCCATTTCGGCAATGAAGCCCTTCTCTTCAGCTTCCAGGAGATCTCGAAGTCTGAAAAGAGACAGACACAATTGGACTTTTCTTGAAATCAAGCTATAAAGATTTTACAAATGTTTAGCTGTAAGATTTTAAGCTGTAAGAATACCAAATACAAGCTGGGCGGATACGACCTCGTAGACAACCCCCCAATCTGTCAAGGACCTAGGAGTACTCATTTCAAATGATCTAAGCCCCAGAACTCACTGTAACAGCATTGCCAAAAAGGCAATTTTGCAAAGCTTCTCCGGTAACATCAAACTGCAAACGAGGGCGTACAAAAGCTTTGCCAGACCAATTCTCGAATGCAGCTCATCTGCCTGGAATCCACACTGTATATCAGACATTAATACAATTGAGGTATTTCATGACAAGAGTACTCCACTCCTCTGTTCACAATAGAATCCCTTATGCCACCAGGCTTGAAATTTGGGGCTTGGACAACCTGGAACTACACCACCTACAGTCTGACCTAAGCATAGTACACAGAATTGTCTGCTACAACGTCCTACCTATCAATGACTACTTCAGCTTCAACCAAAATAATACAAGGGCAAACGATCGATACAAACTCAAGGTAAACTGCTCCAAACTCGATTGCAGAAAATACAACTTCAGCAACAGAGTGGTCAAGGCCTGGAATGCTCTACCCGACTCCATTGTTACATCCTCAAACCTCCATAGCTTCAACTTTAAACTGTCTACCGTGGACCTCACCCCATTCCTAAGAGATAGGGGCATGCATAAGCGCACCAGCATGTAAGGGGGCATGCATAAGCGCACCAGCATGCCTACTATCCCTGTCCCACTGTCCCCATTTATTTGTACTCATTTCCTGTGTTCATGTCCATGTTTATAGTTATATCTGTTATCTCATACATGTCTGACAAACTAAATAAAGAAAATAAAGAAGGTTGGACTTCAAGTCCCAGAATTCCCCAGTTTTCCCAATTTTCAGATAAAGGATCTGTTGTAATTAATCTGTTAATTAAGCCAAAGCAAACCACATAATGCTTTAATGCTTGTTTCTTCCACTCTGGCTTATGAATTATAATTTGTGGTTCAATATTTTAGGTGAACGAGGCTTAAAGCTTTCCAAGATCATTTGGAGATAAAATGCGTGCAGTCTGCTAAGGTACTACAATAGTCCTCATTCTATGACTGTAAGTGCCTTACACCTACCTCTTGTTTCAAGTTACAGGTAGTCCTTGACTCACAACGACAATTGAACCCAAAATTTCTGTTGCTAAGCAAGACAGTTGTTAAGTGAATTTTATCCCATTTTATGACCATTCTGGCCAGTTTTTAGTTGAATCACTGCAGTCGTTCCATTAGTAGCACGGCTGTTAAGTGAATCCGGCTTTCCCATTGACTTTGCTTGTCAGGTTATGAAAGGTGATCACATAACCCTGGGACACTTCAACCGTCATAAATGCGAACCGATTGCTGAGTGTCCGAATTTTGATCATGTGACCATGGGGATGCTGCAATGGTCATAAGTGTGGAAAATGGTCATATAGGTTACTTTTTTCAGAGCTGTTCTAACTTTGAATAGTCACTAAACGAATGGTTGTAAGTCAAGGACTACCTGTATTCTAAAGCAGGGGTTTCCAACCTTGGCAATTTTATGACTTGTGGACTTCAACTCCCAGAATTCCTCAGCCAGCATGCGCCATGCTGTTGCCAAGGTTGGAGACCCCTGTTCTAAAGTATACCTTCTCCTTTTTGATGTGAAGAAATGTAGGTTTTGGGACTGGAGAAGGGAAAATCAAACCATTAAGGGAGAACTCTTAAAGATAACTCAGTGCTGAGCAAGAATAAAGGGTGAGAAAGGAAACTGAAATAAACCTGATTTTATTTAGAGCAGTGGTAGTCAACCTGGTCCCTACCGCTCACTAGTGGGTGTGCTAGCTTTCATGGTGGGCGGTAGGGGTTTTGTCTGATACTGAAGCATTTTCCTTTTTTTTAATTTAGTTGACTTTTTTAAAAAATTTCATAGCATTATTTCAAAACATTTTCATAAAATTCCCCGTGACAATTTAAATTTCTGAAAATATGCTATTTGTATCGCCCGCATATAAGTTTAGTTCACGTTATGTAAGTGAAACTAAATGGCGCTATAGTGCGACCGCAAACAAAAGAGCCTCGTCCCAGAATAGCTCGCGCATCTCCCCTCACACCACCCAGCTGTAACAGACAAGCAGAGCTGGTAGCCTGCGCCCCCCCCAAACCCAATCCACGATGCGCGAGAGGCATGCACAGATGACGATACACGGCGCATTACTGTGGAACCGGTGGGCAGTTAGAAAATTTTACTACTAACAGAGATACAAAAGTGGGCAGTAGGTATAAAAAGGTGGACTACCCCTGATTTAGAGTAAAGATGTTAGAGAAATAAACTATGAGAGGCACTCAAAATTCTGTTAAAGACAGTCTTCGACTTACAACCACAGCGGAGTCCAAAATTTATGTTGCTAAGCGAGATAGTAGTTAGGTACATTTTACCCCATTTTATGACTTTTCTTGCCACGGTCGTTAAGTGAATCACCACAGTTAAGTTAGTGACATGGTCGTTAAGCGAATCCAACTTCCTCATTGGCTTTACTCATCGGAAGGTCGCAAAAGGGGAATCACATGACCCTGGGACACTGCAACCATCATAAAACCGTGAGTCAGTTGTCAAGCACCCAAATGTAAATCGCGCAACCATGAGGGAATGCTACAATGGTCATTAAGTGTGAAAAATGGCCATAAGACACCTTTTAAAGTGTTGTAACCTCGAATGGCCACTAAATGAACTGTTGTAAGTCAAGGACTACCTGTACTGCTCAGACAATAAGAGTTTTTGTGTATGTTTTTCTCTCCTCAGGCTTAGTTGGCCAAAATCAAAACCCACAAACCCCCCTAACTGAAATCATCTTTAAAAAAACGAGTAAGTCTTCTTCTTTACCTGTCTTTCCTCTCTTCTTCGCCAGCCAGATAAGCCTGCATTTCCATGCCGATTCTCTTCTGAACCTCCCGGTGATGTCGTTTCCGTTCACTGATTTCCTCCATTTTACCCTGAATGATCCCAACCTCGTGGGTTCTGGCGTAGCGGGCAAATTCATGGCGCTTTGCTTCCTGAGCCCTCCAATAAAAGAGCTGCTTCTGGCTATCCTCCGCTGTATTGGGCAACTTGGCTCTCTGAGGGAAGAAACGTGATTTAAATCGAAGCATCCGTCCACAACTAAACAGTAAATTAACAATAAACAGTAACAGAGTTGGAAGGGACCTTGGAGGTCATCTAATCCAGGGTTCTCCAACCTTGGCAACTGTAAGCCTGGTGGACTTCAACTCCCAGAATGCCCCAGCCAGCAAAGCAAAGATGGCTGAGGCATTCTGGCAGTTGAAGACCACCAGACTTAAAATTACCAAGATTGGAGACCCCTGATCTAGTCCAATCCCCTGCTCACGCAGGAGACCTGTACTAGGGATTCGAACTGCCGAACTGCCAACCTTTCTGATTGACAAGCTCAGCGTATTAGCCACTGAGCCACCTAGTCAGAAGAGAAGAAAGGGGGCTGCCCCCTTGGCCCCGAACAAGCTTTTGCAAACAGTTGCCAGGTTCACCATATTAATTCACCATGTAGAATAGAATAGAATAGAATAGAATAGAATAGAATTTTATTGGCCAAGTGTGATTGGACACACAAGGAATTTGTTTTGGTGTATATGCTCTCAGTGTACATAAAAGAAAAAGGAAAGGGAAAAAAATGCATCAAAGGTACAACATTTTAACCCTTAATGATAAGCAACAAAAAGTTACAGTCATACAGTCATAAGTGGAAAGAGATTGGTAATAAAAATGATGAGAAGATTAATAGTAGTGTAGATTTAGTAAATAGTTTGACAGTGTTGAGGGAATTATTTGTTTAGCAGAGTGATGGCCTTCGGGAAAAAACTGTTCTTGTGTCTAGTTGTTCTGGTGTGCAATGCTCTATAGCGTCGTTTTGATGGTAGGAGCTGAAACAGTTTATGTCCAGGATGTGAGGGATCTGTAAATATTTTCACGGCCCTCTTCTTGATTCGTGATGTATACAGGCCCTCAATGGAAGGCAGGTTGGTAGCAATTATTTTTTCTGCAGTTCTAATTATCCTCTGAAGTCTGTGTCTTTCTTGTTGGGTTGCAGAACCGAACCAGACCGTTATAGAGGTGCAAATGACAGACTCAATAATTCCTCTGTAGAACTGGATCAGTAGCTTCTTGGGCAGTTTAAGCTTTCTGAGTTGGCGCAGAAAGAACATTCTTTGTTGTCCTTTTTTGATGATATTTTTGATGTTAACTGTCCATTTTAGATCTTGCGATATGATATAACCTAGAAATTTGAAGGTTTCTACTGTTGATACTGTGTTGTCAAGTATTGTGAGAGGTGGAAGTATGGAAGGGTTTCTCCTAAAGTCTACCACCATTTCAACAGTTTTGAGTGTGTTCAGTTCCAGATTGTTACGGTCGCACCACAAGGCTAGTCGTTCGACCTCTCGTCTATATGTGGATTCGTCATTGTCTCGAATGAGACCAATCACTGTTGTGTCATCTGCAAACTTCCGTAGTTTAACAGATGGATCGTTGGAGATGCAGTCATTGGTATACAGAGAGAAGAGAGGTGGGGAGAGCACACAGCCTTGGTGGGGCCCTGTGCTAATTGTACAGGTATCTGAATATAAATTTATAATACCTTACTTTAGCATAAGACGGTTTATTTATTTTTATTTATTTATTTGTCAATCATATATAAGATAACTGGCAAAAGTATAAACATAATTTGGATACATGGAAAGAGTAAGTTAAAAAAAAAGGAATATTAGGTCAGGGATGGTAGTCACGCGGGTGCACTTATGTAGGAATTAGGCATTCAGAGAGGGTTGGCAGGGGAAAACAAGCTTATCTTTTATGTCTAAAATGCTCAGTTTATTAAAGAAGTTATGAGCCTCTTTGGAGAGTTACCAAACCCGGGAAACAACAACACAATGATTGTGCATGGCAGCTACACAAAGCTGTTGGGGTTTCTCAGTGGAAAATGCAATGTCCAGGGCTGCAGCTCCAACCTCTGGTGGGGAGAGGAACAGGGATAGCTTGGTAGACGGCTTCCCCCCAACGCGTGGAGCCGTTGGAAAGCCGTGCGCAACGGAACGTCCTCCTTGAGGACTAGCTGCTTGGCTGGCCCGCGGGTTTAAAAAAAAAGAAGAAGACGGGAACGAATGTCCCGTGAGCGTCCCCCACCATTCACCAAGGTAACCCGCTTCCCCAACGGCGACTCACTAAGGCCACGACGTACGGCTTGGGGCCTTTCACCTCCCGATGCACGCGGCCCCGATCGTCCATCATCTTGCCGGCTGCCCCTCGGACTCGCCGCTGACTCCGACGCGCTGCAGTTGCCGCGGCAACCAACGCTGGGGGAGGCGGGGCGGGGGCGGGGCGCTGACGTCACCACGCAAGGGCGATTCCCGCCGGGGCTTTGCGTGGGGATCCCCCTGCCTGGGAGGGACTGGGTGGGGGGCAAAGAGCATTTGCAGCCTGATCTTTTTTTTCCTCTCTCTCTTTTTTTTTTTCCACTTGTCGAAAATGAGTTTCCTTGTTAAAAAAAACTGCAAGGGAAAAAAAATAATTGCAGCAAATTTATGAAAGAAGGAGGGAGATTAGATCAGTAGAATAGAACATAGAATACAGAATGCAGAATGGAACAGAATAGAATATAGAATACAGAATAGAATAGAATAGAATTTTTATTGGCCAAGTGTGATTGGACACACAAGGAATTTGTCTTGGTGCATATGCTCTCAGTGTACATAAAAGAAAAGATACGTTCATCAAGGTACAACATTTACAACACAATTGATGATCAATATATCAATATAAATCATAAGGATTGCCAGCAACAAGTTATAGTCATACAGTCATAAGTGGAAAGAGATTGGTGATGGGAACTATGAAACGATTAATAGTAGTGCAGATTCAGTAAATAGTCTGACAGTGTTGAGGGAATTATTTGTTTAGCAGAGTGATGGCCTTCGGGAAAAAACTGTTCTTGTGTCTAGTTGTTCTGGTGTGCAGTGCTCTATAGCGTCGTTTTGAGGGTAGGAGTTGAAACAGTTTATGTCCAGGATGCGAGGATCTGCAAATATTTTCACGGCCCTCTTCTTGATTCGTGCAGTATACAGGTCCTCAATGGAAGGCAAGTTGGTAGCAATTATTTTTCTGCAGTTCTAATTATCCTCTGAAGTCTGTGTTTTTCTTGTTGGGTTGCAGAACCGAACCAGACAGTTATAGAGGTGCAAATGACAGACTCAATAATTCCTCTGTAGAACTGGATCAGCAGCTCCTTGGGCAGTTTGAGCTTACTGAGTTGGCGCAGAAAGAACATTCTTTGTTGTCCTTTTTTAATGATGTTTTGATGTTAGCTGTCCATTTGAGATCTTGCGATATGATAGAACCCAGAAATTTGAAGGTTTCTACTGTTGATACTGTGTTGTCAAGTATTGTGAGAGGTGGAAGTAGATTTCCTAAAATCTACCACCATTTCTACGGTTTTGAGTGTGTTCAGTTCCAGATTGTTTTGGTTGCACCACAAGGCTAGTCGTTCGACCTCTCGTCTATATGCGGATTCGTCATTGTCTCGAATGAGACCAATCACTGTTGTGTCATCTGCGAACTTCAGTAGCTTAACAAATGGATCATTGGAGATGCAGTCATTGGTATACAGAGAGAAGAGAAGTGGGGAGAGCACACAGCCTTGGGGGGCCCCTGTGCTAATTGTACAGGTATTTGATGTGATCTTGCTTAGCTTCACCTGGTGCTTCCTGTTTGTTAGGAAGCTTGTGATCCACTTACAAGTCTGTTCCGGTACCTGTAGCTGGTTTAGCTTAGTTAGAAGAATGTCTGGAATGATGGTATTGAATGCTGAACTAAAGTCTACAAAGAGGACCCTTGCATAGGTCTTTGGAGACTCAAGATGTTGTAGGATGTAGTGCAGAGCCATATTAACAGCATCATCTGTTGATCTATTTGCTCGGTATGCAAATTGCAAGGGGTCTAAAAGCGGATTCGTGATGGTTTTCAGGTAGGAAAGCACTAGCCTTTCAAAGGTTTTCATGACTACAGATGTTAGAGCAACTGGTCTGTAGTCATTCAGTTCCTTGATGGTGGGCTTCTTGGCACTGGGATGATGGTAGAGCGTTTGAAGCAAGAAGGAACATAGCACATCTCTAGTGATTTATTGAAAATATGGGTGAAGATGGGGCCAATTGGTCAGCACAGACTTTTAAGCAAGAAGGAGTTATCTTGTCTGGGCCTGGCGCTTTTCCTGGCTTTTGTCTGTGAAATAGGTCCTGCACTTCCTTTTCTGTGATCACTAGGGGTTGTGAACCCAATGAAATGGGGTCAGTTGTAGGAGGCTTGGCTGTTGTTGCTGTGTCTGAGATGGGGGTTGTGGAGATAGGTGGCTGTAGTTTCCTTTCAAACCTGCAGTAAAACTCATTCAGGTCATCTGCCAGTTGTTGATTACCTTCAGCCTGGGAAGGAGGTTTGCCATAGCGGTGATATTTTTAAGAGTTTTCCACATGTTTGCTGGTTCATTTGCTGAAAATTGATTCTTTAGCTTTTCAGAGTAGCTTCTTTTGCTGCTCTTATCTCCTTGTTAGTGCATTTCTGGCCTGATTGTACAGCATTTTATCACCTTTTCTGTAGGCTTCCTCTTTGGAATGTCGTAGCTGCTTAAGTTTAGGTGTAAACCAAGGTTTGTTATTACTGTGTATTCGCAAGTTCCTTGTAGGTACACATAGGTCTTCTGAAGCTGACATATGATGTTACAGTATCTGTGAGTTCATCCAGGTCTGCAGAGGTATCTTTAAAATATTCCAATCAGTGCAGTCAAAACATGCCTGTAGCTTTAATTCTGATTCCTCCGTCCAGGTTTTCACTGATTTAATTATTGGTTTTATGGCTTTAAGTCTTTGCCTGTAAGCAGGTACAAGGTGAATCATGCAATGATCAGAGTGTCCTACAGCTGCACGTGGTAAAGACCGATAGGCATCTTTTAGTGTTGTGTAGCAGTGGTCTAGAGTATTCTTGCCTCTGGTGGGACAATTGACATGCTGAAAGTATTTTGGTAGTTCTTTCCTTAAGTTTGCCTTGTTTAGATCTCCCAAAACAATGGCCAGTGAATCAGGGTGTTTGGCTTCAGCCTCCATGATTTGGTCAGCTAGAGTTCGTAATGCCTCGTTTACACAGGCTTGTGGTGGGACATAAACAGCAATTAGAAGAAATGAGGAAAATTCACGAGGCGAATAGTAAGGTTTGCAATTGATAATTAGAGTCTCTAAATTGTTGTCACAGAATTTGTAAATTATGTTAAAATCTTGACACCAGGTTGAATTAATATATAGGCATAAGCCTCCTCCTTTCTTTTTACCAGATGTTTCTGGAACCCTGTCTGATCGTTCAATTTGAAATCCTGGAATGTTCAGGCTGCTATTTTCAATGGATTCATTTAACCAGGTTTCAGAGAAGCATAGGACAGAATAGAATATAGAATACAGAATAGAATAGAATAGAATAGAATAGAATAGAATAGAATAGAATAGAATAGAATAGAATAGAATAGAATAGAATATCGAAAGAACAGAACAGAGCAGAACAGAACAGAATAGAATAGGGGTTTCCAACCTTGCCAATTTTAAGCCTGGCCGACTTCAACTTCCAGAATTCCTCCGCCAGCAAAGCTGCAAAGCAAAGCTGGCTGAGGAATTCTGGGAGTTGAAGTCCGCCAGGCTTAAAGTTGGCAAGGTTGGAGACCCCTGGAATAGAATATCGAAAGAACAGAACAGAATAGAGCTGGAAGGGATCTTGGAGGTCTTCTAATCCAACCCTTTGCTCTGGCAGGAGTCCCTATACCATTTCGGACATATGGCTGTCCAGTCTCGTCTTAAAAACCTCCAGTGATGAAGCGCCCGCAATTTCTGAAGTATTTGAGGGACTTCCACAAAGAAGAGGGAGTCGATTTGTTTTCCAAAGCACCAGAAGGCAAGACAAGAAACAATGGATGGAAACTAATCAAGGAGAGAGAATCAACCTGGAAATATGGAGAAACTTCCTGACAGTGAGGACGATTAACCAATGGAACAGCTCGACTTCAGAAATTGCAGGGGCTCCATCGTTGGAGGTGGCCAAGTGTGATTGGACACACAAGGAATTTGTCTTGGTGCATATGCCCTCAGTGTACATAAAAGAAAAAATACGTTCATCAAAGTACAACATTTACAACACAATTGATGGTCAGTATATCAATATAAGAGGGCCGTGAAAATATTTGCAGATCCCTCGCATCCTGGACATAAACTGTTTCAACTCCTACCCTCAAAACGACGCTATAGAGTACTGCACACCGGAACAACTAGACACAAGAACAGTTTTTTCCCCGAAGGCCATCACTCTGCTAAACAAATAATTCCCTCAACACTGTCAAACTATTTACTGAATCTGCACTACTATTAATCTTCTCATAGTTCCCATCACCAATCTCTTTCCATTTATGACTGTATGACTATAACTTGTTGTTGGCAATCCTTATGATTTATATTGATATACTGACCATCATTTGTGTTGTAAATGTCGTACTTTGATGAACGTATCTTTTCTTTTATGTACACTGAGAGCATAGGCACCAAGACAAATTCCTTGTGTGTCCAATCACACTTGGCCAATACAAAATTCTATTCTTCTATTCTATTCTATAAATCATAAGGATAAATCATATATAAATCATAAATCATATATATAAATAAATCATATATATAAATATATAAAGGATAAATCATATAAATCATAAGAATGGGATAGGCACTTGTCTGGAATGGTATAAGATCTCCTGCTTGAACAAGGGGCTGGATTAGAAGACCTCCAAAGTCCCTTCCAGTTCTGTTCTGAAGTGTAATAGATTAAAGAGGAAGAAAACTGAAGGGACAGTAAGCCTGTTTTTTCTGACTTTACTGGACCCGAACAACAGGTAGGTGATCATCTCTTTTTCCTCAAAGAGGATCCTCAAGGGAAGTTTCATATGTAAGGGAAAATATCATCGTCGTCGTCATCTGTTTAACTTTTAGAAGGATCTTGGGTATCAGTCATGGGCTGGTTGAAAAGGAAAAGGGATGTTGCATTGTATGAGGATTATGCAGAATTGCACAAAAGAATCATGCAGGTTCACACAACACAGATTAGCGAAATAATCAGAGTTCACAGAGGCTATTATGCCCAAAGAAATCACATTAGAACATTATTAGATACATGCAGATTAGTGCATAGGAAATATTAGATACATAGAGGTAAATTATGTTTACATACCTTTCAAAAGATTATAAAAAAGCTAAGAAGGAAATGAAAAGATCAGAACACATCCTCTGTAGCAGTCAATACCCAGATAATCAGGAATTAACACCAGACAAACAAGCAAACAGAAAACAATTCCCTTATTAAGGAGCTATCAAGGAGAAAACAACATCCCCAACCACACTAGAAGGCCAAGCAAACAGGGAGCAAATTCCACACTTACTATCATGTTACCTGGTCAGGTAATGAAACATTTGCAAATACAGTTAATCCTCAAGCAACAAATCTAATTGAGGCCCCCAGTTGTAAATTGTGACAGTCGTAAAGCAGATCACCATATGACTGGACTGGATTTTTACAACTTTTGTGGCAGTTGTTAAGCAAAACGGCCGTTGTAAAGCAAACAGGACAGTTATAAAACAAACTCATTGTTCGCCATGGGGCAGTTTTTGCCGAAAGCTAGAAATAAACACCATTGTTAATTGTAGTCATGTGACTGCAAGTTTGCTGCAAATGGTTATAAATATGGACTGCTTGCCGAGCATTTGAAATATGACCATGTGACCATGGGGGAGGGGGAAGGGACAGATATCAGAACTTTGAAGCCAGATCATAAGTCCCTTTTTCTCGGTTCGTTGTAACCTTGGTCAAATTTATGACCAAGCGACTGGTCATAAATTGAGGATTATCTATAAGCAACCAAATTCAGAGAACATCAATTACTCTACAACAGTGGTTCTCAACCTTTATAGTGCTGCGACCCCTTTAATACAATTCCCCACGATGTGGCGACCCCAATCGTAAAATTATTTTTGTTTTGAATTTATCGCGCCTGAAGCCGTATTGGCTAGCGATCTGAACTGCTTGCGATTGCCTTGAGGACGGAGGCATTAAAGCGGAGACTCCTCCCCTATTAAGTTTATCGCGCCTGAAGCCAGATTAGGCTAGCAATTGGGAGTGATTGCAGCTGGCTTGAGAGGGAGATATCAGAGCAAAGATTTTTCTCTTTTTTAATTCATCACGCCTGAAGCCGAATTCGGCTAGCAATTTGAAGAGCCTGCAGTTGGCTTGTGGAGTCAACCATTGGAGCACGATTCTTCAACTCGCAAATATACTTCCCATATTTCCGATGGTCTTAGGCAACCCTGGCAAATCGTCATTCGACCCCCAATGGGGTCGCGACCCACAGGTTGAGAACCGCTGCTCTACAAGCTATATTAAGAGGCTGGTTCTCACAACCTGCAGAGACAGTATCTGGATGGGCAGGGCACACCGAACAGAGGTGGGTTTTAGCAGGTTCTGATCAGTTCTGGAGAACCGTAGCAGAAATTTTGAGTAGTTCAGAGAACCGGTAGTAAAAATTCTGATTGGCCCCGCCCCCATCTATTCTCTGCCTCCCGAGTCCCAGCTGATCAGGAAGAAATGGGGATTTTGCAGTATCCTTCCCCTGGATTGGAGATGGAATGGAGATTTTACATTATCCTTCCCCTGCCATGCCCACCAAGCCACGCCCACCAAGCCACACCCACAGAACCAGTAGTAAAAATAATTGAAACCCACCACTGGCACTGAACTACAGTGTATGCATTGAGTAGGAATATTTCTCTGAATATATTGATATCAGACATCAAAGACAGCCATGGTAACACTTAACAGATTAACAGAGTTGGAAGGTCATCTAGTCCAGCCACCTGCCCAACCAGGAAACCCTACACCATTTCTGACAGATGGCTGTCCAGTTTCTTCTTGAAAGCTTCCAGTGATGAAGCTCCCACAACTTCCGAAGGCAACTTCTGTTCCATGGGTTGATTGTTTTCACTGTCAGGAAATTTCTCCTTATTTCTAGGTTGAACCTCTCCTTGATCAGTTTCCATCCATTATTCCTTGTCTGGCCTTCAGGTGCTTTGGAAAATAGCTAGACCCCTTCCTCTCTGTGGCAGCCCGTCATGTATTGAAACACTGCTATCATGTCTCCCCTGGTCCTTCTCTTCACTAGATTAGCCATGCCCAGTTCCTGCAACCGTTCTTCATATGTTTTAGCCTCCAGTCCCCTAATCCAGGAGTCTCCAACCTTGGCAACTTTAAGACTTGTGGACTTCAACTCCCAGAATTCCTCAGCCAGCAAAGCTGAGTTGAAGTCCGTAAGTCATAAAGTTGCTAAGGTTGGAGACCCCTGCCCTAATCATCTTTATGATATCCCCTTTGTGGTATTCACTTCAGGTGTGGAGTTTCAGCTGCTCCACCATGCCACTTGAATCCACATCAGGACACAGGCTGGTGATATGAAACAGGGGAGTTTGATTGTTCAGACAACTCTCCTGGCTACCGGCCCGTCTCTAGGTAAAATGCAAAGAGGTTGTTATGACATATGTAGCCCTGTATGACTTAGGACCCGGTCATTTGACAGACCCAGTCTGCCTTCCTTTCCTTGCATCTCTCTGGGTAGTGCTGTCTTCTGAAGAAGTTCTTCAGCTCACCTAGTTCTCTTTAAGGACGTTTGGCACTGAAGTTAGAACTTGCCTAGCAAGGTGAGAAAAAATAGATGGGCTTAAGTTTTTTGCCTATAACAGTGGTAGCCAACCTGGTCCCTATCACCCACTAGTGGGTGTTCCAGCTTTCATGGTGGGCGGTAGGGGTTTTGTCTGATACTGAAGCACTTTCCTGTTTTTTAATTTAATTGACTTTTAAAAAAAAAATTCATAGCATTAAAATTTTCATTAGGTTTTCATAATTTATGCTTCTATGTATGCAAAGTATAAATAAAAAGATAGATTTAACTACAGTAAGTTGTTTTATAAAGATTTATTCTGCCAAACTTAGCGAAAGTCCGCCATAAAGTATTTGGTAAGTAATTATTATTATATGCTTTAACTTGCTGTAACTCTGCTATATAAATTTTATAAAGTAAAGTTACTTCCCTACTTTATAAATCACCATTACTGTGGAACCGGTAGAGGATAGAAAATTTTACTACTGACAGAGATACAAAAGTGGACAGTAGGTATAAAAAGGTTGACTACCCCTGGCCTATAATATGGAGATTCTCGGTCTTCCAGGTCATGGTTGTCCCAAAAGTGCTTTTTCAAAAGGCAACTGGGCTTTGTTTAATCTTGGAGACGTTTTGCTTCCCATCCAAGAAGTTTCTTTAGTTCAGAACCAAAGAAGCTTCTTGGATGAGAAGCAAAACATCTTCAAGGAAAAACAAAGTCCAGTTGCCTTTCGAAAAAGCACCTTTGGGACTTCAGCTGTTTGTTTCCATGATCTTTTGGCAATGTTAAATAAAGAGAAGAAAGCATTTTAAGGATATTTTAAATACAAGGTGTATTTCTTTGTAGCCTTTCAAAGATATAATGGTAGGATAGGCAGCAATAAAATAAACATCACTTTTAATTATTAAAGAAAAGAGATTATTTTTCTTCATCCACTCTATCATTCTTTTTAAAAAGGAATTTCTTTTTTAAAAGGACAATTCTGCCCTCTAGTGCCTGTTCAGTTTCATTAAATGCAATAATTGTTGCTGAAGTATGATAGCTCAAAAAGTGAATTTAGATGAAAGGTAATAAATTTTCTTTTTTTTCATCTCTAGGAAAGCTGGCAAGTAAAATAAGAGTAGTTCAAAAGAAATAAAGCAAAATAATTTTGTTCAGCTTTGGTAATTTTAAAATTAGCAATGCTTACAGAAAATAAATTTGCACTGAGATTCAGAAACACTTATGTCTTTAAACCTGAATGTGGGTGGAAGTGTTATGTGAATCCAGCTGTGGTTTATAGCTTCTCATTGTTTATAAATACCGACAAGGTGGCTTATTTAAAAAATAAAAATAAACCACAGCTGAATGCAAGGTGGGAGCCCACAGGACAGGATCCTGTAAATTCACAAGAGGTTGGCTTTGTTATAATCTAAAAATGCTGTAGGAAGGGAACTTCACCTAGGCAGTGTTGAGCAAAAGGAAACCAAGCAAGGGCACATCATAATAACAAAAGACACTGGCTCAGAATTAAATCTGGCCAGGGAAAAACCCACAAACCTCAAGGCTATTTAAAAGACAATACCAAGAAATACAGGAAAGGAAATAATTAGGTCACACAGACATAGCCGACCAAATAAAGGAATAGATTAGATCAGGACAAGAGTCAATCACAAGCCTGAATAGATTAACTTCAGTCAAAGCATATGGAAAACAACTAACGGAAGGGAGAATACTTGAGGAAATCAAATCGTTAGAAAGAACAGATTAAACTGGAACGCACGCCCGAACACGAAACCCACCCACATTAACATAATCAGAAAGACAAAACACAGAAAACTTAGCAAGCACACACACAAAGGGAAATCCCATCAAGTACTCCCAAAACAAAGAAATGTAAAGGGAAAAAGAGTATAAAAAATGTACACTTACTGTATATGGTTGTCAGCTCACCCAGGAACGCGGTCCTTGCGCTTGCTGGATTCGTCTTCCTGAAAAATAAAGAAACCTCGCTTTCATGCAGCTCGCTTCGATCTCAATTCCTTCTAATAGAATAGAATAGAATAGAATTTTATTGGCCAAGTGTGATTGGACACACAAGGAATTTGTCTTGGTGCATATGCTCTCAGTGTTACATAAAAGAAAAGATACGTTCATCAAGGTACAACATTTACAACACAATTGATGGTCAATATATCAATATAAATCATAAGGATTGCCAGTAACGTTATAGTCATACAGTCATAAGTGGAAAGAGATTGGTGATGGGAACTATGAAACGATTAATAGTAGTGCAGATTCAGTAAATAGTCTGACAGTGTTGAGGGAATTATTTGTTTAGCAGAGTGATGGCCTTCGGGAAAAAACTGTTCTTGTGTCTAGTTGTTCTGGTGTGCAGTGCTCTATAGCGTCGTTTTGAGGGTAGGAGTTGAAACAGTTAATACATCGGCAACGCTCCAATCTGCTGGAGAGGAGCTCCCAGCCGGGAAATTCGAACCCATTCGGAGAACGATCTATCAATGCCTAGGCTGAAAATTGAGGGCCTATTTTGGAATGCTGGATTAGGGAGATGTGTCCATAAAATGGCCAAAAGGTGCTAACTTCCTACAACTTGAAGACAAAAAGAAAATAAAAGTATATAGCCCCAGCTAACACACTAGCTTACAATTCAGTCTCAATAAAGGAGAATATTTATAGTTCAGGGTGGAACCTGACTTGGTGCTCTCTGAGCTTGGTTGTTTTCTTGCAGATGTTTCATTACCCAAACTAGATAAAATCATCAGTGCTAGGCCCAGCACTGGTGATGTTATCTAGTTTGGATAATGAAACTTCTTGCAAGAAAACAGCCAAGCTCAGAGAGCACCAAGAACCCCTTATAATTCAATGTGCGCTGTAACTGCTGGAAACTGGAAATACAGACTTCAGAGGATAATTAGAACTTCAGAAAAAACAGTTGCTACCAACCTGCCTTCCATTGAGGACCTGTATACTGCACGAGTCAAAAAGAGGGCTGTGAAAATATTTACAGAGCCCTCACATCCTGGACATAAACTGTTTCAACTCCTACCCTCAAAACGACACTATAGAACATTACACACCAGAACAACTAGATACAAGAACAGTTTCTTCCAGAAAGCCATCACTCTGCTAAACAACTAATTCCCTCAACACTGTCAGACTATTTACTAAGTCTGCACGACTATCGTTCCCATCACCCATCTCCTTCCACTTATGACTGTATGACTGTAACTTTGTTGCTTGTATCCTTATGATTTATATTGGTATTGTTTCCTGATTCCTTATTTGTACCCTATGACTATTGTTATGTGTTGTATCATTAAATTTGTACCCTATGACCAGAGGTGGGTTTCAGCAGGTTCTGACCAGTTCTGGAGAACCGGTAGCGGAAATTTTGAGTAGTTTGGAGAACCAGTAGTAAAAATTCTGACTGGTCCTGTCCCTATCTATTCTCTGCCTCCCAAATCCCAGCTGATCAGGAGGAAATAGAGATTTTGCAGTATCCTTCCCCTGGAGTGGGGTGGGAATGGAGATTTTACATTATCCTTCCCCTGCCATGCCCACCAAGCCACACCCACAGATACTACACAGATGTAGTAAAAAAAATTGAAACCCACCACTGCCTATGATTATCATTAAGTGTTGTAAGTGTTGTACCTTGATGAAGGTATCTTTTCTTTTATGTACACTGAGAGCATAGGCACCAAGACAAATTCCTTGTGTGTCCAATCACACTTGGCCAATAAAAATTCTATTCTATTCTATTCTATTCTATTCTATTCTATTCTATTCACACCGAGAGCATATGCACCAAGACAAATTCCTTGTGTGCCCAATCACACTTGGCCAATAAAAATTCTATTCTATTCTATTCTATTCTATTCTATTCTATTCTATTCTATTCTATTCTATTCTATTCTATTCACACCGAGAGCATATGCACCAAGACAAATTCCTTGTGTGCCCAATCACACTTGGCCAATAAAAATTCTATTCTATTCTATTCTATTCTATTCTATTCTATTCTATTCTATTCTATTCTATTCTATTCTATTCTATTCTATTCTATTCACACCGAGAGCATATGCACCAAGACAAATTCCTTGTGTGTCCAATCACATTTGGCCAATAAAAATTCTATTCTATTCTATTCTATTCTATTCTATTCTATTCTATTCTATTCTATTCTATTCTGTAAACAACAATGCACTTGGGAGTTAAGTTACGGTGTCTTGTGAACACAACCCTGTGTTTGCACCAGGCTTATTTAGACAAGAAGATCTTGTTTAGAAGAAGAAGAAGAAGAAGAAGAAGAAAGAAGAAGAAGGAAAACAAAAATCATTTTCCTGGCGAGCCTGCTACTAGGAACTCTTCGGTACCTCCCTTTTTTCGTTCTGCGGCTATTTTAGCAAGTTTGCAGTAGCCTCGTCAATCAAACTAATAGCCGAGGGAGGGAGGTGAAGTTTACAGTAAGGTGTTGGTTTTCATTCTCCAGGAAATAGCAAGTTACGAGGACGTCATGTGATAAACTGGCAGAAGTTCAGTTCAGCGTCCCAGAAAAGTTCATCGCGCCAGCCAGAAACTGCGTCGCGTTTACTTTCTCTGCGTTTCTAATTCTCCCCCACCTTTCCCCCCCCTCTTCTTTCCTTTTTTTTTTTTTTGGGAAAAACATACAAAGGACAAGATGGATTTTGGGGTGATCGTTTCCAAGACCGTGCTGCTATTTATCAGTTTCCTCTTCTGGGTAAGTCTCTCTCTCTCTCTGGAAAGCTGCCATCCTTCTTACTCAAAACCTTCCTCTGAAATGAAGACGCAGCTTTTTTTTTGTTTTTAATTTTATTTTATTTAATGAATTAATACAACCGCGCGGAGGACGGTTGGGGTTTCTAAAAACCGACTAGCTGTTATTTTGCAAGAAACCTGGACAGGATGGCGGCTTGAAAGAAGCGAAGATTTGACTCCCCAAGTTTTGGCTCCGAATTAGAAAGTTTTTCTTGCCGAGTTTAACTCGGAGTTAAGCCTCAAAAGATGGTTATGGTTTTCTTTAATACGGTTCACTAACCTCTAATGTGATTCTGGCTTAGGTGTATTGTTTGAAAACTGGCCATTAGGGCTTGTTAACCATAGTTTGTCGTAGTTTGTGTAAACCCAGTTCCCGGGTTACATTATAAGCCAGTGCAATTGTCTATAGCAGGGGTCTCCAACTTTTCGGACCTCAGGGACCACTAAATTCATAATTTTAAATCCCGAGGACCGCTAATATGATTTTTTTAAAAAGATAAATAGTATTTAGTGCAATATTAAAAATGCAAATAATTTTTCTGCGGACCACCAAAATTTTCTCGAGGACCACCAGTGGTTTACGGACCACTGATCGGTGACCACTGGTCTAAAGATATTCTTTAGATGCAGTCTGACATCTCTGGGGTATAAATTAATTTTTACCTTCTTCTTTTTTTCCTGTTGCAACTGGAATTTTCCATCATTTAGGGGTGAGATGTACTCATTAAGAAGCTGGACTATTTGTGATACCTTCCTTTAACTAAGATCCATTTTGTTTAAGCCTTCTTCCAAAAGAACCAGGTTACAGGATGATAGCCTCCTGAAGTTCTTGCTGCTTCTGCTGATCCTTAGCAGCAAAATTTAGGTGGAGTAATTATTTTTTTTTGTCTGAAATCATGAATTGCTTCTCCATTCAGAAGAGGTAGTAGCAGACTGAGTGAAGAAGATAAGTACTTTGTCAGTAGAAACCCAAGTTCTAGTTCCAGAGTAAAAGCCACTGAAGCAGTGTTTAGTGGCAACTCCAAGAAAGGTGGATTTGAACTCCCAAAGTTTCCAGTCAACTGTAAGATAGTTGGATTTTTGCTTCCAGAGTTGCCAAGCCAACTGGTGGGGTTCACCTCCTAAATCCCCCAGCCAAATTTAAGATAGATGGCTTTTAGTTTCCAGTTCCTAGCCAACTTTAAGATAGGTGAAATTCACTTCCCAGAATTCCCCCAGCCAGCTTTACTGTGGAATTGAGAAGACTGAAAAACACTGCAATATTATTGTTCAGGAATTGAACATAAAGGATTCCAAATTAAATCCTAATTCTTGACTATAATTTTACATCACCATTGGGTGATTTTGGATTTTGGATGCAGGGAATGTGGATCTCCCAACCAAAAATATACCTCACGGGGATGTTGTGGGGCTAAAATACAGTGAATAATGCCTGTTGTGTATGTTTCCTTGAATTCTTAGAGAAGTTGTGATGATAAATCAACCAGTGCCTATCATAAGGAGTAAACCATATAAGGTTTTACAGCAGGATTGTGGAAGAAATGACTTTGGGAATAAGGAAGAAAAATGACTTTGAGTCAATGGTTACTCAGAAACTGAGCTTCAAAAAAAACCTGGAGAATTGAGTCCTTTCCCACATCCATCCACCCTATCCCCCCCGTCCCCCAAAAAAGCTTTGTTATGTGATCTTAAGTGGATGCTATTGTGAAACAAGTGAGATTAGTAATGGTTGCAGATTTATTGAAAATCATCAATCTATTAGTACTGGTTCTCAATTTCGGCAGCTAGTATGGTAGTAGGTGGGGAATTCTGGGAGCTGAAGTCCACAAATCTTATACGTTGCTGAATTTGTACATTCTGTTTCAAGTTCAACTCTGAATTAAGTGTACATTAATTACAGTTAATGAAATTTAGTTAGTGACGGGTGTGGATGCTGTATATTGTAAATAAAGGGGAAAAGAACAGGGTATGTTGGGTTTAAAGCAGTATTTCTCAACCTTTGCAACTTTAAGGTAGGTAGATTTAAACTTCCAGAATTTCCCAGCTACCATGCCGGCTGGGAAATTCTGGGAATTGAAGACCATCCATCTTAAAGGTTGCTAAGATTGAGGAATACTGGCTTAAAGACAAGAAGGCTAAGGGGAAACATGTGAGCACTAATTGGAAAGAGGTTGTGAATTTATTTTTCATAGTTCTAGAGGACAGGACAAGAATTACGAGTGCAGTGATGACTAACCGTCGCATGCCAAAAGTGGGGGGAGCACGGGGGGGGGGCTGCATGCGTATGTGCCCACACCCATAATGCAATGTCCCTGCGCATGCCCTATCTCCCTGTGCATTCGTGTGCGGCACCCCATGGCCAATTTTGGGCCTAGTAGGCCTCCATGAAGCCACCTGGGACCAAAAATGGGCCACTGAGGGGGGGGTGCATGCACCTGCATGCTCCCCACTCCCACGCCAGAGACCAATAAATCAACTGGCTGGCGGGAGGCGTGCAGGCATGCGCGGTGGAGCTGAGCTGGGCAGCAGCTCACGTGCCCTCAGAGAGGGCTCCACATGCCACCTCTGGCATGGTGCTAGTGAATGGAAGTGTTACAGGAGGAGATTCAAACTCTAAGGAAGAACTTTGAGACTATTAAGTAGTGGAACAGCCTGCCTTTCAAAGTTGTGGGTACTCCATCACTGGAAGCATCAAGCAAAGTTTGGGCCATTTGTCTGAGATGGTATGGAGAATCCTGCCCTGGGCTGTGTGTGTGTGTGTGTGAGAGAGATTAGAAGGCCTTCAAAGTTCCTTCCATCTCTGATTCTAACAAAGAGCCAAATCTCCACTTCAGATAAGGAATAGCAGTGTTTATTGTTGTTTATATCAGTTGCTAGTATATTAGCTTCCTTCTGCTTTCAAATCTGTAATTCCTCCATTAGAAGAGAGTTTCTAATGTATGGTTCTCTGTATGTTGATACACAGAGAGCTCCAGTAGTCCCCTGGTAGTGGTGAAGTGAAGTTTGTCAGTATCATTTAGCAGGACCAATGCTATTCAGAATGGCATTAAGACAACAGTATGTATAATAATTGTCTTCTGTATAAATGAATGGAAATATTCTGTCATTTCTCTAGCATGTCACAACTCTAGCAACTAGGCCAGTCTTCTTTAATCTGGTTGACCCTCTCCAAGTTTCTTGGACAAATGCCCTTCAAATTCTCAGCTAGCTGGTTGGGTAAGAATGGGTTATCTAGCTTTAAGCAGGCTAGATAACCTTCTAGGATAGGTTCCTTCTGCAAGTCGTCTGATTGAAGGCTTGCAGAAGGAACTCATCCATCTGTTGATGTCCCTTGCCAAATTAACTTCCACAAATGAGACAGGAAAAATGAAGAAAGTAAGTTATGGATGTGAAGAACTCAAAATACCAGACAAAGAGGAAATCACAGTTTGGGTACCCTTGTTGGATTGCTGATTCATTTCCACCAAAGCTGCTCATAAGTTGTTGACTTTGACTGGGTCCAAAAAAGCTAAGCTGGGTTGGACCCAATTACCCTTGGGATTGGACTTGGAAATCCCAGAGCTATAGATTAGAAAGTTGAAAAAAAAATCTCAAAAGGCAATGGCAAAGCACTTCCTCACAAGAAAATTGCATGTCAGTGTGGTTCATCAGAAGTCAAGCATGACTTGAAGATGGTTTGACTTTTAAAGGAGAAACAGGATGCATCTGTTGCTGATCTTACTAACCGCCGTCTTCTCACACTGGTTGCCCGCACCATCTTGCGTCATCTTTGGCAATAGTGGTGAAGACCACATCTGCTGTTTTAGGATTGCAGGCACTGGGGCTGTTTCTCAGAATCTGGATTCCTGAATAATCCCATATGCTCAGCAAAGGGTTGGTTTTCATTTTTGACAGAAAAACAAAAACAAAATGTAGGGTTCTCCACAGTGGGGGGAAAATATTTGCTGAACCTTATAACCACTCAAAGTGTGTTAGGTGCTCAAAACTGAACTTTTATACAAACATTCATATACAGGATGGTTATGAATTCCTTACAGCTGCATGACAACTTCGAACCGAAACTGGCAGACAGCTATTTTTCTGTTTCTCAGTTGCCACACAGAGAGGGATGAGGGGGAGGGGATTGGAATAACTGACTAGACACAACAGAGAGCATTCTCCTGAGAACCAAGGTCATCTCTTACTTGCAGCGGATAAGGTGAGGGAAGGAGTGCCTGGGGAACCTGCCACTTAACCCAGTTGGCCAAGATGACCTGTGACACTTGGGGATGGTGATTATTTCCTAGTTTAATTATACTGTAATGGCGGGAAAGATTTAGAATTGGTTTACCTTTGAAGCTGTGCTGATATGGTGTACCCAAATAAAGAAGACCTTTGAGAAGGAGCCCAGTCTCAAAGAGTTCTGATTTGCTTGGGTTCATTAGTTGGAGCCTTGACACAGTGATTCCCAGCCTTTGCAACTATAAGATATCTGGACTTCAACTCCCAGAATTCCCCAGACATGCTTTGCCAATCTAACCTAATAATAATAATAATAATAATAATAATAATAATAATAATAATAATAATAATAATAATAATAATAATAATAATAATAATAATATCAGAGTTGGAAGGGACCTTGGAGGTCTTCTAGTCCAACCCCCTCCCCAGGCAGGAAACCCTACACCATTTCAGACAAATGGCTATCCAACATTTTCTTAAAAATTTCCAGTATTGGAGCATTTACAACTTCTGCAGGCAAGTTGTTCCACCGATTAATTGTTCTAACTGTCAGGAAATTTCTCCTTAGTTCTAGGTTGCTTCTCTCCTTGATTAGTTTCCACCCATTGCTCTCCAGATTATCATTGCAATTTTTAAAACCATTGTTACTAGGCTCTTTTTTAAATCTTTTTAATCTTTGGAACCTGACTTTTGTCCGTCAATTATATATCTATCTATCTTTGTTTTTGTGGTAGAACTGACATAAATCAATAAAAGAATGGATGGGATATCCATGAAAGAATTCTCTGGAATTGAGTTCAAGGACACCTTGATTTAACTCTGTACTGGGTTACTAAGGCATGGACTATTTTTCATAGGACACTGAAAGGAACCTCATTATTTGCCATTGTTTGTCTATATCAGCGTTTCTCAACCTTGCAACTTTAATGTGTATGGATCTTACTCCCAGAATTCATGTATGGATCAACTCCCATACTGGCTGGGGAATTCTGGGAGTTGAAGTCTGCTCGTTTTAAAATTGTTCAGTTTGAGAAATACAAGTCTACGGTGTTAATGAAAGTTTGTGTTCATTAGCTACGGAGCAGGCAGGGGTCTCCAACCTTGGCAACTTTAAGCCTGGAGGACTTCAACTTCCAGAATTCTGGGAGTTGAAGTCCTCCAAGCTTAAAGTTGCCAAGGTTGGAGACCCCTGCTATGGAGCATCTCTCACAACATGTGGTTGGGGCATACAAATGTTCTACCAGCCCAAAATTAGAATGGAGTTCTACTCCCTCTTGTTCGTTTCTTGTTCAGTGTAGGAATCCAAATTCAGGGAGACCGCCATCTCCCTATGGAACCGAATTTTCATCTGTCGTCGATGGGAATTATCTTTTCTGTAACTGGACACCCCCTCATGGTATTTAGAAGTACTATCATGTTCCTTCTTTTGTCAGCGCTAACTATCCTCAGCTTTCAATTTCCAGCCTGCCCTTGTTCCTCTCATTCCTCTCTTCTATGACTCTGTTCCAGTTTATCTAAGACCTCTTTAAATTATGTAGCTCCAAACAGGAGACGGATGAAGGTCAGAGCTGATAAATGCAGAATGCAGTGGCACCATTACTGTGTTTCCATAATTAGGGACACTTTGCTTCTATTCAACTGCCTCTTTGTCTTCTTCTCATTCTTCCTTCCCTGCTGAAAATTCCCCTGGCGTTACAAAGAAGATCTTGTTTTCTAGATGCCACTGCAGGGCAGGATGGGAGAAGGGGTTGCTAAAAGGAGGAAGGTCCAAATCAGCTCTGAAGGAGCAGCGTGCCAGACCTGAAGGTTTGATCTTGCACGCTTATCTCCATGGAATATGTCCATCCCCAGCCTGCTTGAATTGTTCACACTTAAGAGGAAGGTTGAGCAGGGCTGCTAGCTGAGAAAAATTCCCTCTTCTGATCTTCACTGGGATTTATGACCTTCTGAAGCAAAGCTTGTGGAAAGAACAAGGCCTTTAAGCTTCTGCATTTGACAATCTGGTGCAAGGAAGATCTTCACAATTGATGCAGTGTTTTATCTTCAAACCCGATCAGGGTGTATGATGGCACAGTCGCCCTCTCTGTGCCAATGCAAAGATGCCGAAATTAAAGGAACTAAATGAAGCTGTTCTGCAATTTCCATATCTACTTCTCTTTTTCAAGTTAAATTTAAATCACAGCTATAAGGTGGAAATTTCCGGAAGAAAGAATCACATCCACTCTTGTTAGTTTTTACATGGCATTTATGGAAATCACCTTAGCTTGGATTGGAACTGCCACAGATTCCTAATTGAAACTACATTTTGAATATATTCTTATGTACATTTCACAAAGGGAAGGAAATGGGAGGGATGTAGGGAAGGAAGGAAGGAAGGAAGGAAGGAAGGAAGGAAGGAAGGAAGGAAGGAAGGAAGGAAAGAAAATTTAGGGAATCAGTTGTCTTAGGCCCGTGATGGCAAACCTGTAGCATGCGTGCCGGAAGTGGCATGCAGAGCCATTTCTCCAGGCATGCGAGTTATTGCCTGTTGCTCTTCCAGGTTCTGGTACGCTGGCCAGCTTGTCTTTACATGTGCGGGAGCGCCGGAAACCAGAAGAGTAGCCACCCAGTGCACATGCGCGCAACAGGAAAATGATCTTCCTGTTTCCGGCACACACATGCATACCGGCCAGCCAGTCTTTGCTCATGCATGTGCACCAGAAACCGGAAGACCAGGTAGCCGGTGCGCATGCCGAAAACCAGAAGATCATCTTCCTGACGTGGGCATGCGCACTGGGCAGCTGCTCTTCCGGTTTCTGGCACTCCCCCACGCGCGAAGACCAGCTGGCCAGTTTCGGCCCTCGGTGCCGAAAATGTTCGCCAACACTGTCCTAGGCCAGGGGTCTGCAAACTTGGCTCTTTTAAGATTTGTGGACTTCAACTCCCAGAGTTCCTCAGCCAGTTGAAGACCACAAGTCTTAAAAGAGCCAAGTTTGCAGACCTCTGGTCTAGGCCATTATCCTAGGTCTGGCCCCTGTCAGATTTTTTTTCAAAGTATACATATTGTTAGCTGGACTCTCCTTTGGGTTTTGTTTTCTTGTATAATGCAATATTTTATTTTCTATTTTGTTTGGTTTTATTGTGCACTGACCAGAGTCATTTTGGAGTCAGGCGGTGCCTAAATTGAACAAATTACATTAAAATTAGATCTAGTCCAGATCTCTTCAATTCAGCAGGCTGTGGATGTGTTGCAGCTCTCAGAATTCTTGTTTTTCTGTAGGAGGTTTATGTTCTCCCTAAAAAAGCAGATATTACTGAACGTTTGGGTGGATGAGAATTCTCCAAGTGGTACTTCCAAATAATACAAGAAGTGTGGCTGATTTATTAGATTTTTAAAGCTGTTTGTTGAAGGAGAAATGTCAGCTGGGTGTCAAATATTGTCAGAATGGGTGATGTTGCACTCCTGAATTTTTATGGGCCAACCACAGGTGTTTTAGAAGAAAAGCATGATTATCTTTAATCTCTGTAAATTTAGTCAGAGGGCCATGTAAGTGTGATTAGTCAAAAAAAATTAATTGTAACATTCCTGAATGAAATTAGATCTATGGATTTTATGTAGTTCACGTTCAACAGGTTTACATTTAGTTTAGTGATTTTTAGTGTTCTATTAACTCTTTTCATCCAGAATATGTTTCTATCCTCTATATCAGGGGTAGTCAACCTTTTTATACCTACCGCCCACTTTTGTATCTCTGTTAGTAGTAAAATTTTCTAACCGCCCACCAGTTCCACAGTAATGTGCCGTGTATCATCGTCGGCGCATGCCTCTCGCGCATCGTGGATTGGGTTTAGAGGGGGCGCCGGCTACCAGCTCTGCTTGTCTGTTACAGCTGGGTGGTGTGGGGGGAAAATGCGCGTGCTATTCTGGGACGAGGCTTTGTTTGCGGTCGCACTATAGCGCCATTTACTTTCACTTTCGTAATGTGAACTAAACTTATACGTGGGTGATACAAATAGTACATTTTCAGAAATTTAAATTGTCATGGGGAATTTTATGAAAACCTAATGAAAATGTTTTGAAATAATGCTATGATTTTTTTAAAAAAAGTCAATTAAATTAAAAAAAAGGAAAGTGCTTCAGTATCGGACAAAACCCCTATTGCCCACCATGAAAGCTGGAACGCCCACTAGTGGGTGGTACATTTAGTTTACATTTAGGTTGACTACCACTGATCAGGTTGACTACCACTGGTCTATATCCAGAAGTTTTCTTTGGCTAGATTACTTCCCAATATTTCGCTATTTGATACTGAAAGTAAAAGCAGGTGAGATATATTATCTCAGTTATCTTTTATCTAGTAGAAAAGTAAATGGCAAAGTGTTCTTTGTATTAACTTTGTATTAACAATGATTGCATCATTGTTTTGGATTTAGGACACTGCCAGGGCTATATTTGAAGTAGAAAATAAAGACTGTTTAATATAGGTAGTCCTCGACTTACCACAGTTCATTTAGTCACGGTTCAAAGTTACAACGGCACTGAAAAAAGTGACGCATGACCATTTTTCACACTTACGACCATTGCACCATCCTTTTGGTGACATGATCAAAATTGGATGATTGACAATTGGTTCATATTTATGACGGTTGCAGTGTCCCGGGATCACATGATTCTCTTTTGCGACCTTCTGACAAAGCAAAGTCAATGGGGGAGCCAGATTCATGTAACAACTGTGTCACTAACTTAACAACTGCAGTGATTCACTTAACAAACGTGGCAAGAGAAGTCGTAAAATGGGGCAAAGCTCACTTAACAAATGCCTCACTTAGCAACATAAATTCTGGGCTCAATTGTCCTCGTAAGTTGAGGACTACCTGTATTAAAGGAAAGTTTTAAATAATTGTTTAAACAATTATTACACAACGTAGGAGCAAGGCAGTAAGTCTAAGCTGTCAACTTTGCAGAGAATTGGGGGCAGAATGGCGGTTCTTTAGTGAGATACCCCTGATTTTATGACTGTTTTGCCATGGTTGTTGAGCCAATCACTGCAGTTGTTAAGTGAATCTGTGCCATTGTAACTTCAAAGAGTTGCTAAACGGTTATAAGTTGAGGACTATTTGTGGAACATATCACTGGCTTTTCCAAGCCAAGCCTAGAACAAGACCAACCCTCCAGCTTTGTGCGTGTAGGCCGGATGGTTGACACACACAGAATTGTCCTGTGCAACAAGTCATACTCAACTGGAAAAAGTTGATTTAATTGCTATCCATAGCAATAATAACAATAATCCTTGCAGAGGTCAGACAAACCCATTCATTATATAAGGGCTGGGCTTCTCAGCCTTCTCAACTTAAAGTGTATGGACTCCCAACACCCAGCCAAAGTTGCCAAATTTTAAGAAACTGTGTTTTAGGAGCATCATAGCACCACAAAACTAAACCATCTTTGGGTTTGCTCTTGAAGAAACCGCAACAAGCAGGATACCCACAGGATCCCAAGGCAAACATCTCCCCAAGAGCGATGCCTAGATTCTCACAAATTGTGAGGCAAACCTCAAAGAAACCACAGGATGAGGTTACACAATACACAAAAAGTTGCACATATCTTCCCTGTTTGGTCAACTAAGTTCAGGATGGTTAGATTTTCAGGCTTCTTCCAGACACACCAGAGAAGGTTTTATTTATTTATTTTCTAGAAGTTGTTCTTGCCCTGGAATGAATGCGCTGCACCATCTCTAACATAAATGGAGTCTGAAACAATTATTAATTATAAAATCAGTTTAATTGGCACTTCAGGTGTGTCTCATTCCAAATGGCAACCACAGGAAAAATATCACATTGGAAACCTGCAGGAAAATGGAATATTGACATCAAAATTAATAGTAGGAAAATTGCTTGTACTGTACTACAGTAAGGAAGCCTGTTACCCCAGTGCTTGAATAAACACTACAAGTAATCCTCAACTTGTGATGGATTGTTTAGCAACTGTTCAAAATTATGTCAGAGCCCCAAAACAGGATTCAGAATCCCAATATCTGATCTCATTCCAATGGTCACAGGATCACATTTTGGGCACTTGGCAATTGGCTGCATTTACAGCCATTTACAATGCCCCGTGATCATCTGACCACAATTTACAATGTTTTTTGCCCAAATACTGGTCATTACTTCCACTTTCCTGCAAAAAAAAATGCCTTATAGTGAGCAACCACGCTGTTTCCTTAAGAGTGGATTTGCTTAACAACCACAGCATCCACTTAAGGGCTGCGTTGCTGTCTTTACAACCGCTGTGTTTGCTTAACAGCCATTGCAAAACAGGTCATAAAATTAGGCACAGCCTTATTTTGACAACTGTTATGACTTGCGATCAAAATTGTGGGCTCAGTTATGGTCATAAATCGAGGATTACAGTACCTGTTACATGAAGCGGCATTAGTTATTTTGTATTTGGAAAACAGTATGTGGAGGTGCCGTTCCTTTCCTTTCTTAAATATTTCAATTGGGGAGAGGAAGCAACATGCTACAACATCGGGGTGAAATACTCCCGGTTCTGACCAGATCGCTCGATCCGGTAGCGATGGCAGCGGTTGGTTCGGAGAACCGTTAGCAAAAATCCCTCCCCCCACCCCGCCAAGCTGAGCTGCACGATCATCAGAGTGTTTGTTTTTTTACTTTTAAAAGCATTTTTTCTTTGGCTGAAAAAATGCTTTTAAAAGTAAAAAAAAGACTCTGATGATCGCGCAGCTCATCTGGGATCATCAGAAGAACCCTTTAAAAGCATTTTTTCTACAACCTCTTCAGCCGAAGAAGTTGTAGAAAAAATACTTTTAAAAGTTTTTTTTAAAAGTTGGCCACGCCCACCCAGTCACATTACCCTCCACCTACCAAGCCACACCCACAGAACTGGTAGTAACAAATTTTACATTTCACCCCATACAACATCCAGTAAAAAGATACCTTGGAATTCTACTTAATTCTTCTAATTTGTATAACTAGCTTATTAGTAAATTGTAGCAGAGCTCAGTTAAATTACATCTTCTAATGCTTTAAATAGGAATGTTCCCATTTCACAGCAAGAAATACTGAATAAATTTACATAATGAGCTTTTGCAGCTAAATGATTTTAGCTTTTACACAGCACGATTTCCCCATAAAGTTTCCATAATTATAAGATAGAAGACTGTTTGAGGAATCTACATTAATGTAAGCCGCAGGAAGCTACCCCTGCTGAAAAATTTTTGATTTAAAAAGAGGAAGAAGTATCTTGTACTGGCGGATGGCCTGAAGATAACTCTACAGTACATTGTCTTGAGATAGAAATTGAAAACTGAGTACGCATCTTCAAATGTTTTTCCCCTAGCTCCTTGCCTCATTGCAAGTGGCAGAGATAAGAGAGCCTCATTTCCAGATACTTTTGTAGGGCTACTAAAGCATTAACAACAAACAGTCCTTGACTTATGACGTTTGAGCCCAAAATTAATGTTGCTAAGTGAAAAATTCATTAAGTGAGTTTTGCTCCATTTTATGACATTTCTTGCCAGATTTGTTAAGCGAATCACTGCCATTGTTAAGATAATAACATGGTTGTTAAGTGAATCTGGTTTCACTTAATTGACTTTTCTTGTTAGAAAGTTGCAAAATTTGATCACATGATCACAGCACACTGCAACCGTCATAAATGTGAGTCGGTTGTCAAACATCCGAATGTAAATCACGTGACCCAGGGGATGCTACAATGTTGGTAAGTGTACCAATGTTGGTAAGCTTTTTCAGAGCTGTTGTAATTTTGAATGGTCACTAAATAAACTGTTGTAAGTCAAGGACTTACCTGCATTTATAAATATAATAAAGGCAAGCTATAAAGATTAAATAAATATAGTATTTCAGCCATTGGTTGAACTCATTCTTACGCTAACATAGACTCAAGGAGGGAGTCAAACTATTCTCCAAAGCACCTGAGGGTAGAACAATAAGCAATGGGTAGAAACTAATCAAGGAGAGAAGCAACTTAGAACTAAGGAGACATTTCCTGATAGCAAGAACAATTAATCAGTGGAATAACTTACCTGCAGAAGTTGTGAATGCTGCAACACTGGAAATTTTTAAGAAAATGTTGGATAACCATTTGTCTGCAATGGTGTAGGGTTTCCTGTCTGGGCAGGGGGTTGGACTAGAAGACCTCCAAGGTCACATCCAACTCTGTTGTTGTTGTTGTTGTTGTTATTATTATGTCCATACAACTATTACTGTAGTTCTCTTGTATAAGAGTATCTTCTGGATTTTAGCCAGAACAATTGATAAAAGTCTTCTTAGGATTGGCTAAATGGTAAGCTAAGAGTCCTTCTTTTTCTTGCTTCATCTCTGGGGTCAAACAGGACCAAAGTTTTGTAAACTTTGGATGATCAAATTTGCCTGCCCTACTAACCCTTTGTTCTCATTGAACCTCTTGATATGAAGATCCCGTTTTTAATTACCAGAAATGTTGAGTGTACTTGTATGAAGAACCATAAGGAAACTCCTTGAGTACCGGGGAGGCCAAGAAATGAACAAACAATTCAATTGACCACTTTGCTTGATGTGGTCCAGATGTTTGGACGTTGGTTACACCAGCCACGAAGATGCTGGGAAGAACTGCAGGATTGCAACACATTGGGTGAAGCTTCCGCAGAAAAATGTAGGTAGATGAAATGCAAACGGGTTCTTGAGTTTCAGCAATGTATACAGGTAGCCCTCGACTTACAAAAGTTCATTTAGTGACCGTTCAAAGTTAAAACGGCACTGAAAAAAGTGAGTTAACGATCATTTTTCACACGTATGACCATTGCAACATCCCTATGGTCATGCGATTTGGTTGATTGACAGCTGATTCACATTTATGATACTTGCAGGGTCCTGGAGTTATGTGTCACCCTTTTGCGACCTTCTGACAAGCAAAGTCAACAGGGAAGGCAGATTCACTTAACAAGTGTGTTACTAATTTAAGAACGGCAGTGATTCACTTAACAAATGTGGTGAGAAAAATCATAAAATGGAGCAAACTCCCTTAACAAATTTCTCAGTTAACAACATAAGTGTTGGGCTCTGTTGTGGTCATAAGTTGAGGACAAGAGTGAAATCTACTTACCTTCCTTACCAATTCAGAAGTGCACACACCCTGCTTTGCTCCGCCATTGCTACTCGATCACCAAACCACCAGCCATGATCGCTACCGGATTGCCAGATCTGATCAGAACTGGGAGAATTTCACTCCTGGTTGAGGACTACCTGTATAGAGTTGTTAGTTTTGTTTATCTTGCAACCAAAAATGGGATGAGTAAGTCTCCATTTCAGTCAAGAATGGTAGTGCTCCAGTTGCATTAACCCTAACCCTAACCATTCACTCTAATAAAATTCACCAATAATCAATCATAATCATAAGAGAAAGATGATTCAGAATCTATATTTATTTGAATGAACTTAAGTGAGAGAGAATATGCAAGCTTTCCAGCTCTGTAAGATTCTTCTTCAGGCAAGATTTAATGAAAAATAAGCTATGGGGAAGAAATACAGGTATGCCTCCACTTAACAACGCAATTGAGCCCCAGATTTTTGATGCTAAGCAAGACAGTTGTTAATTGAGTTATGACCTTTCTTGCCATAGTTGTTAAGTGAACCACTACAGTTGTTAAGTTAGTAACATGGCTGGCTTCCCCATTGACTTTGCTTGTCAGAAGGTCACAAAAGGGGATTGTGTGACCCCACAGGACACTGCACTCATCATTAATAAGAGCCAGTTGCCAAGCATCTGAATTTCGATCACGTGACCACTGGGATGTGCAACGGTTGTAAGTGTGAAAAATGGCCATGTCACTTTGGTTCAGTGCCATTGTAACCTTAAAATGGTCACTGAATGAACTGTTGTAAGTCAAGGACTACCTGTAAGTGAGCTCAGTCATTAGATCACATCTTTTAGTTGTTGTTTTAATAATACCCTCTCCCTGATTTGGCTTGTGGTCACTTACTCACAACTCTGGTTAACAGCCGTACTCAAATCACTTTCAACCGAACACATTGTTGTGGTCCGCAGACTCGGATGAGGAGGAGGTTGGGGAAGAACATGGGCCACTTTTGGCACCTGGGGAAGGCTCTGATGGATGCTCGACAGAGATAGAGATTTTCCAGCCACTGGAGAGGCAATTGCCTTTGGAGTCAGAGATGAGTGAGGAGGAGGAGGAGGAACAGCTGGGGCCTGTTCCAATTGCGCAGAGCAGATAGGAGAAGTGAATAACAGAGGACAATGATTCGGAAGCAAAACAAACGTGGACGCTGAATAGCTCCTCCCTGGCTAGGGAATAAATAGGAGGAAAGGGGAGTGGTTTGGTTATAGGAGACAACCATTCTCATTTCTAGAAAGTTTACTCCTTGTGTGTTTTGTGGGACAAAGTCTGCCTTGCCAGGACTGAGGTTTGTCTATTTCTCTGACTTAATTTGCAGCCTTCCAGTTGGGAGCTCACGACCTTGCATTTATCTTAACGAGCTGATAAGGACTATTGCTTCAGTTAACTCCTTGCAGGTCTCTTGCCTGGACTTTCTGTTTGGTGAATGCAGTTGTCGTGTCCCACTCCTCCGCTGACGGCCGGGTCAGGGAAATCCAAATCAGGTGTGCCTCTGCAGCTCTGCCAAAGTCCTAGCAAAGTCCTCAGGGCAGGCAGGAGACCAGAAAGTGACTTCAGCAAGATATGTTTAGACTTTGCCTGACTCAGAGAATGCCAGAAAGCAGATCCTTTATATAGGCCATGGGGTGTGGCTCCATGACTCAGCACTTATCCAGGCCTGCCCCTCCCTTCCTTCTGACGCCGCCGCCTATCAATTCTTCTGAAGCAAGGGTCACTCCAGTCGGCAGCTGTTGGTAATATACCTTCCTCAGGCTCACATGCTGTGGAGGGGGGGGAGGGGTCTAGTTGGTCCGTTTGCCTGGGCATGGAGCCAGAGCTGGGGGCTGGAGATACTTGCTCTTCTTCAGCCTGTCTGGGCATGGAGCCAGGGCTGGGGCCGGGAGATGCCCCCTCCTCAGCCTGTCTGGGCATGGAGCCAGGGCTGGGGCCGGGAGGCATGCTAGGACATTCTTCAGCGTTCGGAAGCAGATAAGAAGGCCCCGGCTGTGGTGGTGAGATCGGACGAGACACAACAGCAGTTAATTCCCAAGGTGTAAATAAAGAGGGGTTTTTCTTTGCCGATGAGTCTGTTTCTTGCTTCTGCGAAGGCTGGGGTGGGAGCATACTGCCTCTCTTTTGCCTTTTAGCTCCAATCCAGGAGCCCTCAAGCAGTTGCATTCACCACAAACCATTTTATACCAAATTTATATTTGCTGATAAAGATATTTCTTTATCACCAAATATTATAATAATAATAATAATAATAATAATAATAATAATAATAATAATAATAATAATAATAATAATAATAATAATAATAATAATAATAATAATAATAATAATAATAATGTTTTAATTTGTATACCGCCCTTCTCCCGAAGGACCCAGGGCGGTGAACAGGCAAATAAAATACAAAACAGAAATATACACCATAATTAAAACAACCCTTAAAAAACTGATTCAAGTATGCCAGAAATTTAAAATAACATTACACCCCATTCAAATTACAACAATTTAAAACCCAGAATTAAAATTTAAAAATTTAAAATCGGGCCAGTCCAGCCATATGGAATAAATAGGTTTTAAGTTCGTGGCGAAAGGTCCTAAGGTCAGGTAGTTGTCGAAGCCCAAGGGGAAGCTCGTTCCACAGGGTCGGAGCCCCCACAGAGAAGGCCCTCCCCCTAGGGGCCGCCAGTCGACATTGTTTGGCTGACCGCACCCTGAGGAGTCCCTCTCTGTGGGAACGCACCGGACGCACATTTGAGACACGCACACACACACACAGAGACAGAGTGGTGGGATTCAGCTGGTAAGGGTGGGTTCGGGCGAACCGGTTGTTAAATTGCTGGCTGCCCCCGCCTTCCGTGAGTCCCCCCCATGCCTGCGGCCCGTTTTTGCTTCTGGCGGGTGCAGGAGGGCAAATGCTGCCTGTCACACATCCCTGGCTACACCCACCATTGGCCACGCCCACCTAGCTGGTCATTACGGCAGAGAACCGGTTGTTAAATTATTTGAATCCCAACTAAATTAAATTAAAATATTTGAATACCCACACAAACACACCTACCCTATCCTTGTGTAAGTTGGCAGGCACTACCCAGTGAGACTTGGCAACAGGCATGTGTTTATCATGTGTTTACCATCATTTGGGATCATGTGATTGCCGTCGTGACTTTCCCAGCCAGCTTCCAACAAGCAGAGTCAAGGGGTGGGGGGAGCTGGATTCACTTAATGACCGTCGCATGACTCACTTAACAACTGTAGGGACTCTCTTAATAATGACAGGGAAGGTTGGAAAATTGGGTGCAAGTCACCAAACAACTGCCTTCTTTAGCAACATAAATTCTGATCCTAATTATGGCCATACATTAAGGATGATAGCTGAAATAGAAGAACCAATACTATAATTTGACCTTTAGTACAGGGTCTCCAACCTTGGCAACTTTCAGACTTGTGGACTTCAACTCCCAGAGTTCTTCAGCCAGCAGGTTGGAGACCCCTGCTTTAGTATGCCAAATAGACAATTGGGTCGGTCTTCTTGGGTTCAATGAAGCTAATGTACATAACAGGATAACAGAGTTGGAAGGGACCTTGGAGGTCTTCTAGTCCAGTGGTCACCAACTGGTGGTCCATGGACCACTGGTGGTCCGCGAGAAATTTTTGGTGGTCCGCAGAAAAATTATTTGCATTTTTTATATTGCACTAAATCAGGGGTCCTCAAATTACAGCACCTGGGATGGATACATGCAATGAACGTTTGTTGCTGCAGCGAGTCTCCCCCTTCGGGGGTTTTTTGCGTGGGTCAGAGAGGAAATTCCAACTTGGGGTCTGCTTCAGCCTCCTGGTGTGGGGCTTTGGGCGAAGGTTGGAGGGAAACGCTGCTGGTGGTGAAGAGCTGGAGGTCCTTGTTTCAGTGGGACTGCTTCATAGCCTGGAACTGGCTGACCATCTCAGCCCACTGAGCCTCCAGGCACCGGTATCTGGCCTTGCCCTTCTGCAGGTCTTCCCTCTGCTTGGAAAGCCTATGTTCCTAGTCCTCAGTGAGGTGCTTCTGCTGAACCTCCTTCTCTGTCAGATCCAATTTGAACTGATCCAGCTGTTTTGCCAACTCTTTCTCGTAGTGGCTACTTAGCTCCAACAACTGCTTCCTATTGGGGCCCTAAGGAGTCCGGGCGGGGAGGCAAGGAGGGGCTGGGAGGGGATGAGCAAGTAGAGGCCAGTGAGGTGCTCCTCAACGTGAGTGACATTGAGTTGGCCACGGCCACTCAGTCACATGACAACCTGCTCTGGTTACGTCTCGGTTGGATTACTGCAATGCTCTCTACATGGGGCTGCCCTTGAGGTGCACCCGGAGGCTGCAGTTAGTCCAGAATGTGGCTGCGCGAGTAGTAATGGGAGCCACTCGTGGCTCTCACATAACACCACTGCTCCGTAGTCTGCACTGGCTTCCTGTGGTCTTTCGGGTGCGCTTCAAGATTTTGGTTACCACCTTTAAAGCGCTCCATGGCTTAGGACCCGGGTACTTACGAGACCGCCTGCTGTTACCCTATGCCTCCCACCGACCCGTACGCTCTCATAGAGGGTCTCCTCAGGGTGCCGTCCGCCAAACAGTGTCGGCTGGCGGCCCCCAGGAGTAGGGCCCTCTCTGTGGGAGCATCAACGCTCTGGAATGAACTTCCCCCTGGCCTACGTCAAGTGCCTGATCTTCGGACCTTCCATCGTGAGCTAAAAACATACTTATTCATTCAAGCGGGACTGGCATAATAGTTGATTTTAAATTGGGGTTTTATTAATATTTTTTTAAAAAATTTAAATTTAAATTTTGATTATCAGCCTTTTTTTGTAATTTGCTATTTTTTAATTTGGTTTTAATTGTACATATTCTGTGTTTTATCTTTGGCTGTACACCGCCCTGAGTCCTTCGGGAGAAGGGCGGTATAAAAATTTGATAAATAAATAAATAAATAAAAATAAATAAACCTAGCCACACCCACCCAGCGGTTATTAGGCAGATCATATTAGTGGTTCACAGGATTTAAAATTATGAATTTGGTGGTCCCTGAGATCCGAAAGGTTGGGGACCCCTGTTCTAGTCCAACCCCCTGCTAGAGTTTTGAAGATAATTAGGCAGAGGAGGAAAAAAATTACGATTTACATCACATGAGTTTGTCTCATGTGGCCTTTTCAGTTTTGATTTTGCATATGATGAATAGTCAAGTGTTTTTATCTGTTGTTCATCCGTGCATTCCTCCACTCATTAGACGAAATCATGCGTCTCCTTAAAAAAAATAATCAGGCACAAGCGTAATGTTCTCTTCGCCAGTTTTTCTCCTCAACAACACAACTTGTAATTCTGGTGGGCTCAGAGTCCGCTAGTAAGTTTCCACAGCTGTGAGTAGACTTGAGAAACAGGCTCTTCCCCATCCTTTTCTCTAGTAGTTTAATTCTGACAGCTCACCTGCTTTCTTTTTATATTTTTACTTATATTCCGCTGTGCTTTGCCAGTTTTCAAAACTGGTTACCAGAATGCATGTGGTAGACCAGGGCTGGGCATCTGTGGCCTCTCTATGATCTGTGGACATCAATCCCCAGAATTCCATGCTGGCTCAGGAATTCTGGGAGCTGAAGTCCACAAGTCGTAAAGAGGCCATAAGTTGCCCATCCCTTGGTACGTAGTACTGCTCTTGAGTTAATACAACGGGATTATAGATTTATATCCGGTGTAAGTGCAGAATTTCAGGTTATTTATTTATTTATTTATTTATTTATTTATTTATTTCGAAAAATTCACTATAGGTTAGGAGTGCCGGTTTGTTACGGTTAAGATATCAGGCTAGAAACTGAGTGACTGGGAGTTCTAGTCTTACCTTGAGCACAAAACAAGCTGGGTGATCATGGACCAGTTTCTCTTAGCCCTAGAAAGAAGCAGGTAAGGGCAGACCACTCAGTCTCTCAACCTCCTGGCTAAAATGCCTGTGGAGTAAGCTTTTTTCTGCTGTCCCATCATTCTTCTGGCATCTGGCCACTTCGTCACTCAAAAGATGTGGCTCCATGTGGTATTGACGCTCTCAGCAAGAGGACATCTGTGGCTAATGTATTGAAACCCCACACCTCTCCTCCCATGCTCAGTTCGTATCAAGGTGTGGAAGTTGAATCATGGCAACTGGACTTCAAGAAGTCCACTCAGCGTCCAGACAACTCTACCCAGATAACTGAGAATCTTCTTTCTAACAAGATTAATAAAAATAAATTATGATCTCTCTCTACATACATATATACACACATTCATTCATACATACATGTGTGTGTGTGTGTGTGTGTGTGTGTGTGTATGTATACATGTACCGTGTTTCTCCAAAAAGACGACCCACCTTGAAAAGACGCCCTATATGTTTTTGAGTGCATGCGATCAAATTAAGCCCCACCCACAAAATTAGCCCTAATTAAGACCTTGTCCACCCCAGGGCTCAGTGGGTGGGGCGAGTAAGCTAGGGTGGGGATGGGGGTGGAGCTGCCCTACTTACTAGTTCACACACCTTCCTCGCCGCCTTCTGCGGCCACTTGCTGCCACTCACACGCATCGCCCTGGCCTCCATTTCACTTTTAGATGCCTGCCAGAAGGCATCTGCAACCGATAACAGATCCAGAGCTCTATTATTGGCTGCAGATGCTTTCCGGCAGGTATCTGAAGGCAAAACGGAAGCCAGGGTGATGAATGCAAGTGGAGGCAAGCGCACGCAGAAGAAGTGGGCCAGCAGCAGGCTCCTGCTGGGTGGGGCTGTCGGTGCCACTACCGCAAGGTGAGTCAATAATTAGAAACCTCCAGAAATAAGGCCTAGCCGTTTTTTCAGGGGTCAAAAGAATATAAGACCTGACCTCCTTTTTGGAGAAACACAGTACATATGTATATACGTATGTATGTATGTATATGTTTGTGTGTATGTGTAAATCACAGACAATTTAGAATACATAGCAGAACAAAAGAGCCTTGAAAGTTCTTGGTCGATACTGTATGGAGTGGTATAAAGCTGTTACAGAATCTAGTCGTTCTGCTTCGGATACTGCAAAGTCTCCTCCCAGAAGGTAACAAAGAAAATCAGTCATGGAGAGGATGTGTAGCGTTCCAGATAATCTTGCTGACCCTGGTCAAGCATCGCTTATATGCTATGTCCTGGATAGGAGGAAGTGAATGACCAATATCTTTTTTTGCTGTCCTCACCACTCTCTGTACAGCCTTCCTATCCGAAACAGTAATACCTCCAAAACACACTGTAATACAATATGAAAGTATAAGTATAATTAGATTTTGCTTGCAAATGGATGGCTGCCAGTGACATGGAATCTGGAGTGAATCTTGTATCAGGCGCTGTTGGAAGGAGTCCATTGGGTTTATAGAGGAGGTAGGGTGATAGAAGATCCTAACATAAGCTGATTGATTGGATTACACTTTGAAACCATCTCCTTATCTTTTAAAGGGTGCAGCAGCTGGACTTCTCTATGTTGGCGCGCACATCCTCAACGCTTACAAGGAATACGACCCTTTTCTTCATAACCGAGATGCTCTCTTGCCCCCCCTCATTATCATTGCCGTTGCTGTGGTCATGATGGTCATTGGCATAGTTGGCTGCTGTGCCACCCTTCGTGAATCCAAGATTGGCCTCGGAGTGGTAAGAATAGAACCTGGCAGCTGGTGGTATAATAATACCATTGCATGGAGGTGATGCTGGAGAGTGGTGTAGTTGCCTAGAGGTGGAGCTCTCGCCTCACAATCAGGAGTCTGGGAGTTCAATCCTAGGTAGTGGCAGATATTTCTCTCTCTGGGCACAATGAGAATATATCTGCTGTGAACTCTGCATTGGTGACAGGAAGGGCATCTGGCCGGTAAACACTCAGCTCCATTCAGTTGCCCCAACTCCACTCCAATGCAAAGGATTACGGGCTCATTAAAAGACAAAAAAATAATAATAATGGAGGTGATGCTGGAAGGTGCACAATGGTGGAGGTGGACAATGAGATTATCCCATTCCCAGTCCCTCCATTCCTGGACTCTTGCGGTTGCCTAATAGGAAGGGGTATTTTTAGTAAATTACTGGATTCAAGTGATCCAGAAATCCCTGAAACTTGTCAACTTGCTTGAGGGTTGATTCCATCATGCCCACAGATGTCTAAAAAACCCTGTTGCCTACAGCAGAGTTTCTCAACCATGGCAATTTGAAAATGTGACTTCAACTCCCAGAATTCCACACATCTTAAAAGAGGGTAGATCTTTCCATAGAACAGTCAAATCTTCCAGAGGTTGGTTTGTTGGCAACATTTGGAGAAGATCACATGTCCGCCCGCTTCTTAAGTCGTCTTCTTTTCTTTTCTTCAGTTCTTTGTCATTATCCTGCTGATCTTCACTGCAGAAATGGCAGCCTTTGTGCTTGGATTTGTTTACAAAGGAAAGGTGAGTGGAAAATATCTAAAGAGCATCCAGGTAATGAAGCAACACCAGTAGTCCTCAACTTAACAACTATCCGTTTAATGATAGTTCAAAGTTATGAGGACCCTGGAAAAAAGTGACTTGCAGTGATCCTCACATGACCATTGCAGCAACCCTGTGGTCACTAAGCAAACCTCATGGGCTTTTAAGCATTTCAGGATTCCCCCATTGACCTTGCTTGTTAGAGACCCACTGGGAAGATCGCAGATGGTGATTTTGTGATCCTGGGGCATTGAAACCATTGTGAATACATGCTGGTTGCCAAGCATATAAATCATGATCACATGACCACAAAGTCACTTTGATGGTCATAAGTGCAAGGACCGGTTGGTTGCAAGTCATTTCTTTTCAGTACCTTCATAACGTTGAATAGTTATTGAATAAATGGTTGTAAATCAAGGACTACTTGTTGTTTCAGTGAAAGTAATTTATCAGGGCTTTCAGCTGGGTTATTGTAGGGTTAATACTTTGTACAGCATCTTGTACATGTTGGAATGCGGGCAGCATTCTTATCTTGGATGTCAAACCTCAGTTAAGCAATGTTCCCAGCATAGTACAAAGACACAAGATGAAACAAAGTATGAGATGAAATATTTGTTGTTCCTTGCATGCGTGCATATTCGGTTGCAAGAACTCGGTATGCCTAGTTTGCAAGAACTCGGTATGCCTAGTTTAATGAAAAGGAGGACTAGGGGAGACATGATAACATTCCAATATCTCAGGGGTTGCCACAAAGAAGAGGGAGTCAAACTATTCTCCAAAGCACCTGAGGGTAGGATAAGAAGCAATGGGTGGAAACTAATCAAGGAGAGATGCAACTTAGAACTAAGGATAAATTTCCTGACAGTTAGAACAATTAATCAGTGGAACAACTTGCCTGCAGAAGCTGTGAATGCTCCAACACTGGAAAATTTTAAGAAAATGTTGGACAGCCATTTGTCTGAAATGGTGTAGGGTTTCCTGCCTGGGCAGGGGGTTGGACTAGAAGACCTCCAAGGTCCCTTCCAACTGTGTTATTAGTATTATATTCGCCTGAAAGCAGAAGTTGATAACTAACCAATTGTTGTGCCTTGGAGATACTATTAACCAATGATGAAGTGACACATATGTTAGCTGAACTATGAAATGCTATACATACTCTCTGTAATGGTAATAAAAGAAATTCAGCCCTTGGGTCATTTCTACAGGTTATTGTAAGACGCAGTTGTTAAATAATCACGTGTTGCCTTTTTAAATTGGGTCACCAGTGCTTAAACTCTTATTAGGGAGGAAGGACAGCAAAACCTCATTGTTTAGAGGTGCTGCTATTTGATACACAAATCTTGCCTTTTTAAGGCTTAATGCTTTCCATTGCATTTCAGATGGATGAAAAGATGTAATAACAATCTGTGCGTTTCTTTTCTTGCCACAGATAATAGCCGAGTTCCATGACTCTATGTCGAAAGCATTTGCAGCCTACGATGGAAAATCAGAACACTCTCGTAGTGTGGATTACCTGCAGCAGCAGGTAGGAAAAACTGGTTTTGAGCTAGCATTTGTGTCTCAATTCCTGATACGACGATATTGGTTTTGGAAACATGGATGTATTTTTATTCTGCTGTATGTTCATTCTGGCTGCAGTCTCCCTAGTTGGTGGCGGTGTTGTTTTTAAGAACAGAAAACTGGATTTTGAATTGGAGTTGGGGTAGAAACACACATTTTAAAACAATTACTGAAGAATTATTGAACTGTGGGCAATCAACATAAAATAGACATAGATCTGTGATCCCTAGATAAAAGAAAAATAGCAAAACCACCATAAAGTGAATAGAGACAGTAATACAGGTAGTCCTTGACTTATAGAATAGAATAGAATAGAATTTTTATTGGCCAAGTGTGGTTGTACACACAAGGAATTTGTCTTGGTGCATAGGCTCTCAGTGTACATAAAAGAAAAGATACCTTCATCAAGGTACAACATTTAACATTTACAACACAAATGATGGTTTAATTAGTGACTGTTCAAGTTACAGTGACCTACGTCCGTTTTTCACACTTACGTACGCTGCAGCATCCACACGGTCATGTAATCAAAATTCAGATGCTTGGCAACTGACTCATGTGACAGTTGCAGTGGCCCAGAGTCATGTGATCAGCTTTTGAGACCTGACGAGCAAAGTCAATGGGAAGCCAGATTCAATTAATAACCACGTTACTAACTTAACAGCTGTAGGTAAATAGGTAGGTAGATGCCATAGATCAGGAGTGTCAAACTCAAAGCCCGCGGTCCAGATTTGGCCGGCAGTGTTTTTAGATCTGGCCCATAGGGCCTGCCTGGAAACAGCGAAGGACTGGCTCACGACGCCTCTGCCGGTGAAAACACCCTGCCCACCCCAAGCTCCATTTTCACTGGTAGAGGGCTATCAAAACAAACTAAAAACAAAACAAAAGGAGAAATGTTTCCCCTTTTGCAATTGAGGGAGAGAAAAAGAAGAAAAGAAGGAAGGGAAGGGAAGGGAAGGATGGAGATTATAATGAGAGTGAGGGAGAGTCTCGGGGAAGTCCTGCCTTAGCACTTGACTAGCACAGGTGCCCCTGACACGAGTGATGTCGAGCTGGCCACGTCCACCATGGCCACGCCCCTCCACCACCACCCCATCTCTCCAAGGTCAAACACAACCCTGATGCGGCCTTCAGTGAAATAGAGTTTGACACACCTGTTGTAGATAGATTAAATAGATACGTACGTCGATAGATGATAGATAGATAGATATTTAGATAGATATTTAGATATTTAGATAGATAGATATTTAGATAGATAGATAGATAGATAGATAGATAGATAGATAGATAGATAGATAGATAGATAGATAGATAGATAGATAGATAGATAGATAGATAGAGTCACCTTGTAGGGGAGATACGATTGGTGGTATAAAAGATAAGTAAAAAGGCATGCGTATTATATAATAATGGGAAAATCTTGAATAGATTGAGGTTGTGCATTTCCCCATAGAGTTCTCTAAAGCAGCTAGAGATTAATTAAAAACAATGCCTAAGCCAGCTTTATCAACCTGTTTGCTGGATCTAGGTGTTAGATCTAGAATTCCTTGCCAAGTTGGAGGACATCATATTGGAAGGACACTGGTTTGCTAAGACATGGTTAGGCCAAGAGTTATTGACTAAAGAGTAGCCAGCTAGATTTCCAAATTCACCAAAATTTAGGCTTGGTTTATAACCAAGAAGGATTGATTCACATTGTATGGTGAACCAAAACCATTTTGCCCAGTTCACAAAAATAAGGCCATTCTTCTGTATAAATTTATCTAATTCTTTCACTTCGTTTTTGCAACAGCTGAAGTTAAAAGTATAAAATATTCAATAAGGGGCTTAGCTTTGATTGTAATTTTTTAAAATTAATATATTCCATTTTAGGGTCTTTTTTTCAGCAGAAATGTTGATCATATTAATGTTGTGATGAATGGCTTGGTATGAAAGATCATATCTGTTAGTGTTGCGAAGCAGATGGTTTTGCTTCCAAAGTAATGATTGCATTTAAACAAGTATTTCCCGATCATGTGAAAAAACACAACATTTTCAATACATTCTTGTTCCAAAAATTAGTTATACAGTGCTGATACTATATTTAAGGAGATTAGAGACCAGTTCTCTTCCTAAATCTCACTTGTTCAATTAGCCTAAAGTGGGGGAAGGAGGGAAGGAGGGAGGGAGGGAGGATGGAAAGAAGGAAAAAGAAGTGTTATTGCAGTCAAAAACCCAGAAACATTACATTGTGATTGTTGATGGGAGTATATTTTGTTGTTAGTTGCGAAATCATGTCCGACCCATTTTGCAATCTCATGGACAACGTTCCTCCGGGCCTTCCTGTTCACTACCATCCTCTTGGAGTCCATTTAAGTTCACGCATACTGCTTCAGTGGCTCCATCCAGCCACCTCATTCTCTGCCATCCCCTTCTTCTTTTGCCCTCAATCTTTCCCAGCATTAGGCTCTTCTCCACTGAGTCCTTCCTTCTCATTAGGTGGCCAAAGTATTTGAGTCTCATCTTCAGGATCTGGCCTTCTAAAGAGCAGTCAGGGATGATCTCCTCTAGGACTGACCAGCTGGATCGCCTTTCAGTCCAAGGGACTCGCAGGAGTACATTAGCTGTATCTTTAATGTAATCTATCGTTACGGTGACCGTATTTTCTTGAAAAAAAGGACAAACCAGAAAAAGAGGCAAATATAAAAGAGATTCATAAAGATAAAACATTTTAATTCTTTGTTTCTAACTCTGCTTTACAAAGGAAAATTCGAGAGCAAAACCAACAAAAAAATACTTTGTAAAAATGTATATTGTAATAAAGATATCAAAAAAATTGAGCCCTATGTATAAATGTATGAAAAAGGCAATTCAATGTCCATGTTTTTCACTCAAATGAGAAAAACTGCGCACCGTGGTACCATTTTGTACAGTAAACAATTGTCCTAAAAGAAAGGACAAAAGTGATTTTGTGAAAAATAAGTCCATCTAAAAGACAGCCTTCTGAAATAAAGGCCTTTCCTTAACAATAAAGAACGTTACGGTCACTGTATGAATTGACTTTTCACCAGAGGGATTAATCTTTCGCAGAACATAGCGAAGGATCTGGTGAGAATCTTTTAACAAAACTGAGAAAAGTTGAATGTCTGTTTGGCCCTTAGATGGGAGGCCTTGGAAAATAACGGTTATTTTTTTAAAGCTAGACAAGGCAATAAAAAACTACTTTATTGCCAAAAAACAAACAAACCCTATATAGTTGTACCCACATAAACATCACAAGGGAAGGTCAAGTTGAAGTTGAAGTTTTTTTCTTTTCATTGTGAAGCATCAGTAACAATAGTTCGATGTTTCTGGAAAGTTCTCTAGCATACTCTATCTGGGCAGGAGTCTCCACAACATACAGTTGCCAATTTCAGAACTTGATTGCAGTGTTTTCCCAAGAAGGAAGAGAATCGTTATATTATATTATATTATGAGCCACGGTGGCACAGTGCAGTACTGCAGGCTACTTCTGCTGACTGCCGGCTGCCTGCAGTTTAGCAGTTTGAATCTCACCAGGCTCAAGGTTGACTCAGCCTTCCATCCTTCTGAGGTGGATAAAATGAGGATCCAGATTGTTGGGGGCAATAGGTTGACTCTGTAAACCATTTAGAGCAGGGGTCTCCAACCTTGGCAACTTTTAAGACTTGTGGTCTTCAACTCCCAGAGTTCATCAGCCAGCTGGCTGAAGAACTCTGGGAGTTGAAGTCCACAAGTCTTAAAGTTGCCAAGGTTGGAGACCCTTGATTTAGAGAGGACTGTAAAGCACTGTGAAGCGGTGTATAAGTCTTATTGCTATTGCTATTATTGCTCTTACTGATCATTCTTTACCTGGCACTGTCCAGATGCATGCCATTCTGGGGGATTCTGGGCCTTGCCATTCTAGCACATCTGGAAGGTATCACGTTCTGGAGAAGGTGACCTTGAGGGATAAGCCCTCCAAAGTTTCTAAGGCAAATGAACTGAACTTTGGATGTGCCTCTTCCAACCACAGTTCTTGTTCTTTCAGCTTCAGTGTTGTGGTATCCAAAACTACACTGACTGGATTGGGACCCAGTGGTTCAACACTATAGGCAACCACAGTCTTCCTCAGAGCTGCTGCAAGCAAGGTTCGGCTTTCAAGAATTGTACAGGACAGCTAAGTGAGAAGCATCTTTTCAACACACAAGTAAGAGCATTCAGAGTTTGCTTGAGTGCGATCGAAGTTGTAGGAAATGAGAATTTAAATTGTATGAACCAGCTTCCTACAATGGTTGTTTGTTTTTTTTTGGCTTTGCTGGCTGTCTTTACTTACCTTATTCTGGAATATATGTCTCCTGTTTCATAGACAAAATTCCTCTCCCTACATTTATGTGGAGATTCTCAATCATCCAAGCCATGGTTGTCTCCAAGGTGTTTTTTTTTCAAAAGACAACTGACAGATGTTTTTAAGAGCTACGGTGGCGCAGTCGTTAGCATGCGGTATTGCAGGCTGACTCTGCCTATTGCCAGGAGTTCGATCCTGACCAGTTCCAGGTTGATTCAGTCTTCCATCCTTCTTGAGTTTGATAAAATGAGGACCCAGATTATGGGGGGCAATATGCTGACTCTGTAAACCATTTAGAGAGGGCTGTAAAGCGGTATATAAGTCTAAGTGCTATTGCTGTTTTTTCCCTTGAGGAAGAAGACCTTTTGCTTCCGATCCAAGACGCTTCATCAGTTCTGGCTTAGCCGGTGGCGGCGGTGGGGAAATGGAAAGATTAGTTCCGACTGGATGTTGCGTGTGTGTGTGTATGGAAGGATTATATTTCTTTGCAGTCATATAATATATATATTATATGCAAAGAATATAATACCTCCTGTCAGAACTAATCCTTCCATTCCCCCCCCTTCCCCCACCACCACCCAGCCAGAACTGATGAAGCCTCTTGGATGAGAAGCAAAACATCGTCTTCTTCCTCAAGGGGAAAAAACACAGTCCAGTTGCCTTTTGAAAAACCACCTTTGAGAGCCCTCTCCCAGCATTTAACTTCGAAGAAAACGCTTGTCTTCCAGCCCTTTCATGTTTATGGATTGAGCTGATGAAACCAATGCGTGCTATCATTAACTGGTGGAATTCACCGCCCCAAGATAGGGCTTCATCCAATGTGTTTTGAGAGGAATAGAATAATCTAATCCGAGAACGACACATGATGATCTTCCAAGCTGAGTTCTTTATTGTTCTCACACCTATACCGTTTACCCGATAATACGACCTACCCTGAAAATAAGTCCTAGCTTGATTTTTACACATGCACTCAATATAAGCCCTACCCCCAATATAAGCCCTAATTAAGACCCCGCCCACTCCAGGGCGCACGGGTAAACATTGAGCTAGGGTAGGGATGCGGGTAGTGGAACTGGCCTACTACTTACCTTTGGTCAGCTGCAGCCAGGCCTTGCACACCTCGGCCCATTTTTTTTGGCAGCCAGGAAGGCTTTCCTGAAGGCCTCTGTAGCCGATAACAGAGCTCCGGATCGATCCGGAGCTCTGTTATCGGCTGCAGAAGCCTTCAGGAAAGCCTTGCCAGCCACAGAAGAAGTTCCTGAAGGCCTCTGACAGTGAAAAGAAGGCCAGGGGTGACGCCCGCAAGTGAGGTTACTCAGTGGATGATATCCCCCGAAAATAAGACCTGGTGCCTTTTTTGGTGGATATATATTTATTTATTTATATTTATTTATTATTCAAATTTTTATACCGCCCTATCTCCCAAAGGACTCAGGCGGTTCACAGCCTTATAAAACATAAGAATAAATACAAGTTAAAACAACAGTTAAAAAACTTATTACATTAGGCCGAATTTAAAACTATCGTTAAAATAATACAAAACCCCATTTAAAACTAACTTTAAAACTAAACTCTAGGCCAGCCCCGCACAAATAAATAGATGTGTCTTAAGCTCGAGGCGGAAGGTTCGAAGGTCCGGAAGTTGACGAAGACCTGGGGGAAGCTCGTTCCAGAGGGTGGGGGCCCCCACAGAGAAAGCCCTTCCCCTGGGTGTCGCCAGTCGGCACTGGCTGGCGGACGGCACCCTAAGGAGTCCCTCTCTGTGAGAGCGTACTGGTCGGTGGGAGGCAGTCGGTGGCAGTAGGCGGTCCCGTAAGTAACCCGGCCCTATGCCATGGAGCGTTTTAAAGATGGTAACCAAAACCTTGAAGCGCACCCGAAAGGCCACAGGTAGCCAGTGCAATCTGCGCAGGAGTGGTGTCACATGGGAGCCACGAGGGGCTCCCTCTATCACCCGCGCAGCTGCATTCTGAACCAACTGAAGCCTCCGGATGCTCTTCAAGGGGAGCCCCATGTAGAGAGCATTGCAGTAATCCAAGCGAGATGTGACGAGCGCATGAGTGACCGTGCATAGGGCATCCCGGTCTAGAAAGGGGCACAACTGGCGAACCAGGCGAACCTGGTAAAAAGCTCTCCTGGAGACGGCCGTCAAATGATCTTCAAAGGACAGCCGTCCATCCAGGAGAACGCCCAAGTTGCCCACCCTTTCCATCGGGGCCAGTGACTCGCCCCCAACACTCAGCCGTGGCTGCAACTGACTGTACTGGGGTGCCGGCATCCACAGCCACTCCGTCTTGGAGGGATTGAGTTTGAGCCTGTTTCTCCCCATCCAGACCCATACGACTTCCAGACACCGGGACAGCACTTTGATAGCTTCGTTGAGGTGGCCCGGGGTGGAAAAGTACAGCTGAGTATCATCAGCGTACAGATGGTACCTCACCCCAAAGCCACTGATGATCTCACCCAGCGGCTTCATATAGATGTTGAACAGAAGGGGCGAGAGAATCGACCCCTGCGGCACCCCACAAGTGAGGTGCCTCGGGGACGACCTCTGCCCCCCCATCAACACCGTCTGCGACCTATCAGAGAGATAGGAGGAAAACCACCGATAAACGGTGCCTCCCACTCCCAATCCCTCCAATCGGTGCAGCAGTATACCATGGTCGATGGTATCAAAAGCCGCTGAGAGGTCTAATAGGACCAGGGCAGAATAATAACCCCTATCCCTGGCCCTCCAGAGATCATCAACCAACGCGACCAAAGCCGTCTCCGTGCTATAACCGAGTCGAAAGCCGGACTGGAACGGGTCTAGATAGACAGTTTCATCCAGGTACCGGGGAAATTGACATGCCACCACACACTCTACAACCTTCGCCACAAAGCGAAGGTTGGAGACTGGACGATAATTTTCTAAAACAGGCGGATCCAGGGAAGGATTCTTGAGGAAGGGTCTCACCACCGCCTCTTTCAAGGCAGCAGGGACGACCCCCTCCAACAAAGAAGCATTTATATGTATGTATGTATGTATATGTATATGCATATGTATATGTATGTATTTGTTTTTGTAGGTTTTCACGGGTATATGTATGCAGGTTTTGGTATGTTCGGGTCTTTTCCTGTGTAAGATTGAAAGTATTTAGGCTAAATACTTTCAATCTTACACGGGAAAAGACCCGAACATACCAAAACCTGCATATGTATGTATGTATGTATGTATATATATAAGTATAAATATAATAATGGTAACAGAGTTGGAAGGGACCTTGGAGTTCATCTAGTCAAACCCCCTGCTCACGCAGGAGACCTGTACTAGGGATTCGAACCGCCGAACTGCCGACCTTTCTGATAGACAAGCTCAGTGTTTTAGCCACTTGAGCCACCTAGTCAGGCTATGTAAAAAAGACAGGGTCTTATTTTTGGGGAAACACGTTAGACAAGATCTTGAAAGACGTAGGACTCTACTATCCGCATCTACAATATACTCTGGGAACTATTAGAGAGGAGCCATATTCATCCTCTTTCTATCACACATAATATCTGGGCTGAGTTGCCTCTTATTCTTCTGGATTGTTGCACCCTCTCCCTCCTGAGGATCCACCTCCTCACTCTATAGTCCATCATCAAGTCTCTGATTGGCTACTGTGGAAAATATGAGAATGGACTAGCTCGTTGTGTTTCTCAACCTTGGCAGCTTTTAAGATGAATGGACTTCAACTCATGGCTGGCTGGAGAATTCTGAGAATTCTGGGAATTAAAGCCCACCCAAAGTTGCCAAAGATGAAAACATAGGACTAGATCAGTGATGGTTAACCTTTTTGGTACTGAGTGCCCAAAGCGTGTATGCACGCACGCATGCCCGAACCCCCAAAATGCAATGTGAGTGCCCCCTGCGCATACAGCTCATCCCCTGCGCATGCACCCTGCCCCCCCCCACGCATGCGCCCTGCTCCCTCCCGTGCCCCGTTATGGCTTCCAGGTTGGTGCAGGAGGCTTTCCAGGCCCAAAACGGGGCACGGGGGAGGGCTTGCATGGCACCTCCGCACCCCGTTTTGGCTTCCAGGTTGGTGTGGGCGGCAGAAATGGAGTAGAAAAATAGGGCACACGGGGGGGGGAACCTGCAGAGATTGGGGAAGACCCCACCTCCCCATGCATGTGCAGTGAGGCGGGGCTGGGGCGATGGCTGGTGTTGTGGCTCCAGGCCCCCCCCCCGGGCCTCGCCCCCTGCCAGAAAGTGACTCAGAGAGTGAGGGGGAAGGGCCGTCAAGGCTCCCTTCTGCAGGGCTGGCCTTTCTGGCTCAGCTCCAGGAGCCAAAGGCAGGCCAGGTGGAGGAGGTGACGAGGCCTCTGTCTCCTGTATCTTCCCCCTGCCCAGGCAATGCTTCCAGACCCAGCTGTGGACAATCAGTCCTGGTTAGATCCCAGATTTCATAGACAAGAGAGGCGGGAACACAGAAGAAGGGTTGGAGCAGGCCTAGAAAGTGCTGAGTCACGGAGCCACACCCCACAGGGTATAAAAGCAGGAGGGGCTGCTCTACTACTTTGTGACAGACAAACCAAACTGACTGGAGAAAACTTGAGCTGAACTATTTGACTGAGCATTTGGCTTGGATTGCTGTTTGTTCCTGACTTCCTGGTTGCTCCGGTAACGAGCTTCTGACACGCCGGCATCAAGGAAGATAAAAGAAAACCTTGGCAGACGCTCGCTGGTTTGCTGCCAGAGCTGATAGCTGCCGTGGACTAAATTGCTGGCTAATTGAGTCAGTTCATGTGCCTCGCGGACTGAGGTGGGGGGGCAGAACAGCTGGCGTACCACCTGTGACACACGTGCCATAGGTTCGCCATCACGGGACTAGATGAACTTCTGGGCAGGTCCAGAGGCCTTTGTGTCCTTATCCTTACAGAGCCGTGGTGGCGCAGGTGGTTAGAATGCAGTACATGGGGCTAACTCACTGCTCACTCCAGCAGTTCAATTCTGAGCATCTCAAGGTTGACTCAGCCTTCCATCCTTGTGAGGTCAGTAAAATGAGGACCCAGATGGTTGGTGGCAGCATGCTGATTCTGTAAACGGTTTAGAGTGGGTTGTAAAAGCCCCGTGAAGCGGTATATAAGTCTTAAGCGCTGTTGCTAACTTTACCAAGTTCTTGAACAAAACTCTTGAACTTATGTAATCAATTCTTCCCCATTATCTCCCCTCACTGCAGGGCTGTGAAAAGACCATGGATCTCCGTGACCTGCTCAATTACGCGATGCTCATTGTCTTGGGTTTTGCCATTGTGAAGGTATGTGCAATTGCCAAGTTTGAACCTGCTTTTCAGTTAGATCTGAAAGAAAAAAACTGCATGGCGGACCCCAAATGGTTCCAATCCACTTTCAATCCGAATGGCCGCCTCTTCTCGTTCCCATCCTGATTTGGGTTTGTTGGTTTGTTTGTTTTTTAAAAAAGGAAAAACAACAAGCCTCAAAATTGGCTGTTTCTGTCCAAATGGTGTCTAAGAATTTCATAGACGGTTGCTAGAGAAACATGGCCTGATCCTGCCAGTCTCCTCTAATGTTCTTTTGATTCTAAAGGTTTTTGTCTTTTCGTTTCCTCAATTGAAAACTCCACCCTCCAGATTAAGTGGAACATTCCAAGGGCTCTTATCTTCCCTTCGAATGCTTAAGCAATAATCATCCCGTTATATTTCTATCTCTGCCTTTTCTAGCTTAGTAGGTGTCTTTCCAGGGCCAATTACGAAATTGATTCATTATTTGCTTGGATCTTCCCTTATGAATAATTATACACAGCCATAATCCACAAACAGCCAGTGGTTTCTTTAAAAAACAACAACCCAGAAGCACAGAGTTCATGCAGTATTTACTTTATAAACCAGGCCACCCATGACCATACTACATGTAGCTATGGCTTGCTTAGTCCTGGTTGTTGAATAAACTGTAATGGACTGAATCCAAACAGTACATGAGGCCACAAACCTACACTAAAACTACACTATGCAATAAGCCAAAACGAAGCGAGTTATGGAATCAACTCCACTATTAGATTGTTTGCATCTTTACTCTGGACCTGCAGGGAAGCAACAACAACAAAAAAAGACTGTATAATATTTTGCAATCCAATTTACTGCCTTTTGATTGATTTTGAAGAAGTGGGTGGACAATCTGCGTCCCTCCAGACATTTCAGTCTATGGATCCCATTGAGCACTTCTGTGGTACAAGCCCTTCTGTTGTTTTATTATGAAGCTGCAAACATCTGGAGAGCACCAGGTTGTTTAGCTCTGATGATGTGGCCTGTCAGCCATCGAATCAGATGAGGAGGCAGTGTGGGAGTCAGAGTCAGCATCAAGGCAACCTGAGAGCTCCGAGGGGGAAGAGGGAATGGAGCTGGCACAGAGAGAGAGAGAGAGAGAGAGAGAGAGAGAGGGGCGGAGCCTGGGCCATCCATCAGCCCTCAGAGGGTGAGTCAACAGCCCCCAGATCTGGAGGTGACTGATGAGGAAGAGGAGGAATAGCTGGGTCCAGTACCTGACGCACAGATGCACAGAAGGCAGAGGAGAGGAGAGCAGTGGAAATCTGTGGGCTGATCCTTGGGAAGGAAGAGCCACAGCTGCTAACGAAGCCCCACCCTAGCTCTGGGGATAAAAGGCAGGGGGCGAAGGTGAATAGATGTGGCAGACAACTATTCATCTCCCTGCTGGACTTGTTAGCTTGAGGTGAAAGAGAGAGAGACTTTTTGCCGGGGCTACTGGCGCTCTTAATAAAGGAATCATTGATTTAACTACAGAGGGTTTGTTGTGTTCAGGGAGCTGGGTCAGAACACCTGAGTTACAACTACCTTCGTATTCTCCAGTCGGTTCCCCACTTGATGTGTTGCGCACCAAAGATTGTGCTAACTGGAATGGATAGAGCATATATAGGGAGTCCTTGCCTTATGACCGTAAAGGAGTCTGCCCCATGGTTGTAAGTGGTGATGATCATAAAACAGGTCACTCACATGACCAGCCTGATTTTACAATCTTTTATGTAATGATAGTTAAGTGAACACCATGGTTGTTTAGCAAACCAGTTTAGCCCCAAACTGGAAGCAAATGGTTGCCAAGTACCCAGCATGTGGTCACATGACCACAAGACACATCTATTTATTTGCGCAGGACTGGACTAGAATTTTTAAATTTTAAATCTGGTTTTAATGGGGTTTTATTATTTATATTTCTATTTTAAATATTCGGCCTATTTAATAAGTTTTTTAAATTAAAGTTTTATTCTGTATATATTTATGTTTTATTTGGCTGTAAACCGCCCTGAATCCCTAGGGAGATAGGGCAGTATAAAAGTACGAACAAATAAATAAACAAATAAATAAATAAATGACTGCAGGGGAGCATTAGAACTTCAAATTGACATAGTGTAAGCCGCCCTGAGTCTTCAGAGAAGGCTAGATATCTAGATATGAGCCAGCAGTGTGCAGCAGCTGTTAAAAAAGCCAACACAGTTCTGGGCTGCATAAACAGAGGGATAGAATCAAGATCACGTGAAGTGCTAGTACCACTTTATAATGCCTTGGTAAGGCCACACTTGGAATATTGCATCCAGTTTTGGTCGCCACGATGTAAAAAAGATGTTGAGACTCTAGAAAGAGTGCAGAGAAGAGCAACAAAGATGATTAGGGGACTGGAGGATAAAACATATGAAGAACGGTTGCAGGAACTGGGTATGTCTAGTTTAACAAAAAGAAGGACTAGGGGAGACATGATAGCAGTGTTCCAATATCTCAGGGGCTGCCACAGAGAAGTGGGAGTTGGGCTGTTCTCCAGAGCACCTGAGGGTAGAACAAGAAGCAATGGGTGGAAACTGATCAAGGAAAGAAGCAACTTAGAACTAAGGAGAAATTTCCTGACAGTTAGAACAATTAATAAGTGGAACGACTTGCCTTCAGAAGTTGTGAATGCTCCAACACTGGAAATTTTTAAGAAAATGTTGGATAACCATCTGACTGAGATGGTGTAGGGTTTCCTGCCTGGGCAGGGGGTTGGACTAGAAGGCCTCCAAGGTCCCTTCCAACTCTGATGTTATGTTATGTTATGTTAAGGGCGGGAGGATATAAATGCAAATAAATAAATAAATAAATCTAGGTTGTGGGTACCCCCCCTCCATAGAGCTCAGTTGGAACTTCAAACAGTTGCTAAGCAACCAGTCATAAATTGAGGACTATCTATAATCCAGAATATCTAGAGCAGGGGTCACCAACCTTTCGGACCTCAGGGACCTCTAAATTCATAATTTTAAATCCTGTGGACCACTAATATGGATTTTTAAAAAAGAAAAATAGTATTTCGTGCAATATAAAAAATGCAAATAATTTTTCTGTGGATCACCAAAATTTTCTCACAGACCACTGGTTGGTGACCACTGATCTAGAGGGCACTCAGAAGGGCAAAACTGAATTTGATAATGAAAATTAATAGATGTGGAAAGAGTGTTAACCGTCAGATTTGAGAGAAGAGCAATCTATTTTCCAACTATAAATTCTGTAAAGATTGCAAGTATTGGGTCCTTCGTGCTCTCTGAGCTTGATAGCTTTCTTATAGGCATTTCATTACCGAACTAGGTAACATCATTAGTACTACCTAAAACTAAATCCCAGAATCAAAGAGGCCACGGAGTCGGAATGGGTGGTAAACATGTCCAGCCATTCACTATCTACTGCAGAACACAATATTTTACAGAGAGGCCTCCACTTCAATACAGGTGATGCTAATCAACTAAAATTCTAGAAGGAACATTTAAAACCAGTAGCCCTGATGGTGTTACCTAGTTTGGTAGTGAAATGTCTTCAAGAAAAGCTGCCAAGCTCAAAAAGGATCAAGGACCCCACAGTTCAACTTGACTTGACTTAAAAATATTCTCTTTGTTACTATGTACGCAGACTGAAAGATTAATTACAGGTGTTTGTTTGTTTTTCATTTCAGTTTTTTGGAATGCTTAGGATCTGCATGTTGGCCTGCAAGACGGAAAGCCAAGGGTATCAGTCCCTGAGCACCGGAGTCTTTGCCTGACCAAGAAATCGAGGACTTTTCCTTTTGGGATCTCCATGAACAAAAATGGAAAAGAGTAGAAAGCATTAGCCTACTTTTTATGAAATCCCAAAGGAGATTACACTGGCTTTCAGAAGTCATATTAAAGGTGGTTGGCATTAACATCCTGATAAGCCTGAGATTTGTCAGATATCGTTGAAATTAAGGTGCCCTTTTTAAAACAGCAGATGGAGACATTCACCAGAAAAGGCAGACCAACGCCTGCGATTCCAGTGGCTGATATAATTTGTGAATCTATCCTTGAAGAGACTTAAAAGAAATTATATTTCCCTGATTGGCTGGGCCATTGGCATATGGTAAAGAGCTAGGTGCTTATAGCAAATCTCTAAAATCCAGTGGAAAATAGCTAAACGTTAGACATGTTGAAATCCACTCTGAGATAAATGTTGAGAATATAGCATGCCTTGGATTGAAGCTGGATTCTTCTCCCAAGAAAAGTTGCAGGTATGAATGCTGACAATTTCTTTTACTCTAGACTGACATTTTCTAGAGTAACTTGAGAGATTTAGACATAGGCAGACTTTTATCTGGGAGTGACCAGCTTTTCTAACAGAATATCCATTAAATGTCTGACCGTATGAATTCTTTTGCTCTTTTGCTTGAGTTAGGTCAGAAATGCATATAAGATTCCATTTTTTTTTAGCTCATGATGAATTCTGGTGGTAAAAGTTCTCCCAACTGACAATTCATATAGGGGGAAGCGCAATAAAGTTGTAACATAATCCCTAAAATAGGCTTCAGGGTGTCCAACATTGGAATGTTTAAAATTTGTGGACTTCAACTTCCAGCATTCCCCAACTACCCATATTTGCTGCAGAATTCTGGGAGTTGAATTCCACTAAAGTTGCCAAGGTTGGACACCCCTGTTTTAAGCAAAGAAGATACTGTGCTGTAAATATCAATCATAGCCTTATCTCTGGAAAAATATATATTTACTCCTTGTTACCACTGCATCCTTAGTTCTGGTCTGTCAAAGCTAAGTACAATTCCCAGCTATAAATTTGTTGCGCTACAGAACAAAATCAGAGTTGCAAGAATCCTTCAGAAGTGATGGATTAATTACTTATTCCCAGCCACATCTGCACAGAGTAATTACCGTATGTATTCCTGAGACACCGGGTTACAGAAGGCCGATATAGGTGTATGTGGTTTAATTTTTTAGTCTTTATTCACTGGATGCTCCAGTTTGAATACAGTCTATTTTTGGTCCCAATAATCCAGTATGCACCGCAGTTGAGTAAAATTTCAGGATGTACCTGGAAATATATTAAAAACATGATGCTACTTTTATTCCAATAACAGCTGAGCTTGATATTATTCTGCATTTTTGGACGGCATTAAAACAATTTCTCCAGATGAAGGATGTTGACTTGCTGGGGCACAAACAGATGTATTCTTTATCTTTTGTCTTCTTGTTTTTGTAAGCCACGAAACAACTTATATAACATATGTGTTGCTGGGGGAAAAAGCAGTTTTGGTTTTTCAAACTATTTCTCTTTAATTTTTGAGTGTTGTAATGGCTACTTAGATTACATAAAGAGCCTCCTGAAACCTTAAATAAAAACTTCAAAAAAAAGTGCAGTATTTTATTTTATTTGAAAATATAAGGAGAATTGAAAAAGCCAAAGTGTAAAATAAGTAACACAAGGATACTAAGGTATTTTAGTTAAACTTTTGATAACTTCACAAAACAACTTGGAAAATATAGAAGGACTTTGCCAGTGTCCTGCTCTGAAATTATTATTTTCCCCCCAATTTTTAATACATGTTCTGGGTTTTTATCAATACATAAAATGACAAAATACTCAATGACTTTTCGACAATTTGCTCTGGAATTCACCTACCACATACAATAAAGTCTCCAAGATGAATTTAGGTCATGACTCCACTTACAGTTCCATGGAGCTGGCAGTATGGTGGTGCTATGTAATTGCTACCTTCTTGAATTTTTTTAAAAAATATCCCACTCTAATTTTGAACTCTGGAATCACTTGGTGGTCTCCCATCCAAGTGCCAATCAGGCTCATCCCTCAAAGAGTTTCAGAATCTAGTCAAGATCTGCCAGGAACAAATGATGAGAATGACAAAAGAAAAGCCAAACTATCCTATTACAGCAAATTCCTGGATCTTCTCATTTGTTTGCTAAGATTGTATTCATACAACCCATGATTCAACCAGTCCTTATGCTTGAATACTGGAACAGTTGCATTTTCGAAAGTACCAGAAGGCAAGGCAAGAAACAATAGATGGAAAGTAATTGAGGCGAGAAGCAACCTAGAACTTCCTTACAGTGAGAACAATTAACCAGTGGAACAGCTTTGCCTTCAGAAGTTGTAGGTGCTTCATCACTGGAGGCTTTTAAGAAGAGACTGGACAACCACTTGTCTGAAATGGTATAAGGTCTCCTGCTTGAGCAGGGGGTTGGACTAGAAGACCTCCAAGGTCCCTTCCAACTCTGATATTCTGTTATTGGTCAGTATTCCTGCCATGAAGTACAGGCAGTCCTTGACTTACAATTATCAAGAGAGGCAGTTGTTAAGTGAGTTTATGCCTCATTTTATGCCTTTTACGCCACAGTTGTCAAATGAATACTGCAGTTAAGTGGATCATATAGTCTTAAGCAGATCTGATTTTTCCCATTGGCTTGGCTTGTCAGAAGCCATCTGGGAAGATTACAACTGGTAATCACATGACCCCTGCAACTGTCAAATACATGCCAGTTGGCAAGTGCCCAAATTTTGATCATGTGACCATGGGAATGGTGCAATGGTGTGAAAACTGGTCATAAGTCACTTTTTAAAGTGTTGTAACTTCAAACGGTCACTAAAGGAATGGTTGTAAGTCAAGGACTACCTGTACTCCCATTCCACTTTATGGAATTCATGATCTTGACCATACAACAATTAGCACAGAGGGCCAGCACCTTGTGTAGAGAATGCATAGATTCATTATAGCAGTGTTTCTCAACCTTGGCAGCTTTAAAATGGTTGGACTTCAATTCCCAGAATTCTCCAGCCAGAGCATGGCTCTGGGGAATTCTGGGAGTTGGTCCATCCATCTTAAAGCTGTCAAGGTTGACAAACACTGTACTTAGGCATATTTCTAATGGACTTTTTGCCTTTTGGCTGGTTTTTCTGGCATGTTTTTTTCTGCCTTCACCTAGGGTCTGCAAACTTGGCTCTTTTAAGACTCGTGGACTTCAACTCCCAGGGTTCCTCAGCGAGCTTTGCTTAAAAGAGCCAAGTTTGCAGACCCCCGACCTAGGACATCTAACTGGGCTGCAGAAATGAGGACAATCATGTGAGGACAGGAATTGCCTGTTTCTTTGCTACCGTCCAGATCAGCATTTGGAGGTTAGACTAGAAAAACCTCCAGGCTCCCTTCCACCTCTGTTACTGTTTTTAAAGACGTATGGACTTCAACTCCCAGAATTCTGCCGACTGAGGAATTCTGGGAGTTGAAGTCCATTCATCTTAAATATTTACAGCTTGACAAGTCTTATCGCTGATTGTCTGAAAGCGCAGGAGGAAAAACTCCATCCGAGCAAAACTTTAAAGTCTACCGCAGGGGTCTGCAAACTTGGCTCCTTTAAGACTTGTGGACTTCAACTCCCAGAGTTCCTCAGCCAGCTTTGCTGGCTGAGGAACTCTGGGAGTTGAAGTCCACAAGTCTTAAAGGAGCCAAGTTTGCAGACCCCTGGTCTACCCTATTGATAAAGCTGCTTGTCAATTCAGATGCAAACCCCCTTAGTTCAAATTAAGGACCTAGTTCTTAATCCTTCTCTTTCCAACAGTAAAATCCATCTCCCTCCCTCTCCAAGTATGACGATGCTGCGCGGCTCTACCATTTCTATCTCCCAACACTTGTGTGCCGCTCTATATTTCTCGTCAATGGCTAAATGCCTCACTATTCATATATGAGTGGCTAAACTGTGTGCTGCTCTATATTTCTCGTCTATGGCTAAACTCGTCACTCCCTCCGAGATTGGGAATGAGCGGGGCAAGCCTCCGCGGAGAGACGACCGGAGTTCTCGCGCGATTTGAGATGCTCAACCGCTTGGGCGGGTTGTTTGAATGAGAGCGAGTCGCCGCTGGACTGAAATTTTTGGTTTTGTGCAGCTGGTGATCGTGGACATGGAAGAGGACAAGGCGGCATTGGATTCTCCCGGTGATTCTGAAGGTGAGATCACGATGGCCTTTATGTCTTTCTTTGGAACACAGTTTAAATAGTATTTATTAACAGTTTATTAACATTTATTTATATATTTATTCTATTACTCCAGCCGCCCATCTCAATCAGTGACCCTGGGAGACTTAAAATTCCAAAATTATAATAAAGTTTAATATTACATTAGCTGAAATAAATACATATTTAGTATGTAATGATTGTTATATTTTGCATTATTATAAAATTATTACATTATGTGTTATTGCTATTATACCGCATTATTTTTATAATATGGAATTAACTTCTATTCATGTGTGTGTGTGTGTGCATACATACAAACCCTGCTTCCCTTTTAGTATTTTTGGAACTGGCTGTGATTCTTTTGGGAAATTAATAATAGTTCTAATAAAATACAACCATGTGTTGCTAGTAAAGAGATCAATTGTTCTTCGTTTTCAACTAAAGAATGCTTTCATTTTTATTTTGGTCTTATGATATTAAATATTTCTGCTATTTATTTGTAGGCAGATTTGTAAAAATATTTGTATCCTTAGAAAAGTGTGAAAATGTTGTGCAAAAAGTGCCATTATAATAATTTAATTCTAATTTTTATATATTTTTATAATACTTTTAAAACCATTCCTGCCTTTGTGTTCCCTCCACCTAAGATATTAAACATTTTTGTGTCTATTGCAAATGGGTAAAAAATACTTGTTTTTCTTACAAAGTGAAAATGTGTAAAACAACATTAGCTATTGTTACCTTTAAAATTGAACATTGTTTCCTTCTTCTTCCTTAAAGCAAGAAATTGGGATACAATTTCTTCAAACTTAAATGACTTATGCTTTCATCTCAACTCCAAGATCTCAAATATCAAAAAGTCACTTCAGTTGAGAAAAATAGGTAAGAACATTTCATTTTCTTTAGGGCAGATCTGGTGTTTGCAATAGTGTTTTGTAAATTGATCTGGGAGTCTGTTGGGAACGTATGCGTGGAAAATGCCAGTCTGATAAATATACTTGCAGATCATTTCATTCCCTTTGTACAAGACATAAGCTATGCAATTTACTGCCATCAAAGGTTGCGGTGTTTGCCAATTGAGATATTTGTACAATCAGACTGAACAATTATATGGATAATTAATGCTACAATAATTCCTGAATCACAGGAAGAATATCTTAAACAACCACAAAAGTGTGCCTGCCTTCCTCAATGCATCTGCATAGTCACTGATGCCACATTTTATTTATTTATTTGTATCCCACCTTTATTATTTTTGCAAATAACTCGGAGCAGCAAACGTATCCAAAACACACCTTCCTCCCTGTTTTCCCCATAACAACAACCCAGTTACTCTGTGGTAAGATGGGCGGCCAATAAATTTTATAAATTAATAAACCTTGTGAGGTGTGTTAGGCTGAGAAATGTGAGTAGCCCAAAGTCACCTAGAGGGCTTCCATGGCTAAACTGGGACTTGAACTCAGGGTCTCCTACTTTCCAACCTGATGTCTTAACCACCAGACCAAACTGGCTCTCAAATGCTGGCTCATGTTTTAGCTAATTTTATAAAGCTCTTTCTTAAATGACAGGCATCAAAACCCATAGAAGTATTAGTGAAAGTCTGACATCATCTTGGAGGATAGCCAACAACAGTTATAGAAAGAATGAAGGATTTCAGATTATGAAGGAGAAGACTTCAGAAAACAATTCTCAGTACTAACATGATGAGGAATTGGCTTGTGTTCAACAAAACTGTTCAGCAGTTTTGGATTAGACCTACATTTACTTTACTTAGTTGAGGAAAGAGGCAACCTAGAACTAAAAAAAAATCCTGACAATTGATCAGTAGAATGGCTTGCCTCCAGGAGTTGTGAATGTTCCAGCAATGTTTTTAAGAAGAAATTGGGCAGCCATTTGTCTGAAATGGTATAGGCGGATTTCCTGCCTGAAAGGGGGTTGGACTAGAAGATGTCCAGGGTCCTTTCCAATGCTGTTTATTCTGTTCTGTTCTGTTCTATATTCCATTCCAGTTTTTCCATGTTTTGATTGATCTTCTTTATTTGTAGACCAGGATCCATCTTTGAAGACAGTGCTCAGTAAGGTAGTCCACGAAATGTTTCTCTTAAATAGCCTCCTCAATAAATTGGAAGAGGAATGTCACCATCAGAAGAGACTGCAGAAACAACTCAAGGTACTAATGACATTTGGTGCCTCAGAACCACAATAAAATATATCTTCTGAGATGAAGGGGGCCTCTACAGATGTTAAGCATCTGAGGCAAGTATTGTTCCACTTGCCTACATTACATCAATGGTTCTCAACCTTTTCTTCACCACGGACCTCTTTAAATACCTTTTGTGGCCACAGACTCCCAATACTCAAGATTTAAATCATAACATTTCTTCAAGTCTTTGTGGACCCTCTGTGATGACATCGCAGCTCCCAGGGGTCTGTGGACCACCAGTCAAGAACTACTGTATTTACATTATTCTAGAAAATTGCTATAGTGTCTTCTTCAGCAGAGGACCAAGAGTTATGAATTAATCCTAACTACAGGTAGTCCTTGACTTACAACAGTTCATTTAGTGACCATTTGAAGTTACAACGGCACTGAAAATAGTGATTTATGACCGTTTTTCATGGCTCTCATTGCAGCATCCCCATGGTCACGAAATGAGATGCTTGGCAACCGATTCCTATTTCTGGCGGTTGCCGTGTCTTGGGGTCATATGATCAAAATTTGCAACTTTCAGAAAAGCAAAGTCAATGGGAAAGCCAGATTCACTTAACAACCATGTTACTAACTTAACAAATGCAATGATCCACTTAACAACAATAGCAAGAAAAGTGGTGAAATGTTTCACTTAGCAACATAAATTTTGGGCTCAATTCTGATCGTAACTTGAGGACTACCTGTGTTTCACTCTTAGCTGCAGAAATGTGTTTGGAGAATTGTTTGTGGTCTGTAGTACTAAAAGCTACTTCTTGTGGCAACAGAATGAAGTTCCCTGCATAAGGTACCTTGAGTTCCTGAAAGATGGGAAATAAATCTAGTAATCAAACTATTTACTAAATCTGCACTATTGTTAATCTTCTCATTGTTCCCATCACCCATCTCCTTCCACTTATGACTGTAACTTTGTTGCTTGTATCCTTATGATTTATACTGTAATTGACTGTTTCCTGATTGCTTAATTGTAGCCGATGACTATCATTAAGTGCATCATTAAGTATTAAATTTGTACCCTATGACTATCATTAAGTGTTATAAGTGTTGTACCATGATGAAGGTATCTTTTCTTTTATGTACACTGAGCATATGTACCAAGACAAATTCCTTGTGTGTCCAATCACACTTGGCCAATAAAAAATTATATTCTATTCTAAATATGCAAAAAGTAAACAAAGTGCACCTTATTTAAACTTAACTCAGAGTGAACTAAAATAAGATTTGCACATTAGCTAGAAATCAACAGAAGCATCCAAGTTCATGGATTAATGCAAGATAGGTTGGAATTTGTATCACTAGTATATTTGAAGTAATTTCATTAGGCATCATAAGAATCCTATCACAGTATTTTGATGTGAAAATAGTCATTATAATATTTTGAAAACAAAAATTTTAGGGAGGCCCCTGGATTTTTCCCCATGCCCTAAGATATCATTTTGCTTTCATTTTTCCTAGAGTGTTCTATATTTCTTTCTATGTATACTTACTGTATGAGACCTCTGAAGTAGATTTAGCTTCACCATTTCTGAGTTGGCATCTCGCAAATGAGAAACCAGCTGGTCTACTTGATTTTCTCCATGTTCCAAATGACCGTCAATATCTAATAATCCAATCTTGTGCACTGATATTTCTGATTTCAGGATCTGCAAGACTCGATGGAGAGGGACTACCTCGAAGCCCAGCGTCTTGAAGAAAACGTGCCAATCTACCTTCCCCGAGCCACACAAGGCAGGTCTGTTTCCTGTCAATCACTTTAGTTACCAAGGTGCAAAAGAGATATATGTACTATGAAGAAATAGCCGGTGTCTTCACGTTTTACAATCGGACTGAACAATTATATGGAGTATCAGTGCGACAGTAATTCCTGAATCACAGGCAAGATATCTTAAACGACTACAAAAGCGTTACTGCCTTCCTGTTTCTGCTTGGTTGCAATTTGATGCCATATTGTTTTATTTATTTGTAACCCGCCTTTATTATTTTTACAAATAACTCAGGGCAGCAAACATATCCAACACATCTTCCTCCTCCTATTTTTCCCCACAACAACCCAATTACTCTGTGGTAAGACTGGTGGCCAATATATTTTATAAATAAATAAACTTTGTGAGGTGTGTTGGGCTGAGACATGTGACTAGCCCAAAGTCACCCAGATAGCTGTCATGGGACTTGAACTCAGGGTCTCTTGCTTTCTAGCCTGATGCCTTAACTGCTAGACCAAAATGGCTCTCAAATGCTAGAATACATAGAAAAGATATGTAGAAAGTGGAACCAGTATGTGTTGTGGTCCACCAGTAGCCTGCGGAGCTGGCAACTGAGTCGGACAGCGATGAGGCTGGGGAAGGCCAAGATGAGGGCTCTGCATCAGAGGCTGAGGTGGGGCCAGGGCCATCGGGGAGTGAGGTCCGGACTCCAGAGCCTCCAGAGGCTGACAGTAGTGAGGCAGAGGGACAGGAGGAGCCTGTTCCTAATGCATGCATGAGAAGAGCTGCCAGAAGGCAAGAGCAGCTAAAGCAAAGAGGACGACTTGTGAGTAGGGCCAAGAGATGATTGGCCCCATAAGGCTTAAAACAGACCAGCAACGGTGTTTGGGCTTTGCTAGAAAACAATGTTGGTAGCTTCATCTTCTTGAATTTACTTTTGTATCTGTGACTTCTGAACGTTTGCCAAGAAAGGCCTTTGGCAGTTTGCCTAATTGGACCAAGGTTTATGATAGGACTGAGGAATTTGTGTTGGGAGGGATTTGCTTTAATTTAGTTGAACTACGCTGGGAATGAAGTAATTCTCAGTTATTCGAAAAAAGTTGTTTTGGTTTTTTTCACTGACTGAGTTTCCTACTACCTACTTGGGCCTGGGTCACAACAGTATGCTCCGTCCCATATTTGGGTAGATCAGGTTGCCCTGATAGACCGGTCTCACCAGAAAAACACATAGAAAAGATATCGTTGGAAGAGGCTTTAGAACAGGGGTGTCAAACTCAATTTCACTGAGGGCCGCATCAGAGTTGTGTTTGATCTCTGGGGTGGCCGGGATGGGTATGGCCAGTATGATGTCACTCGTGTTGGGGAGTGCCTGGCGCATGTTCTGCCAGTGAAAACGGGCTCCCAAGCTCCATTTTTGGCTGCGACGGCCTCCTGCAACCCTCTCCAGCGAAAACAGAGCTCAGGGTGGCCACACGTGGCCCTTCCAAGCTCCGTTTTCGGCTGGGATAGCCTCCTAAAACTCTCTGCAAGTGAAAACGGAGCTGTGGGGGGCACAGTCCTCACAAGCTCCGTTTTCTCTAGCAGGCATAACGGGCCTATTCTTCGCTATTTCCAGGGTGACTCCACGGGCCAGATCTAAGCACCCGGCGGGTGGGATCCAGCACCCCGGCCTTTAATTTGACACCCCTGCTTTAGAAGATGTCTAATCAAATCTGTTACTCAGTTCAGTAGTTTAACAAGTGCAGTGACTCACTTAACAACTGACATGGTTGTAAAGTGGGGCAAAATTCACTTAACACAGGGGTCCTCAAACTTTTTAAACGGGGCCAATTTACGGTCCCTCAGACTGTTGGGGGGGGGCGGGCCGGCTGAGTAGGCGTGGCTAGGTGGCCATGTGACTGGGTGGGCGTGGTCAATTTAGCAGTCCATTTTGCCTCTGTCCTTCCTAAGGTGTACTTGTTGAACCCAAGGCCTCTATTTATTTAATAAGACACCCCCTCCCCAAGGGAAAAAGAGGACACAGTACAACAGCAGCTTCAGGCTTCTTAAAATAGGCCATTAAAAAAAGAATAAAACAAAGAGGATTTCCTTCAAAATAACTCCTGGTGATATGGTTCAGAAGACCACACAACAAACCAGACTGAGAACTGCACCAATTAAGACTGCAAATAAAAACCCCAAGATTTGGGAAAAAGAATCACTCTAAAATCCATTAGCATTGCATTTCTCTGAATGCACCATATATCTTTCTCTTATGTGTTGTAAATTGATTTCTGATGCATTTAACTTCTGGAATTATCTTTTGTTACTGCTTCCAGGAATATTAATCTGCATGTCTTATTTTATTTAAAACGAACAGATTTCTAATTATATAAACCTCATTGAGATTTGAGATTGTCTGTAGCCAAACACAACCCCCACCGATTTGCTCTCTCACACACACCAATCTGCTTTAAAAGGTAAATATTATATATAAAGTAAATGTTACAAGCAATACCTTAATGCTGATTAAATTTAAAAGAGGCCAAATCAGGAGGACTGATCAGAAACACTGATTTTCCACTCCCACCCCCTTTTTTTCTGAATCCAAGGGAAAAAGCTCCCAGCCCAGAAACAGTGCTCCCAGAGCTGGAGAGCTGCACTTGCAGTAGAATAGGAAGAAAAACCTCGGGACTTTAAAAACTCAGGGAGAGCCCCCCCTCCACGTGGCTGCTTCTGAACTAATGAAAGCTACTAAACTGAGCAGGGAAGCTAGTGTGGGAGATCAAATGCCAGCCAGTCGATGACAGTCCTGGGGATTTGGGTTCCCCTTTTTCTTCCTTCCATTTCCAGTGAGCGGTAGTTTGCAGGGTCTAAAATTTACTTTCCTTTTCTGCCTTTGGTTGTGGTCCGCCAGCAGCCTGCGGAGCTGGCAGCGGAGTCGGACAGTAATGAGGCTGAGGAAGAATATGGGCCAGTCCTGAAGGCTGGGGAAGGCCCAAATGAGGGCTCTGCTTCGGAGGCAGAGATGGGGCCAGGATCATCTGGAAGTGATGTGCGGACTCCGGAGCCTCCAAAGGCTGACAGTAGTGAGGCAGAGGAACAGGAGGAGCCTGTTCCTAATGCATGCATGAGAAGAGCTGCCAGAAGGCAAGAGCAGCTCAAGCAAAGAGGACGACTCGGGAATAGGGCCAAGAGATGATTGGTCCCTCCCATAAGGCTTAAAAGACCAGCAATGGTGTTTGGGCTCTTTGTCAGAAAACAACGTTGATAGAATTGCTCTTTGTCTTGCTGTATTTATTTCTTGTCGGCGTCTTCTGCTTTTGAACTTTTGTCAAGAAAAGCCTTTGGCAGTTTGCCTGATTAGACCAAGGTTGATGATAAGAATTGTGTTATGGAGAATTTGCTTTGATTTAGTTTGGACGACGCTGAGAATGAGTTAATTCTCAGCTGTTCTAATAAAGTCTGTTTGTTTTTGAACTGATTGCGTTTAAATACTACCTACTGGGGCCTGGGTCACAACACTTTTGCCCGCATCCCAGCCAAGGAATGCTGCTGTTTTTGCTGCCTCCCCACAAAAAGAACCTCTCTTTCTTCTTCCTTCCTTCCTTCTCATCTTCCTTCCTACTTTCCCTGCCTGCCGCCTTCTCATTCCCATCTGGTTCCAGAGTTTGGCAGTGCTGCTGGTGGCCGTGCTTACCGCCACTCTGGCGTTCCCACGCGGGGCAGGGTGGGGGCGGTCCCAGTGAAAGGGAAACCACACAGGATGTAATGCTGGGCCTTTTTGGCATTCCTGGTTCCCAGAAGCCTTCCGCCAGCCAAAAAGGACTGCGTTTTTGGCCTCTCCCCCACCTCCAGTAGGTCCCTCCTGTGCTTGGCTGAAGGGTGGGACCAGCGGGTGGGCGGGGCAATGTGGGCGGGACAGCCTTGTGGTCCCATGCGGGCCGGATTAATGGCTTCAGCGGGCGGTATCTGCCCCGCGGGCCGTAGTTTGAGGACCCATGACTTAACGCATGTCTCACTTAGCAATAAAAATGTTGGCTCAATTGTGGTTGTGAGTCCAGGGCTACCTGTATGTGTTGTTCTTTGCTAGTACGTTTTCCTCAGAGGTGAGGCTTAGCTCTCAAAACTAACTCTTTATACTATTTGCGAACATCAAAGAAACCTATTCCTTTGTCGATTAATATTTCTTGGACAATTGGCACTTGAGCATTTTCTTTTTCTTGGCCTTTTGCAAAAGAATTCTGTCTCTGCCACGAAAAATGCGGCGAAATCAAAGAAAATTGTATTGTTTTCCTTGTGGCTAATACCAAAGTTGATGGGATTAAGTGTTATTTATAGTTGCTGGCCTGGTCACCTTTTGATGGGCTCTCTTCGTTATGCATTGCAGTTCGACAGGCGTACCTCTAAAGGGGAAGGAACCGTGCAAAGCCGAGGAGAATAAACCTGCAAAGAAGTCAGCCAAAATCTCCCAGTGCATCAGAGAAGCACCCTTCATAACGGACACGGAGTTTGAGAGCGTTCCCTCGTGAGTAAACTGCAAACAGGAAAGTTAATCTGGTGCTTGCTATTATTGTGCTGGATCTGAACCATCATAATGACCATAATGAGTTCTAGTTCTGCCTCAGGCATGAAAGCCATTTGGGTGACTTTGGGACAATCACCAGGAGACTGTGAGTTCTAGTTCTGCCTCAGGCATGAAAGCCCTTTTGGGTCAATCACCAGGAGACTGTGAGTTCTAGTTCTGCCTCAGGCATGAAAGCCATTTGGGTGACTTTGGGTCAATCACCAGGAGACTGTGAGTTCTAGTTCTGCCTCAGGCATGAAAGCCATTTGGGTGACTTTGGGACAATCACCAGGAGACTGAGTTCTAGTTCTGCCTCAGGCATGAAAGCCATTTGGGTGACTTTAGGGCAATCACCAGGAGACTGAGTTCTAGTTCTGCCTCAGGCATGAAGCCATTTGGGTGACTTTGGGCCAATCACCAGGAGACTGTGAGTTCTAGTCCCGCCTTAGGCATGAAACCATCTGGATGATTTTGGACCAATCACTAAGAGACTGGGTTCTAATCTCAGTTTAGGCATGAAAGCTGGTTGGTGACTTTGGGCCAATCACAAGGAGACAGTTCTAGTCCCGCCTTAGGCATGAAAGCCATCTGGATGATTTTGGGCCAGTCAATCTCTCTCAGCCCAACCCACCTCAAAGGGTGGTTGTGGAAAGAAAGAGATTGATATATGTTATATCTAACCTTATATTTTGTTATATTCATCGTCTTAAGTTATTTATAAACTCCAGATAGCCGTTGACTGACGATCATAATTGAGTCCAATGTTTGCATTGCTAAGCCTGAGTGTTGTTAAGCGAATTTTGCCCCATCTTACAATCTTTCTTGCCACAGTTCATACGTGAATCATTGCAGTTAAATTAGAAAAATGGTCATTAAGTGAAACTGGCTTCCCCATTGACTTTGTTTGTCAGAAAGTCACAAAATAGGATCACATGACCCCAGGACAGTGCCACTGTCATAAATACGTTGCCAGGGGTCTGGATTTTAATCACATGACCATGGGGATGCTGCAACGATCACAAGTTACCTTCTTCAATGACGTTATAATTATGAACAGTCGCTAAACAAATCCTCTTGGAAGTTGACGACTACCTGTAATAAAGGTGGAGGGGAAAGTGATAAATTAATTGTGGTTAGGGGATTATGGGTGTTGAGGTACAACATGTGGACTTCCAAATGAAATGAGGCAGCTTTGGGATTGTATAATGCGCCATTCTATCTGATTTTCTTTTCCTCTATATCCATAAACGTAAGAATGAGGAAAAGTCTACGGTTAATGTGCAGTTGTTACACGATGAAAACAAGGGTGCCATTCTTTTGTCCTTATCCTGGTCCCGTGATGGCGAACCTATGGCACGTGTCCCAGAGGCGGCACATAGAGCCTTCTCTGTGGGCACGCGTGCCGTCGCCAGCTCTTCTTCTGGTTTCCGCCGCACACATGTCCTGAAGTGCCAAAAAACGGCCATTTTTCAGGCTGTTTTTGGAGCTGAAGATGGCCCTGAAGCAGCCTGAAAATGGCCAAAAAAACTGTTGTGTCTTGCCCGCTCTCACAGCAGCCGGGGCCTTCTTATCTGCTCCCGAACACGGAGGAATGTATGCCTCCCGGCCCCAGTCCTGGCTCCATGCCCAGACAAGCTGAAGAGGAGGGGGCACCTCCCGGTCCCAGCCCTGGCTCCATGCCCAAGCAGGCTGCAGAGGAGGGAGCACCCCCCGGCCCCAGCCCTGGCTCCATGCCCAGGCAAACGGAGCAGCTAGACCCCTCCCCCTCCTCCACAGCATGTGAGCCTGAGGAAAGTTTATTTCCAACAGCTGCTGATTGGAGTGACCCTCGCATCAGAAGACTGGATAGGTGGAGGCAACAGAAGGAAGGGAGGGGCAGGCCTTAATGAGTGCTGAGTCATGGAGCCACACCCCATGGCCTATATAAAGGATCTGCTTTCTGGCAGTCTCTGAGTCAGGCAAAGTAGAACTTATCTTGCTGAAGTCACTTTCTGGTCTCCTGCCTGCTCTGAGGACTTTGCTAGGACTTTGGGCAGAGCTGCAGAGGCAAGCCTGATTCAGATTTCCCTGACCCGGCCGTCAGCGGAGGAGTGGGACACGACAAAAACAGACATGCGTGCGCTGGCCACCTGGTCTTCAGGTCTCTGGCGCACACGCATGCACAGACATTCCAGTTTGGGCACTCGGTGCTGAAAAGGATCGCCATCACTGTCCTAGTCTAACTGTTGATCTCGAGCCCGAGGGATATATTTTGTTGCTTCTTTAAAATATAATCACCTACAGAGTAGCTCAGGGGTCACCAACCTTTTGGACCTCAGGGACCACTAAATTCATAATTTTTAATCCCAATAATATGATCTGCTTAATGACCGGCTGGGTGGGTGTGGCTAGGTGGTCATGTGACTGGGTGGGGATGTCCAACTTGATGTCACTCACGTCGAGGGGCGCCTTGACGGCCTCTATTCTCCCCTCCTCTCCCAGCCACTCCTTGCCTGCCTGCCCAGGCTCCTTAGGGCCTCAACAGGAGGCAGTTGTTGGAGCTAAGCAGCCACCATGAGAAAGAGTTGGCAAAACAGCTGGCTCAGTTCAAATTGGATCTGATTGAGAAGGAGGCCCAGCAGAAGCACCTCGCTGAGGACTACAAGCATAGGCTTTCCAAGCAGAGGGAAGACCTGCAGAAGTGCAAGACCAGGTACTGGCGCCTGGAGGCTCAGTGGGCTGAGATGGTCAGCCAGTTCCAGGCCATGATACAGTCCCACTGGAACAAGGCCCTCCAGCTCTTCGCCACCAGCGGTACTTCACTCCAGCCTTTCCCCAAAGCCCCACACCAGGAAGCTAAAACAGACCCCAAGTCGGAATTTCTGCTCCCCCTCCACCCTGTACAAAAAGACCCTGAAGGGGGAGACTCTGCAGTAACAAAAGTGTTCATTGCACGTATCCGGCACAGGGGCTGTAGTTTGAGAACCCCTGATTTAGTGCAATATAAAAAATGCAAATAATTTTTCTGCGGACCACCAAAATTTTCTCACAGACCACCAGTGGTCCAAGGATCAGCAGTTGGTGACCGCTGGAGTAAGCTGATATATTTAGCCGCATGTGATTAAGTTGTGTTTTGTTGCTGAATGATTCAGACAAATAATCGGATCCTTGGTCAATTTTGGGGGGGATGACAATAAGCTCAGAAAGCAGCCAAATCAATAGCACTCTTCTCAAATGTGCCTCAAAATGTCATGTGGGCAAAAAGATAATACAGTGGGTGACTCAGCCATGACTCAAAAGCCAGATTCGATGAGTGATCCTTAATGGCTTGATTGGCGTCTCACAAGGCCCTATTCTGGGCTCACTGAGTTGTTCAGAGATAGTACAAAGCTTGATTCACGTAGACCAGGGTTGTGAGCCAGATTTGCTTAGATCTGGCCCACAGGGCCAACCTGGAAACAGCAAAGGACCGGTCCACGGTGCCTCTGCCACCAAAAACAGAGCTCAAGAGGGCTGCGTGCCGCATTTTCACTGGCAGGGGGTTACAGGAGGCCATCACAGCCGAAAATTGAGCTCAAGAGCCTCCTCCTGGCAGAGCGCTCGGGCCACCACTAGTGACATCGTGCTGGCCACACCCACCCCGAGGTCAAACACAACCCTGATGTGACCCTCAATGAAATCGAGTTTGACACCCTGACATAGACACTGATGCATACCTAGGCTGCCAAAGGGTAGAGGGGTAAGCGTAGGTTGAAGATGTTTCTATATGAGAGTTGTGTTCTATTCCTTGGGCTCACTGCCAATATTATACACTTCAATGACGCAGAAGTATATCATTTAAAGTTGGCTAAGTTAATAAGGTCCGACTGATAAATTTTTTTGAAGACGTTTCGCTTCTCCAAGAAGCTTCTTCAGCTCTGACTGGAATGAAATATTCCTTGCAGACAGCTGGTCATTTGCATTCTTTTACAGAGTCATTGAGGCCACTTGGAGGTTTATTGTGTCCTCAAGGTCACCTGAGTAGTGGAAGTGCAAATGTTTCCTGTAGTCTGCAATTTTTCTGGAAATCTGCGCATACTCCCACCCCATTCGTTCATACTTCCGCACTGTGTCCCTAAGGACACAGACAAACCCCCAAGTGGCCTCAACAATTCTCTGAAAGAATGCAAATGACTAGGAGTATTCAAGCAGTATGAACCATTCCCCAGCATCCAGTCAGAGCCGAAGAAGTTTCTTAGATGAGAAGTGAAATATCTTCAAAGAAACCAGAAAGTCCAGTTGCCTCTTGAAAAAACACCTTTGGGACAACCATGACCTGGATGACTGAGAATCTCCACAGACTGTGTATGTCATTCTCATATTGCATCCGTCCTTTGGAAAACACGCTTTCAGTCTTACTGTTGTGGTCCGCCAGCAGCCTGCAGAGCTGGCAACAGAGTTGGACAGCAATGAGGCTGAGGAAGAACATGGGCCAGTCCTGGAGGCTGGGGAAGGCTCGGATGAGGGCTCTGCGTCGGAGGCTGAGGTGGGGCCAGGGTCATCTGGGAGTGATGTGCGGACTCCGGAGCCTCCAGAAGCTGACAGTAGTGAGGCAGAGGAACAGGAGGAGCCTGTTCCTAATGCATGCATGAGAACAACTGCCAGAAGGCAAGAGCAGCTAAAGCAAAGAGGATGCCTCGGGAGTAAGGCCAAGAGATGATTGCCCCCTCCTATAAGACTTAAAAGACCAGCAATGGCATTTGGGCTCTTTGTCGAAAAACAACGTTGATAGACTTGCTCCTTGTCTTGCTGTATTTATTTCTTGTCGGCGTCTTCTGGTTTTGAACTTTTGCCAAGAAAAGCCTTTGGCAGTTTGCCTAATTAGACCAAGGTTGATGATAAGACTGAAGAACTGTGTTATGAAGAATTTGCTTTGATTTAGTTTGGACTATGCTGAGAATGAGTTAATTCTCAGCTGTTCTAATAAAGCAATCTGAACTGATTGCGTTTAATACTATCTACTTGGGCCTGGGTCACAACAGTTACTTACATTAAATTTTGTTCTTCTCCCCTGAAGGTACATGAAAGGGCGTCTGACATGCAGCCACGTGAACGCGGTCATTGCAGAGATCAACAAAGCTGTTGCTAGCAAATACAGCATCATGCGCCAACCTCTCAAAACCATGGCGAACCCAACCAGGAACCTCTACTTCCGATTCCAGGAAGAAGAGACCAAAGACACAAAAGGTAAGTTGTTAAGTGAAGTGCACGTCTCTAAATCGGGGGTCCCTGAAGAGGTTGTAGAAAAAAATGCTTTTAAAAAGTTAAAAAAGAAAAGAAAAGTTGGCCACGCCCATCCAGTCACATTACCGCCACCACCAAGCCACGCCCACAGAACCGGCAGTAACAAATTTTGCATTTCACCACGGGGAAGAAGGCACCATTTTTTTTTGGTCAGTCCTGTATCAGCTGTGAAAGAGTTCTTCTACGCTTGGGAAACTTCACTCTGTGACCAAAGAATAATCGATTAAAGGCTGTGCCATCATTCCTACAACAAGATGAAAATTATTGTGTTTCTATGTTACAACTGAAGGAAAATCTATATATGGGAATATTTTCTGAAACTGACCAAGCGCTCTTCTTTGTATCACATCATGGTGCAGAAGAGCCTGGGATCGCCAACCATTTTCAGCCCTTAACAAGACTCTTTAGAGATGGCCAAAGAGAGCATAGCCACAGCACTTAGATGTATATACTGCTTCATAGTTCATTACAGTCCCCTCCTAAGTGGTTTACAGAGCCAGCTTATTGCCCCCAGCAATTTGGGTCCTCAGTTTACCGACTTTGGAAGGATGGAAGGCCGAGTCAACCTTGAGCCAGTCAGGATTGGACTACTGTCTGTGGGCAGAGTTAGCCTGCAATACTGCATTCTAACCACCGCGTCACCACAGCTCCTAATGCAATTGTGGTAGATACTTGTGGCCAATACAGGACCTCCAGATGCTTTCAGACTGGGTTTGCGGTGTGTGTGTGTATGCCCCCCCCCCCAAATCAGGGGTGAAATCTAAATATTTTCCCTACTGGTTCTGTGGGCGTGGCTTGGTGGTCAGGTGACCCAGTGGGCGAGGCTTGGTGGTCAGGTGACTGAAAGGGCATGGCCAATAATAATAAAAATAATAAACAAAGTATACAAAACTTGGGAGCACACCGGTCTACCTTCTTTAAAAATAGAGGCACCAGTCTACTAGCCGCCTACAGTGCTGATCAGCTGTAGTGCGGCCCTTTGAAGTGCCGCAGCAGTCATTTAAGGCCGTCTGCAGTTATATCACCACTGAGAGCTTCAGGGACAGAGAATAGGAACAGCGAGGCATGGGCGGTGGGGGTGGAGGCAGGGATTTTTGCTACCAGTTCTCCGAACTACCCGTCCCTATCGCTACCGGATTGTGCGATCCGGTCCGAACCGGGAGCGTTTCACCCCTGCCCCAAATGAAACCTTGTGTCTCCCCAGGTGAATATTTTATTGTGGAGGCTGATATCGAAGAGTTCACCCAGCTGAAGGCTGACAAACGTTTTCACAGTATCCTGACAATCTTGCGACATTGCCACCGAGTGCGAGAAATCCGAGGATCCCGACTAGTCCGCTATGCCATCTGCTAAAAATTATTGGTCACCCCTGTTTTTCCCCTGACAATGCTGATTCTTGTTTTGCTTCCTTCCTGCCACTATTATTAGAAAAGATGGGTCGGCATTAGTAAAATGTTTGTTGTGGGACAAAGATTTTTTTAGCTTTTTGCCGTGGTGAAGGCAGAGGAACCAATATCACAGCTTTTCCTGCCATCTCCTCGTTCCACTTTAATTTTCTACTTGGTGGGTTTAAGACATTTTAATTCGGCAACATGAGAAGCGTCATAGATGAAGCGTTTGAAATGTGATTCCCTCAAAGTCTTTGGAACTAGAACTATGGAAGTTGTTTGTTGCTAATAAATCAGAGAAGGAATAAATGTGCAAAAAAACTGTGCTGGCTCGTATTTGGGTGTGAATGAGAGTTTGTGGAATCACAGTGTCTGTTCATGAAAAAAACATTGGTGTAGATTTCTTCCCAAAATAGATTTTCAGCATAAAGTACGGATGGGCTGCTAGGGGTTCGCAGGGGCTCAGGAGAACCTCTAGCTAAAATTCTGTGCAGTTCAGAGAACCTCCAAATCCCACTCCTGGCTGGCCCCGCCCACCCCTCCCAGGAGTCCCCACATAGCCTGTTTTGGATGCAGGTAAGTGCAGGGTGTGCACGGAGGTTCGGGGAGGGTGAAAAACAGGCCTACTGTTCTGTCTTCCTTCGCCTCCGTCCGAGTGATGCCTTAATTAGCCGGCACTATCAGCTCTGGCAGCAGAATAGCCAGCGTCTGCCAAAAGCTTCCATTATCTTCCACGACGCTGGTGACTCACCCAAGAACAAACTTCAGCTCTTAGTCAATCAGTGGATTTGCCTGTTACAAAGAGACACAGCAGCTCTCGCTGCCTTTTATATCTTGTGGGGTATGGCTCCATGACTCAGCACTTCCTAGGCCTGCCCCACCCCTGCTTCTGTTGTTCCCTCCTCTCCTGCCTACAAAACCTAGGATCCAACCAAGCCTGATTGCCGTCAGTTGGGTCAGAAGGCGTGGCCCGGGGGGGGAAGAGTCAGGGGATGGAGGCCTCGTTATTTCTTCCTCTGGCTCCTGGAGCTGAGCCAGGGAAGCCGGTGATCCCGAGGTAAGTCCTGACGGCCCTTCCCCCTCACTTTCCAAGTGACTTTCTGGCAGCAGGCCCGGCTCCAAGTCACTTTCTGGCAGGAGGGCCGGCTTGGGGGCGCAGATACAACACCTACTGGAAGTTCGGGAAGGCCGGAAACAGGCCCATTTCCAGCCTCCAGAGGGCTTCCAGAGCCTGGGGAGACTGTTTTCACCGTCTCGGAAGCTCAAGGAAAGCCTCCAGAGCACAGGGAGGGCAAAAACGTCACACACACCCTGCCATGGTGCAGGCGGCCAACTAGGCTATGCCCACCCTGGCCACGCCCAACCAGCAACTTGGCAAGAACCCCTTTCTAAAATTTCTGACACCCACTCTTGGCATAAAGGATTCCTTTGGAGGGGTGTAAGAGCTTGTACGGTTTTTCAAACCTCTCGGGACATGGCTAAAGGGCATTGTGTGCCAAAACAACTAGACACAGACAGTTTTCCCCCTCGTTCCATCACTGCTAAACACCTAATTCTCACAGCAGTGTCTTATGTCTATGGATGTACCCATGTAGTAGAGCTGAATTGTTATTGTATCCTTTTCATCTTTTTCTACTACCTTCTCTTATTGGTATCATCATCATCATCATTATTATTATTCTGTTGCTTTGCATGTACACTGAGAGTTTATGCACCAGAAACAAATTACTTGGGTGTACAATCATACTTGGTGTCAGGCCTAGAAGCCACCTTTTTTGTTGGATCTTCAGGCCTGCCACATTTACTACTGTGGGAAACTGGGAGGGGGAATGGTGTGGAGCCAGGCTGATATATAGTCATAATAACATTCCTTTCTCAAGGAGTCAAGGCCATCTTGCCCTGCACCTGGAAGGCTGAAACTGGGAGGCATCTCCAGTTGGGACAGCGGTTTGATTGGACCATGTGATGATGGACAAGTGGGTGTTGGGCAGGGACTTGAACTTTCCTTTGGGTGGGGGAAACCTGGAAACTTTCAGATTTGGGTTTTCCCAGATGTGCCAATATGACATCTCTAATAAAATGGAACTTTGAGGAAACTCGAGCCTCAGAGTTCTTTCGTTGGTGTTACTTGGAACCCTGACATTTGACCAGTAAAGGATTCTGTTCTGTTCTATTCTATTTGATTCTATTTATTTGATTTGATAATTGATTCTATTCTACTGACTATTCTATCCTCTTGATTCAATATTCTATTCTATTCTTGTTCTGTTCTATTTATTCGATTTATTTGATTCAATTAATGAGTTATATTGATTCAATTCGATTCTATTTACTATTCTAGCCTATTGATTCACTATTCCACCTATTCCTATTCTATTCCTGTTCTGTTCTATGTATTCTAATTTATTTATTTTATTTATTTATTTATTTAATTAGATTTTTATACCGCCCTTCTCCCGAAGGACTCAGGGCAGTGAACAGCCAAGTAAAAAACAACCAGTACATTGACAAGCTTAAAAACATACTAAAAACTAATTATAAACTGGCCAAATTTAAAATTAACACTAAAATAAACAGTCCTAAAACCCCTCTTAAAATTTCCTCAAGCTAGCCCCGCACGGTGGAATAGGAAAGTCTTGAGCTTGCATTTAAAAGACCGGAAGTCGGGGAGTTGACGCAGCCCCAGAGGCAACTCATTCCATAGGGCTGGAGCCCCCACAGAAAAGGCCCTCCCCCTGGGGGCCGCCAGTCGACATTGTTTGACTGACGGCACCCTGAGGAGGCCCTCCCTATGGGAGCGCACAGGCCGATGGGAGGCTATAGGCGGCAGTAGGGGGTCCCGAAGGTAACCCGGTCCTGTGCCATGGAGCGCTTTAAAGGTGATGACCAACACCTTGAACTGCATGCTGAAAACCTAGAATCATTGAAATGCTGCACGCTGTTGACTGCTGCACGCGGTATGATCAATGGAAATAGTACCCCTGGATATGCACACCAGATCTCAATATATGAGGAATCATTTTTTTAAAAAATGCCCCAGGTACCATATTTTTCGGGGTATAAGTACCTTAGTTTTTGGGGAGGAAAATAAGAAAAAAGCTGATTGGCAGGTGGATTGGCCTCCTGGAATACCCCCAATCAGCTGTTCCCAGAGGTGAAATTTAGCAACAGGTTCCTTGGTTGTGAGCAATGTGCCTTGCTTTTTTTGGCTTTTTTTCCCTGCCTCTGAAATTTTGTTTCAGAAAAAACTTTTTTCTGCCTCTGAAAGCCTCCAAAACAGCTTCAGAAAAAAAGCCTCTGAAGCTCTGTTTGAAGGCTTCTTTTCTGAAGCTCTGTTTGGGGGCTTCTTTTCTGAAGCTCTGTTTGGAGGCTCCTTTTCTGAAGCTTCATTTCTGATGCTTTTTTTCAGCCTCTGAAACCTCCATTTGAGAAGCTGGGCAGGGCTACATTTGGAGTATAAGACGCACCCAGATTTTCACCCTCATTTTTGGGAGAAAAAAGTGCATCTTATACTCCGAAAAATACAGTAAGTCAGTCTACTTTTTTCAGCTATCTGTATTACTAGCACACCACAATAGATTAGTTTATGTTCTTTGTCCTGCCATAAAATCAGGAACAGGGTGGTTCTAACTCATCCGCCCAAATATCCTTCGCTGGTGATAGTTTCTAACTGCATGGATTAAGTAAACTCTTCAAGACAAGCCTGACTCCTGGTGACTTCATGGATTCAATTTATATTGGCAGCAGAATGGACATGGTGAAATTACTTTGAGGGAATGCCACAGGACATAATGACATTTTGTGGCTGGTGTTCACAGAGCAGGTCTGAAACAACTTGACAACAAAGGTCACATCTTTAAGGAAGGATTCTGTAAAGCAACTGGATGTCCATGGCCAATTGTTAACCATGAAGATGATGGGGCAACTTTTCTCCCTATTTAAATTACTTGGATGTTTGTACATTTCTGCTGCCTCTAATAATTCTAAGGGAAAAAGTTATTACATGCCAGATGCTGTTATTTTTCAGAGCTGCTTTGTAGAAGGGATCCAGTGATTGAGGTTCAGGTAATGTTGACTTTCCTGTTTGGCCTTTGAACTCTGGTGCTGGAGAAGACTCCTGCAAGTCCTTTGGACTGCAAGGCGATCAAACCGGTAGGTCCTAGAGGAGATCAACCCTGACTGCTCTTTAGAACAGGGGTCGGCAACCCGCAGCTCCAGAGCCACAAGTGGTTCTTTGGGCCCTCTGCCGTGGCTCCCTGTCCCATCACTGGTTTGCCCCGCCCCTCTTATTTCTTTTTTGGACTCCAGCCCGAAGTGGCAGGAAGCGAAGGCTGCCTTACGCATAAATGTGGTGTGAAGGCAGGTACAAGGCATCTTCACTCCTGCACTTTCCTCCCCCACCTCCTCTCGTAAATCCTTGGCAGGCTGTGGCTAAGCTGGGAGTGTGCGCATGCACGGAGAGACCCTTCGTAAACGAGCCGCTGCTTGTCCCGTGCGTGCCGTGCAAGTTTTGGTGCTTGCTTGAGGAGGGTCTCCCTGCATATGTGCACACTCCCGGCTCAGCCAAGGCTATCCTGGGTGTCCAGAGAGGACGAGGGGGAAAAGGGTAGCCAGAGAGTGCAGGAACGAAACTGCTCTGTATCTACTTTCACGCGACATTTGCACGTAAGGCATCCTTCGCTTCCTGCCATTTCACACTGGAGTCTCCCTGTGCATGCAAACGCTCCCGGCTCAGCCACCTAATGAGAAGGAAGAACTTACTGGAGAAGAGCCTAATGCTGGGAAAGATTAAGGGCAAAAGAAGAAGGGGACGACCGAGAACAAGGTGGCTGGATGGAGTAACTAAAGCAGTAAGTGTGAACTTAACTGGACTCCAGAGGATGGTAAAGGACAGGAAGGCTTGGAGGAACGTTGTCCATGGGGTCGCGATGGGTGGGACACGACTTTGCAACTAACAGCAACAACAAATCAGCACTCACAAACAATAAATCAGCATTGATTAACAAGAGGCCTCTTTCCCAGGCTTCAATCATTTCCCTGGCTATTTTTGTACCTGCTCAGCCAATAATTTTAGGCACTACGGAATTGAATGTATGTCCTTGTTCATTGCAGTATGAGGCTACCAATGAGTTCGGGTCTCCTCATCTGACCTCGCTTGTGTTCTTGAAATCTGATAGTTAGCTTCCTCCCTTATGTCCTACATAGTAACGGGCAATCAATTCAGGGTCTATATAAGTCTTGCAGTACTAAGTAGGCATGGAAGATGAGCATGGTTTTAAAACTGCAGGAGGAAACCAACAATAATTTGCTGTATGCTGATAACTGAAAATGCAAAAGATTTGAAAGTCGTCTTAAAAGTAAAAAAAACCATGAAAAAATAGGACTAAAATTAAATATAAAGACATCCAAATTAATGACAACAAGTAGAGCCTTAGAATTAACAGAATATCAAAATGGTAAATACTTTCTGCCTTTTAGGGTCTGTAAGTAAAGGAACAAGAATTCAAGAAATAGGTTCTAGGCTAGCCCAGAAAAGATATTCAGATGCTGCAGTGGTAGGTTGCTGCCGGTTCAGACCAGTTCAGGTGAACCAGTAGTTCCGATGATCAGCTGGTCCCACCCATCCAGCCCCACCCTATCCTGTCCTGTATTTCCTTCTTTCTGGCTCAGCTGATTCGCGCAGCACAGCTGATTTCCGCCCCTCCGCTGTTCTACTTGCGAGGCTGCCTTAGACGGGTAAGCAGCTGAGCTTCAAATTGCTGTATTTTGAATGCTGCCCGCAAGCGCATAAGGCATGTGTGTGCACGAAGCTTGCACGCGATCACCGAACCAATTGTTAAATTGGTTGCAGCCCACCACTGAGATGATCAAAATCAGGCATGCTGCGATATTCCCTGTGACGCTCGATGGATGCAAAAGCTGGATCTTGAAAGAAGTAGGATAGGAAGGATATTGATGCTTTTGAACTTTGATGCTGGAGAAGATCAGAATACTGTGGACAGCTAAGAAAACAAACCAATGGATCATTGAATAAATCATTCCAAAGTTCTCACTCAAAGTACAGATGAGCAAGCTCAAATTATCCTACTTTGGACACGTTTCCAGAAGACCCAACTGTCTTGGAAAAGGTTCTAATGCCGGGAAAGATGGAAGGAAACAGAAGAAGAGGAGGACCAGCAACAAGGTGATGGACTTAACTGGAGTGACGATGGCAGCAAAACTGGCTGCTGAAATTTTTCAATGCCATCGCTGGAGAAAAACTACCTATGTGGTTGCTAAGAGCTGAAAACAAACTTGATGACAAGTAATCAATAAATCATTAAGTACCCTTGGCAACCTTGATCTTGCTGAACTACAATTCCCAGCATCCCTCAGTCTTGTTCCTGCAGTTGGTGGGAATTGTAACCACTGAGGATGTAAATAGTAAATCGGTCTATGGTTTTTATTGGGTGGTAGCAGATTTTTATAGTATGGTCCAGTGGTAGTCAACCTGGTCCCTACCGCCCACTAGTGGGCGTTCCAGCTTTCATAGTGGGCGGTAGGGATTTTGTCTGATACTGAAGCACTTTCCTTTTTTTTTTATTTAATTTAGTTTTTTTAAAAAATTTCATAGCATTATTTAAAAACATTTTCATTAGGTTTTCATAAAATTCCCCGTGACAATTTAAATTTCTGCAAATATACTATTTGTATAACCTGCGCATAAGTTTAGTTCACATTACGTAAGTGAAACTAAATCGCGCTAGTGCGACCGCAAACAAAAGAGCCTCGTCCCAGAATAGCTCATGCATCTCCCCCCACACCACCCAGCTGTAACAGACAAGCAGAGCTGGTAGCTGGCGCCCCCCCCAACTCAATCCACAATGCGCAAGAGGCATGCGCAGATGACGATACACGGCACATTACTGTGGAACTGGTAGGTGGTTAGAAAATTTTACCACTAACAGAGATACGGGCCTCTGGTGGCTCAACAGACTAATGCAGTCTGTTATTAACAGCAGCTGCTTGCAATTACTGCAGGTTCAAGCCCCACCAGGCCCAAGGTTGACTCAGCCTTCCATCCTTTATAAGGTAGGTAAAATGAGGACCCAGATTGTTGGGGGCAATAAGTTGACTTTGTATATAATATACAAATGGATGAAGACTATTGCTTGACATAGTGTAAGCCACCCTGAGTCTTCGGAGAAGGGCGGGATATAAATGCAAATTAAAAAAAAAAGATACAAAAGTGGCGCTAGGTATAAAAAGGTTGACTACCCCTGGTATGGTCAGTTTCTTGAAAAAATTTTTTTTCAAGTGGCAGGGTCAGTTGTGCCAGTATAATGGAGCCCAAATTTCCCTCTTGGTCTGCCTTCTTCTTACATGGAAATCATAACGTGATTGTCTAAATCTCATTTAAATTGAGAGCTTAGTGCTGAGCTTTTGCTATTAATTTCAGTGGAATTTAAACATGCTTAATGGCCTCTGAATTGTGCCCTCTGTCAAATTATTAAAAGGTCAAGTTCATTTAGTTTTGCTTTTCAGAGACATATTTAAGATTATAGGTTACTGTTAGCTATTTAAATTCCAGCTTATCCGTCTTAGTATATCTCTACTTAAAGTTTGTTCTGTAAACCTTTGGCAGGGCAAGAATATAAAGAATATTATTTTCTTAGCTTTTTGTTTTCCTGTTTGGGACAGGCTGCCTTCTTTGATCAGGATTTAGCTGGTTGGCACTGTTCGTTTTTCTCTCTAATTCTTACTTAAAAGCTTAAGAAAATGCAGACAGTTTAATGGGAGCTATCAATCTCGCTGAATATCTTTTTTTAGCAGCATTTTTATATAAGCATATTTATCTAAGCAGGAAAAAAGGGGGATACGGAGTGACTTAATAGTTTCTTCCTCTATTCCTTGCCTCCCTTTTTTTGCATTTGGGGGGAGATTTAACAATGAAATGAGTTACTCTTAACCGCCTTCATGAGTGCTATTCTCAATGTGCTACCAAGTTTGTGCTACAGCCCTCAAACCTACATAAGTAGTTCTATCCTGGCTTCGCACAAATGGTGAACTTTGGGTCACTCACTCTTTCTCACCCTATCTCTCCTCACAGGGTGGTTGTGGAGAAAATAGGAGAAGGGAGGAGGACTAGGGATGTTCACCATCTTGAGATACTTATACACAGGGGTGGGCTTCAAAAAATTTAGCAAGGGGTTCTCTGCCCGGTTTGTTGGGTGGGTGTGGCCATGGTGGGCGTGGCCTAGTCAGCCTCCTACACTCCCCGGGCTCCAGAGGCTTTCCTCGAGCTTCTGGGAGGAAGAAAATGGCCTTCCCAGGCTCCGGAGGCCCTCTGGAGGCCGGAAATGGGCCTGTTTCCAGCCTTCCTGAACTTCCGGTAGACCTGTTTGTCACCCTCCCTGAGCCTCTGCATATGCCCTGCACAGTGGTGGGTTTCAAATATTTTTTTACTACCAGTTGTGTGGGTGTGGCTTGGTGGGCATGGCAAGGGAAGGATACTGTAAATATGATACTCCATTCCCACCCTACTCCAGGGGAAGGTTACTGCAAAATCCCCATTTCCTCCCGATCAGCTGGGACTCGGGAAGCAGAGAATAGATGGGGGCGGGGCCAGTCAGAATTTTTACTACCAGTTCTCCGAACTACTCAAAATTTCCGCTAACGGTTCTCCAGAATTGGTCAGAACCTGCTGAAACCCACCTCTGGCCCTGCATCCAAAACAGGCCACGTGGGGACTCCTGGGAGCGGTGGGCGGGGTGGGGCAGGGCAGGGCAGGACCAGCCAGGAGTGGGATTTGGAGGTTCTCCGAACTGCACAGAATCTTAGCTAGAGGTTCTCCTGAACCCCTGCGAACCCCCAACAGTCCACCCCTGCTTATACAGTAATAAAGGTGAGATTAAAAATCTGATACATCAACATGTTTGTGGTTTCTAGGCTCTATCCTGATTTGGTTCTACATTCCTGATAAAGCTTTGACGTTCTTTCCAGAAATAAGAGCTACTATAGATACATGAAGGTCTCCTTGTTATATCTAAATGAAAATGGCTCTTGTACTGTCACAGAGAAGAGGGGGGGTCAACCTATTCTCCAAAGCAGTGAGGACAAGAAGTAAAGGATGGAAGCCCATCATAGCAAGATCCAAGCTGGAACAAAGGAGTTTCCTGACAACGAAAACAATTGATCAATGGAAAAATTTGCCTCCAGAAGTTGTGGGTGTTCCATCAGCCGAGGTTTTCAAGAAGAGATTGGGCGACCGTTTCTCTGGGATGGTATAGGGCAGGGGTTCCCAACCTTTTCTATATAACTTGCACCCCTAGAATGCTTCTGATATATTCTTGCATCCCGTAAAAAAATAAATAATTATATGGACTGTAATTTTGAATCTTCTAAACCCAAGTTTTCGCATCCCGTGGAATATTGTCTCGCATTCCTGGTTGGGAAACCCTGGTATAGGGTCTCCTGCCTGAGCAGATGTTGGACTAGAAAACCTCCAAGGCAGGGGTAAAATACTCCCAGTTCGGACCGGATCACCTGATCCGGTAACGGTGGCGGCAGGTGGTTCGGAGAACCGTAGCAAAAATCCCTGCCCCCCCCTTCCCCTCACATGCCCAGCTGAGCCGCGCGATCATCAGAGGTTTTTTTTTACTTTTAAAAGCATTTTTCTTCGGCTGAAAAAATGCTTTTAAAAGTAAAAAAAAAAGCCTCTGATGATCGCGCAGCTCAGCTGGGATTGTCAGAACCTTTTCAAAGCATTTTTTCTACAAGCTCTTCGGCTGAAGAGGCTGGGAAAAAAAAGCTTTTAAAGGGTTCTGGTGGTCAGGCAACCCGGCTGGGATCATCAGAACCCTTTAAAAACATTTTTGCTGCAACCTCTTCAGCCGAAGAGGTTGTAGAAAAAATGCTTTTAAAAGTAAAAAAAAAAAAAAAGTTGCCCACCTCCACCCAGTCACATTACCTCCCACCAAGAACCGATAGTAACAAATTTTACATTTCACCCCTGCTCCAAAGTCCCTTTCAACCGTATTATTCTGTTGTTGCCAACCACCATCATACCTTCTGGAGATCTTTAAGGCCATGAAAATGCTTTAAAAAAGTTCCCCACTACCCTATGAATTTACCAATATGCAGAACAAAAACAAGTAACAGAATAGCAATAGCACTTAGATTTATATACTGCACCACAGTGCTTTACAGGTCTCTCTAAGCCAGGGGTCTCCAACCTTGGTCCCTTTAAGACTTGTGGACTTCAACTCCCAGAGTTCGGCTGAGGGAGTCTGGGAGTTGAAGTCCACAAGTCTTAAAGGGACCAAAGTTGGAGACCCCTGCTCTAAGCGGGTTACAGAGTCAGCATATTGCCCCCAACAATCTGTGTCCTCATTTTACCCACCTCAGAAGGATGGAAGACTGAGTCAACCTTGAGCCTAGTGAGAGTTGAACTGCCAAACTGCAGCCAACAGTCAGCAAAAGTAGCTGTTGCAAAAATTGCAGAAAGCTGGCAGGCATCAGAAGTTGCCTGCAGTACTGCATTCTAACCACTGCACCTCCACAGTTTCTAGATAGAAGACATAAAACAATAAAGGAATAAGTCATGACAATAAAATAATTTTGTGTAAAGTAAACAATAAAGTAATTACCTCCAACAAATAATGTAAAACACTCTAATTTTCAGAAGGGAAGGGACGAGAAGAGACTAGAATAGGAATAAAATAGAATAGAATATTGGAATGAAGAAGAATAGAATAGAACAGAACAGAATAGAATAGAATATTTGAATGAAGAATAAAATAGAACAGAACAGAATATTCTTTATTCCAAGTGTGATTAGACATACAAGGAATTTGTCTCTGGTGCATAAGCTCTCACTATTTTTTTTTTAATTTGCATTTATATCCTGCCCTTCTCCGAAGACTCAGGGCGGCTTACACTATGTTAAGCAATAACACTATAGCAATGTACACTATACATACAAACAACCAAGTAATATAATCATAAGGTACCAATAGAAGAAGGTAGTAGAAAAGATGAATAATGGATTTCCAAACCATATTGGTTGATGTCATACCAGGTGTTAAGTTCGGGAAGTAATGAGGCTGGAGACCAGGGTAGTGACAACAGCTCTTTAATATAGGGTGAACCCAGCAACAGGCTGGGGGAAAAACCTCTCCTTTTATATAGTTCTGCTGGAGGCTTCGACCAATCAGCAACGTGCTGATTTCCCGCTCAAATATTTAAAGGTACAAACATTAATACATAACACTCCTCCCCTCCCAGAAAACACTTTACCTCTATTTACATATTTATTTACATGTTATTTTTCGACGTAGTCACGCAAATAACCTGGGCGTCTCCTAGTTCTTTCTGACCTGCGGTTCAGTTCTGGTGGTGTTTTGAGCTGGTCGGAGGGGCTGTTTTCCTCCCAGCTCTTTCTCTGGGCCAACGGGCTCGGATTATTGGCCGACTTTTTCTTGGCCATCCGCCTTGATTAATTTTGAACTTTCCTGCTGCTTCCTCGGGGACCTGATGGCGTCGCTGGAACTCTGGGACCTCAGCTAAGTCTTGCGCCTCCCGGTCATTGTCAGCTGTGGATTCAAATTGGTATTGGTCATGATCTGTTTCCTTTGGTTCGGTTTGGTCAGTTATTCGCTTTCTTAACTGATCTATGTGGCGCCCACACTCGGTTGTCTGGTAGCTCTACCACGCACGATTTTGGGCGGTTATCTTTATTATTTGTCCTGCGAACCAACTAGGGCCGTCCCCATAGTTTCGGGCCCACACCCGGTCGCCTATGCTCATTTCCTTGTCTTTTCTAGTTCCCCTTGTAACCCTCGGTGTGTAATGGGGTTCAAGCGTCAAGTGGGCACCGGAGTTTCCGTCCCATTAGCAATTCGGCTGGGCTTTTCCGGTGGCGTGCTTGGGGTTCTGTGCTGGACGGCTAGGAAAAGTCTATTTTGTTTGCCAGTCACCTGGCTTGATCCTGGACAATGCCTCCTTAGCGCTCCGGACGGAACGCTCTGCAAGGCCATTCGACGAGGGTGGAAAGGCGCAGAGAGGCATGTCGGATGCCTTCCTCTGCCAGGTATTCTTCAAACTGGCTGCCGTGAATTGGGGCCCATTGTCGGACACCAGAGTGTCCGCAACCCGTGAGTTGCGAATAGGTGGCGAGGTTGCGATTACTGCTTGCCGTAGTGGATTTCATGATTATGATCTCAACCATTTAGAAAATGCATCCACAACCACTAGGAATGTTTGGCGTGGAAAGGGCCAGCAAAATCAATGTGGATTCTTGACCAGGGCCCTTGGGGCTTTTCCCATTCTCTGACTGGGGCCGTTGGGGGTAGAGGTCTGGACTCTTGGCAAGCTTGGCATTTCCCTACCCTCTCAGCAATCTCTGCGTCCATGAGTGGCCACCATACATAGCTTCTAGCTAACCCCTTCATCCTTACGATCCCTGGGTGACCCTCGTGGAGGAGGTCCAATACCTTTCCCCTTAGCTTATCAGGAATTATTACACGATCACCCCATAACAGGCACCCCCCTTGAGCCGAGAGCTCATCTCGTTTTTTAACAAATTCTTTGAACCGTTCGCCCGGCGCAGCGGGCCACCCTCTCTGTACCCAACCGAGTACAGTCCTTAACACAATGTCCCGATATGAAGCCCGAGCCACTTCCTTAGATGTGACTGGCCCAGAGTCCAATGAGTCAATAAGTAGGATGGGCGTCCCCGGAGTGGGGTCTTCGGTCGCCCCTGGTAGTGGGCATCGGCTTAACGCGTCTGCATGCCCCACTTCTTTTCCTGGTCGATGCTGCAGCTTGTACGAGTAAGCGGCTAAGAATATAGTCCAACGGGTCAAGCGTGGCGAAAGTGCCACAGGCGTTGGCCGGTCGCCAGCCAGTATCCCTAGTAGCGGTCTGTGGTCAGTCACGATTTCAAAATTCCTCCCAAAAACATACTGTGGAATTTTTGACCCCTGATACAATGGCTAGAGCTTCTTTGTCTAATTGGCTGTAGTTCCTCTCTGGGGAGCACATCGATCTACAGTAGAACTCTATGGGCGCTTCCGTGCCGTTTGGCCGTCTCTGGCTGAGCACAGCCCCGACCCCATATGGCGAGGCATCGCAATCCAGTACTAGGGGTAATGAGTCGTGATATTTGATGATCAGGCTAGCACTTGAGTGCTGGTTCTTTACTGCTTGAAAAGGCCTATTTTCTGACTTACCCCAAGACCAAACAGTATTTTTCTCTAAGAGCCTAACCAGCGGTTCGGCAACGGTTGCTTTGTTCTTTAAAAGACCGTAAAATTAACCAATCCCAGGAATGCCTGCAGCTCTGCTTTGTTTTTGGGCGCTGGAGCCTTCCTAATTGCCTTAACCTTGCTTTCAGTAGGGTGAATTTTCTTGTCTATCCGTAGCCCAAGAAATCGACGGATTCGACCCTATCTGGCATTTGTTTGTCTTGACTTTTAGTCCGCTGTCCGGAAAATGCTCAAGACCTTTCTTAACCGCTCCCCAATTCCTCCATGTTTTCCCTGAAATTAGGACATCATCAAGTAGGGAACTACCCTGGGAGCCCCTGCAGTAGTCGTTCCATCAGGTTTTGAACAGCCCTGGTGCCACACTGACCCCAAATTGCAATCGGTGCACTTGAAGGCCCCCTGTGCCACAATCGCTTGGGCTTCGGCTGTGCGGGCGTCTACTGGCAGTTGTTGGTAGGCTTGGGCCAAGTCTAACTTTGCAAAGACTTGCCCTTGCCCCAAAGAGTGCAATAAGTGTTGCACCACTGGAACCGGGTAAGCGCTTTTCTGTAAGGCTTTGTTAAGCGTTGCCTTGTAGTCAGCGCAAATTCTAATTGACCCGTCCGGTTTTATGGGGTGACGATTGGCGCCTCCCACTTTGCGTGATCGACTGGCACCAAAATCCCTGATTAATGAGCTTATCCAGCTCTTATCGATTTTTGGTTTTAGGGCAAAGGACTCTTCTCGCCTTAAGCCTAATGGGGGCTACCTGGGGATCTAAATTGAAGGAAATAGGGGTCCCCTTGTACTTGCCCAGGCAGTCCTTGAAGACATCTTCGAACTCGTTAAAGAGAATGTCTTTCAGGTTACAGTCACTTCGGTAGATGCCAGTCACTCCATGCCCAGGGCACGAAACCAGTCTAGTCCCAACAGACTGGGCAGAGTTCCTTCGACGATCGTGATGGGCAGGGTCTTTTATGTGGACCGTACTCGACTCGGACGGAGGTGGTCCCTCGAACAGGGATGCGATTCCCCTGGTAGTCGTGCACTCGTAGCCGTTGTGCTTGCAGGTGGCGCTTTGCGACGGACGGCAGCGACTTCGCCAAAGTGTCCCAGGACATGATGGTGATCGCTGATCCCGTGTCTACTTCAAGCCGGCACCGTACACCCTCTATTTTTGGCTTGGTGAAGATCTTCTTCTCCACTTTGGTCGAGGCGCGGCCTATGACCACAGTTGTTTGGTTGGAATCCGCGCCTTTTTTGTTTGAGCCAATCGCGGGCTGCCTTGCCGATTCCGCGCTCTGATTGGCCGATTTGAATTTTCGGCAGGAAGGTTGGGCCGCTCGACAAACTTGAGCTAGGTGCCCTTTCTTCCCACACCGCCGACATGTTGCCTCTTTAAACTTGCAGCGTTGGCGCTGGTGTTGACCCCGCAGCTTCGCATTCGCCCTCGGTCCCCTTTGTCGCGTTCGCGCGGCAGACCCTTCCTCGTCTTCACCGTCGGATTCGGTCTGAACCTCCTCCTGGTGCACCGGAGTTGCCTTCGCGCTCGCCTTTTGTGGGACCGGCTTCTGCAATGTCTCTGCCGCTTGGGATGACATTTCATGTGCTCTGGCTTCGTACAGAGCGTTGGCTAGCGTGAGGTTGCTCTTTGCCAGCAGCCGTCGCCGCAAACGGATGTCTTTGACCTCGGATGAGTTGCTCGAGGAGCACCTCGCCCAGGTCACGGTATCCGCAGTCCTTGACGCCTTCTTAGGGCGGCCATGTAGTCACCGGCGGATTCGCCTCCATCTGCCTTCGCTCTCGAATTCAAACCGCCGCACGATTTGGACGGCGTTGCGGGCGGTTCTTAGTAAAGTCTGTAAAGTTGGCCACGACACCGACTGCAACGGCGTTGGCTCTGCCAGGGCTTCCGCGATGTCGATGACCTCCGGACCGCAGTGGCTTAAGAAATAAGCCCTCTTTCGGTTATCTGAACTCTGCAGTTCGTTGGCTTCTAGAAAGCTTTCAAACGGGTCATATACGCCCCCATTTCTCTTTGGCCGGGTCAAACGGTGCGGGCGGAGTGTAACTGGCCATCTCCGCTTTTTCTGCCCTGGGTTTGCTGGGTTCGGTTCTATCGTGCGTGCTTCAGCTCGGTTCTGGTTCTCCTTAGCCTCGAAATCCCATCCTCGTCGCCAATGTTAAGTTCGGAAAGTAATGAGGCTGGAGACCAGGGTAGTGACAACAGCTCTTTAATATAGGGTGAACCCAGCAACAGGCTGGGGGAAAAACCTCTCCTTTTATATAGTTCTGCTGGAGGCTTCGACCAATCAGCAACGTGCTGATTTCCCGCTCAAATATTTAAAGGTACAAACATTAATACATAACACCAGGTACTTAGCCCCCCAAAGCAGATTATGCTGATGTTTATCACAATATAGGAATCTTAGCTATTATGTTCAATATAAAGTACGATGGTTAAAACAAACAATGGTTTAGAATATGTTGGTGTGATCAGAATTTATAACAAGTTATGGAACCCAGTTTGAAAAGAATTGAAATTACGAGATAGAACAGATTTAGTATATGACTAGTTTTGGGGTTTGGGGTTATTCTTTGTGATCTCCAGACAGTCATTTCTAAAATATCTGAAACGTATTGCCAGTCAGCCCATATTACTAAGCTAGATACATCAATTGACTTCATACAAGCCAACAAGATTTTAATTTTGCTAATTAAGCAAAGTAGACATGTGTCTCACTGTGTCTATTTACAGCAGGGTTAATCACCAAATCCATGTTTGGAACATTGTAGTTCATGGATGAATTTAGTCTGATATCTTTGCAATCGGGGTATTTAAATGAATTCAATTCCTCACCCTACATCTTGGGCAGGGCAAGCAAGTATCAACCGGGTCACTGCTTCATAAAGACAGATCATTGCAATTTAAAAAGATTTCTTGCTGAGTACCAAGCTGCCCACACGGTGCTAAATTGTTCGTGGTTTAAGCTTAATTCAAAGGTTTCTTGAAATTCACACTTTTTTCTTGGAGATAAAGCTTTGCAGTTTGGGAAGACCTGAAACAGCATCAAAGAGCTGTTAATTGCCAGGCACTTCATTTGCCTGAGAGATGGGAAAGAAAAACATACATGGTGTGGGTGGGGGAGAACCCTTTTAAAGATTAGAGGTCATAAAAATAGACATAGAGCTGCGACTGAAACACACTCAGTTTGTTTTATGAAGGAAATCTGGAGCCTTGGCAGCTTGAAGATGTGTGGACTTCAATTCCCAGAATTCCTTGCTGGCTAGGGAATTCTGGGAGTTGAAGTCCACACATCTTCAAGTTGCCAGGGCTGCCAAGCACTTCTCTATAGGCACCATCTTGAAAAAAACAGCTGCCTTTTTCCCCCTCTCTCTGTCTGAAAACATACATACAAAAATTGAACAGGACTAGTAACTTGAGGAGAATGGGGATGCCTTTTCTTTCCCATCTTCCCTCCCCCCCATTTTATATCATATAGCCAGCTGGGTGTAGCGGCTGAGGCAGTAGGTCGGAAACCAGGAGATGGTGAGTTCAAATCCTACCTTAGGCGTGAAAGCCAGCTGGGTGACTTTGGGCCAGTCTCTCTCTTTCAGCCCAACCTACCTCACACGGCTGTTGTGGGAAAAATAGGGGGAGGAAGGTATATTAGGCATGTCTGCCACCTTCAGTTATTTATAAAAATAATAAAGGCAGGATTAAAATATCTGCAATAAGTGAATAAATAAATCTTCAATATGTATGTTGGACAGTGACTACAATATTTTATTAATATTGAGCAGTGTATAGAGCAGTGATGGCTAACCTTTTTGCCATTGCGTGCCAGGAGCGGGGGGAGTCGCGTGCACACATGGCCACACTCATAATTCTATGCACCCAGCCCCCCGCGCATGCACACGCGACCCCCCCCCCTTTTCAACCCCTGCTCCTGGCATGCGATGGCCCAGTCGGCCCATTTTTCTCTCTCACCAGGCTCCAGAGACTTTCTAGGAGTCTGGGGAGAGCGAAAACAGCCTTCCCCATGCCCCCCAGAGGCCCTCCGGAGACCGCAAACGGGCCATTTTTGGCCTCGGGGTGGGTGGGTGGGGAAGGCCGGTTTTGCCCTCCCCAGAGCCCTAGAAAGGCTCTGGAAGCTGGAGAGAGCAAAAAACAGGCCTTCCCATCACCACCCCGAGGCCCTCTGGAGTCAGGAAACAGCTTGTTTCCCTACTTGTGGTGGGCCCAGAAGGCCCAAAAATCAGCTGGCATGCGCTGGAGCTGAGCTCGCGTGCCTACCAATATGGCTACACGTGCCACCCATCACAGGTATAGAGTATCCTGAAAGTCTTCTACTGAAAAGCAAGAACAGAAAGGTACTTGAAATAAGAAAAAAATCATTACCAAATGATATAGCTACCTCACTCCACTGTGTCCTATTTAATATATCTTGAGCAACTATTTATCTTATTTCCACTGTTTCCAAAACTATAGTATAAACATTAATTTTAAAGCTCTAAAGTTAATTTTTCCATTCCCTAAAATATTTATATACATTTGTTCTTAACACTTCTTATGTTATTCATCCTCATCTCTTAAGCTATTCGTGATGGTTTATTATTTATTTCTGCATGTCAACCATATTTTTGTATTCATTTTCTTTTCGCCCCAAAGAATGATTAGCAGGATGAAATTTAATTTTTATGCAGTGTTATTTTTATATACCTTATACATCGCAAAGCATCCTCACACTAACTCTTAATTTAGTTACATTTCCACCAGATGCTAGAAAAGGTTCTTGCTTTCTCAGAGTCCCTGAGAACTTCATACCAGATGATCAGATCTCATCTGGTGAAGTATTTGTTGCTCCATCCCTTTATTGTTTCCCTTACACAAGTAGTCCTTAACTTACAACCAGTGGTGGCATTCAGCCGGTTCAGGCTGGTTTGGACAAACCGGTAGTTAAATTGCTGGGTTGCCATGCCCCGCCCCTTCCAGGAGTCCCCCGGTGCCCCATTTGGCTCCCAGATAAGTGCAGGGAGGCTTACTAGGGCCAAAACGAGGCATATGGATGTGTGTGTGTGTGTGTGTGTGTGTGTGTGTGTGTGTGTGTGTGTGTGTGTGTGTGCGGCACCCCCCTCTGCGGCCTATTTTCGCTCCCAGGAGGCTGCAGAGAGGCTACTAGGCCCAAAACGGGGCATTGGGACGGCGATGGGGCATCCCCCCCAAGGCCCGTTTTTGCTCCCAGGCGGGTGTAGGAGGCTGAGTGCTGCTTGTCATAACCCCTGGCCACACCCACCCAGCCAATCATTAGGGCAGAGAACTATTTGTTTAGTGACCGTTCGAAGTTACAGCAGCCCTGAAAAAAGTGAAATACAAGCCACTTACAACTGTTATTATTATTATTATTATTATTATTATTATTATTATTATTATTATTATTATTATTATTATTATTATTATTATTATTTATTTGATTTTTATACCGCCCTTCTCCCGAAGGACTCAGGGCGGTGTACAGGCAAGATAAAACCAACAATACAATACAGGTTAAAATGCAAAGATGTTGCAGCATCTTTATGATCGTTGGATCAAAATTTGGATGCTTGGCAACTGGTCCATACTTACGACGGTTGCAGTGTCCTGGGGTCTTGTGATCACCTTTTGCGACCTTCTGATAAGCAAAGTCAATGGGGAATTCACTTAACGGTTGTTAAGTATTACTAACTTAACAACTGCGGTGATTCACTTAATTCTTGTGGCGAGAAAGGTCGTAAAACGGGGCAAAACTCACTTAACAACTGTCTTGCTGACCAACACAAATTTGGGGCTCAATTCTCACCTTATGACTCAATATTTAAGTCATAAGGCGAGGATTACCTGTAGAGGATTTTTAATTCAGTGCTTAAATTATAGGTTGCCTTCCATCTACTCTTTTTTAGGTGTGTACAAAACTAGGAAAGAAAGCTTTTTTCTGGCTAGTTTTGTTTTAAAATCGAGCGGCTGACCATTTCTTCTGGGGAGTTGATTTTAGGAATATATTTCCTTTCACACACTTGCATCATAACCCCAAATCCTCCTGTCTGCCCCGGTTATGCTTATAAAATACCCATTTGCGATGAATGTCTTGCTTAGGCTCCAATATTTTAATGTTCGCGATTCATACGCCTCTCTGAAATTACTCACAGACATGATGTAATGGGCTTAGCTGGGATCTAATTTGAATGAGTTTCTTCTTGTCTGCCACCGCAATGGATTTTCGGCACCAAGTGCCTGTTTTATCGGTCCCTTGACATTCATCATGAAATAAGTAACTGCTTCATGACGGCAGAAAGGTGGCTGGTTAATAGGGTTTATTCACAGCCACTGAGACATTTGCGCCCTGCCTTTTTTTTCAACCTTTGTGCTTCTGGGACAGCAAAGGGAAAAACAACAACAACCAATGATTAACTGCACAATCCAGTTATGGTGTCAAAAGTGATCAAAAAGCAGGACAGCCGAAACATGGAAATGTAGAAAGTCAGCACCCACCCCTCGCCTAGAAAAATGAAATATTTTACCCTGTTTCCCCGAAAATAAGACCCATCCGGAAAAATAAGCCCTAACATGATTTTTTCAGGATGCTCATAGAGTTGTAGAGAGTGCTGTGGCGCGACAGCTTCCCCGATACCTGGATGAAGCCGTCTATCTAGACCCGTTCCAGTCCGGCTTCCGACCCGGATACAGCACGGAGACAGCTTTGGTCGCATTGGTGGATGATCTCTGGAGGGCCAGGGACAGGGTTATTCCTCTGCCCTGGTCCTATTAGATCTCTCGGCGGCTTTTGATACCATCGACCATGGTATCTTGCTGCGCCGGTTGGGGGGATTGGGAGTGGGAGGCACCGTTTATCGGTGGTTCTCCTCCTATCTCTCTGACCGGTCGCAGACGGTGTTGACAGGGGGGCAGAGGTCGACCGCGAGGGGCCTCACGTGGGGTGCCGCAGGGGTCGATCCTCTCGCCCCTACTGTTCAACATCTATATGAAGCCGTTGGGTGAGATCATCAGTGGCTTTGGGGTGAGATACCAGCTGTACGCTGATGACACTCAGCTGTACTTTTCCACCCCGGGCCACTCCAATGAAGCTGTTGAAGTGCTGTCCCGGTGTTTGGAGGCCGTACGGGTCTGGATGGGGAGAAACAGGCTCAAGCTCAATCCCTCCAAGACGGAGTGGCTGTGGATGCCGGTACCCCGATTCAGTCAGCTGCAGCCGCAGCTGACTGTCGGAGGCGAGTTATTGGCCCCAAAGGATAGGGTGCGCAACTTAGGTGTCCTCCTGGATGAACGGCTGTCGTTTGAAGATCATTTGACGGCCGTCTCCAGGAGGGCCTTCCACCAGGTTCGCCTGGTTCGGCAGTTGCGCCCCTTCCTTGATCGGGATGCCTTGTGCACAGTCACTCATGCGCTCGTTACCTCTCGCTTGGATTATTGTAATGCTCTCTACATGGGGCTCCCCTTGAGGTGCACTCGGAGGCTTCAGTTAGTTCAGAATGCAGCTCTGGGGTGATAGAGGAGCTTGGCGTAGCTCCAGCGTAACACCGCTCCTGCATGAGACTGCACTGGCTACTTGTGGCCTTCGGGTGCACTTTAAGGTTTTGGTTACGACCTTTAAAGCGCTCGATGACTTAGGGCCTGGGTACTACGGGACCGCCTGCTGTTACCGAATACCTCTCACTGACCTGCAGGCTCACAGAGAGGGACTCCTCAGGTGCCGCCGGCTAGGCAGTGCCGGCTGGCACGCCCAGGAAGGGCCTTCTCTGTGGGGGCTTCCACCCTCTGGAACGAACTTCCCCCAGGACTTCGTCAACTTCCTGACCTCCGAACCTTCCGCTGCGAGCTTAAAACACATCTATTTATCTGCGCAGGACTGGACTAGATTTTAAAATTTAAATTTATTTATTTATTTATTTATTTATTTCGATTTTTATACCGCCCTTCTCCTGGAGGACTCAGGGCGGTGTACAGCCAAGTAAAAAATTCAATATATAAACATTAAAAAGAAGTTAAAAAGAAATATTATAATGTGGCCGAAATTTTAAAACCATTTAAAATCTTAAAACATAAATACCCCAATAAAATTTCAATCCAGTCCCGCTTGAATAAATAGGTGCGTTTTCGGCTCACACCGAAAGGTCCGAAGATCAGGCAATTGACGTAAACTGGGAAGTTCATTCCAGAGCGTGAGCTCAACAGAAGGCCCTTCCTGGGGCCGCCAGCCGACATTGCTTGGCGGACGGCACCCTGAGAAGGCCCTCTGTGTGAGCTGCACGGTCGGTGAGAGGCACAAGGTAACAGCAGGTGGTCCCATCCGGGTCCTAAGCCATGGAGCGCTTTAAAGGTGGTAACCAAAATCTTGAAGCGCACCGAAGACCACAGGAAGCCAGTGCAAGCTGCGCAGGATTGGTGTTACATGGGAGCAACGAGTTGCCCCACTCATTACCAGCAGCTGCATTCTGACTAACTGCAGCCTCCGGGTGCACTTCAAGGGCAGCCCCATGTAGAGAGCATTGCAATAGTCCAAGCGGAAGTGACAGGGCATGAGTGACCGTGCATAAGGCATCCCGGTCAAGAAAGGCGCAACTGGCGCACCAAGCGCAGTGGAAGGCCCTCCTGGAGACGGCCGCCAAATGATCGTCAAACGACAGCCGCCCATCCAGGAGGACACCCAAGTTGCGCACCCTCTCCGTTGGGGCCAATAACTCGCCCCCCACAGCCAGCTGCGGGTGCCGGCATCCACAGCCACTCCGTCTTGGAGGGATTGAGCTTGAGTCTCTTTCTCCCCATCCAGACCCGTACGGCCTCCAGGCACCGGGACAGCACTTCGACAGCTTCATTGGGGTGGTCCGGGGTGGAAAAGTACAGCTGAGTATCATTAGCGTACAGATGATAACTCACCCCGAAACCACTGATGACCTCACCCAGCGGCTTCATGTAGATGTTGAACAGGAGGGGCGAGAGAATCGACCCCTGAGGCACCCCACAAGTAAGGTGCCTCGCGGTCGACCTCTGCCCCCCTGTCAAAACCATTGGTTTTAAATGGGTTTTATTATGTATATTGTTATTTTTAATTATTCGGCCATTTGTAATAAGTTTTTTAACTGATGTTTTATTTTGTATTTATGTATATTTTTACTTGGCTGTGAACCGCCCTGAGTCCCTAGGGAGATAGGGCGGTATAAAAATACAAAAAATAAAATAAATAATAAATAAATAAATAAGCCCTACCCCAAAAATAAGCCGCAGTTAAGATCATCAACCAGATGGAGGCATTTAGTACTGTATTTCCCCCCAAAAAAGACCTAACCGGAAAATAAGCCATAATGTGTCTTATGGAACAAAAATTAATATAAGACCTAGTCTTATTTTGGGGGAAACAAGGTAAGAAATATTAAAAAGGCAGAATATTATATTTCCCTAAAGGAGGAATTGAGAAACATGCTCTTGGAGACAGAAAGCAGCCCCTACCTTTCTTAATAGCCCCCAGCAGATATCAGCACTTCAGAAATAAAGAGCTCACTGAAAGAAGACAAGTATCTAGGTATCTCTATTCATAGGCAAAGCAAGTACTGCAGGCAGAAATCCATTCCAGACAGGATATTTTGAAATTCCCTGCAGCAAGGTCTGAACAAAGGCAGGATTAGCCCACAGCCACAATAGGAATCGCTCAGCGCCTTTTTAGTTGCACAACCCCGTGCAAACCAATCTTAGCTCAGCTAGGATTTGCATTTCCTCTTTTGCCTATAGAGCCAGCTATGACCTCTACATAACCCCTACAACAGCCAATAGAATACATGTTCTTGCACAGGAACAGGAAGCTCAAGTGCAAAGCCCAAGAAAAGGTATAAAAGCCCACCCTCAACTCCATGTGGTCAGCTGCACCAGAACCGCAAACATGTGGTCCTATTCATCAATAAATCAACCCTCTTTCCAATCAGCCGCCATCCTCCATTTTGTGCCTTTCTCCCGGCTTGGAACTGAACTAGATGGATATTTCTTCCCACAGAAACACCTCAATCGGGACAGGTCTTACCAAATTCAGATCAAGTTGCTGTTTTTTTAAAGACCAAATAAGCATCTTGCAAATTAGACAATTTTTGACAACAATCTATTGTGGTAAGCTGCCACCCCCCCACTCCCAAGAATGAAATATGTTGGGACATATTAAAAGAGGCATAATATTATATTTTCCCAAAGGAGAAATGGAGAAACATGCTCTTAAAGAAAGAAAGCAGACTCAGTCTTTCTTAATAGCCCCCAGCAGATATTTTGTGCCCATTAAGAAATCCAGGTCAATTTATTAACAAAACAAAAGGCTTTCACCTCTAGGGATGGGATTAAAGTTTACATTCTCCTCCACCGAAATTCTAAGAACAGGACATAGCATAGCAACAGCACTTAGATTTATATACCGCTTCACAGTGCTTTCCAGTCCTCTCTAAGCAGTTTACAGAATCAGCCTATTGCCCCCAACAATCTGGTTCCTCATTTTACATGACCCGTTAAAACAGCGGTTCTCAACCTGTGGGTCGGGACCCCATTGGGGGTCGAATGACGATTTGCCAGGGGTCGCCTAAGACCATCGGAAATATGGGAAGTATACTTGCGAGTCGAAGAATCGCGCTCCAATGGTTGACTCCACAAGCCAGCTGCAGGCTCTTCAAATCGCTAGCCGAATTTGGCTTCAGGCGCGATGAATTAAAAAAGAGAGAAATCTTTGCTCTGATGTCTCCCTCTCAAGCCAGCTGCAATCACTCCCAATCGCTAGCCTAATCTGGCTTCAGGCGCGATAAACTTAATAGGGGAGGAGTCTCTGCTTTAATGCCTCCGTCCTCAAGGCAATCGCAAGCAGTTCAGATCGCTAGCCAATACAGCTTCAGGCGCGATAAATTCAAAACGAAAATAATGTTATGGTTGGGGTCGCCACATCGTGGGGAATTGTATTAAAGGGGTCGCCACATCACGGGGAATTGTATTAAAGGGGTTGCAGCACTATAAAGGTTGAGAACCACTGCTTTAGGACAAGACGAGATTAACCCCAGGCTATTTAGCAAAAAACACAGAGTAGTTAACTACAGTGCACAATCTCCTAAGGGCATTTCAGACATTATGCAATCCCCAGCAGCATTTCAGTACCTGTATAAAGCTGTGATGGCGAACCTATGGTATGCGTGCCACAGGTGGCACGCATGCCATATCTGTGGGCACGCGAGCGTCGCCCTAGCTCAGCTCCGGCGTGCATGTGCATGCCGGCGAGCTGATTTTTGGGCCTTCCAGGCCCACCAGAAGTTGGAAAATGGGCCGTTTCCGGCCTCTGGAGGGTCTCTGAGAAATGGGGAAGGCCATTTTTGCTTTCCTCAGGCTCCTAGAAAACCTCTGGAGAGTGAAAAATGGGTCTATCGCGCCCACTGGGCCATCGCGTTCCAAAAGCAGGGGGGAGTGGGGGGTGTCGCGCACGCATGCGTGGGGGTGGGCGGGGTGTGGGGGGGCATTAAATTATGGGTGTGGGCAAGCACAAGTGCGACCCGCCCCCGTGCTCCCCCCGCTTTTGGCATGCAACGGCAAAAAGGTTAGCCATCACTGGTATAAACCCTTACACTCATCAAGCCAATTTGTCAGCTGCCCCAGAACTGCATGCTGTGTCTGTGTGCGCGTTGGTTCTGCTCATCCATAAACAGAATCCTTCTTTCTAATCAGCCTCCATTTTATTTCTTTCTGCCAGCTTGGAACTGGACCTGGATTTTTCTTCCAACACTATCTTGCAAACCAGACCTGTAAGCTGTAAGTTCATTGACGCAATTTTAGTTGAATATCTTGGGTGATTAATTCATTTCAGGGCTATTTCTCTTGTCTATGCTTGTCTTTTCTTCCTTTTTTTCCCTGCCCTCTATTTTTCTTTACTCTGCCTCCAACCTACCCCATATCTCTCTTTCCTTATGGATCAGCTCCTTGGTTTTGAACCATTTTGCCTCTCGGCAAAGTTGTACAACATCTACCAGATTTGACATTATAGTGGTTTATTTACTGACCGTTCAAAGTTACAGTGGCACTGAAAAAAGTGACTTACGACTGTTTTCACACTTATGACCATTGCAGTATTCCTACATTCAGGTGATCAAAATTCAAATGCTTGGCAACTGACTCATATTTATGACCGTTGCTGCGTGGACGGGCTTCAAAAAATTTAGCAAGGGGTTCTCTGCCTGGTTGCTGAGGGGGTGTGGCCATCGTGGGTGTGGCCTAGTCAGCCTCCTGCACTACGACGGGGGCGGAGGGATGTTTGCCCTCCCTGGGCTCCAGAGGTTTTTCTCGAGCCTCTGGGAGGGCGAAAACAGCCTCCCCAGGCTCCTGTTGCCCTCTGGAGTCCAGCCTTCCTGAACTCCCGGTAGGCCCGTTTTTCGCCCTCCCCAAGCCTCTTTGCGTACCCTGCACTTACCTGCATCCAAAATAGGCTGCTTGGGGACTCCTGGGAGGGGAGGGGCAGGGTGGGCGGGGCCAGCCAGGAGTGGGATTTGAGGGTTCTCTGAATTGCACAGAATCTTAGCTAGAGACGAAGTAAGTGTAGAAGAGAAGGTTAGATAGGGAGGAAGCAGGTTGGAGGAGGAGAAGGGAAAGGGAAGTAGGAGGAGGAGGAGAAGAGAGGAAGAATCTTAGCTAGAGGTTTTCCCGAACCCCTGTGAACCCCCAGCAGCCCACCTCTGGTTTGCTGTTTCCTGGGGTCATGTGCTGACCTCTTGCGACCTTCTGACAAGCAAAGTGAATGAGGAAACCAGATTCACTTAACAACCATGTTACTAGCTTAACAATTGCAGTGATTCACTGAACAACTGTGGCAAGAAAGAGGATAAAATGGGGACAAATCCATTTAACAACCGTCTTGCTCGGCACTGGAAATTTCGGGCTCAATTGTGGTCGTAAGTCGAGAACTAATTGTACAGGCTCTTAACCCTGCCAAAGCCTAAATCATACTTTAGGATTCAGAGATTATTGGTACTTAGAGTACCCTAATAATAATTGTAATGCTATTACTATTCTCATGGTCTTGCTCTTTAAGACAGGAATGGATTTGCTGGATGAAAGCAGTTGGTGCAAGCATTAAGCAGCTTAAATCACTTAAATATTTTCCCCTTTGGCAAACTGGTAATCTTAATAGGGTTATTTAAAAAATGATAACCTGACTCTAATACAGGTTGGAATGTATCTATTTTAAAAAAATTTCTCCTTGGATGGGTGAGCAAACTGGGTTTCTCTTCCTCTCCCTCTGAAAATAGTGACAGACAACAGATCAGGGGTGAAATCCAGCAGGTTTTGAGAGATTCTGGAGAACCGGTAGCGGAAATTTTGAATAGGTTGGAGAACTGGCAAATACCACCTCTGGCTGGCCCTAGAGTGGGGAGGGAATGGAGATTTTGCAGTATCTTTCCCCTGCCACACCCACCAAGTCAAATTACACTACGCCCACCAAACCGCGTCCACAGAACTGATAGTAAAAAAAATTGGATTTCACCACTGCAACAGATCTACAGTTTGAATCTCTGTGTTTCCACTCTATGCTAGTTTCAGCTACGCTATACAGGTACTCCTCAACTTATGACCCCAATTTTCCTTGCTAAACAATGTCGTTGTTAAGTAAGCCGTGTCCCAATTTTATGACTTTTGCCATGGTTGTTAAATGAATCATGCAGTTGTTAAGCAAACCTACCCCCACTAAGTTTGTTTATCGGAACACCACTGGGAAGGTCAGAAATGGTGAAATTGGGATGTTGCAGCCATCATAAATATAGGCTGGTTGCCAAGCGACCAAATTTTGATCACATAAACACAAGGATCCTGCAATGGGCGGTGGAAGAACCGGTACTAAGTAATTTTTTTCAGTGCCATTGTAACTTTGAATGGTTGCTAAGTGAATGATTGTAGGTCAAGGGCTACCAATATAAACGCAAATGGGATTGCTATTTCCACCTCTCCATCTCTGCTCACTCTGTCTTAAAGAATAAGTGGATCATGAAAGATGACTTACGTAGATACTAAAATACCGAATAATGAAATTAAGCAAGTGCAAATTCCTCAGGTTGAGTGGAGGAAAAAAAATCAGCTCCACTTCCAAGCTAGGAATAAAATGGAGGCTGCTTAAGAAAGAAGGTTTATTGATGAGCTGAACAGCATATAGTTCTGGGAGAGCTGACCCCTTGGTTTAGGAATGGATGGATTTTTATAGGGTTCTGAGATGCTCCAGGGAGTTGTGCAATGTAGTGAGCCTTGTGCCTTTTGCTATTCTAATGGTGGTGGCTTAATCTTATTATGCCCTAAAAGATCATGTCCTGTTCCTAGAATTTGGGTAGGGGGATGTAAATTCTTAATCCCATCAACTCCCTCCTGGGGGAACTGTGACTGAAGATGTTTTGTTTGTGACTAGATTGGCTCAGTCTTTTTTGACGACCCCCACCCTGTCAAAGACCTTGGAGTTTTCATATCAAATGACCTAAGTGCCAAAGCCCACTGCAACTACATAGCAAAAAAGGCTCTAAGGGTTGTAAACCTAATTTTACGCAGCTTCTTTTCCAAAAACTCTACACTACTAACCAGAGCATAAAAAACATTTGCCAGACCTATTCTTGAATACAGCTCATCCGTCTGGAACCCATACCACATCTCCAACATTAATACAATCAAACGCGTCCAGAAATATTTTACTAGAAGAGTTCTTCGCTCCTCCGAAAACAACAAAATACCTTATGCCACCAGACTTGAAATCCTGGGATTAGAAAACTTAGAACTCCACCGACTCCGACATGACCTGTGTTTAACACACAGAATCATCTATTGCAATATCCTTCCTGTAAAAGACTACTTCAGCTTCAATCGCAATAATACAAGAGCAAACAATAGATTCAAACTTAATGTCAACCGCTTCAAACTTGATTGCAGAAAATATGACTTCTGTAACAGGGTTGTTAACGCTTGGAACTCACTACCTGACTCTGTGGTCTCTTCTCAAAATCCCAAAAACTTCAACCAAAAACTGTCTACTATTGACCTCACCCCATTCCTAAGAGGACTATAAGGGGGGTGCATAAGAGCACAAAAGTGCCTACCGTTCCTGTCCTATTGTTCCCTTCATTATATCAAATTAATATAGTTGTTGCATACTTTTGCTTATATATATGTTTTTCTTTTATGATGTGTTGTTGTTTTATGTCGATGTTTATGTATACTGTTGTGACAAAATGAAATAAAAAATATATATCCAACTCTGAAGACTTCAGGTATCTTCTGGGGACTGTTTCACTATGCAGGAAGACTGGGGCTGCTTTCTGTCTTTAAGAACATGTTTCCCCATTTTTCCTTTGGAGAAATATAATATTCTGCCTCTTTTAATATGCCCCCAAATATTTCATTCTCCGGTAGGATGCGGCTTCCTATATGAGTAACCATTACCACTATTTTTCAACCTTGACTGCTTGAAGATGTGTGGATTTCAATTCCCAAAGTTCCCCAGCCAGCAAAGGATTCTGGGAATTGAAGTGCATATATCTTCAAGTTGCCAAGATTGCCTTCCACATTCTGTCTCGGCCTGGTGTTCTTCAGAATGCTACTTAGGGATCCAGGGAGTAGAGAAAGCTGCCCTTGATATTGAGAATTGGAAGAAAAGAGTTTTCTCGTATCCAAACCTGGAATAGTATAGTGGTATGGACCATAGGTAGGTTTCAGCAGGTTCTGACCAGTTCTGGAGAACCAATAGTGGAGGATTTGAGTAGTTCGGAGAACCGGTAGTAAAAATTCTGACTGGCCCCACCCCCATCTATTCTCTGCTCCCAATTCCCAGCTGATCGGGAGGAAATGGGGATTTTGCAGTAACCTTTCCCTAGAGTGGGGTGGGAATGAAGATTTTACAGTATTCTTCCCCTGCCATGATCACCAAGCCACGCCCACCAAGTCACATCCACAGAACCGGTAGTAAAAAAATTTGAAACCCACCACTGGTTTGGATATATAGATGGCAGTTGCCAACATGACATCTCTTATAAATTGGAACTTTGAGGAATCTCAAGCCTCAGAGCTTTATTTCGTTGGGGGTATTCCTTGGAACCCTGACATAGATAGTCCTCAACTTACAACAGAAGCCAATCCCCTCTTATCTGTGACAGCCCTTCAAGTACTAGAAGACAGTTGTCATGTCCCCACCAACCTTCTCTTCAATAAGCAAGAAATACCTCGCTCCCTCTACCATTCATTATATGTTCATCATTGTGCAAAGCCCAAAAATCCTGATGAGCTTTGAAAGAAACAATCCATGAGGTTTTCCCTGTGTTGGAAGAAATATCCAGGTCCAGTTCCAAGCCGGGAGAAAAGCACCGGACACAAAATGGAGGCTGGAGGCTGATTGCAAAGGGGATCTATTTATTGATGAAGCAGAACCACCAAGCATATATGATTCTGGGCAGCTGACCACATGGAGTTGAGAGTGGGTGGCTTTTATATCTTCTTTTGAGCTTTGCACTTGAACTTCCTGTTCCTGTGCAAGAACATGTATTCTATTGGCTGTTGTAGGGGTCATAGCTGGCTCTGTAGGCTGAAGTTTGAATTGCAGATGCAATGTCCTTAGGAGATTGTGCAATGTGGTATGCTCTGCTGCTAGATGGTAGTAGGTTAATTCTATTAGGTCCTGGAAGGTCATGTGTTAATCCTATCATCCTGGAGCTGTAAGTCTTTTGTTTTGTAGATAGGCTGGCCCACTCTTTCTCAATGGGCACAAAATATCTGCTGGGGGGAGGGAGCTAGGCTCTGAGTTTCTGTCTTCCTTAAGATTTTTATTTCTCTTGTTCAAGGATAAATCGGCAAAATGTTGGAAATGCCACCAGACACCTGGTTCGTATTATCATATGTGGTGGACATGTCAAAAAGCGAAAAAATATTGGACGAAAATACATCAATGGCTGGCAAAAATGATAAAACAGCATATTGATTTGAAACCAGAAACATTGAATGGATATTGAAAGTTTCTAATTTGGCGGAGATGGCCAAAATCTCAGCCTTTTTGAAAGACAATACTCAAGAAAAATATTTAAACGAATGGAAGAAATGGATTGACTATATTCAAAATAGATATCAGACTAAGAGATATCAGACTGCCTTTGAATGAAGGACGTAATTTTTGACTTTAAAGGAGGAAGTCAGGATATGTGAAAGAGAAGGATTATAATTGTGTTAGGCTTTAAAAATTTAATGTATGAATGTTAGTTTTTTGAACTATACCTTGTGTTTGCTCCGGGAAGTCTGGGGGGAGGGGGGTTTTTGAGGGAGGGGGGAGGGATGGGGGATGGGGGGGACCTTATTTCTTTTTGTAAAACTTTTCAAATAAAAAAAAACACATTGTTGTTGGGCATTTTACCAGACAAATGCAATAAAGGGAATGTATATTTGATTCTCCCTGTATTGACTGCACTAGAATGGTATTTGCACAACAATGGAAAAGGGAAGAGATTCCAACACATGAAAATGTGATTAAAAAAATATTAGAATGTGCAGAAATGGATAAGCTAACACTTAGGAAAAGAAAGAAACTGAATATTTTTTGACTTGGGACTTATTTTATCAATGGTTAGCTGACAAAAACAGGAGCTAGAAACAGGGAAATATATGGAAGGATTAGTAGTATAAGGAAGGTATGTTAAATTGATTAAATAAAGACTATGGTTATTGTTATTATTAATATTATTATCACTGATACTAATGTAATGAATACTGTTGTAAATACGCTGATTATTATTTCCTGAAACGATTTTTACCCAGACAACACACTGTTCGATTGAAATTGGAATTTTTGTAAGTTATAAAATAAAATAAAAACTTACTATAAAAAAAAAGATTTCTATTTCTCTTTTAGGGGAAATATTTTATCCTGCCTTTTTTAAAAATATTTTTCAAAATATTTCATTCTTCTAGGAGGAGGGTAGCTTCCCATACCTGACATAATTTAACGAACCTTCCAGGCAGTGTAAAGTGACCAGATTTCAGCGATGGCAAAGCGGGACACCATTGATTGGGGGGGGGCTGCGCATGTGCACTGGGTCTCGCCACCTGGCTGAAGGAGGAGGAGCGGCTGCTGCACTGCTTCTCGACTCTTCCAGGCAAGCTCGGCTCTCCTCTCGGCTCTCGGCTCTTCCAGGCACCTTCTCGACTCTTCCAGGCAGCCTCCGGCGGGCGAAGTCTCCTCCCACCTTCAACCGCAGACTCCATTCACTCCCATTCTGAAAATGGGAGGCGGCAACGCAAGAGGAGGAGGAGGAGGCGGGCGGAGGAGAGACGCTGCTTGATGTCTGTAACACCCACTCCCACTCCCCCGCCTCTACCTCCTACTCCTCCTCTTGCGTTGCCGCCTCCCATTTTCAGAATGGGAGCGAATGGAGTCTGCGTCTGAAGGTGGATTTTTTAAAAAAAAATTTAAAAAAAAAATTGGGACTTTTTTGAAATGCCACGGGACATGGGACAAATTATTCAAAAGCGGGACTGTCCCGCCAAAAACGGGACATCTGGTCACCTTAAGCCAGTGGTGAAATCTGAACTGATTTAATACCGGTTTGCTGGCTGCGCTTGCGCGCCGCGTGCCAAGTGCTTGCTGTGCGCGCGCATGCACAGCGTGCACCAGACACCAAATACGAGGTGTACGCGCACACACGCACAGTGCATACAAAAAGGAGGCATGGGGTAAGTAGAACAGCACGTTGGGGGGGGGCGTGATCAGCTGTGGCACGCCATCTTCGGAGCCTTATTTTTACCTTTTAAGAGCATTTTTTACAACCTACTTGGCCGAGAACTGGAATCTATTCCGGAGAACCGGTAGTAAAAAAATGCCTAAAAAGAAAAGAAAAAAAAACCACCAATCCAACAATCAAGTGAGTGACCTGCGATATTCGGAACTTTTTAAAAAAACTTTTTAAAGCATTTTTAAATGTTAAAAAAGTTTTTTAAAAAAGTTTCGACAATCGCACGTCGCTCACCTGATCGTCGGAATTTTTTTTTTTTTTTTACATTTTTTACTACCGGTTTGGCGAACCAGTAGCCTCTTTTACTACCGATTCGGGCAAAACGGACTGAACCGGGAGCATTTCACCCCTGCTACCAGTCCTATGGGGCACGGTGGCTCAGAGGCTAGGACGTTGAGCTTGTCGATCGAAAGGTCAGCAGTTCAGTGGTTCGAATCCCTAGTGCTGCCGTGTAATGGGGTGAGCTCCCATTACTTGTCCTAGCTTCTGCCAACCTAGCAGTTTCGAAAGCATGTAAAAATGCAAGTAGAAAAAATAGGGACCACCTTTGGTGGGAAGGTAACAGCGTTCCTCGCGCCTTTGGCGTTGAGTCATGCCGGCCCCATGACCATGGAGACGTCTTTGGACAGTGCTGGCTCTTCGGCTTTGAAACGGAGATGAGCACCGCCCCTTAGAGTCGGCAACGACTAACACGTATGTGCGAGGGGAACCTTTACCTTTACCTTTACCAGCCCTATAATAAAGGAGCTATTGCTTATTAAAATGGTTATCTTCTCATCCCTTGTTTTCTCTGTTTGTTACAGCAGTAAACTCACCAGGACTATCCCAATTACTTTATTCCTGAATAAACAGGGATAAAACCAATTTAGTTCTTGAATGTTTACATCAATTAGCAGGATGTAGCCTAGTGCAGGGAGGGAATAATTAAACTTTCAGACAGGAGCTGTGGCGGAAAGGAGTTCATAGGAAGACAGCCTCCATTGGAGTGATTCGTTTTCACAAGGTGATTTCTTAAATGGAAGAAAACAATTTATTTGGGGCTCTTGAATGGAGGCCCCTGGCATGCAAATCTTGAACTTCCCTGGAGCAGATGGTCTCCAATGGCCAGGAAACAGCTTATCATTGGAGGCAAAGACATTGTTAGCAAAGGAACTCTGGGGATTGGATTCTTAAATTGCCTGTGTTTTTTCACCTCCCTAAGGGTTCTGTTTCACCAGGCAATTAGCAGCAGATTATAATTAATACTTTACTCTGAAAGCTTCACTTGCTAATTACAGGAGATACTGGCTTGTAGCTTTAGTTTAAAGCAGTGTTTCTTAACCGTGACTACTTTAAGATGGGTGGACTTCAGTTCCCAGAATTCCCCAGTCAGTCAAGGTGTGAGAGGCATGGTGTTGCAGTGGTTGTCCTTCTTCCAGGACAGGTTCCTATGACTGGGGGAAGGAGATCTATCAACAAAAGAGAATCAGGGGTGGGTTCTACTTACCTTTACTATCGGTTTGCAACGGGATCGTGCATGCGTGCTTGTTTCACTTGCGTGCGTGCGCAGCAAGCTTCGGTGCATGCGCAGAAGCTTTTGCTTACGCTCAGATCACCTATGATGACATCCGGGTTGGTGGGCGGAGCCTCCCACCGGTTTTACTAACGGTACTATAGAACCAGTCCGAACCGGGGGCAACCCACCACTGAAGAGAATGTTTGTAACTCAGAGATGAACTGTGGAGCCCTTGGCGCCTAGCTTGGTTGTTTTCTTGCAGGCATTTCATTACCCAACTACGTTACGTCTTGGGTGCTATAAGGGAGTGGGGTTTGCTCTCTGTTTATATGAGGGGTGTCAAACTTGATTTCATTGAGGACAGTGTCAGGATTGTGGTTGACATCAGCGGGCTGGGGGCTGTAGCCGGGGGACCAGCTCAATGTCCATTTTTGGCCGCGTCGATTTCCTGTAGCCCTCTGCCAGCAAAAATGGAACTTGGGAGGCCATGCTCCCCACCCCCCCGAGCTCTGTTTTCGCTGGCAGAAGGCTGCAGAAGGCCATCACCAGTGGTGGGTTTCTACCGGTTCACCCCAATTCAGGTGAACCGGTAGCGGTGGCAGCAGGAGGCTCCGCCCACCCACCCAGACGTCATCACAGACGCTCTGAGCATGCGTAGAAGCGCTGCACACAAGCGAAATGAGTGTGCGCATACACTCTCACAGTTCCGAACCGGTAGTGAAGGTATGGCTGCATATGAAGTTGCAATGTATGGCTGTGAAGTTTGGACCATAAGAAAGGCTGAGTACCAAAGAATTGAGGCCTTTGAACTCTGATGCTGGAGAAGACTCCTGAGAGTCCCTTGGACTGCAAGGTGAACAAACAAGTCAGTTCTAGAGGAGATCAACCCTGTCTGCTCTTTAGAAGGCCAGATCCTGAAGATGAAACTGAAATACTTTGGTTACCTAATGAGAAAGAAGGACTCACTGGAGAAGAGCCTAATGCTGGGAAAGATTGAGGGCAAAAGAAGAAGGGGACGACAGAGAACGAGGTGGCTCGATGGAGTCACTGAAGCAGTAGGCATGAGTTTAAATGGACTCCAGAGGATGGTAGAGGATAGGAAGGCCTGGAGGAATGTTGTCCATGGGGTCGCGATAGGTCGGACACGACTTCGCAATTAACAACAACAAAGTGAAGGTAAGTGAAAACCATTACTGGCTGTCATGGTCGAAAATGGAGTTTGGGAGGGCTGAGTTACCAAGAAGAAAACAACACTCCCATCAACATTGACAGGGTGAGTCACTGTATATAAACCAGGGGTGTCAAACTCAAGGCAAGACTGTAGGCCAGGACAATCCTGTGGGCCAGATTTAAGCATCCCATGGGCCAGATCTGGCTAGCGGGCCTTGAGTTTGACACCCTTGGTTTATATACAGTGGCTTAGCCTGTCACCGTTGGTGGGAATGTTGTTTTCTTCTTAGTAACTCCATGATTAGGCAATTGTTTATTGCTTGATTGTTAACCTGGTATTAATCTAACTGTATTTTAGATCTAGCTGTAGAACCCTGCTTTGTGGGGATTCTACACTCTTCTTCTTCTATTTAATATCTCTAGGAAGCCGCTGAATGAAGTCATCTGCCAGTAGATGTTCATCTATCGATGGTCCCTGGTTATAAATCTTCAGCCCGACTGACCAAGAGATGACTTCAAGGTTCTTTTTCAGTGCGTGGAGGTCTAGATGAGATCTAGACGGGGATGAATAGGCTTAGTATGAAGACTGCTTCAGCTTTTGTAAGAAAAATGGCTGTAGGTTTTGGGGGCTCCTGGTTTTGGAGACATGCTATTGTTAGTTCTGGATGTAGCTGTACCCCCACCAGAAAGAATGGGAGGAGAAGAGTCCTCTTGGACTCTTGGCTCCTGCTAAAATGGGTGGCAGCCATGACCAAGAAGGACTTTGCCCAAATTAATCTTGTATGCCAATTGTGCCCTTTCCTAAATCAAGAGGTCTTGGTCATGGTCAGTCATGCTTTGGTCACATTCTCTTTGGAGTATTGCACTATGCTCTCCATGAAGTTGACCTTGAAGACTATTCAGAAACTGCCATGGATCCAGAATATATAAGTGCAGCTAGTTATGGGGACACCATAGTACATATAACTTCACTATACTGTAAACTGCACTGGCTTACCAAAGATCAATCAATCAGAATAAAGTTGGAAGGGGCCTTGGAGGTCTTCTAGTCCAACCCCCTGCTCCAGAAGAAGACCCTATACCATTTCACACAAGTGACTGTACAGTGTCTTTTTAAAAACCTCCAGTGATGAAGCACCTACAACTTATGAAGGGAAGTTGTTCCATTGTTTAATTGTCCTCACTGTTAGGAAGTCTCTCCTTAGTTCCAGGTTGCTTCTCTCCTTGGTTAGTTTTCATCCATTGTTTATTGTCCTGCCTACAGGTGCTTTGGTAAATAAGTTGACCCCCCCCCTCTTCTTTGTGGCAACCTCTCAAATACTGGAATATTGCAATCATGTCACCCCAGTCCTTCTTTTCTCTAGAGTAGCCAAACCCAAATCCTGCAACTTGTTCTTCATATTTTTTTAGTCTCCAGGCCTTTTGTCATGTCCCACTCCTCCGCTGACGGCCGGGTCAGGGAAATCCGAATCAGGCGTGCCTCTGCAGCTCTGCCCAAAGTCCTAGCAAAGTCCTCAGAGCAGGCAGGAGACCAGAAAGTGACTTCAGCAAGATAAGTTCGACTTTGCCTGACTCAGAGACTGCCAGAAAGCAGATCCTTTATATAGGCCATGGGGTGTGGCTCCATGACTCAGCACTCATTAAGGCCTGCCCCTCCCTTCCTTCTGTTGCCTCCGCCTATCCAATCTTCTGATGCGAGGATCACTCCAATCAGCTGTTGTTGGAAGTAAACTTTCCTCAGGCTCACATGCTGTGGAGGAGGGGGAGGGGTCTAGCTGCTCCGTTTGCCTGGGCATGGAGCCAGGGCTGGGGCCGGGGGATGCTCCCTCCTCTGCAGCCTGCTTGGGCATGGAGCCAGGGCTGGGACCGGGAGGTGCCCCCTCCTCTTCAGCTTGTCTGGGCATGGAGCCAGGACTGGGGCCGGGAGGCATACATTCCTCCGTGTTCGGGAGCAGATAAGAAGGCCCCGGCTGCTGTGAGAGCGGACAAGACACAACACCTTTAATCTCATCTTAGTTGCTTTTCTTTGCATTTTTTCCAAAGTGCATTTTTTTTTGTAATGTGAGCAGGGGTGGGTTCTACTTACGTTTACTACCGGTTCGCAACGCGGCCACGTGCATGCGCTCTCCTCGCTTCGCATGCGCAGAAGCTTTCTGATGATGTCGGGGTCGGTGGGCGGAGCCTCCTGCCAGTTTTACTTCCGATTCTATAGAACCGGTCCAAACCGGGGGCAACCCACCACTGAATGTGACCAAAACTGGATGTAGTATTCCAGGTGTGGCTTTACCGTGGCTTTATAAAGCGGTATTAATATTTCAGGTGATTTTGATTCTATGCCTCTGTTTATACAACCAAAGATTGGGTTAGCTTTTTTGGATGCTGCCTCACACTGTTGGCTCATATTTAAGTGATCATCCACTAGGACTCCTAGTGGACCTAGATTTTTAGGTGCAGCTGAAATTCATAGCCTATAAAGCCTGACATGACATAAGAGGTGGGTTATCTACAGGACCACCAATCTCTGATTATCTCTGCTGGATCTAGCAGGTTGAGTTTGCTCTAGGTCCTTTCTCTGAAACAATCTCACTTAGCAGGACCCAGGAATCAAGCCTTCTCTGTCCTAGTGCCTGACCTTGGAAGAACATATCTTCAGGATGACCCAGACCCCATTGGCCTTCCATAAGCCTTGAAAACCTGGTTTTCCCCCCAAGAATTGGGTCAGACTGTTGGGTGAATGCAATCTACAAGAGGGTTGGGTTCAGTGGTGGGATCCTGCCGGTTTAACAACCGGTTTGGTGATTGCATGCTTTGTGAAAGCGTGTGCGTGCAGTCTTACGAAAACTTACCTTCCGTATTACTGCTGGAGAGTAATACAGCTGAGGTGTAGCAATCCGCTCTGCTGCATGAATCAGCTGAGAAGATATAGGTCAGTAAAGAGGAGGGGCAGGCGGGCGGACCCACCTGATCGTCGGAGCGAACCGGTTCACTCCCAGCTGATCATCGGAGCTACTGGTTCACCCGAACTGGTCCGAACCGGTAGAATCCCACCCCTGGGTTGGGTTGGAACAGATAATGACTTGATCTCAGTCGTTTGGTAGAACGGCACATCTCTGTGTTCTGTCTTACTACTTACTTTATGTTTTAATCCTACATTATTTTGCCCAAAGTTGTCAAGAATGAATGAATGAATGAATGAATGAACCAGTAAATAAATAATTTTTTGCAGGATGCATTGCAAAATGTGAGGGATTGGGCTTGCACTGAACTTACAGCCAAATTTCAAGGTCAGTCTCAGAGCCCAGAATCTTCTACTTGCCAATACTTCATGAATGCTGGCTTTACTATAATCTCTTGGGTGTCATCTATGACTCTTCTGCCAAACTCAGCAGCTATTTTGGCTTTGACAGGCGATCAATATGAGATGCCAAATTTTACAGTTGTCAATTTTATTTTTTGCCTCATGTGCTAACTCTATCTTTTTTTTATTGTCAAGTGTTAACATCCTTCCAGAAGCCCTTTAAAACAGGGGTCCCCAACTTGTGGGCCGTGGCTCACTTGTGGGCTATGAGAGGATTGCAACTGGGCTCCAGAAATGGCCAGTGAGTGTCATGTCCTGGCTGGAGTCTGAATCTGTGGGGAAAGATGAGCTGGAACCTGAGCCAACAGAGATTGAGGGGGTGGCTTTGTTGGCTTCAGAGGAAAATGGGGAGGAGCAGGCACAGTCAGACCAGGGCCTTTCAGGATTAGACTAGACTAGACTAGACTAGACTAGACTACACTAGACTAGACTAGACTAGACCAACCCCTCCTGATCTGAGAGCACGGAGAGTGGAGAGAAGGTGAGAACAGCGCAGACTGAGCGGACTACTCAGGGGAAGAGTGCCCCGCCCATCTTCACAAGGCATACCTGGGGAATGAGACTTAGTGAGCCGCTGTGGGGAGGGGCATTTGTCGGGAACAAACACTGAATTTCTGAAGTGTGGAGTGTCGATGTTTGAACTTTCCAAGAATCCTTGTATTCTTTCTGGCTTTCTGGACTAATTAACTGGATCCTTTTGTCAGCGTTCCAGAAGCCATATTAGGCCGGAAGCTTCCATGCTGCCACCTTTGCTTCCTGAACTCCTTGATTTGCCCTGCTGGATTTACTGCTGTGCAACCTTGGTGTACACAGCACTGGGCTGAACTATTTGCAGCCAGAGGCTGCTTGAGGTGTGTGTGTGGGTTTGTCATCACTTTGCTCTGGGACTTGCCAGAAACGTGCTCTGGGACTTGCCAGAAATTTTGGGGAAATTTGGAGCAATAAAGGGACGGTTTGAGCTGCCAGCTGCCTGTGTTATCTCTGTGCTGTGCCCCAGGTCATCACAGCGAGTATGCATGTATGCGCATCCTCATTTGCATGAGCAGTGGGCAAGTACATGTGCGCACAGTCCATTTGTGTGATTAGCAGGCACGTGTGCACACCGGTCACGCAAATGGAGCTGCATGCACGCTTTCTGGCCACTCACAGGGAAACTTCCTCTCCCCTTCATCTGCGCCAGTCTGCAAAGATGGAAACATTGGGGAACTCTTCTTTAAAACTCAGTTATCCCCACAGGTTTGGGGTCTCATTGAAACGGGAATTTAATGAGGTGGTTACATTGTGTGCAACCCCCTCATTAAATTAAATTGTGAGACCCAGTTTGGCCAAGTGGTTAAGGCACCGGGCGAGAAAGCAGGAGACCTAGAGTTCTAGTCGCTTCTTAGCCATGAAAGCCAGCTGGGTGACTTTGGCCAACTCTCTCAGCTCAACCCACCTCACAGGGTTGTTGTTGTGGAGAAAATAGGAGGAGGAAGGTATGTTGGATATGTTCACCGCCTTTGTAAAAATAGTAAAGGCGGGATACACATAAATAACCACATAAACAAAACATATATGCTCTCCCTACCCTTTTTATTTCTTCTTAAATAATATTTGTTTTAATTTTAGAGTATTTTTGTAATTACTTTTTAGGATTTTATGGTATGCCGTCACATTTCTATAAGTTGGGCAACATATAAATAAGGTGAATTATGGCTTCTAGAAATCCTTGAATGGCAAACAAAGATAATGAATCAAACTAAAATTAACACACTTTAGTTGCAAGTGGGAGACAAAAATGCTTGCTATTTAATAAATCCCAATCAATTGTCAATTAAGGTCTCTTTGGAATGAAGCTCTCACACTCTTGGGGGGTTTCCTGGCTGTAGTTCAGTCATTGCCTTCTTCTTGGGAATTTTCTTTACTTCCTAGTTCAACATACAGCCCTTGGGATCTCCTGATGGTCTCTTAGCCAAGTAGAAAACGGGCTCTGAATCCAAATAAGGTCGTCTCTTGAAGTATTTGCATGGAAAACCCCCGGCTGTTGCATTTTAATCTCATGCACCCTTCAGTCTGGTTTCAAAAGCCCTTCAAGTTCAGTTATGTTTCTGGTAAGAGCCAGCTGTTCCTTTGTGCAGGCTGGAGAAAGAAAGAAAGAAAGAGAAAGAAAGAAAGAAAGAAAGAAAGAAAGAAAGAAAGAAAGAAAGAAAGAAAGAAAGAGTGAGAGAGCGAGAGAGAAAGAGAGAGAGCGAGAGAGAAAGAGAGAGAGAGAGAGAGAGAGAGTGGAACAGGAAAAAAAATCCCCAAAAGAGAACAATATGTAGTAAAGACAAAATATTAGTCATTTGCCCCCCAGATCGAACTTCCTTCAAATTTTAAGGAGGAAAATAAACGACCTCTAGATAGTAACCATGAACAAAGCAGTGGTAATGTATTACACGCACATTTTTGTTCACACCAAATAACTAGATTTACACATGCAAGCTGGAAGGCTGTGTGCGCTAAATTCTCCACTTGAGCTTTTCAAACAAGAGGACCTGCCGCTGAGCCAGGGAGTTGTAGCAGATGACCTCCAAGGCACCTCCATCTCAGTGATTCTGTGATCCTTCCAATTCAAAGGAAAAGAAAAGAGGCTTTGCACCTGTCAGCAGCCCCTTAAAACCACTTGGATCTTTTCTGGAAGCACACCGGTGCGCTCTTTCTAATGCTACACAAGGATGAGAGAAGACGGTTTTGTTTTAAGGAGCTTGCAGACAGATGCGGTGTTGTGCAAACTGCCCCCCTCCTTTTTCTCCACTTCTGAAAAGAGTTGTACAGCTCTAGGTGATTTTGTTCCTACCACCTGCTAATCCAAAACTAACTGGAGCTTCAATTATTAAATTAACTCAATAGCATGAATTCTTTATACCGTGCGCTGGCCACAAACTCTCTATTGGCTTGGTTTGAATTTAGCTGGCATATTAACCCAGCCGTAATGAAATAGGACTGGGTTAATATTTATTATTTATTTATTTATTTATTTTATTTGCATTTATATCCCGCCCTTCTCCAAAGACTCAGGGCGGCTTACACTATGTCAGGCAATAGTCTTCATCCATTTTGTATACTATATACAAAGTCAACTTATTGCCCCCCAACAATCTGGGTCCTCATTTTACCTACCTTATAAAGGATGGAAGGCTGAGTCAACCTTGGGCCTGGTGGGACTTGAACCTGCAATATTGCAAGCAGTTGCTGTTAATAACAGGCTGCATTAGCCTGTTGAGCCACCAGAGGCCCTTATGCAAGCCAGATTAAAATTCAGGTATAGTAAGTCGGTTTTTGGCCAGAGCGTGGTATGAATTCATGCCATTGACTTAATTCATGAATTAATTCAGCCATAATGAAACGAGATACTGAAGCTAGATATATAACAGAGTTGGAAAGGACATTGTAGGACATCTAGTCCAATTCCCTGGCCAAGCAGGAGACCCTACACCATTTCTGACAGATGGCAGTCCAGTCTCTTCTTGAAAGCTTGCAGTGATGAAGCTCCCACAACCTCCAAAGGTAAGCTGTTGCATTGGTGGATTGTTCTCACTGTCACAAAATTTCTCCTTATTTCCAGGTTGAATCTCTCCTTGATCAGTTTCCATCCATTATTCCTTGTCTGGCCTTCAGGTGCTTTGGAACATAGTTTGACCCCACTCCTTTCTGAGGCAGCCGCTCAAATATTGGAACACTGCTATCATGTCTCCCCTGGTCCTTCTCTTCACTAGACTAGCCATGCCCAGTTCCTACAACAGTTCTTTATATGTTTTAGCTTCCAGTCCCCCTAATCACCTTGGTTGCTCTTCTCTGCACCCTATAGTGTGTTGTCCAAAACTGGATGCAGTATTCTAGGTGTGGTCTTATTAAGGCTTTATAGAGTGGTATTGTCTTCACTGAAGCTCAAGTAGTTTGGCCATCAAATGAGAAGAGACGAGTCATTGGAAAAGACCCTGATGTTGGGAAAGATGGAAGGCAAAAGGAGAAAGGGACATCAGTAGATGAGATGATTAGATAGCGTCATTGATGCAATGAACATGAACATGCTATGGAAGTCCCCTTGCGTCCATTGAAAAAAGCAACAAAAAAGGAGAATGAGCTTGGGTGTTTTCTTACAGATGTTTCATTAACCAAACTAGATAACATCATCAGTGCTAGTAGAGAGTGGGGTTTGCTCTCAGTTTATATTCTAGTGGCTTGTCCTGTCAGTATTGATGGGCTTGATCTTGGAGGTTCTTTGGTTGCGCTGCTAAATGTTAGCTTGTTTACTATTTGATGGTTGGTCTGATGTTAATCTTGGAATTAATTTATGCTTATCTGGGTGTTGACTGCTCATGGGAAGGTGTTTTGGTCTTTTTGTTCCCAAGATCACTGTTGTGCCTCGCTCGTTCCCCCTCCCCCCGCCGCAGCTGGGCCCCTCTCATCTCCTGCTATCTCAGCCAGAGACTGATAGTACAGAAGAATGTCCTGGCATGCCTCCAGCCCCCAGCCCTGGCACCATGCCCGGACAAACTGAGCAAACAAACCTCCCTCCGATAGCATGTGCGCCTGAAGCCAGCCACGACCTGGGATTACCGGCAGCTGGGGACAAAACGATGCAATGGATAGATCCACGCTTCCGGAGAATGGAGAGGCGACGTCAGCAAACGGAAGGGAGGGGCAGGCCTGGATAAGTGCTGAGTCATGGAGCCACACCCCATAGCCTATATAAAGGATCTGCTTTCTGGCATTCTTTGAGTCAGGCAAAGTCTAACTTGGATTGCTGAAGTCACATCCTGGTCTCCTGCCTGCCTTGAGAACTCTGACAGAACTTTGGCAAAGCTGCAGAGGCTTTGCAGCCACACTTGATACAGACTTCCCCGACCCGGCCGTCAGAGGAGGAGTGGGACACGACAATCACTCCCACCAATACTGACAGGGCAAGCCACTAGAATATAAACTGAAAGCAAACCCCACTCCTTATTAGCACTGCTGATGTTACCTAGTTTGGTAATGAAATGTCTGCAAGAAAACAACCAAGCTCAGAGAGCATCAAGGACCTTTCAGATAAAAAAAACAGTTGCCTCCACTGGAAAACCTGCTTGTTCCTTTCTAACTTGTCTTTCTTTTATGTAACAGTCTCTTCTTTTCAAACGTAGTAATTGGTTTCCAGGCTGGGATGAAATTAATATTTGCCTCATTAACAAATTTATTTATTTGTTTATTTATTATTTATTATTTAGATTTTTATACCGCCCTTCTCCCGAAGGACTCAGGGCGGTGTACAGCCAGATTAAAACAGAACAATATACAGATTAAAACCATAGTTAAAATAACGTATTCTATAAATGGCCGAAAATTAAAACCGTCAAATTTGACCCATAAATAAAATACACCAGTTAAAATTATTAAAATTTAAAAAATTTAAAAATTTAGAATATTAAAATTAAGCCAGTCCCGCTTGAATAAACAAGTACGTTTTCAATTCACGGCGAAAGGTCCGAAGGTCAGGTAGTTGACGCAAACCAGGGGGAAGTTCGTTCCAGAGGGTAGGTGCTCCAACAGAGAAGGCCCTGCCCCTGGGGGCCGCCAACCGACATTGCTTGGCGGACGGCACCCTGAGAAGACCCTCTCTGTGTGAGCGTACGGGTCGGTGGGAGGCAGCTGCCAGGACCTATTCACATTGGCCTGTCCTGAATGAAAAGATGGGCAGATAAATAGGCAAGGGTGAACTGCCAATGGAATGTTGCCTGAGTGAAATTTGAAAGAAATATTTTCTCCTGTGTATTTTGTCTTCAACGGCTGATCGAGAAGAAGAAAAAAAGGGGGAAAAGAAGATCCTAAATCCACATTGGGGATCAGCCTTACAATTTAATCTAAAAGGAAAACTTCATACTAGGGGTCTCCAACCTTGGCAACTTTAAGCCTGGCGGACTTCAACTCCCAGAATTCCCCAACCAGCTTTGCTCTGCTGTCTGAGGAATTCTGGGAGTTGAAGTCCACCAGGCTTAAAGTTGCCAAGGTCGGAGATCCCTATTCTATACCACTTAGTTTAATACTACTTAGTTCAATGAAAAGTTTTGTGGATCCCAAAAGCTTGCACAGATAATCCTCAACTTACAACCACAATTGTGACTGGAACTTCTGTTACTATATGAGGTGGTTATTACGGAGGTCTCACCCAATTTTAGGATCGTTTTTTATCACTAGGTAAATCACATGGTTTAAGTGAAATTGACTTCCCCAAAATTGACTTTTAGTATCAAAAGCTGGTTAGGAAAGTCACAAATGGCAGCTGGATAACCCCAACCAACATGCCAGCTGCCAAGCACCCAAAATTTGATCATGTGATCGTGGGGATGCTGCAACGGTCATAAGTTCAAGGACCAGTTGTAAATCCCTTTTTTGCAGCACTGTTCTAACTTTAAACAGTCACTAAACAAATGGTTGTAAATTAAGGACTGCCTGTATATCTTTCAATGGAATTTTGGTCCATCCTGATAAAAAGTGTTACCTATTCTGATTTCTGACAAGCATGTCACATTGAAGAAAACCAAAGTGTTTTGGATAAAACTAGCCATATTTCTCCGGAAATTTTACATAAGTGATTTTCAACTTTTAAAGGGGCTTGTTCTATTTTACTGTAGGAATTTAGCACCCACCCCCCTCCTACAAGAATGAAATATTTTAGAAAATATTTAAAAAGGCAAAATATATTTCCCTGGATGAGAAATGGAGAAACATGTTTTAAAGACAGCAGCTTCCTGACTCCCCCCCACCTTTGTCAATGGGCCATTAAAAGCCTCAGCTAAACTCACTCATTCTCCCTACCTTTGTCAATGGGCCATTAAGACTTGAGCCAGTCCATTGTCTACATGACATGATAGGATTAGCCCCTACCCATCTAGCAACAGAATCTTACCACATGGCAAGGCTCAAGCAAGCTTGAGAGACAACCTACAATGTTAGCTAAGACCCCCACCCCCTGGGAGTCTGACAACCAATCAAGATACTCTTCCTGTGCCCCAGAAAGTTCAAAGCTCAGAAAAAGCATAAAACCAGGGAGCACACAGGATCTCAGCCCCTTTCTGTTCAGGAACTCAAGCCATGTGATCCTGACCACCATTAAACCATCTTTCCAAGCAGTCTCCATGTTTCCAGTGTCTTTGTCCCCACTTGGAACTGAACCCAGATGGATATTTCTTCCAACATTACAAACAGATATTTTTCACAAGTATCAAATAGTTTAATGTGTGTGTGTGTATGCACATACACAGAATGAGAAAAGTAACCTATTTTCCTCACGTTCCACAAGTTGTTAATAATTATGTACTGTAATAGAAAATAGTCTTCTATTTGAGATTAGGAGCCTGGTACATGAAAAACCAGGTAATGAAATGGGGATGCTGTTTGCAATTTAATGGTCCACTCTGCATTTTTGCATATCATTAAACCGAGACATAGGTACATGTTATAATTATGTTTTTCTATTGCCTCACCAACTGCCTTAATTATCATATATATACACGTGAGGAGGATTACAAGCAGCTCTTCTTGTAACGAGCTGAGCTGCAATTGATCAACAGCATCTGGAGTCAAATCCTTACTCAGTCACATCACGGCTCACTTAAAAACATGGGTGGAGCTTTGTGGCTGCCATCTTTGGACGGTACCCTGTAGACATGTTGAAATTAAGGCTTTTGGGGGCCATCTTCTGGGATGGTCTATTCCAGGAGTGTCAAACTCAATTTCATTGAGGGCCGCATGAGGGTTGTGTGTTATGTATTCATGGTTGTACCTTTAAATATTTGAGCGGGAAATCAGCACGTTGCTGATTGGACGAAGCCTCCAGTAGAACTGTATAAAAGGAGAGGTTTTTCCCCCAGCCTGTTGCTGGGTTCACCCTATATTAAAGAGCTGTTGTCACTACCCTGGTCTCCAGCCTCGTTACTTCCCGAACTTAACATTGGCGACGAAGGTGGGATCTCGAGGCTAAGGAGAACCAGAACCGAGCTGAAGCACGATAGACCCGAACCCAGCAAACTCAGGGCAGAAAAGCGGAGATGGCCAGTTACACTCCGCCCGCACCGTTTGACCCGGCTAAGGAGAAATGGGGAACGTATATGACCCGTTTCGAAAGCTTTCTAGAAGCCAACGAACTGCAAGGAGTTCCAGATAACCGAAAAAGGGCTTATTTCTTAAGCCACTGTGGTCCGGAGGTCATTGATATCGCGGAAGCCCTGGCAGAGCCAACGCCGTTGCAGTCGGTGTCATGGCCAACTCTACAGACTTTACTAAGAAACCGCCGCTGCGCCGTCCAAATCGTGCGGCGGTTTGAATTGGAGAGCGAAGGCAGATGGAGGGCGAAACCATCGGTGACTACATGGCCGCCCTAAGAAAAGCGTCCAAGGACTGCGGATACCGCGACCTAGACGAGGTGCTCCTCGAGCAACTCATCCGAGGCGTCAAAGACATCCGTTTGCGGCGACGGCTGCTAGCAAAGAGCAACCTAACGCTGGCCACCGCTCTGGACGAAGCCAGAGCACATGAAATGTCCACCCAAGCGGCGGAGACACTGCAGAAGCCTGTCCCACAAAGGCGGCGAAAGCAACTCCGGTGCACCAGGAGGAGGTTCAGACCGAATCCGACGGTGAAGATGAGGAAGGGGTCTGCTGAACCGAGAAAGCGACAAAGGGGACAGAGATGAATGCGAGCTGCGGTGGTCAACACCAGCGCAACGCTGCAAGTTTAAGGACGCGACATGTCGGCGGTGTGGGAAGAAAGGGCACCTAGCTCAAGTTTGTCGAGCGCCCAACCTTCCCGCCGAAAATTCAAATCGCCAATCAGAGCGCGGAATCGGCAAGGCGACCAGCGATTGGCTCAAACAAAAAGGCGCTGGATTCCAACCAAACAACTGTGGTCATAGGTCACACACCCAGTGGAGAAGAAGATCTTCACCAAGCCAAAATAGAGGGAGTACGGTGCCGGCTTGAAGTAGACACGGGATCAGCGATCACCATCATGTCCTGGGACACTTTGGCGGTCACTGCCATCAGTCTGTCAAGCGCCACCTGCAAGCACAACGGCTACGAGTCCACGACTACCAGGGAATCGCATCCCTGTTCGAGGACCACCTCCGTCCGAGTCGAGTACGGTCCACACAAGAAGACCCTGCCCATCACGATCGTCGAAGGAACTCTGCCCAGTCTGTTGGGACTAGACTGGTTTCGTGCCCTGGGCATGGGAGTGACTGGCATCTACAGAAGTGACTGTAACCTGAAAGACATTCTCTTTAACGAGTTCAAGATGTCTTCAAGGACTGCCTGGGCAAGTACAAGGGGACCCCTATTTCCTTCAACTTAGACCCCAGGTAGCCCCCATTAGGCTTAAGGCGAGGAGAGTCCCTTTGCCCTAAAACCAAAATCGATAAGGAGCTGGACAAGCTCATAAATCAGGGATTTTGGTGCCAGTCGATCACGCAAAGTGGGAGACGCCAATCGTCACCCCAATAAACCGGACGGGTCAATTAGAATTTGCGCTGACTACAAGGCGACGCTTAACAAAGCCTTACAGAAAAGCGCTTACCGGGTTCCGTGGTGCAACACTTATTGCACTCTTTGGGGCAAGGGCAAGTCTTTGCAAAGTTAGACTTGGCCCAAGCCTACCAACAACTGCCAGTAGACGCCGACAGCCAAGCCCAAACGATTGTAACGCACAGGGGGCCTTCAAGTGCACCCGATTGCAATTTGGGGTGAGTGTGGCACCAGGGCTGTTCCAAAACCTAATGGAACGACTACTGCAGGGGCTCCCAGGGTAGTTCCTACTGATGATGTCCTAATTTCAGGGAAAACATGGAGGAATTGGGGAGCGTTAAGAAAGGTTTTGGGCATTTTCCGGACAGCCGGATTAAAAGTCAAGGCAAACAAATGCCAGATAGGGGTCGAATCGTCGATTTCTTGGGCTACCGGATAGACAAGAAAGGAATTCACCCTACTGAGAGCAAGGTTAAGGCAATTAGGAAGGCTCCAGCGCAAAACAAAGCAGAGCTGCAGGCATTCCTGGGATGAATTTTTACGCTGTCTTTTAAAGAACAAAGCAACTGCTATGGAACCGCTGCATAGGCTCTTAGGAAAAATACTGTTTGGTCTTGGGGAAAGTCGAAAATAGGGCTTTTGAAGCAGTAAAGAACCTGCTCTCAAGTGATAGCCTGCTCATCCAATATCACAACTCATTACCCTAGTGCTGGTTTATGGCATGCCTCCTTATGGGGTGGGGCTGTACTCAGCCATAGACTTCCAAACGGCACAGAAGCCCCTATAGCTTTTACTCTAGAACGATGTCCTCCCAGAGAGAACTACAGCCAATTAGATAAAGAAGCACTAGCCATTGTGTCAGGGGTTAAAAATTCCACGAATATGTCTTTGGGCGAATTTTGAAATCGTGACTGACCACAGACCGCTACTAGGGATACTGGCTGGCGATCCCAACGCCTGTGGCACTTTCGCCACGCTTGACCCGATGGACTATATTCTTAGCCGCTATTCGCACAAGCTGCAGCATCGACCAGGAAAAGAAGTGGGCATGCAGACGATTAGCCGATGCCCACTACCAGGGCCATCAAGACCCCACCCGGGGACCCATCCTGCTTATTGACTCTTGACTCTGGCCCAGTCACATCTAAGGAAGTGGCTCGGCATCATACCGACATTGTGTTAAGGACTGTACTCGGTTGGGTACAGAGAGGGCCGCTGCGCCGGGCGAACGGTTCAAAGAATTTGCTAAAAAACGAGATGAGCTCTCGGCTCAAGGGGGGTGCCTGTTATGGGGTGATCGTGTAATAATTCCTGATAAATTAAGGGGAAAGGTATTGGACCTCCTCCACGAGGGTCACCCAGGGGTCGTAAGGATGAATGGTCCACTCTGCATTTTTGCATATCATTAAACCGAGACATAGGTACATGTTATAATTATGTTTTTCTATTGCCTCACCAACTGCCTTAATTATCATATATATACACGTGAGGAGGATTACAAGCAGCTCTTCTTGTAACGAGCTGAGCTGCAATTGATCAACAGCATCTGGAGTCAAATCCATACTCAGTCACATCACGGCTCACTTAAAAACATGGGTGGAGCTTTGTGGCTGCCATCTTTGGACGGTACCCTGTAGACATGCTGAAATTAAGGCTTTGGGGGGCCATCTTCGGAGATGGTCTATTCCAGGGGTGTCAAACTCAATTTCATTGAGGGCCGCATGAGGGTTGTGTTTGACCTTGGGGGGGGGAGGGCAGGGGGATGGGGGGCATGGTGGACATGGCCAGGTCAACGTCACTCATGTCGGGGGCACCTGTGGTGGCCAAGTGGTAAGGCAGGACTTCCCTCAGACCTCCCACATTCTTATTATAACCTCCTTCCTTCTTTCCTTTTCTTCTTTTTCTTCCTTCTATCCCTCTCCATTCTTCTTTCTTCTTCTTTCTTCCCCTCTTTTCTTATTTTGCCTTCCGTGCCTCTCTTTCCATCCTTCCATCTTTTTGTCTTTCCTCTTTCCCTTTCTCCTTTCCTGTCCCTCCTTGCATGCTCGAATGCAAAGGGGGAAACATTTCTCCTTTTGTTTTATTTTTAGTTTGTTTTGATAGCCCTCTGCCAGCGAAAACGGCCGCAATGGCCCCCTGCAACCCTCTGCCAGCGAAAACGGAGCTCCATTGTTTCTTGCAGAGGCACTGTGGCCCGGTCCTTTGCTGTTTCCAGGCCGGCCCCACGGGCCAGATCTAAGCACCCCATGGGCCAGACCTACCCTGCAGGCCTTGAGTTTGATACTCCTGGTCCAGGGGTGAAATTCAGCAGGTTGTGTCAGGTTCTGGAGAACCGGTAGCAGAAATTTTGAGTAGTTCCAAGAACCGGCAAATAACACTTCTGGCTGGCCCCAGAGTGGGGTGGGAATGGAGATTTTGCAATATCCTTTCCCCCAGGAGTGGGGAGAGTGGGGATTTTGCAGTATCCTTCCCCTGGAGTGGGGTTGGAATGGAGATTTTGCAGTATCCTTCCCCTGCCACGCTCACCAAGCCAAACCACGCCCACCAAGCCACCCCACAGAACCGGTAGGAAAAAAAAATTGAATTTCACCACTACTCTGGTCTATTCCATGTGGAGAACATCTCATATCTGGGTCTCCCATAGTACTAGTTGAAATCTAGAAATGGCACATTGCGAAAGAAAATAATCCAAACAACCTCCAATGTTTGATTTTTCTGGAGAAGTGTAAGTTTTTGTTAGAAGAAGTTGGAACATGTTTTTTTTTCTTCCTATGTTTCAGGGACGGGAAGGGATTAAATACTTTTAAAAAAATATTTTCCTACCAGGCTTCCTCATTGTTATTCCTGACAATGAAGAAAGTACGGGAATCATGTCATCTGAGGGACCCTCAGCCAGGGGTGGGCTTCAAAAATTTTTGCAAGGGATTCTCTGCCTGATTGCTGGGTGGGCGTGGCCATGGTGGGTGTGGCCTAGTCGGCCTCCTGCACCATGGGGGGCATTTTTGCCCTCCCCAGGCTCTGAAGGCTTTCCTTGAGCCTCCAAGGGTGAAAATGGCCTCCCCAGGCCTCCGGAGGCCCTCTGGAGGCTTGAAATGGGACCTTTTCTGGCCTTCCCGAACTTCTGGTAGGCCCCCTTTTTTGCCCTCCCTGAGCTCCGAGCACGCCCTGCACTTACCTGCATTCAAAATGGGCCACCTGGGGACTCCTGGGAGGGGCAGGGCAGGGTGGGTGGAGCCAGCCAGGAGTGGGATTTGGGGAGTTCTCTGAACTGCACAGAATCTTAGCTAGAGGTTCTCCCGAACCCCTGCGAACCCCCAGCAGCCCACCCCTGCCCTCAACCTTCTCAGAGAGTCTGAAGAGAGACTTGAACAACACCACCTAGCCCCTCAGTCCTTCAATATGGGTGCAGCTCCAGTTGAAATAAATGTCTCAGGGCCGCACAGTTGGCTTTATAGAGATTAAACCGGGAGAAGGATATGGTGGCTCTAGGATTGATTTGGACTGTTGAATGAATAATGAGCTCCATTACTAAGAGACACTGTCCCTCACGTAACTAAATTCTTCCACTGAAAATCAATAACATGGACTCTGAATTTTGACAGTGTGATCTCGGGCTGCTCTGAGGCCCACCACAAAGGACAGGGTTTGATGCAGCCTGAAGGAAGTGAGATGCCTAATGCCCACCCTTCTCTTAGTATTTTTGCACATTTATTTATTTGCATACCTCCTATATTATTTTTACAAATAACCCAAGGCAGTGAACATTCCTGTTCTGACCCAACTCCCCAAACGTGACAAACTCTCTGTATAATAATCAACGATTCCTTTATTAGGAGCGCCAGCAACCCTGCCCAAAAGTCTCTCTCTCACAGCAGGCTAACAAGTCTGTCCAGCAGGGAGATGAATAGTTGCCTGCCACATCTATTCATCTCCACCCCCTGCCTTTTATCCCCAGAGCTAGGGTGTGGCTTCACTAGCAGCGGTGGCTCTTCCTTCCCAAGACCGGCCCATAGATTTCCACTGCTCTCCTCTCCTCTGCCTTCTGTGCATTGGTGCGTCAGACACTGGACCCAGCTGTTCCTCCTCTTCCTCATCAGCCACCTCCAGACCTGGGGGCTGCTGGCTCTTTGTCTGAGGGCTGACAGACGGCCCAGGGTCTCTTATCTCTGACAGCTCCATTCCCTTTTCCCCCTCGGAGCTCTCTGGTTGCCTTGATGCTGATCCTGACTCCCCCACCTTTGTCAATGGGCCATTAAAAGCCTCAGCTAAGCTCACTCATTCTCCCCACCTTTGTCAATGGGCCATTAAGACTTGAGCCAGTCCATTGTCTACATGACATGATAGGATTAGCCCCTACCCATCTAGCAACAGAATCTTACCACATGGCAAGGCTCAAGCAAGCTTGAGAGACAACCTACAATGTTAGCTAAGACCCCCACCCCCTGGGAGTCTGACAACCAATCAAGATACTCTTCCTGTGCCCCAGAAAGTTCAAAGCTCAGAAAAAGCATAAAACCAGGGAGCACACAGGATCTCAGCCCCTTTCTGTTCAGGAACTCAAGCCATGTGATCCTGACCACCATTAAACCATCTTTCCAAGCAGTCTCCATGTTTCCAGTGTCTTTGTCCCCACTTGGAACTGAACCCAGATGGATATTTCTTCCAACATTACAAACAGATATTTTTCACAAGTATCAAATAGTTTAATGTGTGTGTGTGTATGCACATACACAGAATGAGAAAAGTAACCTATTTTCCTCACGTTCCACAAGTTGTTAATAATTATGTACTGTAATAGAAAATAGTCTTCTACTTGAGATTAGGAGCCTGGTACATGAAAAACCAGGTAATGAAACGGGGATGCTGTTTGCAATTTAATGGTCCACTCTGCATTTTTGCATATCATTAAACCGAGACATAGGTACATGTTATAATTATGTTTTTCTATTGCCTCACCAACTGCCTTAATTATCATATATATACACGTGAGGAGGATTACAAGCAGCTCTTCTTGTAACGAGCTGAGCTGCAATTGATCAACAGCATCTGGAGTCAAATCCATACTCAGTCACATCACGGCTCACTTAAAAACATGGGTGGAGCTTTGTGGCTGCCATCTTTGGACGGTACCCTGTAGACATGCTGAAATTAAGGCTTTGGGGGGCCATCTTCGGAGATGGTCTATTCCAGGGGTGTCAAACTCAATTTCATTGAGGGCCGCATGAGGGTTGTGTTTGACCTTGGGAGGCAGGGGATGGGGGCATGGTGGACATGGCCAGGTCAACGTCACTGATGTCAGGGGCACCTGTGGTGGCCAAGTGGTAAGGCAGGACTTCCCTCAGACCTCCCACATTCTTATTATAACCTCCTTCCTTCCTTCTTTCCTTTTCTTCTTTTTCTTCCTTCTATCCCTCTCCATTCTTCTTTCTTCTTCTCCCTTCCCCTCTTTTCTTATTTTGCCTTCCGTGCCTCTCTTTCCATCCTTCCATCTTTTGTCTTTCCTCTTCCTTTCTCCTTTCCTGTCCCTCCTTGCATGCTCGAAACATTTCTCCTTTTGTTTTATTTTTAGTTTGTTTTGATAGCCCTCTGCCAGCGAAAACGGCCGCAATGGCCCCCTGCAACCCTCTGCCAGCGAAAACGGAGCTCCATTGTTTCTTGCAGAGGCACTGTGGCCCGGTCCTTTGCTGTTTCCAGCCGCCCCACGGGCCAGATCTAAGCACCCCATGGGCCAGACCTACCCTGCAGGCCTTGAGTTTGATACTCCTGGTCCAGGGGTGAAATTCAGCAGGTTGTGACAGGTTCTGGAGAACCGTAGCAGAAATTTTGAGTACTTGCAGAACCGTAGTAAAAATTTGACTGGCCCCACCTCATCTATTCTCTGCCTCCCAAGTCCCAGCTGATCAGGAGGAAATGGGGATTTTGCAGTATCCTTCCCCTGGAGTGGGGTTGGAATGGAGATTTTGCAGTATCCTTCCCCTGCTACGCCCACCAAGCCAAACCACGCCCACCAAGCCACGCCCACAGAATCGGTAGAAAAAAAAATTTGAATTTCACCACTACCCTGGTCTATTCCATGTGGAGAACATCTCATATCTGGGGCTCCCATAGTACTAGTTGAAATCTAGAAATGGCACATTGCGAAAGAAAATAATCCAAACAACCTCCAATGTTTGATTTTTCTGGAGATACAGTGTAAGTTTTTGTTAGAAGAAGTTGGAACATGTTTTTTTTTCTTCCTATGTTTCAGGGCCGGGAAGGGATTAAATACTTTTTAAAAAATATTTTCCTACCAGGCTTCCTCATTGTTATTCCTGACAATGAAGAAAGTACGGGAATCGTGGCATCTGAGGGACCCTCAGCCAGGGGTGGGCTTCAAAATTTTTTGCAAGTGATTCTCTGCCTGATTGCTGGGTGGGCGTGGCCATGGTGGGTGTGGCCTAGTCGGCCTCCTGCACCATGGGGGGCATTTTTGCCCTCCCCAGGCTCTGGAGGCTTTCCTTGAGACTCCAAGGGTGAAAATGGACTCCCCAGGCCTCCGGAGGCCCTCTGGAGGCTTGAAATGGGACCTTTTCTGGCCTTCCCGAACTTCTGGTAGGCCCCCTTTTTTGCCCTCCCTGAGCTCCGAGCACGCCCTGCACTTACCTGCATTCAAAATGGGCCACCTGGGGACTCCTGGAAGGGGCAGGGCAGGGTGGGTGGAGCCAGCCAGGAGTGGGATTTGGGGAGTTCTCTGAACTGCACTGAATCTTAGCTAGAGGTTCTCCCGAACCCCTGCGAACCCCCAGCAGCCTACCCCTGCCGTCAACCTTCTCAGAGAGTCTGAAGAGAGACTTGAACACCACCACCTAGCCCCTCAGTCCTTCAATATGGGTGCAGCTCCAGTTGAAATAAATGTCTCAGGGCCGCACAGTTGGCTTTATAGAGATTAAACCGGGAGAAGGATATGGTGGCTCTAGGATTGATTTGGACTGTTGAATGAATAATGAGCTCCATTACTAAGAGACACTGTCCCTCACGTAACTAAATTCTTCCACTGAAAATCAATAACGTGGACTCTGAATTTTGACAGTGTGATCTCAGGCTGCTCTGAGGCCCACAACAAAGGACAGGGTTTGATGCAGCCTGAAGGAAGTGAGATGCCTAATGCCCACCCTTCTCTTAGTATTTTTGCGCATTTATTTATTTGCATACCTCCTATATTATTTTTACAAATAACCCAAGGCGGTGAACATACCTGTTCTGACCCAACTCCCCAAACATGACAAACTCTCTGTATAATAATCAACGATTCCTTTATTAGGAGCGCCAGCAACCCTGCCCAAAAGTCTCCCTCTCACAGCAGGCTAACAAGTCTGTCCAGCAGGGAGATGAATAGTTGTCTGCCACATCTATTCATCTCCACCCCCTGCCTTTTATCCCCAGAGCTAGGGTGGGGCTTCACTAGCAGCGGTGGCTCTTCCTTCCCAAGGACCGGCCCATAGATTTCCACTGCTCTCCTCTCCTCTGCCTTCTGTGCATTGGTGCGTCAGACACTGGACCCAGCTGTTCCTCCTCTTCCTCATCAGCCACCTCCAGACCTGGGGGCTGCTGGCTCTTTGTCTGAGGGCTGACAGACGGCCCAGGGTTTCTTATCTCTGACAGCTCCAATTCCCTTTTCCCCCTCGGAGCTCTCTGGTTCCCTTGATGCTGATCCTGACTCCCACTCCTCCTCCTCATCTGAGGGGCTGGCAGCCGACAGGACACAACAATACTTAATATTCCTTCCTCCTCTTATTTTCTCCACAGCCGCAATTCTGTGAGGTGAGTTGGACTGAGGGAAAATAAATGGCCCAAGCTCACCCAGCTGGTTTTCTAAGCTCTCTTAGTATGTTGTGTGAATTTAGCTATTTGTGAGTCAACAGAAGAGAATATCTGTAGCTCAGAGTTCAACTGTGACATCCTGGATGCACTCTGAGTTGGGTTGTTCGCTTGCAGATGTTTCATTACCCAACTAGGTAACATCATCAGTGCACTTTTGGGTGGTTCATCAAAACCTAGCTAACTACCTGGTTGCAGCTAGGCAATGGGGCTCCACATTTCAGCAGTGTGGAGCAGAGGTGGGTTTCAGCAGGTTCTGACCAGTTCTGGAGAACCGGTAGCGGAAATTTTGAGTACTTCGCAGAACCGGTAGTAAAAATTCTGACTGGCCCCACCCTCATCTATTCTCTGCCTCCCAAGTCCCAGCTGATCAGGAGGAAATGGGGATTTTGTAGTAACCTTCCCCTGGAGTGGGGTGGGAATGGAGATTTTACAGTATCCTTCCCCCCTGCCATGCCCACCAAGCCACACCCACAGAATTGGTAGTAAAAAAAATTGAAAACCACCACTGGTGTGGAAGGAAAAGGCCCAGCAGATAGGTTAGGCATGTACTTGGGACAAATATACTACATAATCTTTCTGTATGATAAAATAAATAAAATAAAAATAAATAAATATCCTTCTTATCCAAAAGGTTGACCCATGCTATTGCAAGCTTCTAGTTGCCATTTTCCTTTTGTCATCTGTGCAGTTCTCATTCACCCTAACGTGACGGGAAACCGGCACAGAAATAGACCGTCTCATTATCTTTCCTTTCTCTTGTTCGGTCTCGCCTACAAACCTCTCAAATATTCATTAAGGCTCCTGTAACGCTATCCTGTTTAATTGGGACCTTGGGGGAAACTACAGCCATTCTAGAGCAAGTCAGGGTGTATTTTGTTTTCAGTGAGTGAATAAAGCTGTTGATGTTAAAGAGAGGGAAAACTCAGGCATTTATATTTCACCTTGTTTTCCTCCAGAGCTGCGTTTCTTTGCTCTTATGTCTTAAACTGCAGGAGCAGAAAGGAGAAAGCCGAACTGTTTTCACAGATAGGAAATAATAGCATCTCTATATCACTTGACTGCCCTTATTAGCGGTATATCAAAATACCATTAAAGTCATAGATAGGGCATTTGGATAAGAAGTTGATAAACCTCGTTTCATTTTTTATGTTTTCTCACTGCGGGACTAATGCAGGCTGGAGAATATCAAGTAGGAAACAGGTGCAAATCAATATTATTTTTATTGCTTTGATCTTGTCACAAAGGGTTGCCTTCCTCCCGTCTCAGATTTGCCACATTTTAATACTGACCTTACTTTGGTACATTTGCAAACAGATAGGTCTTGCTAGGAAATGTTGCTGCAATGTGTTGTACCTCGTCCTACCTCCTCTCCTCAGCCGGGCCCCTCCCGTCTTGTCCCGGGTCTGCTATCAGACTCCACGTCTGATAATGAAGATGAACAGCCTGTCATGCCTCCAGCCCCCGGCCCTGACCCCATGCCCGGACAGGATGTCAGGAATGAACAAACAAACCTCACTCATACGCCGTGTTCCTTTGGCTCAGCCATCAGAGGAAGTCAGCCACGGATTGGAATTACTCGGGCCTACTCCTTCTGACCCCTCCCTTTCTCAAACAGCAGAAAACAATTCAAAGTGGGAGGATCCTCGCTTCCAGAGATCTGAGAGGCGATGTCAGCAGAAGGAAGGGAGGGGCAGGCCTGGATAAATGCTGAGTCATGGAGCCACACCCCACAGCCTATATAAAGGACCTGCTTTTGGCATTCCTTGAGTCAAGCAAAGTCTCATCTAGTTTGCTGAAGTCACAACTTGGATTCCTGCCTGCCCTGAGAAATCTGAAAGGAATTTGGCAAAGCTGCAGAGGCTTCGTGGCCACACTTGATACGGACTTCCTAGACCCGGTCGTCGGAGGGGGAGGGGGACACGACACAATCCTTCGTGGCAGGCGTGGCAAAGTCAAGGCCTGGGGCTCGGATCTGGCCCGTGGGGCTGTCCTGGAAACAGCAAAGGCCTGGCCCGCGGTGTCTCTGCCAGCAAAAACAGAGTTCCGGTTTTGCCGGCAGAACTTTTGCCGGCAGGAGGCCATCACAGCCAAAAACGGAGCTCAGGAGCTCATTTTTGCTGGCAGAGCGCTTGGGCCACCACAGGTGCCCCCGACACGAGTGATGTCGAGCTGACCATGCACACACTTGCCATGCCGCCCAGTGGTGAAATGTAAAATTTGTTACTACTGGTTCTGTGGGCGTGGCTTGGAAGTGGTGGTGGTAATGTGACTGGGTGGGCGTGCCCCATTTTTTACTTTTAAAGGCATTTTTTCTACGACCTCTAAAGAGGTTGTAAAAAATGCTTTTAAAAGGCTCTGACGATCCCAGCTGAGTTGCCTGATTGTCAGAGGCTTTTCTTTTCTTTTAAAAGCATTTTTTTTGCCTGTAAAAGGAAAAAAAAAGCCTCTGACAATCAGGCAACTCAGCTGGGGTCACCAGAGTCTTTTAAAGGCATTTTTTCTACAACCTCTTTGGCCAAAAAATGCTTTTAAAAGGCTCTGACAATCCCAGCTGAGCCGCGCCAATCATCAGAGGCTTTTTTTTTACTTTTAAAAGCGTTTTTTTGGCCGAAGATAAAATGCTTTTAAAAGTTAAAAAAACAAACCTCTGATGATCGCATGTCCAGCAGGGCATGGGGGACGGGGCAGGGATTTTTGCTACTGGTTCTCCGAACCATCTGCCGCCATCGCTGCCGGATCGGGTGATCCGGTTCGAACCGAGAGCATTTCACCTCTGACACCGCCCTCCCGAGGCCAAATACAACCCTGTTGTGGTCCTCATTGAAACTGAATTTGACCTATTTGCCAATGTAAAGCAGATTAAATACCATAAGAGAATGACGAGAAACCAAAAGCTAAAGACGCCATGGTAGAGCTGAGTTTCCATCCAGTCATTTCTAAAACACAAAAGTAAGCAGGTACAACAGGTGGACGACCAGTTAAATATGATCCAACAGTGTGCTGCAATTGCCAAAAAAAGCCAAAACGGTCCTAAGTTGCATTAACAGAGGGATAGAATCAAGATCACGTAAAGTATGAATCTGGTACTGCTTTAAAATGCCTTGGTAAGACCACGCTTGGGTACTGCGTTCATGCCATTAAAAAAAAGATGTTGAGACTCTTGAAAGAGTACAGAGAAGAGCAACAATGATGATTAGGGGACTGGCCGCTGAAGGCTAATACATATGAAGAACGGTTGCAGGAATTGGGTTCAATGAAAAGAAGGACTAGAAGTAACATGAAAGCAGTGTTCCAATATTTGAGGGGATGCCACAAAGAGGGGGGGGGGCTACCAATTCTCCAAAGCACCTGAAGGCAGGACAAGAAGCAATGGGTGGAAACTAATCAAGGAGAGAAGCAACTTAGAGCTAAGGAGAAACTTCCTGACAGCTAGAACAATCAACTAGTGGAACAGCTTGCCTCCAGAAGCTGTAGGTGCTCCAACACTGGAAATCGTTAAGAAGAGATTGGACAATGATTTGTCTGAAATTGTACTGCTTGAGCAGGGGCTTGGACCAGAAGACCTCCAAAATCCTTTTCCACTGCTATTCTGTTATTCTATTCTGTTATTCAGAACAGATCGACGGTAAGGAAAATGCAGCTTACAAAATTGCTTGCAGCACCATTAAAAACAATTATTATTTCTGACATGTTTCTAGATACCTTCATCATGGAAAAGATTGCTCAAAGGATGGGTGCATCACTTGCACGGAAATGACAAGAAAGAGAAAAAGAAGGTAATGGTGCTGTTTATAATTTATTCAGTTATCCATTTGATGTACTTCGTGCCTTACTGTACAGAGCAAAGAGTACTCCAAGTAACTAACCATAAAAAAAAAAAGCGTAAAGAGTTGACAGCTGTTAAAGGAGTTTAGAATGGCTTTTAATTAATATAATCTCAAAAAGCTTATTTAAAAATGAAGGTCTTGGGATCTCTTCAAAACCAGACATAGCAAGGCAGTTGTGAAGTTTTTCATAGACTGTTTTCTCTAATTTAGGACCAGCACAGAAATCCCAGCAAACTCAAAAAGTGGAGCTATCTTATCTCATTGTTCCCAAAGTTTCATGCTGAGAGAGGTGGCCCTCAGGTCCAGGGGTGGGCTTCAAATTTTTTAGCAAGGGGTTCTCTGCCCTGTTGCTGGGTGGGAGTGGCCATGGTAGGTATGGCCTAGTTGGCCTCCTGCACCACAGCCTGGTGATAGTCGTGCATTCTGGAGAACCGGTAGTGGAAATTATGAGTAGTTTGGAGAACTGATAAATACCACCTCTGAATGGCCCCGCCCCTTTCTATTCTCTGCCTCCCAAGTTTAAACTGTTTAAACTGAACAGTGGGGACAGAGAATTAACTGATACAGAAAATTTCTGTCCCCAGCAATCGAAAACTAAAAGGGTTATCAGTGCATGTAACATAGATGTCTGTATGGGTAAGACTATCAGCCCTGCTATCAAGCAAAACCAAGCATTTAACAGTGAGTGCCATACCATGTGCACTAAACCAACAGGTGGCAAGAAAGTAGGGGCAGTCAACACAGGTTATGTAGACAGTAAACACAAGGTCAATCCAAATGGACTCAAATGTCTATACACCAATGCACAGAGTATGAGGAATAAACAGGGTGAATTAGAAATTCAAGTAAATGAGGGCAGATATGATATTGTTGCCATTACGGAAACTTGGTGGGATGAAACTGACAAATGGAACATACAGCTAGAGGGATATAAATTATTTAAAAGAAATAGACCAAATAAAAGAGGAGGTGGAGTTGCACTATATATAAGAAATAACTACATCTCTACAGAAATAGAGCACAACAATGATGAAAATCATCTTGAATGTATTTGGGTCAATATAAAAGAGGTGAAAACGATATTGCCATAGGTCTATACTATAGGCCACCCAACCAAACAGAGGAAGTAGATGAACTTTTTGCTAGTCAGCTAACTAAGGTATGTAGGAAGCACATCACAGTAGTAATGGGGGATTTTAACTACCCTGACATCAACTGGGAAACAAACTCTGCACCAAGTGGAAGATCCAACAGGTTCCTAACAAACCTAGCAGACAACTTTGTTTCCCAAAAAATAGAGAAGGCGACAAGGGGATCAGCCATACTGGACTTAATTCTCACTAACAGAGATGAAATGATAGAAGGTGTTGAAGCTACAGGAACCTTGGGGGCAAGTGACCACGCAATATTGGAATTCGACATTAAGCAAATACAAGTAGTAGAACAAAGTCAAACTAGAGTCTTGGACTTTAAGAGAGCTAATTTCAATAAACTTAGAGAGAGCTTGAGAAGGATTCAATGGATGAGAATCCTCAGGGGGAAAACAACTCAAGAAGCTTGGGAAATTTTGAAAAGTGAGATTATAAAAGCACAGTCTAACACAATACCAATGAAGAAGAAAAATAATAGATCTCAAAAGAAACCAGCATGGATGCATAAAGAACTATCTGACAAATTGAAAGACAAAAAGGACAAATATAAAAAGTGGAAAGAGGGGCAAATAACTAAGGCAGAATATCAGCAAATAGCCCGAGCCTGTAAAGATGAAGTGAGGAAAGCTAAGGCTCACAATGAACAAAGGCTAGCGACAAAAGTAAAAAATAACAAAAAAAGCTTCTTCCAACATGTTAAAAACAAGAAAAAAGTCAAGGAAACAATTGGCCCATTGCTGGGAGAAAGTGGCAAGAAGATGACAAGCAACAGGAAGAAAGCAGATCTACTTAACTCAAGGCTGGCTGGGGAATTCTGGGAGTTGAAGTCCACCAGGCTTAAAGTTGCCAAGGTTGGAGACCCCTGTATTAGATAATATATATATATATAAGCATGAATTGAATACATAAAATGAATACAATTAAAGGGAACATTAAGACAGGGACTGGTGCTCTTATGCATGCCCCTTACAGACCTCTTAGGAATGGGGTGAGGTCAACAGTAGCCAGTCTAAGGTTAAAATTTGGGGGGTTTATTTTTTATTTTATTTTATTTTGTCATAACATTATATACAGGAACATATATTGAAAAGAAACAATAGGACAGGAACGGCAGGCACTTTTGTGCACTTATGCACGCCCCTTATAGTCCTCTTAAGAATGGGGTGAGGTCAATGGTAGACAGTTTTTGGTTAAAGCTTTTAGGAGTTGGAGAGGAGACCACAGAGTCAGGTAGTGTATTCCAAGCATTAACAACTCTGTTACAGAAGTCATATTTTCTGCAATCAAGATTGAAGCGGTTGACATTAAGTTTGAATCTATTGTTTGCTCTTGTATTATTACTATTGAAGCTGAAGAAGTCTTTAACAGGAAGGATGTTGCAATAGATGATTCTGTGTGTTAAACACAGGTCTTGTCGGAGTCGGCGGAGTTCTAAATTTTCTAATCCCAGGATTAGATTAGATTAGATTAGGTTAGGTTAGGTTAGGATTAGGGTTAGACTAGATCTTGGACTAGATGACCTATAAGGTCCCTTCCAAACGCTGTTATTCTCTTCTATTCAACCCGTGGCCCTTCTCTTCTGCCGCCCCCCCTCCACTTGATCGCCCCCGCCCTCCACCCCGGTTGCAACCAGCCCGAGCTAACAGCAGGTGGCTGCCCAATGATTGACAGGCCTCCCATGACGTCATGCAGGTGGGCCGGGCACCGGGAGGCGTTCTGTTGCCGCCGCCGCCGCCGCCGCCGCCGCTGCTGCTGCAGCAGGTTTTGCACGGGAAGAGGCAGCGGCGGGTCCCGACACGGGGAGGGCTGCTGGCTCCCCGCCACCCGCCTCGGCAGCCCGTGCGGGGCGAGGAGGCAGCAGGACGGCGCGCCTCGTGCTCAGATGCCCGCTCTGAGGTTTCTCCAGCATCTTCAGCCCGAAGAGCCGGCGGGGCAGGACAAGAGAGGAACCGACGAGCTCTCCGGCGGGCAGGGGTTGGGTCCTGGGCGGTGAGTAACCTCTTCTTTGCTCCCGCTTCTCCCCTGGAGGAGTTGCAAGGCAAGAGCCCGGGGCTGGAAGGAAGGCAGGCGTCCTGGGCATCGAAATAAATAAATAAATAAAGGCGCCCACGCAGGACGCGAGAGGATGCGAGGGAGCCAACCTGCCGGGTTCTCTCGCTCCCCGGCTTCCACGAGGCGTCCCCGCCAGTCTTCGAGCCTCCCCTCTTTCACGATCGGAGCTGGAAAGCCTAGAAGCGGGGCTGAGCCGCCGGGCATCCCCAACGGAGGGCGGGCTCGGGGCAGAGAGGCATGGCCGGAGAAGAAAGGGCAGAGCTGTGGACCTGAGCCCGGTTCTGGAAGCAACCCAGTCCCGATCCGATGCTGGTCTGTTTGTCCCTGAAAGGGATTTACTTTATTCCCCTCTATTCAGACGTGCCCACAATGAATGACCCTGGTCAACAGAGCCTATAACCTGATTCCCCCCCCCTCCCCATTTTGCTAAGCCGGAGCGGGCATAAACCCAGATTTAAAAAAAAAAAAAAATTAAGTCACCCCAAAACTCAGGAAGCCCCACTAAGCTTGGCTTGCAGTCTGGAACGAAGCTGCTGGTTGTTGAATGAAGCTTGAGATGGGAACCCGATCGATCCTGGCTTATTTACAACAGACCAACCTTGCTGAAGCAAAAGAGACCCCATTTCCCCCTTTGACATTCTCCGGCATTGTGTTGCATTGTCCTAACATTAGCTCTGCAGCATCTTTACACCAGGGTGTAATTTTGCCCTGGTTTGGGAATTGGCAGTGTGCCTGATGGGTGAGCACCCACACAGAGGGGGTGTCAGCCGTTTCTGGTGCTGAGCGGGGCACTGGGATCAGCTGGTGGGAAAGAGCCCGAGATGCTGGGAGTGGATCCAACATTCATGAGATCTCTACTTAAAACTGAACGCTACTTCTGTCTGATTGCATTCCCTTTTAAATATGAATAAGAATGCTGCTCCTAACCTCAGTTAATAGTCTCCTAGAATCTAGAGTGATGAGCGGGATTGACAAGGGTCATCGGCTTAAATTAAGAAAAAAGACGAAGAAGAAAAGTATTTATTTTGTATTATTTGTATCTTGCCTGTATTATTTTTATAAAAAACTCTAGGCCGTGAACACACCTTCCTTCTCCTAGTTGCCCCATAACAACAACCCTGTAAGGAGGGTTGGGCTGAGAGAGAGTGACTGGCCCCAAATCACCCAACTGACTTTTTGTGTCGACAAGATTAGAATTCCCGGATCTCCTCTATTCTACTCCGGAGCCTTAATTACTAGACCAGGTATTCGCAAATGAGTTCTGTTCTATTGCAATAAAATTGCAAGGAGGTACCTATGGACATTTCTAGAACTGAGCTCAGCTTGGAAGCTTTATCTTAAGGACCCTAAATGCAAAGAATGAGAAATTCTATCTATTTGTAAAGAATCAATACTCACCTGAGAGCATGTAATGAATAAATCAGATGTCTGTGGAGATTCTCAATCATCCAGGTCATGGTTGTCCCAAAGGTGCTTTTTCAAGGGGCAACTGGACTTTCTGGTTTTTCTTTGAAGATGTTTCGCTTCTCATTGAAGAAGCTTCTTCAGAGCCAAAGAAGCTTTTTGGATGAGAAGTGAAACGTCTTCAAAGAAAAAACAAAGTCCAGTTGCCTCTTGAAAAAGCACCTTTGGGATAATAAATCAAATGCAATTGTCAGTTACCTGAACGTGCAACTTATGTTTGGCATTAGCATAAAACAACACAATCTCAGTCCTAAAAGTGATAGTTAAAAGAAGGGAGTGGGAAGTTTTGGTTCATCCATACCTTTTCCAGTAAGATTTTTAATTTTCTGAAGCAAACAAGGCATTTGAGTTAGTATGGAGTGACTTTCCATGCTGCATTCACCTCTCAGGCTGACAGGCAAAGAAGCAAGCCCATATAGTACAGGTGGCCCTTGACATACAACAACAATTGGATTAGCATTTCGGTTGTTAAGTAACTCATGCCCAATTTTATGACCTTTGTTGCTAAGGATATTAAGCAAATCACTGCAGTTATTAAGCGAATCAGAACCGTTTGTTAAGCAAATCTGGCTTCCCCCATTGACTTTACTTGTGGGAAGAGATCGCCAATGGCGATCACATGACCCCAAAGACAGACCGCAACTTTGTAAATACAAGTTGCCAAGCGCCCAAATTTTGATCATGTGATTGTGGGGAGGGGTGCTACCACGGCTGTAAGTGCGAGGACTGATTTTTTCCCCCCAATGCCATTATAACTTTGAATGATCACTAAACAAATGGTTCTAAGTCGAGCACGACCTGTATTGGTGTCGTGTGAATGCAACCATGGAAGGAAATTACTTTGAGCACCGAGGAAGGAAATTACTTTGAGAACAGCGCTTTAAAGCTTTTTTTTAATAGAATTTTATTGGCCACGTGTGATTGGACACACAAGGAATTTGTCTTGATGCATATGCTCTCAGTGTACATAAAAGAAAAGATACCTTCATCAAGGTACAACATGAGAACAGTGCTTTAACTAGGTATATCTTCTCAGTAGCATTGGAACAGGAGTATCAAACTCAAGGCCCGCGGACTGGAGCTTAGATCCGGCCCACGGGGCCTGCCTGGAAACAGCAAAGAACTGACACACAGTGCTCCTGCTAGCAAAAATGGGTTCCGTTTTTGCTGGCAGAAAGGTATCAAAACAAATTAAAAACGAAGCATGTTTCCCCTTTTGCATTTGAGAATGCAAGAAGGGACAGGAAAGGAGAAAGGGAAAGTGGAAAGTGGAAAGACAAAGAAAGAGAAGGGAAGGTGGGAAGAGAGCAAGGAAGGAAAAATAAGGAAAGAGGGGAAGGAAGAAGAAAGGAGAATGAAGAGGGAAGGAAAAAGAAGGAAAGGAAAGGAAAGGAAAGGAAAGGAAAGGAAAGAGGAAGGAAGGAAGATTATATTGAGAATGAGGGAGGGTCTCAGGGAAGTCCTGCCTTAGCACTTGGCCACCACAGGTGCCCCGACACAAGTCCATGCCCACCATGTCCACGCCCCCGGCCATGCCTCATGTCTCCCCTCTGGCCCTCTTGAGGTCAAACACAACTCTGATGCAGCCCTCCGTGAAATCGAATTTGACACCCCTGCATTAGAATCACAGCACTGAATGAGAGGGGGGAAAAGGCAAAGGGAAATGCTGCATTTGCACATAAAGAATACTGAATGATGGGATCATGCTATTCTGTCCCAATATCTACGGATTTGCACATTCAGGATGTGCACGAAGGTTTTCTTTCCCTTCTGTCATGTTTTTTGTGAGTTTTTTGGCACGTCCTGCCAGAAGGTGGGAATTGCTGCTTTTGATAAGCTTCGAAGGAAGATTGTACAAACTCACCGGGGAAAGGTCGGTTGAGATCATGAGGCGTCTGTGCAACCTTCACATTCGGAGACAGCCATTGTCCTCCTGTCTTCCTTGCAGGTGTCCTCCAGAGCTACCTTTCTGGCAGCTGTCAGAATCAGAACAGAGGAACAGGTGAGTCTTTGTTCTTCATAAAGGGAATCTTCCATTTTTGTCTCTCCTCCCAAATTTTTCAAGGAATTATCTCGGGTTTATAGCAGGGGGGAAATGGTCCCGGTTCGGACTGGATCGCTCGATCCGGTAGCGATGGTGGTGGGTGGTTCGGAGAACCGGTAGCAAAAATTCTTTCCCCCCCCCCACACCCATGCCCGGCTGAGCCGTGCAATCATCAGAGGTGGTTTTTTTTTTACTTTTAAAAGCATTTTTTCTTCAGCCGAAAAAATGTTTTTAAAAGTAAAAAAAAAAAGCCTTTGATGATCGCACGGCTCAGTTGGGATCGTCAAAACCTTGAAGAGGTTGTAGAAAAAATGCTTTTAAAAGGCTACTCTGACGATCCCAGCTGAGTTGCCTGATCATCAGAGACTTTTTTTTTCTTTGAAAGGCAAAAAAAAAATGCTTTTAAAAGAAAAGCCTCTGATGATCAGGCAACTCTGGGATCGTCAGAGGAACCTTTTAAAAGCATTTTTTCTTTAGCCAAAGAGGTTGTAGAAAAAATGCTTTTAAAAGTAACAATAACAAAAAAAAAAGGTGGCCACGCCCACCCAGTCACATTATTTATTTTATTTTATTTATTTTATTTTATTAAATTTTTATACCGCCCTTCTCCCGAAGGACTCAGGGCGGTGTACAGCCAAGATAAAACACGAAATATATACAAGTTAAAACATTTAAAACCTAGCAAATTACAAAAAGGCTGAATATTAAAATTTAATTTTAAAATTTTAAAAATATTAATAAACCCCCAAATTAAAATTTGACACTATTATGCCAGTCCCGCTTGAATAAATAGGTGTGTTTTGAGCTCACGACGGAAGGTCCGAAGATCAGGCACTTGACGTAAGCCAGGGGGAAGTTCGTTCCAGAGCGTCGGTGCCCCCACAGAGAAGGCCCTGCTCCTGGGGGCCGCCAGCTGACACTGTTTGGCGGACGGCACCCTGAGGAGACCCTCTCTGTGAGAGCGTACGGGTCGGTGGGAGGCATAAGGTAACAGCAGGCGGTCTCGTAAGTACCCGGGTCCTAAGCCATGGAGCGCTTTAAAGGTGGTAACCAAAATCTTGAAGCGCACATTAACTCACATTAATCCCCAAGCCACGCCCACAGAACCATTAGTAACAAATTTTACATTTCACCCCTGGTTTATAGTATTATCTCTTGCATTTCTTTTCAAACTGCCTCCCAGATAAATATGATCTGGTCATATTTCCCTTGCACTGTACTTGCTTTTGTGTTGTAAATGTTGTACCTTGATGAAGGTATCTTTTCTTTTATGTACACTGAGAGCATATGCACCAAGACAAATTCCTTGTGTGTCCAATCACACTTGGCCAATAAAAAATTCTATTCTATTCTATTCTATTCTATTCTTTTCATTTGCTTTTCATTTGCTATCCCTCCAAACGTTTAGAAGTTTGAAGCCAGCATTTACCAAATGCTTTTTGTGCATCCACTTTCCCTTGTATAGGAAGAAATGCTTCTGTTGCGTCAATGTCTATTTGCGGTACCGGTTTCACAGGTAGTCCTCAACTTACGACCATTGAGACCACAATTTCTGTTGCCAAGCGAGACATTTGTTACTTTTGAGTTTTGCCCCCTTTTATGACCTTTCTTGCCACAGTTGTTATGTGAATCATGGCAGATGTTAAGTAAGATGGTTGTTATGTGAATCCGGCTTTTCCATTGACTGCTTGTCCAAAGGTCGCAAAAGGGAATCATGTGACCCAGGGACACTGCAACCGTCATAAATACGAGTCAGTTTCCAAGAGTCTGAATTTTGATCATGTGACGATGGGGATGCTGCAATGCTCATAAGTGTGAAAAAATGGTCCTAAGTGTGAAAAAACGGTCACAAGTCATTTTTTTTTGCGCCGCTGTAACTTTGAATGGTCACTAAACCATTGTTGTAAGTCAAGGACTACCTGCATTTTATTCAGAAAAATAAAAGGCAGAAATCAAAAGAAAAGGAAAAAAAAATACAAAGATAAAACTAGACAGAGCATTGAAAAATGTGCACTAAAAAAAGCAAAAGGCAAAAACACATATTCCTATATTGTCCTCCCCTATTTGAATACTGATAGATGTATTATGGTAATAATAGGTTCCCCCCCCTTGCAAAAGAGGGCCACAATATATACATTTCTACAAACCTATTTGCAACCAACTGATCTGTTGTCTATCTGCTGTATTAAAAAAAAAGGAAGTTAACAAGCAATCCAACAGTGAAGTTAAACTTCAAAGCCTTGTTCTTTGTACACCCACTTTCCCTTGTAGGAAGAGATATTTCTGTTCCATTAATGTCTGTTGCCAAATAGGTTTTGTATGAATGTGTTTTTTTCTATAATGCAAATGAACATCATTCCTCTCCAATTGGTTGCAAGAATATCAGTGCTTTGTTTAGTCTGTGAGTCCCTGCGTAATGGATGCTAGACTGTGTGGGTTGAAGAGATGATCAGGGGTGAAATGCTACTGGTTCGCTCCAGTTTGGACGAACCGGTAGTGATAAAAACTACTGGTTTGGGCGAACTGGTAGTAAAAAAAAAGCTACCAGTTCAGGTGAACTGGTAGTTAGCTACCGGTTCAGGTGAACCAGTAGTTAAAAACAACTACCGGTTCCTCTGAACCGGTATTTCTGACGATCAGCTGTGCAGGGGGTTTAGCTTTGCTAGAAAGCAGGAAATCCTACAAAGCTAAAGCTAAATTGCAAAGCAAAATTGTGCACCACAGCTGATCCCCCCATACTGTTTTACTTACCTTTCCAAGTCTTCTTTTGGCCCGTACTGTGCATGCGCACAGCACACACCAAAAGGAGGCTTGGGAAGGTAAGTAGAACAGCGGGGCGGGTGGGGGGGAATCAGCTGTGCAGCGCAGTTTAACTTCGCTAGAAAGCAGGAAATCCTGCTTTCTAGCGAAGCTAAATCCCGCGCCACAGCTGATCTCTGCCTCACTTCTACTTACCTTCCCAAGCTTCCTTTTGGCGTGCACTGCACATGCATATGCAGCGTGCATTCGGCGCGCATTGTGCATGCCTGGCCACCGAACTGGTAGCAAACCGGTTCGGATTTCACCACTGGAGAGGATGCTATAAAAATCAAAATGCCTTGGCTGGCACCCCAGCTATAAGCTGGCTTTGCAATGGCAAGAGGTAATCTTTGCTTAACAACCACAATTGGTTGTCATGGCAACTCTGTCACTGAGCGACTCAGATAGTAAGTGAGATGTCACAGGTGCAAAAGTTTACTGGGGTGTTGTGTCCCACTCCTCCTCTTACGGCCGGGTCTGTAAAGTCTGTATCAAGCGTGGTCACGAAGCCTCTGCAGCTTTGCCAAAGTCCTGTCAGAGTTCTCAAGGCAGGCAAGAATCCAAGGTGTGACTTCAGCAACCAGATTAGACTTTGCCTGACTCAAGGAATGCCAGAAAGCAGATCCTTTATATAGGCCATGGGGTGTGGCTCCATGACTCAGCACTTATCCAGGCCTGCCCCTCCCTTCCTTTTGCTGATGTCGCCTCTCCATTCTCCGGAAGCGGGGATCTGTCCACCCTTCATCTGCCTGCCCAGTTGCCGGCAATTCTAGCTCGTGACTCGCTTCATGTTCATCATGCTCACACGCTGTGGGGCGGGGGGAGGTTTATTTGCTCAGTCTGTCCGGGCATGGTGCCAGGACTGGGGGCTGGAGGCATGCCAGGCCATTCGTCTTCATTATCAGTCTCTGGCTGAGATAGCAGGAGATGGGAGGGGCCCGGCTGCGGAGAGCGGGGCGGGCGAGGCACAACAGGGGGCTTCTCCAAGACTTTGCTTGGGGAAGGCAGTTGCAAAGACCACAAATGGTGATCAATGATGGTGGGAAGCTGAAACATCACACAGGTAGTCTTTGATTGACAGCCAGGTGGTTGTTAGGTGAATTCAACTTCCCCTTTCCATTTTGCTTGTCAGAAGCTTCCTGGGAAGATCGCAAATAATGTTCGACTGACCCCTGGATGCTGCAACCATCATAAATACATGCCAGTGGCCAGTGCCTGAATTTTGTTCACGTGTCTGTGGCGGATGACGGTCATAAGTGTGAAGAATGGTCACAGCCACTTTTTTTCAGTGCCACTGTAGCTTACAGTGCTGCTAAGCAAATGGTTGTAAATTGAGGATTGCCATTAAAAGCCTATCAGTTGCGAAGCGCCTGAATTTCGATCACATGGCCGTGGAGACATTGAAATGGTTCTAAGCGTGAGGACCAGTTGTAAGATTACTTTTTCAGTGCTGTTATCGTTTCGGTCCTAAAGTCCAAAGAAGGCTGTTTTGTTGATTTATTATTCATTTATTATTTAGCCTTATAGCATCTACAGAGGTCATGCAACCACCAATATACAAATTTAGTTTAAAAGAGGGCAATTTAGTTCAAAGTTTGGTTTTAGTTTAAAGAGGGCAACTGTTAAGCAAGAACCAACCGTATTGATTAAGTTGCAGCGCTGTTCGCTGCACGCAACTGATTTCAAGTAATAAAGTGTAATTTATTTAGGTAACAAAACTAAATTACTCTGAGATATCAATTGGTGATAAGCCCTAAAAGAATAGCTTCAGTGAGAATTTCTGGTTTTCTGTACCTGTTATTGCTGTTAGTTGCAAAATCGTGTCCGATCTATGGACAACGTTCCTCTAGGTCTTCCTGTTCTCTACCATCCTCTGGAGTCCATTTAAGCTCACATCTACTGCTTCAGTGACTCAATCCAGCCATCTCATTCTCTGTTTTCCCATTCTTTTGCCTTCAATCGTTCCCAGCATTAGGCTCTTCTCCAGTGAGTCCTTCCTTCTCATTAGGTGGCCAAAGTGCTTGAGTTTCATCTTCAGGATCTGGCCTTCTAAAGAGAAGTCAGGGTCGATCTCCTCTAGCACCGACCGGTTTGATCGCCTTGCAGTCCAAGGGACTCGCAGGAATCTTCTTCAGCACGTAGTTCAAAGGCCTCAATTCCTTGGCGCTCAGCCTTCCTTATGGTCCAACTTTCACAGGCATATATTGGAACTGGGAAAACCTAGAAGTTCACAATTCTATGACCTCTGTGAAGATTAGAATTATCTGGCCTTCTCCAGACGTTGAGACTTTAGAAAAGAGTAAAGAGAAAAGCAACAAAGATGATTAGCAGACTGGAGGCTAAAACAGATGAAGAACAGTTGCAGGAACAGGCGTTGTTTAATGAAAAGAAGGACTTAGGGTGACCTGATAGCAGTGCTCTAATATTTTAGAGGCTGCCACAAAGAGGAGAGGGGCAACTTATTCTCCAAAGCACCTGAAGGCAGAACAAAATGCAACCGATGGACATTACTCAAGGAGAAATCCAACCTAGAATTAAATAAACATTTAGTGACATTAATCAGTGGAACAACTTGCCTCCAGAAGTTGTGGATGCTCCAACGCTGGAGGTTCTTAAGAAGAGGTAGGACAACCATTTTCTGAAATGGAATGGAGTCTCTAGCCTGAGCAGAGGATTTCAAGGCTGTTATTCTGCTTACAACAGTCATGTTATTTAGAGATGCTATTTAAAGAAATCTGACTTGGTACGATCTATGAACCAGATCTGGATGTCAGATTATGAGCAGATCTCATTTGAAAGCTGGTTGTTGACGTTAAGTGTCTTCACATTTGAAATGACATGTCTCTAATTTAAAGCAAGCGTCTTTTAAACAAGAACAGTGACCTGTGGATTCTTAGATGCTGCTGAACTACTTCTCCCAGCATGCCTCACCATTGGCTGTGCTTCCTAGGGCTGTTGGGAATTGTATTCAGTAACATGGTGACAGCAGTCGTACTGTCCAGCTTCTGATTAAAGACCAGCAATGAAGGAGAATTCTCCATTTCATGTGGCAGCCCGGTCTACTGGCTGACAGTTCATACGGTTAGGAAATTCCTCTACATATTTAGCCTCTGAATATGAACCTCCTTTGTAGTTTTAACTGGCTGGTTCTGGAATAACAGAGAATAGATTGATAGGCTGTCCTGTCTGAGGAAAGAAAAATAAATCAGTTTATTTCCATGTCACTGATGGTACTGTACTTGCTTTAAAGTGGTCATTAATAATAATGAATGTTTTTCTCCTGGAAAGGTCATTGGTGAGGACCAGGAAAATGAACACCAGAGAGTACTTTGCTTTCTCAAAAGCTCAGATTAAATTTGAAAGGACTAGTAATTGATATATGATCATTGCATTTAACTGAAAAGTCTCAAATGTTATGTTAATTAGGGGCTGCATTTCCAAAACGTGCTAAACTGTTTGAATTATGGTTTATTGAATAGACCTCAACGGACTCATCATTCAATATGCTAAGCAGAAATGGGCAGGCTAGATTACAGGTAAATTGTAGTTTGTTACAGTTCCATCCTCTGATTGCTGTCCAATGTCCAAAAAAGGAAATTGGATTGGTATTGGTCTCTTGGCATTTCCTAATAGTACAACTAGAATTGCGAACTTTGATTCCTTGGTTAAGAATTTTTGAAATCAACACAATAGCATACCTCGTTAAACAGAAAATAATCTCTTTTATACAGTAACATATTTTAAAAATATTAATATATTTAAGAACAATGGATTTGCTCTCTCTCTCAGCATAGCTGGCTGGAGAATTCTGGGAGTTGAAGTCCACAAGTCTTAAAGCTGCCAAGTTTGAAGACCTCTGGTATAGTCCCATGCTCAAAAAAAGGCCTCAGAAAATTCGCTAGTGCTTCCTCCCAGGTAACAGAGTAACAGAGTTGGAAGGGACTTTGGAGGTCTTCTAGTCTAACCCCCTGGTCAAGCAAGAGACCCCCTGCTCAAGCAAGAGCTTGAGCAGGGGTTTCAAACTCAAGGCCTGGGGGCCGGATCTGGCCCACAAGGTACTTAGATCTGGCCCACGGGGCTGCCCTGGAAACAAAAAAGAATCGGCCCGTGATGCTTCTGCCAGTGAAAACAGAGCTCGGGACAGCCGCATGTGGAGGTCCTCGGGAGGGTTGCAGGTGTTGTGTCTCGTCCAATCTCACCTCAGCCGGGGTCTTCTTATCTGCTTCCGAACACGGAGGAATGTTCTAGTATGCCTCCCGGCCCCAGCCCTGGCTCCATGCCCAGACAGGCTGAAGAGGAAGAAATACCTCCAGCCCCCAGCTCTGGCTCCATGCCCAGGCAAACGGAGCAACTAGACCCCTCCCCCTCCTCCACAGCATGTGAGCCTGAGGGAGGTCAATTACCAACAGCTGCCGACTGGAGTGACCCTCGCGTCAGAAGAATTGATAGACGGAGGCAACAGAAGGAAGGGAGGGGCAGGCCTGGATAAGTGCTGAGTCATGGAGCCACACCCCATGGCCTATATAAAGGATCTGCTTTCTGGCATTCTCTGAGTCAGGCAAAGTCTAAACATATCTTGCTGAAGTCACTTTCTGGTCTCCTGCCTGCCCTGAGGACTTTGCCAGAAAGTGACTTTGGCAGAGCTGCAGAGGCACGCCTGATTCAGATTTCCCTGACCCGGCCATCAGCGGAGGAGTGGGACACGACAGCAGGAAGCTAGAAATCTGGAGCTTGGGAGCCTATTTTTGATGGCAGAGCGCTCGGGCCACCACAGGTGCCCCCAATATGAGTGACGTCGAGTTGGCCACGCCTACCCTGGCCACGCCCCCCCGGAGGTCAAATACAACCCTGATGCAGCCCTCAATGAAATCGAGTTTGACACCCCTGCCCTATACCATTCCAGGCAAGTGGCTGTCCCGTCTCTTCTTAAAAGTCTCCAGTGCTGGAGCAACCACAACTTCTGGAGATAAGCCGTTCCACTGATTAATTGTTCTGTTTCTTTAAAGAGAAACTTAGGAAATTTCTTCTTAGTTCTAGGTTGCTTCTCTCCTTGATTAGTTTCCTCCCATTGCTTCTTGTTCTGCCCTCAGATCAGGGATGAAATGCTCCCGGTTCGGACCGAATTGCCCGATCCGGTAGCGATGGCGGCGGGTGGTTCGGAGAACTGGTAGCAAAAATCCCTGCCCCTCCCCCCATGCCCAGCTGAGCTGCATGATCATCAGAGGTTGTTTTTTTTTTTTTACTTTTAAGAGCATTTTTTCTTTGGCCAAAAAATGCTTTAAAAGTAAAAAAAAAAAACAACAACCTCTGATGATCATGCAGCTCAGCTGGGCTCATTAGAGCCTTTTAAAAGTATTTTTCTACCACCTCTTTGGGCCGAAGAGGTTGTAAAAAAATGCTTTTAAAAGTTAAAAAAAAAAATTTGGCCCAGTCACATTACCCCCACCACCAAGCCACGCCCACAGAACCGGTAGTAACGAATTTTACATTTCACCACTGCTTCAGATGCTTTGGCAGCCCTTCAAATATTGGAACCCTGTTATCACATTCTCTAGATGGCTGATGTGAGATTGGAATCCAAGGGGAACTTGTCTTTTAAAAGGTGTCTGATGAATCGGCTAACCTGTTTTTAATAGGGAGCTTTGCTGAGTTGGGGACTATGTGTACCATGAATCTTTTAAATGAATAGAAAGGTAAACAACTCATATTTGTATGTGGGCAGTATGCCAGTCTTGGAACTAAGAAGCCCAAAAACAGCCTGAAAGCCAATTCAATTTTTTTTACTATTGGTTCTGTGGCCGTGGCTTGGTGGCCGTGGCAGGGGAAGGATACTGTAGAATCTCTATTCCCTCCTCACTCCTAGGGGAAGGATACTGCAAAATCCCCACTTCCTCCTGATCAGCTGGGACTCGGGAGGCAGAGAATAGGTGGGGGCAGGGCCAGTCAGAGATGGTATTTACCGGTTCTCCGAACTACTCAAAATGTCCGTTATCGGTTCTCTGGTCAGAACCTGCTGAATACCACCTCTGCTGAAAGCCTCTTGCTTTCTCTCTCTTTGCTGACCTCCTGCCACAAGGATTAAAGATATCGTGGAAAGGCAGTCTGGTGTAGGGGTTAAAGCAGGGTTGAAATCCAGCAGGTTCTGACAGGTTCTGGAGAACTGGTAGCGGAAATTTTCAGTAGTTCGGAGAACCGGCAAATACTACCTCTGGCTGGCCCCAGAGTGGGCTGGGAATGGAGACTTTCCTTCTTCCAAAGTGGGGAGGGAATGGGGATTTTGCAGTATCCTTCCCCTGCCATGCCTACTAAGCCACGCCCACCAAGCCACACCATGCTCACCAAGCCACGCCCACCGAACCGGTAGTAAAAAAAAAATGGATTTTACCACTGGATTAAAGCACTAGAAACAGGGGGACCAGGAGTTCAACCAGCTAGGAGTTCAACCATTTCTCTCAGCCCTAGGAAGAAGACCTGAAGGGCAAACCCCTTTCTTGACTGGGACTCCTTACGCACGGTCACTCACGCCCTCGTTACCTCTCGCCTGGACTATTGGAATGCTCTCTACATGGGGCTCCCCTGCGGCTGCGCGGGTAATTGTGGGAGCATCACGTTGCTCCCATATAACACCTATCCTGCGCAGCCTGCACTGGCTACCGGTAGCCTTCCGGGTGCAATTCAAGGTGTTAGTGCTCACCTTTAAAGCGCTCCATGGCTTAGGACCGGGCTATTTATGAGACCGCCTTCTGCCACCGATAGCCTCCCAATGACCTGTGCGCTCCCACAGAGCGGGTCTGCTCCGGGTGCCATCAGCCAAACAGTGACGGCTGGTGACCCCCAGGGGGAGAGCCTTCTCTGTGGCAGCACCGACCCTATGGAATGAGTTACCTCCAGGGTTACGCCAACTTCCCGACCTCCGTACCTTCAAGCGGGAACTGAAGACTCTGCTATTCAATCGGGCGGGACTAGCCTAAATATTATTTTAATTTAATATTTTAGTTTAACTTAATTTTAATTGAATTTTAAATTGTATTAATCTATTTATAATTTTATATTTTAGGGTTTTATATCGGTCTTTTGACCGTTTTAGTTTTAAATTGGCCGGTTAAATATTTCATTTTAAATGTATTTTAAATTTATTGTGTACCTATGTGTTTTAATAAGGCTGTACACCGCCCTGAGTCCTTCGGGAGAAGGGCGGTCTAGAAATCTAATTAATAAATAAAATAAATAAATAAACCACTTCTGAAAAATCTTGCCAAAAAGCATCAGGCCCCGTTTATATAGTTGCTAGGAGTCAAAAATGATTTGAAAGTACAACATGAATAAAAAAGTGGCATGGATGTGGCAGAGATAGGCAAAATAATGACACCAAAACTGTCCCTTTTCTCACTTTGAATTGAGAAACAAATCATCCCTTTGTTTCTCAGGTAGGAGGAGGTAGATGATAAAGAAGGGCTGCTTGCTCTTGTGGCCCCGCAGCGGCCAGCGGAACTGGCAGCAGATTCGGACAGTGAGGAGGTTGGGGAGGAACATGGGCCAGTCCTGGACTCTGGGGAAGGCTCTGATGAGGGCTCTGTGTCGGAGGCAGAGAGGGAGCCAGGGCCAGAAGCCAGTTATCAGCTGCCTTCAGAATCAGACTTCAGTAAGGCAGACGAACAGCTGGAGCCTGTTCCCAGTGTGTGCATGCGCAGAGTTGCCAGACGAAGGGAACAGCTAAAGAACAAGGGTTGACTTAGGAGTAAGGCCACAGGTGGACTTGCCTAATTGGTTTGTGACTCCCGGAGACTCTTTGCCAAGTTTTGAAGATATCAGCCTGGCAGCTCTCCAAGCCAGATAAAGTATGCGACTGTAAATTCTCCCTTGAAAGACTTTGTTGAAGGTGACTGAGAGGAATTAACTCTTTGTTTACTAAAAGGGATTTTGTCGGGACCAGGATTCTGCTTTGTGTTTTTTGGGAAGCATAGGTCAGAACACTCACCCGTTGGAAACCTCCCAGCAAGTCAGAATTCCAGGGTCTCAAATAGATTTACGATCCTTCCTGCACCATTGATGAGCCAGGAGCTTTAACCAGTAAAAGGGAATATTTGTAGCTCAGGGATAAACAGCTGAGTCCTTGGTGCTCTGTGAGCTTGGTTTTTTTTCTTGCAGACGTTTCATTACCCAACTAGCTAATATCATCAGTGCAAGAAGGGAGCAGGGTTTGCTCTCTCTATTTATATACAAGTGGTTTGCCCTATCAGTGTTGATGGGAGTATTGTTCTTGGTAGTTCCTTGATTAGGGCTGTTTTTAGTCGCAGAAAGCAAGCAACATGAATTTTGAAACTGTGTGTTTTTCTCACGACACTGTTGCCCGGCGGACACAAATTATTTTCTTGCAACTTAACGACACGAAGGGCGCAAAGTGCATTATTTGTGCAAAGTTGCCACTGTTGGAAGAAATATCCATCTGGGTTCAGTTCCAAGTGGGGACAAAGACACTGGAAACATGGAGATTGCTTGGAAAGATGGTTTAATGGTGCTCAGGATCACATGGCTTGAGTTCCTGAACAGAAAAGGGGTGAGATCCTGTGTGCTCCCTGGCTTTATGCTTTCTCTGAGCTTTGAATTTCCTGGGGCACAGGAAGAGTACCCTGATTGGCTGTCAGACTCCCAGGGGGTGGGAGTCTTAGCTAGCCTTGCTGGCTGATGTAATCTTCCCAGGTGCCATGTGGTGAGTTTCAGTTGCTAGATGGGTTCTATTATGATGCAGATGATGGCCCATTGACAAAGGTGGGGGGTGGCAGGAAGTTGCAGGGAGCTGCTTTGTCTTTAAAACATGTTTCTCCATTTCTCATCCAGGGAAATATATTCTGCCTTTTAAAATATTTTCTAAAATATTTCATTCTTCTAGGAGGGGGGTGGGTGCTAAATTCCTACACCACAATGCACAAAGCATCCTCATGCCTTCTTCTCCCAAGAAACAGACGACATCATGAGAACACAGGGGCAGACGGCAGTCTGTGGAGTGGCTTCTACCGCAATGATCAATGCTCCTGTTTTTCTTTTTCTTTCTTTCTTTCTTTTTTTTTGCATGCCTGATGGCCCTGTGGCAAATGTTCTTTAATTATGTAAATGCACATATGCAAAGCAGATTGAAAATGAGCAAGGGCAACAAAAATGAGAGAGGGGGATAGAAATAGCTTGCCCTGAGACTAATGGGTCTAGTGCTCAGGTTAATTATTATTGGAAAAATATACCCGTTTGCCTTTAGTTCAAGGGTGGAATACTTGTCCCTAGTGTAGGAGGTTAGTACTCACCCCTCTCCTAGAAGAATGAGATATTTTAGGAAATATTAAAGAGGCAGAATATATTTCCCTGGATGAGAAATGGAGAAACATGTTTGAAAGACATGTTTGAAAGCAGCTCCCCACTTCCTGCCTCCCCCCCCCTCCACCTTTGTCAATGGGCCAGAGGCAGAAACCCAATCCCGCCCCCTTTGTCAATGGACCATCATCTGCAACACAATAGGAGCCATGTAGCAACATCATTATATCAGCCAGCAAAGCTAGCTATGACCTCTGACAGCAACCAATCAGGATACTCTTCCTGTGCCCCAGGAAGTTCAAAGCCAGAGAGGGTATAAAACCCAGGGACTCTCAGCATCTCGGCCCCTTTTCTGCTCAGGAACTCAAACCATGTGACCCTGTCCACCATTAAACCATCGTTCCAAGCAGTCTCCATGTTTCCAGTGTCTTTTCCCCCACTTGGAACTGAACCCAGAAGGATATTTCTTCCAACACTAGAATCTTCTTTTGTTTTTTTTATGCCATGGAGGGGTTTTCGCTTCTTTGATGGAGATTTTTTTTTTTTAGGTAACTGGAACCAGTGGTGAAATCCAGCAGGTTCTGACAGGTTTTGGAGAACCGGCAGTGGAAATTTTGAGTAGTTCAGAGAAGCGACAAATACCACCTCTGGCTGGCCCAAGTGGGGTGGGAATGGAGATTTTGCAATATCCTTCCCCCAGGAGTGGGAAGGGAATGTGGATTTTGCAGTATCCTTCCCCTGCCACGTCCACCAAGCCACGCCCACAAAACTGGTAGTAAAAAAATTTGGATTTTACCACTGGCTGGAACGCTAGCTCATATTTCTGAAGTTTCCTTTATTCCAGTCATCAGGGATTTCCAAAAAAATAACCGTATTAGTAAACTGATTTAAGAGTTTAGTGAATTTAGGTAGGGATTCTTATTTATTTTTATAAGGGAAATGTATCTCCTAATAACAAGAATAGTCAGTTTTGATTTTCCTTGCATACAGATAGTCCTTACAACAGCTCATTTAGTGACCGGTCAAGATTGCAACAGTACTATTATCATGGATTATACAGTAATTGAGACTAAATTGATTTTAAATCTAATAACAGCGGCAAGATTACTGATAAGACAGTATTGGAAGAAAAAAGAATTGCCTACAATAGAAGAATGGATATTGAAAGTTGCCAATTTGGCTGAGATGGCAAAAATCTCAGCCTTTTTGAAAGACAATACGCAAGAAAGATACCTAAATGAATGGAAAAAATGGATTGACTATATTCAAAACAGATATCAAATGAAGAGATATCAGACTGCCTTTGAATGATTAGGATGTATTATTTCTGATTGCTTGGGGGAGGTTAGGATTTGACAAGAAATGCAGGAGTATAACTGAGTTAGGAGGGAAAATTTTTAGCATATGTTTATTTTATTTTTAACTATACCTTGTGTTTGTTCCGGGAAGTGGGGGGGTTTGAAGGGAGGGGGGGTAAGGGGAAGAGGGTGGGAAAGGGGGGGGAAAAGCCTTATTTTGTAAAAACTTTTTCAATAAAAAAAAAAGATTGCAACAGCACTGAAAAATGTAACTTACGACCGTTTTTCAACCTTTACAACCTTTGCAGCATTCCCCATGATCACATGATCAAAATTCAGACTCTTGGAAACTGACTCATATTTATGACTGTTGCTATGTCCCGCGGTCCTGTGATCTCTTTTTGCGACCTTCTGACAAGCAAAGTCAATGGGGAAGCCAGATTCTCTTAACAAACTGCTTACTAACTCATCAGCTGCAATGATTCACTTAACAACTGTAGCAAGAGAAGTCATAAAATGAGGCAAAACTCACTTTAACAAATGTCTCACTTAACAGCAGAAACGTTGGGCTCAATTCAGGTTGTAAGTCGAGGACAACCTGTAATGTCCTTGTTTCATCATCATCATCATTATAGCCATTGTCTCTCCGCTGCAGGACAAAGGCCTCTTCTGCATGTTTCTAACCAATACAGTCCTGAGCTTTCCTTTGCCAATTGGGACCCGCAATGCTTGCTGATGTTTGTCAATCCACCTTGTTTTAGGTCTCTGTCGTAGATGCTTTTTACGAAGTGGGATCCATTCTATGACTGCCTTGGTCCACCTGGTATCTGTTCTTCTTGCTAGGTCAGGGGTCTCCAACCTTGGCAACTTTAAGACTTGTGGACTTCAATACCCAGAGTTCCTTAGCAAAGCTGGCTAAGGGACTCTGGGAGTTGAAGTCCACAAGTCTTAAAGTTGTCAAGGTTGGAGACCCCTGTGCTAGGTGACCAGCCCGTTTCCATTTCAATTCTTTTACTCTTTCGATGGCATCATATATTTTTGTTTGATCTCTAATCGATGTGCAGCGGAGGTGGGTTTCAAATTTTTTTACTACTGGTTCTGTGGGTGTGGCTTGGTGGGCGTGGCAGGGGAAGGATACTGTAAAATCTCCATTCCCACCCTACTCCAGGAGAAGAATACTGTAAAATCTCCATTCCCTTCCCAATCCAGGGGAAGGTTACTGCAAAATCTTCATTTCCTCCCGATCAGCTGGGACTGGATCAGCAGGCAGAGAATAGATGGGGGCAGGGCCAGTCTTAGGTGGTATTTACTGGCTCTCCGAACTACTCAAAATTTCTGCTAGCGATTCTCCAGAACGGGTCAGAACCTGCTGAAACCCACCTCTGATGTGTAGGTCTTTCTATCTTGTCTTGTGATGATGCAGAGCATTTATTTTTCCATGGCTCTTTGCCCCACTCGTAGCTATTGTGTCAATTGTGAGGTTAGTGTCCATGTTTTGCTGGCATATGTTAGAACAGGTAACACACTGACAGTATCCTTGTTTATATATGTAAATTACTACCTTGGGTTAAATTCAGTTATAATGCCGCATTTGTCCTGGAGACACACACAAAAATCCTTAAATAATAAATAATAACTATATTGTTACTTTGAATGAACACTAATCGGCATAGGTTAAAATGAAAACTCATTGGATACAGCTCTCAAAGGGTCACCACCTCCAATATACACTATATCAGTGGTAGTCAACCTGGTCCCTACCGCCAACTAGTGGCCGTTCCAGCTTTCATGGTGGGCGGTAGGGGTTTTGTCCAATACTGAAGCACTTTCCTTTTTTTTAATTTAATTGATTTTTAAAAAAATTTTCATGGCATTATTTAAAAACATTTTCATTAGGTTTTCATAAATTTCCACGTGACAATTTAAATTTCTGAAAATATATTATTTGTATCACCTGCGCATAAGTTTAGTTCACGTTATGTAAGTGAAACTAAATGGCGCTACAGTGTGACCGCAAACAAAACAGCTTCATCCCAGAATAGCTCACGCATCTCCCCCCCACACCTTCCAGCTGTAACAGACAAGCAGAGCTGGTAGTCGACGCCCCCCCAACCCAATTCACGATGCACGAGAGGCATGCGCAGACGGCGCATTACTGTGGAACCGGTGGGCGGTTAGAAAATTTTACTACTAACAGAGATACAAAAGTAGGCAGTAGGTATAAAAAGGTTGACTACCCCTGCGCTACATAAACATGACAAAATAAATAAATAAATACAAAATTATGTATATACCCACATATAATATATGACACAGAAACAACACAAAAATGTAAAATTTAATTTTTTTAAAAAAATGTATCTAGAACTGAAGTGCAGATCCTGTTCCAAAAGGACTTATTTTTCTGGTCTCCCTAGCCAGAGTTTGGAGTTCTGCTTGAGTCCAGTTCATAATTCCACCTGTGTATTTAATGACTGGAATTACCCAGGGGTTAATTGATGGCATTTCCTCTCCTGAGTTTTGACTTTTAAGATCTTCTTCACCCTTATGATGTAATCATTGCACTGCTGAATATCTTGAATATCAATATTTTGATTTTTATATGAACTGCAGTGGCACAAGTGGTTAGAGTGCAGTATTGCAGCCTGCTGACTGCAATTTGGCAGTTCAAATCTCACCAGCCCATTTCTCACCAGATGTCCAAAAACTCCAACATCTGGCACAGTCCTTGTAGACTTGGGCAACAACAACTCTATTATGAGTTCGGTAAATTATATCTCACTATATTTTATTGGAAAGACACTCATGGTGTGTAGTGGTGGGTTTCAATTTTTTTTACTACTGGTTCTTTGGGTGTGGCTTGATGGGCGTGGCATGGCTTTGTGGGCGTGGCAGGGGAAGGATACTGTAAAATCTCCATTCCCTCCCGACTCCAGGAGGAAGGATACTGCAAAATCCCCATTTCCTCCCAATCTTGGGAGGCAGAGAATAGATGGGGGTGGGGCCAGTCAGAATTTTTACTTCCGGTTCTCCGAACTATTCAAAATTTCTGCTACCGGTTCTCCAGAACTGGTCAGAACCTGCTGAAACCCACCTCTGATTGTGTGGCTTCTCTAATAACACAGGTAGTCCTTGACATGTGAATTTTGCCTCATTTTATGACTTTTCTCACCACAGTTGTTAACGGACTCACTGCAATTGTTAAGTTAGTGACATGGTTGTTGTGTGAATCCTGCTTCCCCCTTGACTTTGCTTGTCAGGAGTTTGCAAAAAGAGATCACATGATTCCGGGACACTGAAACCAACATAAATATTCATTAGTTGCCAAGCGTCTGAATTTTGATCATGTGACCATGGGGATGCTGCAATGGACGTAAGTGTGAAAAATGGTCATATGTCATTTTTTTTGGAGCCTGTAGAGTCATCCGGGTCATAGTTGTCCCAAAGGTGCTGTTCTGTTTCCCTCCCCCCAATACTCCCAGCAAAGAGTCAGTCAGAGGCCTTCTTTTCTCCTTTTATTTACATAAATAGATGTCCTGGCCACGTCTACCCACGGGCCTGCCAAGTTTCTGGAGATAACGAGGAAATTATAGATAAGGCCAGAATTACTCACGAATATATTCTTCCCTCCATTGATACAGTTTGCCCGCACAAATTCATTGCTTTGCCCAAGACAAAAAACCAGGAAGTCCCGCCTCCTATTTATAGTCTCTGCAGATGTCACTGCATGACAATTATGACTTGGCTTTATCCCAACGCCGCTTCTGCTGCGCGCGCCGGTCACGCCTGCGCAGTCTTGCATCACTCCAAAACTGTTCTTGGGGCGTTGCCAAATCAGAAGAAGGCTCCAGAGAATCAGGTCTTGCCGGCCCCTCCTCCTCCCTTTGAGTGGGTGCCAGGGAGGGAAAGGGCTCAAGAGAAGCAGGGCTTGCCAGGTCTTCTCCCTCACTTTCTGAATCATCCGAGTCCAGGAGTCCGGGTCCAGGAACCTGGGTCACAACAGGTGCTTTTTTCAGGAGGCAACTGGACTTCGTTTCTTCTTTTGAAGACGTTTTGCTTCTCATCCAAGAAACTTCTTCAGCTCTGACAGCATAGTGGGGAATGGAATGGAGTGGGGATGGGGAGTTTTTTTTGGTGGTGTTGTAATTTTGAACGATCACAAAAAGGAACCGTTGAGAACTACCTGTACTGTTCCTCCCTCTGGAATAATTCTCATTCTCCTCAGACTATGCCAAGCTGCACAACCACGTCAACATATTATTATCATTTCATGTTGTGCTGTCCATTTTAGAGGTGGGAAACTGATGATTGCAATCTGATGCTTCCAAACGTGGCATCAACTGCTTTGAAACTCAAATCTAATCAATCAATCAATCAATCAATCAGAATAGAGCAGGAAGGGACCTTGGAACCAAATATGTTGGACTACGATTTTCACTCTTGCCAAATTGCTGGTTGGGAATGATGGAGGTTGTACTCCCACCACATCTGAAGGACCTCAGATTAACCTTTGCAAAGTTTTCTAGACTTAGAAAACTTTGCAAAGGTTAATTGCACAGATTATAAAGGAGTACATGAATTACCCAGCTGTGATTACACCCATGGGGCTCTTAGCTTATATGACATGTATAGAACATAGAATAATAGAGTTGGAAGGGACCTTGGAGATCTTCTAGTCCAACCCACTGCTCAAGCAGGAGACCCTATAGTACTATTTCAGATAGGTGGCTATCCAGCCTTTTCTTAAAAGCCTCCAGTGATGAAGCACCCACAACTTCTGGAGGCAAGCTGTTCCACTGATTAATTGTCCTCACTGTTAGGAAAATTCCAGGTTGTTTCTGTCCTTGATTAGTTTCCATCCATCCATTCCATGGAATACTGCTGTCATGTCCCCCCTAGTCCTTCTTTTCTCTAGACTAGCTAAACCCAAATCCTTCAACCATTCTTCATATGTTTTAGTCTCCAGGTCTTATAATCATGTTAGTTGCTCTTCCTTGCACAGTCTCAATCATCATTTTTTAAAACCAGTTCCTTTATTTGCCATTTCTATCCCTCGTTTCTACTTGCTGAGAGTTAATCCTTAGGAAAAGGCCTGCTTTGTTAGTTTTTAGCATCCTGCTTTTGGTGCTGTCTGTGGGAGCTTCTCATCTCTCTCTCCCCAACCATTGGTTTATTTTCGTTTGGCTTCAGGAATTCTGTTGCTGAGGGAAAGCTGTTGTTCTACCTTTGAAGTGGATGAGAAACATTTTTGAAAAGTGTGATAAAAGATGACAGGACAAAGCAAGGTTTCACTGACAGCCAGAGATGAGAAATGCGATTGCATAATGTAGACATAATTTTCCTTCCAGCCAAAACTGGTGATGCTGGGCTTTGGGCTTCTTCGTCTTCTTTCTGAGGCTTCTGGATATCAGCTTGTCTAGATCTTTCTTTTAAAGATGGCTTTGTTATCATCTGAGGCTAAAACAGCATATAAAGGATGGATTTCAGAAGCTCTCAAGCCTGGATCGGAGAGCTATCTTCTGTCCACTGCTGCTTCCTTGTATTTACAGACAGCTGCCTAGGATTTTGCAAGCGGCCATCAAACTGAGCAGCTTTTGAGAGCTTGATCCTCCATGAACCCGGCTGGCCTCCTTTTAAAATCATCTCTGTGGGTTGCATCATAACGATGGGCGGCAAATCCTACTCTCTGACCATGTGCTTTTATGAAAAAGCATCTCCATTAGTTGGTTCTGACAACTTTGGCTGGCGTTCCAGCAATGGGGGAGATGTGATAAGTGCAGTGGGATGTTTTGATGTACCTCTGTTATTGTCTAAAAGAGTCCCAATGGCTATCTATCTTCCTTGGAGAAACCTTGCAGCCTCCTAATTGTTTTAGCTGTAGTTTTTCATATCTTTTCTAGCTCTTTTTATGATAAAGGGTTGGTGACTAGAACAGTCTAGCTAGCATATACTGTATGATATGATTGGATTAAGGGAATAAATATATTGACATTTTTCAGTTCTAATGATACTAAGTGTGAAATCTGTTTCACTTCTTCCCTCCCATCTATTTACTTCCTTTCCTCCTCCATCTTCCTCTCCTTTCCTCACGTCCTCTTTCCCCTTCTTTTATCTTCCTTTCCTTCTTCCCTTCCTCCCCTTCCTTTCCTCTCCTCTCCTCTCCCTCTCCTCTCCTCTCATCCCATCTCTCCTTTTATTTCCCTTCCCTTCCCCTCTCCACTTCTCTCCTTATTCTTTTATCTCCTCTCGTCTCCTGCACACTAGGTTAGCAAATTCACTGGGCTGAGCCAGGCGTGCGCTTCAAAAATTTTAGCAAGGGGTTCTCTGCCTGGTTGCTGGCTGGGTGTGGCCATGGTGGGTGTGGCCTAATCCACCTCCTGCACCATGGTGTGGGGGCGTTTTTGCCCTCCCTGGGCTCTGGAGGCCTCTCCAGGCCCCGGAGGCCCTTTGAAGGCCGGAAAACCATCTCTGGCCTTCCCAAACTTCCGGTAGGCACAAGAGGCACAAAAGTGATTTTTCAGAGAGGGGTTTCATCAATGAGCCAAACAAATTGGAAGTAGCCTTAAACCTAGAAATGCCCAGAAAAAAAATTGGAGGCAAAGTCATTACGTTAGGGGTTTTTTGGTTTTTTTGCATTAACTCATGAGGAAATGATGGCTGCAATGAATTGAAAGATGGGGAAATGAAATATCCTGAAGGAAGCAGCACTTCTGCCTGATTACAACTCTGAGTAGGAGCCTTTGCCACATTTCCTTGCAATGCTGGCTTGTAGTTCCAGGTCTGCAGGTGAAGGCTGAACGCAGGTTTCCCAGTCAGCCATTGCCCTCCTTTTGTTCTTATCCTTCAATTGCTTCAATCGTCCCTCTCTTCCCAATGAATAAGTGAATTGCACTGAACTTTCATCACAACAATGATAAACACCACAGGCCAGATATTAAAATAAATGAGCTTCTGGAACTGCAGGCACAAAGCATCCAAATTAAATCCCTCCCGGGGCATGAAGCTTTTTGAAGCTTTTGAAAAGATCTCCAAGGGAAGCCTTAATCAATGTTGCTAAGATTCTTTGACCCAACGTGGAGACTGTTCTCACCTGGGGTGCTAAACCTTCATGTGGTTGGTTTAGTTTTGCCTCAGTACCATCTCTGAAACATGATGTACTATAGGTAGTTATGACCAGGGATGAAATCCAGCTGGTTCTATCCGGCTCGGGCGAATTGGTAGCGGCGACTGCAGGAGGATCTGCCTACCCGCATGGACGTCATGACATCACTTTTTTGTGACCATGTTAATAGAATAGAATAGAATAGAATAGAATTTATTGGCCAAGTGTGATTGGACACACAAGGAATTTGTCTTATTTATTTATTTATTATTTATTTATTTATTAAATTTGTATACCGCCCTTCTCCCAAAGGACTCAGGGCGGTTCACAGCCAAGTAAAATAGACAATATATAAATACAATTAAAATACAGTTAAAAAACTTATTAAAATTGGCCACAATTAAAATTTAAAAACTAAAACCCATTTAAAACCCATAAATTTAAAAACTAACCCAGGCCAGCGCAGATAAATAGGTAAGTTTTAAGCTCATGGCGAAAGGTTCGGAGGTCCGGAAGTTGGCGAAGTCCTGGGGAGTTCGTTCCAGAGGCGGGAGCCCCACAGAAGGCCCTTCCTGGGCGTCGCCAGGCGACACTGTCGCGCCGGCGGCACCCTGAGAGTCCCTCTCTGTGAGGCGCGGGTCGGTGAGAGGTATTCGGTAGCAGCAGGCGGTCCCGTAAATAACCCGGCCCTATGCCATGGGCGCTTTAAAGGCGTTCACCAAAACCTTGAAGCGCACCGGAAGGCCACAGGCAGCCAGTGCAGCCTGCGCAGGATAGGTGTCACTCGGGAGCCACGAGGGCTCCCTCTATCACCAGCGCAGCTGCATTCTGGACTAACTGTAGCCTCCGGATGCCCCTCAAGGGAGCCCCATGTAGAGAGCATTGCAGTAATCCAGGCGAGGCGTCACAAGGCGTGAGTGACTGTGCACAAGGCATCCCGGTCTAGAAAGGCGCAACTGGCGCACCAGGCGAACCTGGTGGAAAGCTCTCCTGGAGACGGCCGTCAGGTGTTCATCAAAGACAGCCGTTCATCCAGGAGAACGCCCAAATTGCGCACCCTCTCCATCGGGGCCAATGACTCGCTCCCGACAGTCAGCCGTGGACTCAGCTGACTGTACCGGGATGCCGGCATCCACAGCCACTCTGTCTTGGAGGATTGAGCTTGAGCCTGTTTCTCCCCATCCAGACCCGTCGGCTTCCAAACACCGGGACAGCACTTGATAGCTTCATTGGGGTGGCCGGTGTGGAAAAGTACAGCTGGGTGTCATCAGCGTACAGCTGGTACCTCACACGAAACCACTGATGATCTCACCCAGCGGCTTCATATAGATGTTGAACAGAAGGCGAGAGAATCGACCCCTGCGGCACCCACAAGTGAGGCGCGCGGTGACCTCTGCCCGTCAACACCGTCTGCGACGGTCGGAGAGATAGGAGGAGAACCACCGATAGCGGTGCCTCCACTCCCAATCCCCAACCGGGCGCAGCAGGATACCATGGTCGATGGTATCGAAAGCCGCTGAGAGGTCTAATAGGACCAGGGCAGAGGAACAACCCTATCCCTGGCCCTCCAGAGATCATCCTGCTTGACCAAAGCCGTCTCAGTGCTGTAACCGGGCGGAAGCGGACTGGAGCAGGTCCAGATAGACAGTTTCCTCCAGGTGCAGGGGAAACTGATATGCCACCATACTCTCTACAACCTTCGCATGAGCGGGTTGGAGACCGGACGATAATTACCTAAAACAGCGGGTCAGGAAGGCTTCTTGAGGAGGGCCTCACCACCGCCTCTTTCAAGGCGGCGGAAGACTCCCTCCAACAAGGAAGCACTCGTAATCCCCTGGAGCCAGCCTCGTGTCACCTCCAGTGGCCAGCACCAGCCAGGAGGGCACGGGTCCAGTAAACACGTGGTGGCATTCAATCTACCCAGCAACCTGTCCATGTCCTCGGAGTCACAGGGTCAAACTCATCCCAGACAACATCACCAAGACCGCCCTCAGGCGCCCCATCCGAATCGCCACAATTTTGGTCCAGACCGTCCTTAAGCTGAGCGATTTTATCGTATAGATAACCGTTAAACTCCTCAGCACGTCCCTGCAGCGGGTCATCCCGCTCCCCTGGTGAAGGAGGAGGCGGGTCACCAAACAGGGCAGCTGGGCGGTTATCTGCCGGCGCAATGAGGAGGCGTAGCAACGCCTCGCTTCCCTCAGTGCCACTAGGTAGGTCTAGTATAGGATCTAACTAGTGTCCGATCAACCTCTGAGCGGCTGGACCTCCAGGAACTCTCTAGGCGTCTTCTCCGGCGTTTCATCCCCCTCAGCTCCTCGGAGAACCAAGGAGCCGGTTGGGATCTGCGCCGGGTCAGAGGCCGCAAAGGCATGACACGGTCTAAAGCCCCAGCCGCAGCCCGTTCCCAGGCTGCAGCTAGTTCCTCTGCCGTGCCGAGAGCCAGACCCTCAGGAAGTGGCCCAAGCTCCGTCTGAAACCTCTCCGGGTCCATCAGGCGCCTGGGACGGTACCAACGTAATGGTTCCGTCTCCCTGCGGTGTTGGGTAGCGGTCAGAAAGTCCAGGCGAAGGAGAGAGTGATCTGACCATGACAAAGGTTCAATGACTATTTCCTTTAAGTCCAGATCTCTCAACCACTGACCAGAGACAAAAATCAGGTCCAGTGTGCCTCCCCCGATGTGAGTGGGGCCATCCACTACTTGAGTCAGGTCCAAGGCCGTCATGGAAGCCAAGAACTCCCGAGCTACCGTCGATGACGAGCCAGCAGATGGCAGATTAAAGTCCCCCATGACTAAAAGTCTGGGGGTCTCCACTGCCACCCGGCAAGCACCTCTAGAAGCTCGGGCAGGGCAGCTGTCACGCAGCAAGGAGCCAGGTGCGCGACCAGCAAGCCCAACTGACATCTATGACCCCACCTCACAAGAGGATTCACACCCGGCAATCTGAGGTCCAGTGGTCTCCCTCGGCTCTAGACTCTCTTTAATAACAACCGCCACCCTCCACCCCTACCCTGGGCCTCGGCTGATGGAATGCACGGAAACCCGGTGGGCACATCTCGACCAGGGCACGCCCCTTCAGTACCCAACCAGGTCTCCGTGCGCCTATAATATCCGTGGCACCCCTGAATCAGATCATATATTAGGGGCCTTATTGGCCACGGACCGTGCGTTGCATAACATCAGGCGAAGGCCCAGGCTCTGAGAGTCTTGACCATCCGGGAAGCGGGTGAAGTCAGGGGATCGGGCACGCGATCGCCTGCATACATCGAGCGTGACCCCTTGTCGTCGATCCCCTTCCGCCATATCTGCCCCTCCCACTTACCGTGCTAATAGACTCACCCTCACACAAAGGAACACATTCCCCCCCCATAACCTCCGAACCCATTTGACAGTCGCCACGAGCATGCGCTGGAACTGGTTTCCCTCCCGACGGGCTACCCCCATCACCCGCCCTACCCCTCCCACCCCTTAAAAATACCCTATCTAAAAAACCCCAAAGGCTCTTTCTTCTCGCATGCCACCTCTGTGGGTCCCAAGACCCGTCATTGAGGCCGGCCCTTGGTAGCGATATGGGCCATTCCTGCGAGGCGGGGGCACCTCGCAGGCGCAAGAGTTCATGTACAGTGTAGCGCATAGAAAAAGTGCGAATCGACGAGGGATGCTAAGATGGTAAAATCCCAAAGTAATAAAATGGTGAATCTTCCAGCGGGAGTCCAGTTGGTAAAAGGACAGATGGAGCAGGAACCGGATAGCGATGACCGAGCAGGAACAGACAGGCCGGCAATCTCCATAGTAAGCCTATGGGGAATAGTGATGCATATGCTCTCAGTGTACATAAAAGAAAAGATACGTTCATCAAGGTACAACATTTACAACACAATTGATGGTCAATATATCTATATAAATCATAAAGATTGCCAGCAACAAGTTATAGTCATACAGTCATAAGTGGAAAGAGATTGGTGATGGGAACTATGAAACGATTCAGATTCAGTAAATAGTCTGACAGTGTTGAGGGAATTATTTGTTTAGCAGAGTGATGGCCTTCGGGAAAAAACTGTTCTTGTGTCTAGTTGTTCTGGTGTGCAGTGCTCTATAGCGTCGTTTTGAGGGTAGGAGTTGAAACAGTTTATGTCCAGGATGCGAGGGATCTGCAAATATTTTCACGGCCCTCTTCTTGATTCGTGCAGTATACAGGTCCTCAATGGAAGGCAGGTTGGTAGCAATTATTTTTCCTGCAGTTCTAATTATCCTCTGAAGTCTGTGTTTTTCTTGTTGGGTTGCAGAACCGAACCAGACAGTTATAGAGGTGCAAATGACAGACTCAATAATTCCTCTGTAGAACTGGATCAGCAGCTCCTTGGGCAGTTTGAGCTTTCTGAGTTGGTGCAGGAAGAACATTCTTTGTTGTCCTTTTTTAATGATGTTTTTGATATTAGCTGTCCATTTGAGATCTTGCGATATGATAGAACCCAGAAATTTGAAGGTTTCTACTGTTGATACTGTGTTGTCAAGTATTGTGAGAGGTGGAAGTATGGAAGGGTTTCTCCTAAAGTCTACCACCATTTCTATGGTTTTGAGTGTGTTCAGTTCCAGATTGTTTCGCATGGCGTGCTCACACTGGCGAACCAGTAGTGAAGCTAAGTGAAATTCACCCCTGCTTAGAACCACAAGAACAAAATTCCTGTTGGTAAGCAAGACATTCGTTAAGTGAATTTTGCCCCATTTTACAACCTTTCTTGCCACAGTTGTTAAGTGAATCAGTGAGTTAAGTTAGTAGCATGGTTGTTAAGTGAATCTGGCTTCCCCAATGACTTTGCTTGTCAGAAGGTCACAATTGGGGATCACATGATCCCGGTACACCGTCATAAATACATACCAGTTGCTAACCATCTGAATTTTGATCACATGACCATGGGGGTTGCTGCAACAGTTGTTAAGTGTGAAAAATAGTAATAAGTCACTTTTTTCAGTGCCGCTGTAACTTTGAATGGTCACTAAATGAATTGCTGAAAGTCAAGGACTACCTGTATAACTTGAGTAAGGCAGGGCATTTTAGTAAACCGTAATTAAAGCAAACCATGATTTATCAAGGCAATAACAGCCAGGGTTACTACAGCTGAATCACCAATGTTTTAATGGATGGAGTTGAGATGCCACCTACAGATTATCTGGCCGGGATATTTAACTATTTCGACATGGTACTTTTTGAACAATTGCATTAAATATGCCTGTCTCAGGGGACGCAGTGGCTCAGGGCCTAGGACGTTGAGCTTGTTGATCGAAAGGTCGGCAGCTCGATGGTTCGAATCCCTAGTGCTGCCGTGTAACGGGGTGAGCTCCCGTTACTTGTCCCAGCTTCTGCCAACCTAGTAGTTTCAAAAGCACATAAAAATGCAAGTAGGAAAAATAGGGACCACCTTTGGTGGGAAGGTAACAGCGTTCCGTGCGCCTTTGGCGTTGAGTCATGCCGGCCACATGACCATGGAGACGTCTTCGGACAGTGCTGGCTCTTCGGCTTTGAAACGGAGATGAGCACCGCCCCCTAGAGTTGGCAACGACTAGCACATATGTGTGAGGGGAACCTTTACCTTTACCTATGCCTGTCTCAGTTGGAGATTATGAGAGTTCTAATTAAATTAGGGAAAGCTGATTTAGCTGCAAACTGAGATGCTTGAAATTCAAGTGGAAGGGAATATCTGTAGCTCAGAATTTATTGTGGAATTTTTGGTGGTCTCTGAGCTTTCCTGTTTGCTTGCTTGCTTGCTCTCTTGCAAACTCCACACCTGCTTGCACTGAGGATGTTTCATAGCTGGGTCATGAAATATCTACAAGCAAACCATCAAGCTCAAAGCACCAAGACTTATCACTTGCTTGAAATTTTCGCTTTGCTAACTAAATGCATGAAATTTTCACTGAATAATAATCCTATTGGGAATTTGAGTTGCTATACTTTACAACTGCTGTGAAATTCTCATTGCTGGTTATGCTTCCTGCAACTGTTTACTAGTGTTTCTGGAGTTCCTTCACCCCAGATGTAGAAGTACTGTTTTGTTGTTTTAATTCTTTTATACTACTTGGGATTTCCTCCTTAATTTTAACGTTTTCCTTAACTGTTTGATATGTTACATTACGGTAGACAAAAAAACGGAGCAGGGGAATTGTAATACAAGAACCATGATGCAACACAATACTTTTGTCCAGAGATTAGCCAGAAACTAATTTTAAGGAGCTAATCTTGAGCCTAGTATTTAATTTCAGCTCCCAGACAGATCACGTGAAACACAAAAGAGACGTCTTGGTGCATATTCATGTTTATTTTTATGGCTGCGCCTAAAAAGCAGATATTTTCCATTGCATCTGCAACATTTTGTGTTGTTTTCTTAAGTTTCAAAGCAAGCTGTGCCCTAAGGGTGTGCTTGCATCTCCTTTGCCTTTGATCTGTAGACTATTTTACACTAGATTTACCATTAACTTCTTCCATTCTCCACGAATAATTTTATTGATTAACTAGCATCTGACAGATTCCTGCATGTTAAAAGTTAACACCGAGGTTCCCCCTTGAATTGAACTGGGGAATCGGGAAATGTATCTGGTTGCTGTAATACAATGACCAAGCTTCCCACCTTCTTCTGGGAAAAGTAGGTGGCTCAGAACTATTCCTTGATCAACATCAGCCTTTGAATTTGCCTTCACTTTAATCTTCAAGAGCCACACAGGGTACCTTTGATCTTTGGTCAGCCAAATACGTTGGGACTACTATTTTCATTCTTGTAGGTCTGCTGGTTGGGGATGACGAAGGGATCCCACCACATTTGAAGGACCTCAGTTTAGAAAACTTTGCAGAGGTTAATTGCCCAGATTATAAAGGAGTAAATGAATTGCCCAGCTGTGATTACACCCATGGCAACTCTTAGCTTATATGACAAATGTAGAACGTCGAATAATAAGAGTTGGAAGGGACCTTGGAGATCTTCTACTCCAACCCCTGCTTGAGCAGGAGACCCTATACCAGTGATGACTAACCTTGTTGTCATGGTGCGCGGGGGAAGTAGGGGGCGCGCCCACACCCATAATTCTATGCTCCGATGCGCCAAGGTGACCCCCCACTGCCCACGCTTTTGGCATGTGATGGCACAGTGGGCCCAATAGGCTCGCTTTTTGCTCTCCCCGGGCTCCAGAGCCTTTCTAGGAGCTTGGGGAGGGCAAAAACAGCCTTCTCCACCCCCACTTGAGGCCCTCCGGAGGCCAGAAACAGCCTGTTTCCTTACTTCCGGTGGGCCCAGAAGGCCCGAAAATCAGCTGGCCGGCATGCGCATGCATACCGGAGCTGAACTCGCGTGCCCACCAATATGACTCCGTGTGCCACCTGTGGCACGCGTGCCGTAGGTTCACCATCACGGCCCTATACCATTCCAGACAAATAGCTGTCTGTTCTGTTCTTGAAAACCACCAGTGATGGAACACCCACAACTTCTGGAGGCAAGCTGTTCCACAGGTTAATTTTTCTCACTGTCAGGACATTTCTTCTCAGTTCTAGGTTGGTCCACTCAATGATTAGTTTCCATCCATTGCTTTCTGTCCTGCCCACAGGTGCTTTGGAGAATACGTCTTCCTTGTAACAGCCCCTCTAATATTGGAAGGCAGCTATTATATCACTCCTAGTCCTTCTTTTTGTTAGACGGACATATCTGGTCCCTTCAATATAGTTTAGCCTCTAGACCTCATCTTTGCTGTCCCTCTCTGCACTCTTTCTGGGGTCTCATATCTTTTTTTGTATCGTGGTGACCAGAATTGGACACAATATTCAAGAGTGGTTTCACTTGTGCAGTATAAAGCAGAAATGTGATGATTAGGTTAGATCAATCAATCAGGAAGATTAGTTCTTTCTGTGGCAGTTGGCTGATCACAGAGTTGGTCTTTGAGAATCATCCAGTTCTTGGAAAACAATATTCCTTTGTGCTTATTAGACCAATAACCGATCACCTGCTCTGGGATTGAAAATACTTTGCTCAGAAATGCCGTCTGTCTGATGTGTTTTGTATGGGGGGAAACAAAACACCAGGATACCCTATTTCTCCCAAAATAAGACATCCCCTGATAATAAGCCCAATCGGGCTTTTGAGCGCATGGCAATAAGGCCAAGCGCTTATTTCAGGGTTCAAAAAAATATAAGAGAGGGTTTTATTTTCGGGGAAACAGAGTAGTTACAGGTGAACAATGTAGGAAGTGTTCTTCCAAAGGTAGTGAAATGTATTCCCGAAGAGCCCTGGTGGTGCAGCGGTTAGAATACAGTATTGCAGGCTGACTTTGCTGACTGCCAGTAGTTCAATTCTGACTGGCTCAAGATTGACTCAGCCTTCCATCCTTCCAAGGCTGGTAAAATGACAACCCAGATTGCTGGGGTCAATACGCTGACTTTGTAAACCACTTAGAGAGGGCTGTAAAGCACTATGAAGCAGTATATAAGTCTTAAGTGGTATTGCCAGTGCTATTATACAGTGGTACCTTGGTACTAGACTGCTTCGAAAGCCGTCAAATTGGGTACATGAAGCGTTTTGTTGTGATCATTTTATCCTGGGACTTGCTGTTTGTTTGGTACTCGATGTGCTACGATAAAAGAGGGGAATGGCTGCCGAGAATGGACAAAGCTGGGAAGATTGCTGCAAAGGAAGTGGGGAATGGTCATAGAGGATGGACAGGAAGTTGGCCATGCTGGGAAGGTCATTGACATAGGAAAAGGGACAGATAGGAAGTCCTTCCTAGTGTTGTGACCCAGGCCCAAGTAGGTAGTAGTAGACACAGTCAGTTCAAAAACAAACAGACTTTATTAGAACAACTTTATTGTCCAACCTAAATCAAAACAAATCCTTCATAACACAGTTCTTCAGTCTTATCACCAACCTTGATCTAATTAGGCAAACTGCCAAAGGCTTTTCTTGGCAAAAGTTCAAAAGCAGAAGATGCCGACAAGAAATAAATGCAGCAAGACAAGGAGCAGGGCTGTCAATGTTGTTTTCCGACAAAGAGCCCAAATGCTGTTGCTGGTCTTTTAAGCCTTATGGGAGGGGCCAATCATCTTTTGGCCCTACTCCCAAGTCATCCTCTTTGCTTTAGCTGCTCTTGCCTTTTGGCAGCTCTTCTCATGCGCGCACAAGGAACAGGCTCCTCCTGTTCCTCTGCATCACTGCTGTCAGCCTCTGGAGGCTCTGGAGTCTGCATATCACTCCCAGATGGCCCTGGCCCTACCTCTGCCTCCGACGCAGAGCCCTCATCCAAGGCTTCCCCAGCCTCCAGGACTAGCCCATGTTCTTCCTCAGCCTCATAGCTGTCCGACTCCATTGCCAGCTCCGCAGGTTGCTGGCAGACCACAACACCCTGTGGAAGCAAAAGGTCATGTGGTAAGTCACTTCGATTGTTTGGCACATGTAATTTTTAATACTTGTTTCACTTCCCGAAACCAATTAACGACAAGTACCGAAGTACCACTTAGTTTACAAACTCATTAAAGGGCATCCTCCTTTTGGGGAAGAACATGAAAATCCAGAACAGTCGATCTTTCTCAAAGCATAAAAGAGCAAAAGATTCACGTCAATATGTAGAACTGCTTTCCTTAGCAAGAAAAGCCGAATGATTTTTGCAGTCTCTTTTCAACATACCTTTTTCTAGTCCAACACCTTTCCAAAGACTTTTGAGTACTGTTTTTAAATAAACACTGCTGCAGGCCACCTGGCGCCTGGCAGAAACACAGGGAGTTCGAAGTAGAATTATCTTTTCAAAAAGAAAACGACAAGAAGTCCTGCTCATAATGACAGTTGCATTTTTCTCCACGGTCACGTCATCAAAAGTTGAATGCTTGGCAACTGGCCTGCATTTATGACAATGGCAGTATCCCAGGGTCATGTGTGGTCCCTATTTGTAACCTTCCCAGCTGTCTTCGATAAGCAAGATCAATGAGGGAAGCCAGATTCACTTAACGACCCCATGATTCATTTAACAACTGCAGCAATTTGAGCAGTTTTGAAAGGGTTATGTATTTATTGTCGATTACCAACGATCATTTTTTAAAAAATAATATCAACCGTGGTTTCATTTTTTAACAAAGAAGACTTCCCTAGAGTGATTCTGAGGAGTTCATGGGTGTTTTTATACTGTTTTATCAGCAGCAGATTGCAAATGTTTTATAACTTGCTGTCTTTTGGAATGCTTTATTAACTTTCCCAGGGATCTCCATGCACCAACTGGGCCCAACTTTGCTTAGCTTTTGAAGCCCAGCCAAAGTCATCCAGGTCTGCTACCTTATTTAAGTAAAGACAGGGGTGAGCTTCAAAAATCTCAGTAAGGGGTTCGCTGCCCCATTGCTGGATGGGCATCCTACACCAAGGGGGGAGCGCGTTTTTCACCCTCCCCTGGCTCCGGAGGATTTCCTGGAGCCTCTAGGATGGTGAAAATGGCTGCCCCTCCAGCCCTGCGGAACTTCTGGGAGGCCCATTTTTCACCCTCCCAGAGCCTCTGTGCGAGCCCTGTACTTACCTGGGATCCAAAATCGGCCGCGTGGAGACTCCTGGGTGGGGCGGGGAGGGGTGGGCAGGGGTGGGGAGGGCCAGCCAGGCATGGGATTTGGGGGTTTGCCGAACTGGGTAGAATCCTAGCTAGAGGATTGCCTGAACCTGTGCAAACCTCCAGCAGCCCACCCCTGAGTAAAGGTACTCATGATTCATGTCCCCCCACCTATTTTTTAGACTATACAGACCCAACTATCTGGCTGTTTGAGCAAAGATAGGGAAGTGGTCGCTAAATTTTCCTGGGATTTTTTGACTTCCAGTCTAGTCTCAGCTCTGCTATACTGTGACTCTATTCATATTCCAATCATATCCAGTCCTGTGTAGCAATAGCAGTAACACTTAGACTCTTAAACCGCTTCCCAGTGCTTTACAGCCCTCTCTAAGTGGTTTACAGACTCACCCTATTGCCCCCAATCATCTGAGTCCTCATTTTATTGACCTCAGAAGGATGGAAGGCTGAGCCAACCTGGTGAAATTTGAACTGCCAAATTGCAGGCAGCTGGCAGTCAGCAGAAGTAGCCTGCAGTACTGCATTCTAACCACTGCGCCACCATGTAGCATTTAAGTTCAGTGAATAATAGAGTTTTTTTGTTTGTTTGTTTGTTTACATTTATACCCCGCCCTTCTCCGAAGAGTTCAAAGGGACCTTGGAGGTCTTCTAATCCAGCCCCCTGCTTGAGCAGGAGATCCTATACCATTTCAGACAAATGGCTGTCCAGTCTCTTCTTAAAAGCCTCCCGTGATGGAGCACCCACAACTCCTGAGAACAAGTCATTCTATTGATTAATTGTTCTGTCATGAAAATTCTCCTTAGTCCTAGGTTGCTTCTCTCCTTGATGAGTTTTCATCCATTGCTTCTCGTCCTGCCCCCAGGTGCTTTGGAAAATAGCTTGACTCCCTCTTCTTTGTGGCAGTCTTCAAATATTGGAAGACCGCTATCATGTCATCCCTGGTCCTTCTTTTCATTAAACTAAACATAAACCTGTAACATTGTTGGATAAATCTTCTGGAGACTGGAGTTGAAGGCATTTTGGTAAATGATAATCCAGTGTGCTCTCTGTAGCCAATTGTATTTGTGAATAAAATTGTTGAAAGAAATGTCCTTCTGGGTTCAGTTCCAAGTAGGGAAAAAGACACTGGAATCATGGTGGCTGTTTGGAAAGATGGTTTTAATGGTGGACAGGATCACATGCCTTGATGATGTTGGGTGAAGAAAAAAAGGGAAGAGATGCTGAGAGTGCCTGAGTTTTATACCCTCTTTGGGCTTTTGAATTTGAGCTTATTCTGATTGGTTGTCAGACTCCCATTGGTTGTCAGACTCCCATGGGGCCATGCAGGGGCAACTCTGTAGGCTGTGTTTTGAGTCCAAGTTTGGCTGAGCCTTGCTGGGTAATATAATCTTCCCAGGTGCCATGTGGTGAGTTCTGTTGCTAAATGGGTAGAGGGCTAATCCTACCTTTGTTGGATCTTGGGTGAGGGCATTTGCCTATGAATAGACCTAGCTATCTCTTTATCTCTTAAGTGTGGACCAGTAGTGGGTTGTTTCTGGTTCACCCCGGTTCGGGAGAACTGGTAGCGGCTCCGTCCACCTGCCCAGACGTTATCAAAAACGCTCTGCGATAGCGAACCGGTAGTGCTGGGATTTGAAACCCACTAATGGCGGAGACATCTGCTGTGGGCTATTGAGGATGGTGGGGGCTATTAAGAGTGAGTCTGTTTCCTGCCTAAAAAAAGTCATGTTTCTCCATTTCTCATCCAGGGAAGTATAATATTCTGCCTTTTTAATATTTCCTAAAATATTTCATTTTTCTAGGAGAGGGGTGGGTGCTAACTTCCTACAAAACGATGCCAAAAAACTTACAGATGTTCCACCCACCCGCCGCACACACGCTTCAAAAAAGAGACTGTTGTTTTTTATCTGCAATCAGGATGTGTTGAAGTCCACCACTTCAAGAGATATCTTAGGTTGGGTTTTTTTGTTTTTTTAGTACTTTGAAGAATGGCATTTTAAGGCAAGAAATGCCTGGATTTTTTTCTGTCTCTGAGACTCATTAGGAAAATCAGAGTAAAATGGGGTTGGTGGAGAAGAAATTCAATGGTAAAGGATAAAGAGCTGCAGTTTCTCAGGAAAGCTAATTAACCTTCTGTCCTTCAAAGGAAAGTGAACGGAGGCAAGATGTCTCCTGGAAGACATTTGAAATCCTTTCGCTGATCTTTAAATGCCACGAATTTAGCACACTTTAGCCTGTGCTGGGGAATTAGCATAAGTGGGGGGGAAAGCCAGGCGGGAAGAGGGGTGGGATTGTCTGAGAATCTTTTTGTTTCCTTGAAAAGGAAGAGGACATTCTTTTTATACTAATGACTTCAAAGAGTGTCAGGGCCAACTTAAAAGTGTTCCTTAAATATTGAACCTGCAGTGATAAATATCAATATTCTATAGATGGCAGTTAAGCCCACATCAGCTTTGTGAGATTCCGTTCATTCTCCTAGAGAAATTGGCTTCCTTTTTTTATTCCACCTTTCCTCCGATGAATTTCGGGTAAGGGTATGTATGGATTGTTGCCTATGCCTTTATCTGCAAAACAGCATTGTGTAGTCGAACATAATTGGACCGAAATGCTTTTATGTTGTTTTCCTTTGGATATGACTCCCTTATTAAAATGGGTTCCAAGGGAGGGAAAAAAATTAAAGGATGTCTCTATGTGAATTGATACAATATCAGGGTACAGGGAAATATATATAGGTAGTCCTCACTTTATGACCACAATTGGAACCAGCAACATTACTAAGTGACACAGTCATTAAGTGAGACTTCACGTGGCTCCATCGAGCTTATGATGTCAGTTGAGTGAATCACCAGAGGTTGTTAAGCAAGATAGAGTTTCCTGCTTGAGCAGGGGGTTGGACTAGAAGACCTCCAAGGTCCTTTCCGGCTCTGTTATTCTGTTAATACAGGCAGTCCTCGACTTATGTCCACGATTGAGTCCACAATTTTGTTGTTAAGTGAGATATTTGTTAAATGAGTGTTTCTCCATTTTACGACCTTTCTTGCCATGGTTGTTAAGCGAGTCACTGCCGTGGATAAATTAGTAATACGGTTGTTAAGGGAATCTGGTTTTCCCATCGACTTTGCTTGACAGAAGATCACAAAAGGGGATCGCATGACCCCGGGACACTACAATGGTCATAAATGCAAGTCAGTTCTCAGGCGTCTGGTTTTGATCACATGGCCATGGGGATTCTGCAATGGTTTTAGGTGTGGAAAGCGGCCACAAGTCACTTTTTCCAGTGCTGTTGTAACTTGGAACGGTCACTAAATGAACTATTGTAAGTTAAGGATTAGCTGGATGTCGTGTGTTCTTGACATGCAGTTTTACTGCTGGTGTCTCCATTGACTTGTCGTGAGCTGGCTGTGGAGGGTGCAAATGGCAATCACGTGGGGACGCGGCAACAGTTGTAAAACACCCACCCGTTGCAAAGGGCCCGAATGTCGATGACATAGAATAGAATAGAATAGAATAGAATTTTATTGGCCAAGTGTGATTGGACACACAAGGAATTTGTCTTGGTGCATATGCTCTCAGTGTACATAAAAGAAAAGATACGTTCATCAAGGTACAACAGTTACAACACAATTGATGATCAATATATCAATATAAATCATAAGGATTGCCAGCAACAAGTTATAGTCTTACAGTCATAAGTGGAAAGAGATTGGTGATGGGAACGATGAAACGATTAATAGTAGTGCAGATTCAGTAAATAGTCTGACAGTGTTGAGGGAATTATTTGTTTAGCAGAGTGATGGCCTTCGGGAAAAAACTGTTCTTGTGTCTAGTTGTTCTGGTGTGCAGGACTCTATAGCGTCGTTTTGAGGGTAGGAGTTGAAACAGTTTATGTCCAGGATGCGAGGGATCTGCAAATATTTTCACGGCCCTCTTCTTGATTCGTGCAGTATACAGGTCCTCAATGGAAGGCAAGTTGGTAGCAATTATTTTTTCTGCAGTTCTAATTATCCTCTGAAGTCTGTGTTTTTCTTGTTGGGTTGCAGAACCGAACCAGACAGTTATAGAGGTGCAAATGACAGACTCAATAATTCCTCTGTAGAATTGGATCAGCAGCTCCTTGGGCAGTTTGAGCTTACTGAGTTGGCGCAGAAAGAACATTCTTTGTTGTCCTTTTTTAATGATGTTTTTGATGTTAGCTGTCCATTTGAGATCTTGCGATATGATAGATATGACTTTGAGGATTCTGAAATATCCATAAGTGCAAGGCCTTGCGTCGTTAAAACTTCATATGGTTGCTAGACAGAGGAGTTTTAAAGCGAGGACTGCATTGCATTGCATTGCATTGCATTGGCATCCTTCAGTCTCAAAAGACTATGGTATTGTGCTCTGGAAAGAGATCCTAAAACAGCCTCTAGTGTGGCTAAAAAGGCCAATTCGAGAGTGGCCATCCCTTCCACACTGAGGGCAGATACATTCTGTCCCCTGCCCAGCCCCCAGATTTCGCTGGTTCTGGGACTGCCTCTTCGCCTCAGCCTGCCGAACAAGTGTCTCTTCGAATTGGAGAAGGTCATGCTGCGTCTTTAGCCTCCAAGCTGAACAATCGGAGGTCAGGAGCGAGGACTACCTCTAAATAAAAATACACGCGTGCAAGGATATTTGGGGGAATAAAAAGGATTTTTACTAGGTGAGATATGGAGCCTAGGTGAGATATCGTTCATGAGCAGAGGTGGGTTTCGCATAATTTTACCACCGGTTCGCCGCACAGCGAAAATGTGTGAGAGAGACCGCCTTCCACGCATGCAGTGTGCTCACGCATGTGGCTTGCATACATAACATAACATAACATAACGTCAGAGTTGGAAGGGACCTTGGAGGCCTTCTAGTCCAACCCCCTGCTCAGGCAGGAAACCCTACACCATCTCACTCAGATGGTTATCCAACATTTTCTTAAAAATTTCCAGTGTTGGAGCATTCACAACTTCTGAAGGCAAGTCGTTCCACTTATTAATTGTTCTAACTGTCAGGAAATTTCTCCTTAATTCTAAGTTGCTTCTTTCATGTACGTGGCTTAGAAAATGTGGCTAAATAGGACAGCATAGCGCCAGGGCGGGTGGGTGGCCACCCGCAGTTTGCCGCTACCAGTTTGTCGGAACCGATTTGAACCGGCTGAATACCACCACAGTTCATGAGTGCATTCTAGGAGTAAGTACTGTATATAGCTTTTCAGAGAAATGTTTGGAGATCTCCAGTTGTCCAGCCAGGGGTGAAATATAAAATTTGTTACTATTAGTTCTGTGGGCGTGGCTTGGTGGGGGGGGGGAATGTGACAGGGTGGGCATGGCCAACTTTTTTTTTTTTAACTTTTAAAAGCATTTTTTTCTACAACCTCTTTGGCTGAAGAGGTTTTAAAGGGTTCTGACGATCCCAGCTGAGCCGTGCGATCATCAGAGGTGTTTTTTTTTTTACTTTTAAAAGCATTTTTTTGGCCAAAGAAAGAAAGAAAGATGCCTTGAGTCACCAAAGGCGAGTAGGCAGCACTATAAATTTTCTAAATAAATAAATAAAAATACAACACAGCTGTTGCAGTTGTATCAAGAAGATTCCGGAAACAATTGCACCTTAAGGGCAAAGATAAACCAGAAGTGGCCTCTGATGATCGCACGGCTCAGCTGGGGCGGGGTGGGGTGGGGGAGGGATTTTTGCTACCGGTTCTTCGAACCACCCACCACCATGGCTACCGGATCGGGTGATCTGGTCCGAATCGGGAGCATTTCACCCCTGCATCCAGGTCATAGTTACCTCAGAAATGCTTCTTCAAAAGACAACTGGACTGTTTTTTTCCTTGAGGAAGAAGAACAAAGCATTTTGTTTCTCATCCAAGAAAATTAATCAGTTGTGATGGGAGGTGGGGAGGGATGGAGGATAGGCACTGACACTGGAGGCTGGGTGCTTGAGGATGGAAGGATAGGTTCTGACCGGATTGGGGTAGGTGGGTGGAATAATTGTATTTCTTTGTAGTCATCTGTGAGAGCTCTGGAGGCCACTTCTGGTTTATCTTTGCCCTTAAGGTGCAATTGTTTCCGGAATCTTCTTGGTACAACTGCAAGAGCTGTGTTGTATTTTTATTTATTTATTTAGAAAACTTATAATGCCGCCTACTCGCCTTTGGTGACTCAAGGCATCTTTCTTCCTTCCTTCCTTCCTTCTTTCCTTCCTTCCTTCCTTCCTTCCTTCCTTCCTTCCTTCCTCCCTCCCTCCCTCCTTTCTCTTTCTTTTTTCTTCCTCCCTTCCTCCGTCCTTTCTCCTTTCTTTCTTTCTTTCTTTCTTTCTTCCTTCCTCCTCCCTCCTCCCTCCTTTCTCTTTCTTTTTCTTCCTTCCTTCCTTCCTTCCTTCCTCCTCCTCCCTCCTCCTCCCTCCTCCTTTCTCTTCTTTTTCTTCCTCCCTCCTCCGTCCTTTCTCCTTTCTTTCTTTTTTTCTTCCTTCCTTCCTTCCTTCCTTCCTCCCTCCCTCCCTCCCTCCCTCCCTCCTTTCTCTTTCTTTTTTTCTTCCTCCCTCCCTCCATCCTTTCTCCTTTCTTTCTTTTTTTCTTTCTTTCTTCCTTCCTTCCTTCCTTCCTTCCTCCCTCCCACCCTCCCGCCCTCCCTCTTTATTTTTTTAGTAAATAATTGAAAGTGGCAAACACACACAATGCAATGTCCTCCTCCTATTTTCCCCACAACAACAACAACAACAACAACAACAACAACAACAACAACTCTGTGAGGTGGGTTGGGCTGAGAGAGAGTGACTGGCTCAAAGATACCCAGACGGCTTTCATGCATAAGGTGGAACTAAATCTCACCAGGCCCTGGTGCAGGGGTCTCCAACCTTGTCAACTTTAAGACTTGTGGACTTCAACTCCCAGAATTCTGAGAGTTGAAATCCACAAGTCTTAAAGTTGACAAGTTTGGAGACCTCTGCCCTGGTGGTTGGCCCAAGAATGCAGCGATCTTTCATGCCTAAGGCAGGTCTAGAACTCACAATCACTTGGTGATTAGGCCAAAGTCACCCAGCTGTCTTTCATGTCTAAGGCAGGACTAGAACTCACAGATTCTAGCTTGGTGCCTTAACTAGGCCAAAGTGGCTCTCAAATTAGTTCAGGTAGTCCTCGATTTATGACCACAACTGTGCACAGAATTTGTTGCTACCTGAGAAATACGTTAAATGAGCCTTGCCACATTTTATGACCTTTCTCGCCACCTTTGTTCAGTGAATCACTGCAGTTGTTCAATTAGTAACACGGTTGTTAAGTGAATCTAGCTTCCCTGTTGACTTTGCTTGTCAGAAGGTCGCAAAAGGGGATCACATGACCCTGGGACACTGCAACCGTCATAAATATGAATCAGTTGCCAGGCATCCGCATGTAAACCATGCGACCACGGGGATGGTGCAATGGTCAGAAGTATGAAAAATGGTCAGAAGTTCCTTGGAACAGCCACTAAATGAACTGTTGTAAGTCGAGGATTACCTGTATCCCCACTGCGGCCTTTACTGGCAAAGAGCCCCTTGTTTATTTGATTTATATCCTAGCTTTTCTGCATAGAAGCCACTCACTGAATTTCCACTGCAGAATGAATGGAAGTGAGGGACACCAAGGGATAGAGCAAATTACGTAATGCAGACAACGTGAATCACAGCCAAGAAGGGCTTTCTTTTTTACTGGAAGTTCAAATTATGTGCTGCATTACACATTTTGTTCTCTCCTCAGGCTGGTGGCTGAACAACCTAAACTTGGAAACCGTGCAATTTGATGAACAAAACAGCTTGATATTTTGTACTTCAATTTAGAATAGAATAGAATAGATTTTTTTTTTTAATTGGCCAAGTGTGATTGGACACAGAAGGAATTTGTCTTGGTGCATAGGCTCTCAGTGTACATAAAAGAACATAAAAGATACGTTCATCGAGAATCATAAGGTACAGCACTTAATGATAGTCATAGGGTGCAAATAAGCACTCAGGAAACAATCAATATCAATATAAATCGTAAGGATACAAGCAACAAGGTTACAGTCATACAGTCATAAGTGGAAGGGGATGGGTGATGGGAATTAAAAGAATTAAAAAACACATTTAAAAATGTAATTCCAGACACAACCATCATGCCCAACACCCGGTTTAACTGGTGTTTTTTTTAACTGAATAAGATGATGGGTCAACTTATAGATCGACGACAGATTTCCACATTGGTAAAATCTTTTATGTAATATAGTATTTTTTTAAAAAAATACTGTAGTAAGGAGAAACTTTCTGACAGTGAGAACAATTGATGGAATAGCTTCCCCCCTGGAGATGTGGGTGCTTCATCCAGGGGTGGGCTTCAAAATTTTTTAGCAAGGGATTCTCTGCCGGGTTGCTGGGTGGGCGTGGCCAGAGTGGGCGTGGCCTAGTCGGCCTCCTGCATCACAGCAGGGGTGCATGCGTTTTTGCCGTCCCCGGGCTCCGGAGGCTTGACTCGAGACTCTGGGAGGGCAAAAACGACCTCTTCAGGCCTTCCCGAACTTCCAGTAGGCTCATTTTTCACCTTCCCTGAGCCTCCACACATGCCCTGCACTTATGCATCCAAAACGAGTCATGTGGGGACTTCTGGGAGGGGAGGGGCAGGGTGGGTGGGGCCAGCCAGGAGTGGGATTTAGGGGTTCTCCGAACTGCACAGAATCTTAGCTAACCTCTGCGAACCCCCAGCAGCCCATCCCAGCTCCATCTCTGGAGGTTTTCAGGAAAAGATTGGACAACCATTTGTCTGAAGTGGTATAGGGCAGTGATGGCTAACCTTTTTGCCATTATGTGCCAGGAGACAGGGGGGCGGGGGGAGGTCACGCACGCATGCCCACACCCATAATTCTATGTGCCCCGCCCCCACGCATGTGCCCCCCCACTCCTGGCACATGATGGCCCGGTAGGCCCGTTTTTCTCTCTCACCTGGCTCCAAAGCCTCTCTGTGAGTCTGGGGAGGGCGAAAACGGCCTTTCCCACCCTCCTGCAGGTCTTCCGGAGGCCGGAAACTGCCCGTTTGCCAACTTCCAGCTGGTCAGAAAGGCTCTAGAGGCTGGGGACAACAAAAAAGTCACTTCCTGTCCAACCGGAAGTTGGCAAATGGCCAGTTTCTGGTTTCCAGAGGTCCTATGGGGGATGGAAAAGGCTGTTTTTGCCCTCCCCAGACTCCTAGAGAGGCTCTGGAGCCAGGTGAGAGAGAAAAACTGGCCTTCCCCAACCCTCCCCTACCTCTAGTGGGGCTAGAAGGCCCGAAAATCAACTGGCCGGTGTACTCCAGAACTGAGCTCGTGTGCCCATTGATATGGCTACGCATCGCCATCACGGGTATAGGGTCTCTTCCTTGAGTAAACGGTTGGATTAGAAGACCTCCGAAGTCCCTTCTAGCCCTATGATTCTGTGTTCTCTTATTGGCACCAAATGGGAGGATGAAGCATTGATTAACTCTTTATCAACTCGCGCCACTTGCTATTCCCAAATGTGGCATTTAGAACTACCTTATAGAGAAATCCAGGCCCAGTTCTTACTCAAAGGTCAGCATTTAGTTACCCTTTTGAAAGTTTTGCAAAGGGCAATTTGGAAGCACCTGCTCTCATTAAATGGATCGATTTTGGGGCTGGGATTCTCAGGAGTGTCTATTCCCCCAGACGCTTTTTTTAAAAAACCTCTCCACTCTGCCCGCCGTAATCTATTTTTACCGGCAGGAATACCCGGTCACAAATAGCTCATGAGATTAGGTCTCTGTTTCTGTCTGCAAGTGAACAGCTCATGTCTGACTTCCATTGATTGATAAGGAGGCTTTTGTTGTCAGATATTTCTATAAGAGTTTTTCAGCACATTTTTGTGCTGAAAACGCCCTCGGCTTATACTGGTCTATCTGACTTATACTGAGTTTTGTTTTTTTAAGCCCTCGGCTTATATTCGAGTATATACGCTTATACTCGAGGTTTTTTTTCTTTTTTTCACATTTTACCGACGGAAGCCCTGCCGGTGCAGTGAGAGGGCGGGCGGGAGCCGCCAGCCTTCTCAGCTGAGGGAGGAGGTTTCAACCGTAGGTGCCTCATTTCCCACCCTCGGCTTATACTCGAGTCCCCAGTTTACCCCAGTTTTTGGGGTAAAATTGGGGACCTCGGCTTATACTCGGATCGGCTTATATTCGAGTATATACGGTAATTAAGATTACGTCCACCAGGCCTTTCGTTCTGCAGCTGGAGGCAGGCCAAGCCCTTGACTTAACTCCAACTCAGATAAGGGTTTGTTCCATGGTTGTTCCTATCTTGAGCGTGGATTCCACACAATTTTGTTTATTTTATTTTTTTTATAAAAGGAGAGATCTTAGGGCAGATAAAACTACTTGGTGTGGCTGTCCTGTGGTGTGGCATTGCGTGACGGAATGACTTCATGAGGAAAACCTTCCCGGAGACAATTGGCGTGTGAAGGGGCTTCGGCCAAGCTTGCATTTTACTCCTGATATGCTGGTTTCTATGTGTGGAGGAACCTTCTTTTAATGTAAATAAGCTTACTGTATCCAGGGAAGGACGTAACTAAGGCACTTTTTCACAGCAAATTATTAAAATCTAATTGTGGCCATATTACCCAGATGAGGGGGTTGCCTATTTATTAGAGATCTGTGGCTCCATGGCCCTTTCAATCAATCAGTTATAGTTTCAAGCTGTTTCAAGTGCTAAATCCATCTTCAGAGTTATGTTTTTGGCAGATTTCTCCTCTCTCCTCCTCCTCCTCCTCTGCACCATCCTTACTTATTCTCACAACTTTTCCCTCTGGCAAATGTTCAGAAATATGTTTCTATGGCAACTGTACCGCACTGTTATTAAAGAACACCCCATCAACACAGATATATTAAGTTTGCAATATTCTCTTCCTGGCCTAATAAGGTGGCATTCGGTATAGCTTGCTTTGCTTTCAGGAATGGAGCAAAACAAAACACATGACTGATTGTGTGAATCCTGGTTTGGAAGACAAATCCCAGTTTGCCAATCTGGATATAGTTATAAGGAGCCATGGAGGAAGTTTCCAGATCAAGCAAAATGCATCTTTTATATTACAGAATGCTTAGTTCGAAATGTGGGGAGTAGAAGATCTTTCACCCATCAATTGGTCATCTGGTTTCTTGAAATAAGAACAGTGTCAGCATTCCAGAAAACCCCCTCCTGCAGAAAAGACTCCGAAGCAAACATCTTTCAAAGTTCTTTTACTAGCATAGGTAAACTGGCACAACTGGATAAAATCCGAATCTGGGGATCCGGGTTTTTCCTCAGTAAGACAAACTCCAAAATCCCCACCCCCTTACTCCTCTGCCAATCACATGCTCCAATCACCAACCGTCCCATCTCGAGACATCACTCCGGCCACTCCTTCTCCAGATGTAGGCTCGGCCTGATCTTGACTGGCAGGAAGAATGTTATTATGTCTAATGGCCCCTTCTACTAAACCTCCCCACCCCCTACTTTCCCACACAGGAGAAAGTGGCAGCGCGGAAGCCTTCGCCCTAGTATGGCTTCCAAAGCTGACAAACAATAGTATAAATAAATGATTCTCAACAGTGGTGGTATTCAGCCGGTTCTAACCGGTTCAGGCAAACCAGTAGCAGTGACCACAATTGGACCTCCCATCTGCCCCGGTGCTATGCTGTCCTGTTTAGCCACATTTTTGAGCCCGGGCGCATACATGGAAGGCGTATGCGCGGTGCAAACCTGTGTTAAAAATATGTAAAACCCACCTCTGATTCTCAACCTGTGATCCATGGACCACGGAGGCCCACGAAGGCTTCAAGAAATGTTATGATTTAAATCTTGAGTTATGTTTTGGTGATCCATGGTCCATGGCCACAAAAGGTATTTAAAGAGGGGTTCGTGGTGAAGAAAAGGTTGAGAACCACTGATATAAATGTAAAATAAGCCTCTCCCCTAAGATGCCTCTTTGACTGACACCATGAGAAGATTGTCACCACAAGGTAGTCCTTGACTTACAACAATTCGTTGGGTGACCGTTCAAAGTTACAACAGCCCTGAAAAATGGGATTTATTACGTTTTCCACACAACCGTTGCACGTCCCCATGGTCACGTGATCGAAATTTGGATGCTTAGCAACTGATTCATATTTATGATGGTTGCAGTGTCCCAGGGTCATGTGATCCCCTTTTGTGACCTTCTGACAAGCAAATTATTTGAGGAATTATTGAGTCTGTCATTTGCACCTCTATAACTGTCTGGTTCGGTTCTGCAACCCAACAAGAAAAACACAGACTTCAGAGGATAATTAGAACTGCAGAAAAAATAATTGCTACCAACCTGCCTTCCATTGAGGACCTGTATACTGCACGAATCAAGAAGAGGGCTGTGAAAATATTTGCAGATCCCTCACTTCCTGGACATAAACTGTTTCAACTCCTACCCTCAAAACGACGCTATAGAGCACTGCACACCAGAACAACTAGACACAAGAACAGTTTTTTCCCGAAGGCCATCACTCTGCTAAACAAATAATTCCCTCAACACTGTCAGACTATTTACTGAATCTGCACTACTATTAATCTTCTCATCGTTCCCATCACCAATCTCTTTCCACTTATGACTGTATGACTATAACTTGTTGCTGGCAATCCTTATGATTTATATTGATATATTGACCATCAATTGTGTTGTAAATGTTGTACCTTGATGAACGTATCTTTTCTTTTATGTACACTGAGAGCATATGCACCAAGACAAATTCCTTGTGTGTCCAATCACACTTGGCCAATAAAATTCTATTCTATTCTATTCTATTCTATTCTATTCTATTCTATTCTATTCTATTCTATTCTATTCTATTCTATTCTATTCTATTTTAAATCTCTTTTGGAATTTAATGACAAAAAAGAAAAAGAAATTGTTGGTTTTAGGTTTTGATGATTATATAGGTAGTCCCCAACTTACGACCACAATTGAGCCCAAAATTTCTGTTGCTGAATGAGACATTTGTTAAGTGAGTTTTGTCCCATTTTACGATGTTTCTTGCCTTGGTTGTTAAGTGATTCGCTGCAGTTGTTAAGTTAATAACACGGTTGTTAAGTGAATCTGGCTTCCCCATGGACTTTGCTTTTCAGAAGGTCACAAAAGGAGATCCTATGATGTTGGGACACAGCAACGGTCATAAGTATGAACCAGTCGCCAAGCATCTGAAGTTTGATCACAGGATTGATGGGGTTGCAGCAAAGGTCTTAAGTGTGAAAAATGGTCATAAGTCATTTTTTCAGCGCTGATTTGACTTTGAACTAAGCGAATGGTTGTAAGTTGAGTATTAACTTTGTTGTTACAAATAGTCTTATATTTATCATCACAATTGAGACCAGTGTATCTATTGCTAAATAAGGTTGTTGGTTAAGTGAGTCATGTCCTATTTTAGGGAGGGAGTTGTTAAATGAATCACACAATCATTAAGTGAATCCAGCTTTCCTCCTTGACTTTGTTTGTCAGAAGCTGGGAAGGTCGCAAATGATGATTACACGATACTGCAACTATCATAACTACTTCCTGGTTGCCATGTGCTCAAATTTTGATCATGTGATCATGAGGATGCTGTAACAGTTGCGCATAAGTCATTTTTTTTCAATGCCTTTGTACTTTCAAACAGTAACTAAACAAATGGTTGTAAGTCAAGGACTACATGTGTGGAAATGGCTAATATATATTTACTAGATATGTAAAGCAGAAAAGTTTGCAATTGTATTTTGTGTTCTACTGCACCGAAAAAAGACAGATATCATAATTTTTTTCTTTTTTTTAAACCTCACACTTGTTTTCCTTTCTCCACGTTACCCTTTTCCTTTGTTCCTGTAGAAAGTTAGCACCCACCCACTCCTAGAAGAATGAAATATTTTGAGAAATATTAAAAAGGCAGAATATTATATTTCCCTGGATGACAAAAGAATATGTTTTAAAGACATATTAAAGAGTAGCTCCCTGTCCCCAGCAGATATTTGGTGCCCATTAAGAAAAACTGGGCCAGCCTATCTACAAGACAAAAGACCTCCCGTTCCAGGGTGATGGGATTAAGACATGACCCTTCAGGGCATAATAGGATTAACTCATCTAGCAGCAGAGCTCAACACATGGCACAATCAATGGTGACATAGTATCACCCAGAACACTTCAACCAAACGTGGTACTCAGACAACCTACAGAGTTAGCTGTGACCCCTACAACAGCCAATAGAATGCATGTTCTTGCACAGGAACAGGAAGTTCAAGTGCAAAGCCCAAGAGAGGGTATAAATGCCCCTCTCTCTCAACTCCAGGTGGTCAGCTGCACCAGGACCATGTGTTTGGTGGTTCTGCTTCATCATTAAACCATCTTTCCAATCAGCCTCCATGTTTCCAGTATTTTTCTCCCGGCTTGGAATTGAACCAGATGGATATTTCTTCCAACATTCCCATTTGTATTTTATATTGCAATAAACTCTAATAAAATCTGAAAAGAAACAAAAGCCCATTGTGGGTTCTTTTCTTTTGTATATCAATTCTGGATCTTCTCTAACCATTTCCAGCACATCTCCATTGCATCAGGCTAAGCAAACTAGACAAATATATTATGACTTGCTGTAGTGTGGGAATTAAGTGGCTGTGATTTATTTAACAGCACTTGTACTTTTTTTATAGCTTGGTTCAATATGTGGACTCACTCAAGAGTGTTAATGGAAAAGAAGTTAGTTTTTCATCCTCTTAGAGTATCAGTGTCAGTAATTCCATTCTGCTTTTCGGTGGAGATACTCATGAAACCACAATTTTTAGAACTGTTTGTGAGAAGATACAATGTTTAGGCCGATACATATAAAAACCTGCCTAATAGCCTAAAATTGCTACAGGATATGGATAGAGGATGTGGAATATTCAATATAAATTATAGAAAGGAGATTCTGAATGGGTGTTAGGGAAAAGCTTTTTTAATAATTAAGACAGTAAACTATTTCTTCCTTTTCATTTGTATTTAATGCTTTAATTTGGAATTCCCGCACTAAATAGGAAAATTGAACTTATTCTTAATATTCTAGGATTCTGTGAAGAAGACGTTGGTGGCAAAGGTTCATGAATTGCATTATAGGTAATTCTCAATTTATGACCACAACTGAGGCTGAGCCCAAAATTTGTGTTTGCTAAGTGAGACGTTTGTTAAGTGAGTTTTGCCGAATCTTACAAACTTTCTTGCCATTTTTAAGCGAGTAACACAGTTGTTCAGTGAATCTGGCTCCCCCATTTGACTTTGCTTTTCAGAAGGTTGCAAAAGGTGATCACAGTTTTTGACAGTTGTTAAGTGAATCACTGCAGTTATTAAGTGTATCATGCAGTCATAAAGTAAATCTGGTTTGATTGATTTTGCTTGTCAGGAGCCAGCTGTGAAGGTTATAAATGGTGATTATATGAACCTGGGACATTGCAATTGTCATAAATACATGGCAGTTGCCAAGCATTCAAATTTTGTTAATGTGACCAGGGAACTGCTGCAATGGTCGTAAGTGTGGAAACTGGTCATAAGTCACTTTTTTTCCAGTGCCATTGTAACTTCAAACAGTCACCCAATGAATGGTTTTAAACAGGACTACCTAAAATCCATAACATTGTTTGCTTGCTTTTGATTTAGATAATGCCTTAATCCAACCATAGTGGCTTGTCCAGGAAAATTTCTGGCTGAGCAAATCCAAGCCATTATGACTTAAAACAAACCAGGGTTTGGTTTGATAAATAAATCTATCTTTTATATCAATTCCTCAAAGGAAGAGGGATGTTTCTATTCTATTCTATTCTATTCCCGTTTGTATGTCAGTCACTATCAGGATTTCAACTGAATTCTGAATATATTTATAGACCAGTTTTTTGTTTATAAAATAAAGTGGGGGCAGGGAAGGAAGGAATATATATATCAAAAGCTATGTCATAAAGAAGCAACCAATAGATTAAATTAATGACCCACCTAGTTCAGGGGTCTCCAACCTTGGCCACTTTTAAGACTTGTGGACTTCAACTCCCAGAATTCCCCAGTCAGCATAGCTAACTGGGAGTTGAAGGTCCACAGGTCTTAAAGCAGCCAAGGTTGGAGACCCCTGAACCAGATAATCCCTAATGTGCATTATGGTGACTTAAACTAATGCAGTTTGAAAATATTCCATGGCAATTCTTCTACGTCTGACGGAAGGAAGATTTCTGTGGCAAAGCCTCTGCTGTTTTTGCTTGAGTGCCATTCTTTACCAAATAGATTTATACTCCACATTCCCTGGGTGGGTGGGTGTGATGAACACAGATCGGTAACAGAGCCAAATCCGCAGTGCTAAAGCCAATGTAGTCTAGCAGATTTATTTCAAGAAAAGGTTTATCTCAGAGAAGGGGTTTTTTCCCCACAAGCTTGTTGTCCCTTTAGATATTTTGGAGGATAATTCCAATAACCAAATAACAGAGTTGGAAGGAATCTTGGAGATCTTCTAGTCCAACCCCTTGCTCAAGCAGGAGACCCCATACCAGTGAACCCCCAAAATGTAATGCGAGCACCCCCCCCCCATGCATGCATCCCATCCCCCTCGCCCATTTTTGGGTTCCAGGTTGGTGCAGGCGGCTTTCCAAGCCCAAAGCGGGGCACGGGGCGGGCGGGCTAGTAAGGCATCTTTGTGCTCCATTTTGCCTTGCAGGTTAGTGTAGAATAGAATAGAATAGAATAGAACAGAACAGAACAGAACAGAACAGAACAGAACAGAACAGAATAGAATTTTTTATTGGCCAAGTGTGATTGGACACACAAGGAATTTGTCTTGATATAGTTATTTAGTTTATTTAGTTATTTACTTGGATTCAGCCATAGGTCACTTAACCATGATTTATTGACTAAAACACAATTAGAACATAGAATCACAGGACTGGAAGGGAACCTCAGAGGTATTCTAGTCCAACCCCCCGCTTAAGGCAGGAGACCTTACGCCAGAGGTGTCAAACTCAAGGCCCTGGGGCCAGATCCGGCCTGCAAGGTGCTTAAAACTGGCCCACGGGGCCGCCCTGGAAACAGTGAAGGACCAGCCCGTGATGCCTCCGCCAGCAAAAGTAGAGTTCAGATGGGCCGCTGGCAGAGGGTTACAGGAGGCCATCTGCAATGCAAGAGACACAAGAAGCAGTATTACAATGACATCTGTAAAGGCATCAAAGATAGAAACAGAGGCAGAAAAACAAGCAAAGTCTTCTAAATGATCCCTGAACTCAGAATTTTCAATCTCAAATTGATATGCTACAGCAGGGATAGCCAACCATGACAACGTTAAGAATAGTGGGCTTCAACTCCCAGAATTCCCCAGCCAGCTATGGGAGTTGAAGCCCATCATTCTTAAAAGTTCCCATGGTTGGAAATTTCTGTGCTTAAGGATGCCAAGACAAGACAGGACCAATAGTGACCGATTCAAAGATGATCAAATAAAAACGGAAAGAATATATCTTTCCGTTTACCGCCGAAGGGCGGTATACAAATGCAATTATAAATAAATAAATAAATAAATCTTAGAACAGGGATCTCCAACCTTGACAACTTTAAAACTTGTGGACTTCAACTCCCAGAATTCCTCAGCCAGCTTAGTTTAGGAACTGAAGGCTGAGGAACTCTAGGAGTTGAAGTCCACAAATCTTAAAGTTGCCATGGTTGGAGACCCCTGTCTTAGAAGTTATTCTAGCTGGCTGGGGAATTCTGGGAACTGAAGTCCACAATTCTTAAAAGTTGCCAAGATTGGAGATCCCTGGACTACAGGAACCGATGGGAGTATTTACCAAAATCTGGCAAGCAGCCGAAAGAGAATCACAAACCACACCATGTTAGCAAACTCTAGAGATTGATACAGTGGTTATATATACTAAAGTCATAGAAAGAAGATTTCATAGAGTGTGCAGATATCGGACATTATCCTTAATTCCAGACGCCAGCAACATAATGCTTAGGATCATCCAAGGCAGATTAGAGCCTTACATGGGAAGGGAAATGCCAGATGTCTAGGATAGTTTTAGAGAAAGCTGAGGAGCATGAGACACTAATACTGATATATGCGGGATAATCGAGATACCAAAAGATTGACAGAAAGAAGTCAAAGTGTAGTTCATGGATTACAGAAAGGCCTTTGATTGTGTTGATCCTGCAGAGGTGTGAAATGTCCTTAGGAAAAATGGATATTCAGGCCAGTTTACAGATAGTCCTCAACTTACGACCACAATAGAGCCCAACATTTATTTATTTATTTATTTATTTATTTATTTATTTATTATTTACATTTCTATACCGCCCTTCTCCGAAGACTCAGGGCGGTTTACAGCCAAGTTAAAAAGACATATGCAAAAATTAAAACACAATATTTGAAATTTAAAAATCTGAAACCATAAGGCCGAATATTAAAATAACAAGAAATAAAACCACTCAATTAAAAATTACTCTTAGGCCAACCCTGCTCGTTGAAACAAAAAAGTCTTGAGCTTGCGCTTAAAGGCCCGGAGGTCGGGAAGAAGGCGATTTATGGCGATTTATTTATTTATTTATGTTGCTAAGTGAGACATTTGTTAAATTGTCGTGTCCCACTCCTCCGCTGACGGCCGGGTCGGGGAAATCCGAATCAGGCGTGCCTCTGCAGCTCTGCCAAAGTCCTAGCAAAGTTCTCAAGGCAGGCAGGAGACCAGGAAGTGACTTCAGCAAGATATGTTAGACTTTGCCTGACTCAGAGATTCCTCAGCGTTCGGAAGCAGATAAGATGGGCCCGGCTGCGGGGAAAGCGGACGAGGCACAACATAAATGAGCTTTACCCTGACCTTTCTTGCCACAGTTGTTAAGTGAATCACTGCAGTTGTTCAGGTCATTAAGTGAATCTGACTTCCCCGTTGACTTTGCTTGTCAGAAGGTCACAAAAGGGGATCACATGACCCGGGACACTGCAACCGTCATAAATATGAGTCAGTTGCCAAGCATTTGAATTTTGATCATGGTGATGCAATCATGTGATTGTGCCTGATTTTACGACCTCTTTACAGTGGTCATTAAGTGAACGTGGCGGTCATTAAAAGCAAAACCAGAAGTAAATGAAAACCAGAAGTAAATTGCATCATGTGACTTCAGGACTGTTGCAAATGGCCGTAAATGCAGGCTGGTTGCCTAGCACCCAAAATGTTGTCTTGTGACCATGGTTGGGGGAGTGGAGGGACAGACATCAGGACTTCGAAAACAGGTCAGAAGTAGCTCCAGAGAGTCAGTCATAACTTCGAATGGCTGCTAAGCAACCATTTGTGAGTCGGGGACTACCTGTATCAAGGAACTTGATTGGATTGGAAAATGGTCATGATTTTAAAATTAAACTAAAAGGAACATCATCACTAAGCTGCACTATCTCCTACAAACTCTGATAATGAAAGTCAAGGAACATAAGTAAAATGTGTGTGTGTGAGAGAGAGAAAGAGAGAGAGAAAGAGAGAGAGACGGAGACGGAGGGAGGAGAGAAAGAGGGAGGGAGGGAGGAGTGGGATGAGAGGAAGGAGGGAGAGAGGGAGAAGGAGGGAAGGAAGGAAGAGAGAGACAGAGAGGGAGGAGATGGAGGGAGCGGGAGGGAAGGAGAGAGAGGAGAGAGAGAGGGAGGGAAGAGAGAGACAGAGAGGGAGGGGGAGAGACACAAAGAGAGAGAGGGAGGGGGGAGGGAAGGAGGGAGGGAGGAGAGACAGAGAGGGAGGGAGGGAGGAGGGGGAGGGAAAGAGGGAAGGAGAGAGAGGGAGGGAAGGAGGGAGGGAGAGAGAGAGAGAGAAAGTCATTCAAGACATTTTTGTCTCTTGGCAACTGCCTGGAACAAGGCCCCAGCAGTTTTCTTGACAAGATTTCAGAAGTGGTTTGCCATTGCCTCCTTCCTAGGGCTTAGAGAGAATGACTGGCTGAAAATCATCAACTGGCTTTATGCCTAAGGCAGAACTGGAACTCACAGCCTCCCTGATTTCTATCCCAGTACAAGTAGTCCTCCACTTACGACCGCAATTGAGCCCAACATTAAGTTGCTGACCAAGACATTCGTTAAGTGTGTTTTGCCCCATTTTACAACCTTTCTTGCCACAGTTGCTAAGTGAAACACTGCGGTTGATAAGCCGGTTGTTAAGTGAATCTGGTTTCCCCCATTGACTTTGCTTGTCAGAAGGTTGCAAAGGATGATCACATGACCCCAGGACATAGCAACAGTCATAACTATGAACCAGTTGCCAAGAGTCTGAATTTTGATCATGTGGCCATGGAGATGCTGCAAAGGTCGTAACTGTGAAAAATGGTCATAAGTCACATTTTTCAGTGCTGTTGTAACTGTTGTGAATTGAGAACTCCCCTTACCTTTAACCACTAAACCAAACTGGCTCTCCAGATTAGCTGGAATTAACTAGTATCCTATGACGATCACTAAGTGTTGTATCCTATGATTTATGATGAATGTATTTTTATGACGACTAAGATCATAACATAACATAACATAACATAACATAACATAACATAACATAACATAACATAACATAACATAACATAACATAACATAACATAACATAACATAACATAACATAACAACAGAGTTGGAAGGGACCTTGGAGGCCTTCTAGTCCAACCCCCTGCCTAGGCAGGAACCCTACACCATCTCAGTCAGATGGTTATCCAACATTTTCTTAAAAATTTCCAGTGTTGGAGCATTCACAACTTCTGCAGGCAAGTTGTTCCATTTATTAATTGTTCTAACTGTCAGGAAATTTCTCCTTAGTTCTAAGTTGCTTCTTTCTTTGATCAGTTTCCACCCATGGCTTCTTGTTCTACCCTCAGGTGCTTTGGAGAACAGCCCGACTCCCTCTTCTTTGTGGCAACCCCTGAGATATTGGAACACAGCTATCATGTCTCCCCTAGTCCTTCTTTTTATTAAACTAGACATACCCAGTTCCTGCAACCGTTCTTCATATGTTTTAGCCTCCAGTCCTCTAATCATCTTTGTTGCTCTTCTCTGCACTCTTTCATGATTTATCACTTTTATGTACACTGAGAGCTTATACACCGAAGACAAATTCCTTGTGTGTCCAATCACACTTGGCCCATAAAAAGAATTCTGTTCAATTCCAACCATACAAAAACCACACTGATGACAATGGATGCCGCAACCAGCTTTAGACTTCTTGCATTTCACCTTTAATAACAAATAATGCAAAAAAATCTATGTAGGTTAGGGGGCAGCTGTTTAATTCACCTAGGTCACAGATTATCACGCAGCAGCTTTGGGGATTTTGGTTTAGCGAAAGCTACTCCATTCTTAGGAACCAGCCTTGCAAAGTGATCAATCATGATCTCATTAGCAATCACATTTGGATTTTCCCTTAATCTCCCTGGTAAGCGGGCTGCAGATCCGACCTGTCCTTTAAATGGCTTATCTACATGATGTAATGTTTGGTGTCCTTGCCAGAAGTGGCAGCCTCTCAGCCAAGAATGAAACCTTGTCAGGTTTCGGATGGTGAACTGCTGAAACTTGAATTCCCTGGAAAATCTGCTCGATTATGCTTGCAATCTATCCGGCTTCAGATACCACTTTAAACAGAGTGGGGGGAAATACCCAGAATGCACTTAAGCAAAACTTGCCTGGGCTTCTGAAAGCAGGGATTAAAGCTGTCTTCTCCCCACCTGGGACTTTTTGGAGTTTCAATACAGGTAGTCCTCGACTTATGACCATAATTGGGACCAGGAGCAAGATATGGTTGTTAAGTGACTTTGCTTGTTGGAAGCCACAAATGGTGGTTACATGAACCCAAGATGCTGCGGCCATGGTACATGCTGATTGCCGTTTATCCATTTCTGCACATCGTAGAATTTTTCGAATTATTATTTCCTCTCCTGGTACGTTGTTTTGTTTCCATCCATATGCGAGAGCAATCCTTGCTGCCATTAATATATGACGTATTAGATATTGTAAAGATTTTTCTATTTTGGGGTTAATGATTCCTAATAATTAATTGGCTAAAATGCTTTTTTCCCCACCATTTAAAAAGGCATAGAAGTTTTGGTTTCTTAGGATTGTCCTCTGAGTGTGCGTTATTGACAAACTTTAAGGTAGAGTGAAATCCTGCCCTGTTCTCTCACATGATGGAACACATGGTGTGTGTTAGTGTGGTGGCTGCTATGCCACCTAAACACAGGAGATTGTGCCCATATGTCTATTACTGCAGTCCTGCTAGCTGTTGCTACATTTTTGTGTGTGAGTGTGTGTGTGTTATCTCTCTGTTGGCCTCTGTTCATTTGTTTGGCACAGGAATTGTTGCTAAATATAACCTGTAATCAGCCAGCATTGCAAAAATGTGAGGTCATTATTAGAGACTGATTCTCAGTTACCTTTTTCACTCGAATGCTGTAGAAACCAGAGGTGGGTTTCAGCAGGTTCTGACCAGTTCTGGAGAACCGGGAGTGGAAATTTTGAGTAGTTCGGAGAACAGGTAGTAAAATTTCTGACTGGCCCCGCCCCAACTATTCTCTGCCTCCCGAGTTCCAGCTGATCGGGGAGGAAATAGGGATTTTGAAGTAATCTTCCCCTGGAATGGGGAGGGAATGGAGATTTTACAGTATCCTTCCCATGCCACGCCCACCAAGCCACACCCACCAAGCCATGCCATGCCACGCCCACCAAGCCACACCCACAGAACCGGTAGTAAAAAAAATTGAAACCTACCACTGTGTAGAACATACCCATTAGAACAACTTGGTGGCACAGCTTTTGAAAAGTAACTCGGGAACAGAACCATTCGATCAATCTTCTATTATTTAGGGTATGCAATTGTTGGCAGCTTCAGTCCAGCATCTTTGGAGCTGCCCTGTCAGCTTCTCCTTCTTCATGAAAGCTGTTATGAAACTAGATTGGGCTAGGACAGGGGTCTGCAAACTTGGCTCCTTTTAAGACTTGTGGACTTCAACTCCCAGAGTTCCTCAGCCAGCTTTGCTGGCTGAGGAACTCTGGGAATTGAAGAACATAAGTCTTAAAGGAGCCAAGTTTGCAGACCCCTGGGCTAGGAGAACTGCAAAGTACATTTTTTATTAGCTTGCTGCTGATCATGAACAGAAGCTGCTGAGATAGTTATGAGCTTCCTTTTATCATCTGAGCCAGGGACAATTTCTCGTCTTTTTCCTCAACCCTCATAATTTGAAAGTTTGGATCATTCCTCTTGGGATGATCCGGATAAGGAGGATATCAGAGGAGTTGCACAGAAGCAAGCAAAATCTACTTTCTTTGTCATGGTTACAGGTTCTTCTTAAAAGCCTCCTTAGACGCCTCCAAGCGGATTAAAATGCAAGCAGGGACCATCCATCTAATGCTCTCTAGCTACTGGATTGGTAGATGTTCTTAAAGTCAGCGGTGGGTTCCACATTTTGTTACCCCTGGTTCACCCCGCTTGTGCGCCTTCTGTGTATCCGCCCGGTTTTCTGCACATGCGCTTTGCTCACTCGCATACCTTCTGTGCAAGCACCCAACCTCAAAAATTTGCCTAAATAGGACAGCATAGAGCCGGGACAGGTGGGCAGGCCCACCCGTGATTTCCATTACCGGTTCGCCTGAATCGGTGTGAACCGGCTGAACACCTCCACACCTCCTCCTCATCCAATGATATATAGAGCAGAGAGGAGGCAGGCACAATGCTGGTCAGCTAGACTACTCATGAGGAGGCAGCTTTGCTCTCGGGAAGGGCTGCATCACGTTGCCTACTTAATTCCGCTGTGAGAAGTTGAGTGTTGCTGGAGCACCGTGTTCACTTCTATGCTTTGTGTGCTCGTGCCGTGTATCCTGACCCTTTGGACTCTTTGGACTCTTTCCTGGACTTTGTGTGTGCCTGTTAATCCAGTGGCTGTTGCCGTGCCGAATTCGGAATCTGGACGTGTGTAATAGGGGTGCTTTCTGAGCAGCTGTTTGGGTGGGGGGATTGAATAAACACCTGTAGATTCTTGCTCTATGTGTGTGTGTGTGTGTGTGTGTATGTGGAGTGCGAAGTGGGGCAGCACAGTTGTAGATTCTGTGTATTTTTCTTGTTTTCGAGCCATTCCTTTCAGTTGTAGGACAAAGCCGTAGCACCAAGCCCTGCACCTCCTCAATTCAATTTCAACAAATAAACTAAGCTTGTTGTCCTTAGAGGCATGATGGTA